>NW_027361679.1:64060000-64660000 GCF_039654945.1 Dendrobates tinctorius
GCTAGATATAATAAAGCAAATACATTATGTTTTTACAGCTGCATATGTTATTGCAGAATGTCCCATTTTCCTACTCTGCCGGTCACTAAAGTAATAGTTACAATAGATGCCATGAAATGTGTTCAATATTGTTTCAGATTTATACCAATGTTTACAGTTGGCACAGGTTAGGATGGACTGGTTACAGCGCTCAGACTTTTAGCAAGAAAGATTCAAATTCAGCCAGAATCATCATCAACCATCATCAGTTCTGGGAGACACATCTTTTCTTTCATTGATTGCCAGCACTACTAAATGGCAGGAGTTGCTGAGTGTAGTCTGTCGACTCAGTAGGTTTCTAACATGCTTTATACACTCACCTACGTGAAAGATAGTAAATGGAACCTGTCATGTCCCAAAACGCTATTAACCTGTTAATATAGGGTCAATATGCAGATTAAAAAAGTGTTTCAAAGCTGTTCGGCCAGTTGACAGAAAAAGCGGCTACTGGGAGAAAAAGAACTTTATTCCTCTTGGAAGTAGCTGGATTATAGTCATAGAGACTGTGCAGGAAGCGAATACAGTCATCGCTAATAGCATTGTATGCGGCTGCTGTAAGCACTCCCTGGTACTTTGACGTACAGCTTGCTGTGCACAGATGTGCTGCAGAGTGAGCTGCCAAACACAGCGTTGCGGCATACTTACAGCTCGCGCTCTCAGTGATGACTGTAATTCCTCCGAGCACGCCTGCATGACTGAAAGCCGGCGGCTCCTGGGACAAGTAAAGTTAATTTTCTCCCGGGTGCCACACTTTCAGTATTGCAGCCAGGCACCTACATAATGCTATTAAACTGCAGATTAACCCCATAACTACAGGTTAATAGTGTTTGGGGACGTTTCCGTATAAGTTGAATGAGTTCTAAAAATTAAATAGACGGTTATTCATGTGATTGGATTCATTAGATATCAGACTTTTGTCATTTACATTTTTCTTCACTAGGTCTGATTTTTATTCACTTTAGCTTACTAGATTGATAATTGTAATAACTAAAAATACTGTAACTTGAGACCATGACTCTGAAAAATAAGAAAAATAAAAATGGTGGGCCTTTATTTTTTAAAGAAAAATTATCAAATAATGAATGCAGTTAAAGTCATCACATATAAAAAACATTGGAAACAATAAAGCCCTTGCTGCCCTATGTTGTAAATATGCAGTGCAGGCCGATTTTCATTAAGACATATTCCGTTACCTCCTGCAGCTCCAGCACTGCCTCCCTGCTGCTGCTCTCTGTGTTTACGGTCTTAACCACAGTGATGACTGTATGCCTACTGCACGCGAT
Organism: Dendrobates tinctorius; assembly: GCF_039654945.1. Taxonomy (NCBI): domain Eukaryota; kingdom Metazoa; phylum Chordata; class Amphibia; order Anura; family Dendrobatidae; genus Dendrobates; species Dendrobates tinctorius. Next base: position 64,061,323 of record NW_027361679.1, read on the forward strand.
TACTGCAGCCAATCACTGGGCTCAGCGGTCTTCTGCTGTCTACACAAGCATACCTGCTGATCCAATTAATTGGCTGCTGCATTCATGATGTAACTTCTACAGCCAACAAAGACATAAGCAACATCGGAGAGGGAACGACGGAGAGGCTAAAAGAAAGCAAGGCAGATATTATTTTTTAATGGAGCATACCTATAAACTAAAATGAAACCCAAAATTTAACTGCAGTGTTTCATTTTGATAAATAATAAAAATCCTGAGGCCGATGGAGCCTTGCAAATCAAAAACAGTGCCCTTCAAAGAATTGGTCTGGTGCTCCTGCCGATTTTGCAAAATTTCCCACCTACAGAGACAGAATCTAAAAATAAAAACTAGAAAATCAGATTATATTATTTTTAAATAATTAAATTGTATTTTATTGAATGAAATAAGTATTTGATCACCTACCAGCCAGCAAGAATTCTGGCTCTCACAGACCTGTTAGTTTCTATTTAAGAATCCCTCCTACTCTGCACTCATTACCTGTATTATTTGCACCTGTTTGAACTTGTTGCCTGTATAAAAGACACTTGTCCACACACTCAGTCAATCACACACCAACCCTTCCACCATGGCTAAGACCAAAGAGTTGTCTAAGGACACCAGTGACAAAATTGTAGACCTGCTCAAGGCTGGGATGGGCTATAGGAAAATAGGCGACAGCTTGGTGAGAAGGCAACAACTGTTGGCACAATTATTAGAAAACAGAAGAAACACAAAATGATTGTCAATCTTCCTTGGTCTGGGACTCTATATGAGATCTCGCCTCGTGAGGTATGCATGAATCTGAGAAAGGTGAAGAATCAGCCCAGAATTACATGGGAGCACAGTCTAAAACATCTAAGTAACACACTATGCTATCATGGATTAAAATCCTGCAGGGCACTCAAGGTCCCCCTGCTATCGCCTACACATATCCAGGCCAATTTGAAGTTCACCAATGACCATCTGTATGATGTAGAGAAGGCTTGGGAGAAGTTCATGTGGTCAGATGAGACCAAAATAGAACATTTTGGTATCAACTTCATTTTTCGTGTTGGGACAAAGAATAAGGATGAATACAACACCAAGAACACTGTCACAACCGTGAAGCATGGTGGAGGGAACATCATGCGCTCGGGGTTCTTTTCTGCAAATGAGACAGGACAACTGCATCATATTGAAGGAAGGATGGATCGGGTCATCTATTCAACGATTTTTGTGAACTATCTCCTTCCCTCAGTCAGAACATTAAAGATGGGTCATAGCTGGGTCTTCCAGCATGACAATGACCTGGAACACAAAGCCAGGTGAATTATAGTGGCTCCGTAAGAAGCATTTCAAGATCCTGGAGTGGCCTATCCAGTCTCCAGATCTGAACCCAACAGAAAATATTTGGAGGGAGCTGAAACTCAATGTTGCCCAGCGACAGCTCCGAAACCTGAAAGATCTGGAGAAGATCTGTATGGAAGAGTTGGCCAAGATCTTTGCTGCAGTGTGTGCAAACTTGGTCAAGGACTACAGAAAATGCCTGACCTCTGTAATTGCAAACAAAGGTTTCTCTACCAATTATTATGTTCTATTTTTCATTTGTATCAAATACTTATTTCATGAAATAAAATGCAAATTAATGATATAAAAATCATACAATTTGATTTTCTGGATTTTTTTTAAGATTCTGTCCCTCACAGTTGAATTATACCTATGTTTAAAAATTACAGACCTCACCACTTCTTTGTAGGTGGGAAAATGTAAAAAATCAGCAGTGCATCAAATACTTATTTTCCCAATGTATATACCAGAATAGGGCCCAGGAAAAGGGATATATTTACAAGGATGGGGCTCAACACATCGGACATAAACACCAGGATGGGGAAATACTGTACATAAATGAAGTGGCCCAAGAAAAGGGACATACATACCAGGATGGGAGATACAGTCATATGTTAAAGTTTGGGCACCCCTATTAATGTTAACCTTTTTTCTTTATAACAATTTTGGTTTTTGCAACAGCTATTTCAGTTTCATATATCTAATAACTGATGGACTCAGTTATATTTCTGGATTTAAATGAGGTTTATTGTACTAACAGAAAATGTGCAATCTGCATTTAAACAAAATTTGACCGGTGCAAAAGTATGGGCACCTCAACATAAAAGTGACATTAATATTTCGTAGATTCTCCTTTTGCAAAAATAACAGCCTCTAGTCGCTTCCTGTAGCTATTAATTAGTTCCTGGATGAAGGTATTTGTGACCATTCCTGTTTACAAAACAATTCCAGTTCAGTTAAGTTTGATGGTCGCCGAGCATGGACAGCCCGCTTCAAATCATCCCACAGATGTTCAATGATATTCAGGTCTGGGGACTGGGATGGCCATTCCAGAACATTGTAATTGTTCCTCTGCATGAATGCCTGAGTAGATTTGGAGCAGTGTTTTGGATCATTGTCTTGCTGAAATATCCATCCCCTGCGTAGCTTCAACTCCGCCACTGATTCTTGCACATTATTGTCAAGAATCTGCTGATACTGAGTTGAATCCATGCGACCCTCAACTTTAACAAGATTCCCGGTGCTGGCATTGGCCACACAGCCCCAAAGCATGATGGAACCTCCACCAAATTTTACTGTGGGTAGCAAGTGTTTTTCTTGGAATGCTGTGTTTTTTAGCCTCCATGCATAACGCCTTTTTGTATGACCAAACAAATCAATCTTTGATTCATCAGTCCACAGGACCTTCTTCCAAAATGTAACTGGCTTGTCCAAATGTGCTTTTGCATACCTCAGGCGACTCTGTTTGTGGCGTGCTTGCAGAAACGGCTTCTTTCGCATCACTCTCCCATACAGCTTCTCCTTGTGCAAAGTGCGCTGTATTGTTGACCGATGCACAGTGACACCATCTGCAGCAAGATGATGCTGCAGATCTTTGGAGGTGGTCTGAGGATTGTCCTTGACTGTTCTCACCATTCTTCTTCTCTGCCTTTCTGATATTTTTCTTGGCCTGCCACTTCTGGGCTTAACAAGAACTGTACCTGTGTTCTTCCATTTCCTTACTATGTTCCTCACAGTGGAAACTGACAGGTCAAATCTCTGAGACAACTTTTTGTATCCTTCCCCTGAAAAGCTATGTTGAATAATCTTTGTTTTCAGATCATTTGAGAGTTGTTTTGAGGAGCCCATGATGCCACTCTTCATAGGAGAATCAAATAGGAGAACTACTTGCAAGTGGCCACCTTAAATACCTTTTCTCATGATTTGATACACCTGGCTATGAAGTTCAAAGCTCAATGAGGTTACAAAACCAATTTAGTGCTTCAGGAAGTCAGTAAAAAGTAGTCAGGAGTAGAGTTGAGCGATACCGTCCGATACTTCAAAGTATCGGATCGGAATGGATCGGCCGATCTTAAAAAAAAGTATCGGTATCGCCGATTCCGATACCGGAAGTCCCATTCAAGTCTATGGGACTTCCGGTATCGGAATAAGAAAAATCCTGTTTTTCCCTTGTACAGCCTCTCTGGGGTCTGTACGGGCCTTTCGGGGGGCTGTGCCGGCCTGCCAGGGGGTCTGTGCAGTCTCCGGTGGTCTGTGCCGGCCTGCCGGGGGGCTGTGCCGGCCTGCCAGGGGGGCTGTGCAGGCTCCGGTGGGCTGTGCCGGCCTGCCGGGGGGCTGTGCCGGCCTGCCGGGGGGCTGTGCAGGCTCCGGGGGGCTGTGCCGGCCTGCCGGGGGGCTGTGCAGGCTTCGGGGGTCTGTGCAGGCATCGTCCGATGGGACTACAAGTCCCATCGGGCGATGCCTGCTACCATGACGGTGATTGACACATTAGCCAATGATGGGACAGTAGTAGTCCCATCATCCGGCTAATGTGTTGAATGTAAAAAAAAAAAAAAAAATTACATGCTACATACATACAACATGCATACTACATACATGCTACATTCATACTACATACTACATACATGCTACATTCATACTACATATATACTACATGCAACATACATACTACATATATACTACATGCAACATACATACTACATATATACTACATGCATGCAACATGCATACTACATATATACTACATGCAACATACATACTACATATATACTACATGCAACATACATACTACATATATACTACATGCATGCAACATGCATACTACATATATACTACATGCATGCAACATGCATACTACATATATACTACATGCTACATACATACTACATATATGCTACATACATACTACATATATACTACATGCATGCAACATGCATACTACATATATACTACATGCTACATACATACTACATATATGCTACATACATACTACATGTATACTACATGCATGCTACATACATACTGCATGCTACATACATACTACATGCTACATACATACCACATACATACTACATACATACTACATACATACTACATGCTACATACATACTACATATATACTACATGCATGCTACATACATACTACATGCTACATACATACTACATATATACTACATGCATGCTACATACATACTGCATGCTACATGCATGCTACATACATACTACATACATACTACATGCTACATACATACCACATATATACTACATACATACTACATACAATACATTCATACAATACATACATAGACATACAGTACATATAACATAGAGTAACATACTTACCAATACTTGTCACATTGTTCCCCGAAGCCATTGTCTTTTACGGAATAAATATTAACATAACAAACCACAAAAATACTCACCCACGATCCGAAGCAGTCCACGAGTGTGTCCCACGACGATCTTGGGTAGAGAACTGCAGCATCAGCTGTTGCTGCTGTTCTCTACGGGCTGCAGGAATCCAATGACGGAAGGTAGGTATCCTTCCGCACTGTATTCCTCCGCCACTTAAAAAAAAAAAAAGTCCCTAGTCTCACTTTATGCCATTGCTGTGTGGGAAATGGCATAAAGTGAGACTAGGGACTTTTTTTTTTTTTTAAGTGGCGGAGGAATACAGTGCGGAAGGATACCTACCTTCCGTCATTGGATTCCTGCAGCCCGTAGAGAACGGCAGCAACAGCTGATGCTGCAGTTCTCTACCCAAGATCGTCGTGGGACACACTCGTGGACTGCTTCGGATCGTGGGTGAGTATTTTTGTGGTTTGTTATGTTAATATTTATTCCGTAAAAGACAATGGCTTCGGGGAACAATGTGACAAGTATTGGTAAGTATGTTACTCTATGTTATATGTACTGTATGTCTATGTATGTATTGTATGAATGTATTGTATGTAGTATGTATGTAGTATATATGTGGTATGTATGTAGCATGTAGTATGTATGTAGTATGTATGTAGCATGCATGTAGCATGCAGTATGTATGTAGCATGCATGTAGTATATATGTAGTATGTATGTAGCATGTAGTATGTATGTAGCATGCATGTAGTATATATGTAGTATGTATGTAGCATGTAGTATGTATGTAGTATGTATGTAGTATGTATGTGGTATGTATGTAGCATGTAGCATGCATGTAGTTTGTATGTAGTATATATGTGGTATGTATGTAGCATGTAGTATGTATGTAGCATGCAGTATGTATGTAGCATGCATGTAGTATATATGTAGTATGTATGTAGCATATATGTAGCATGTATGTAGCATGTAGTATGTATGTAGCATGTATGTAGTATGTATGTAGTATGTATGTATGTAGTATGTATGTAGCATATATGTAGTATGTATGTAGCATGCATGTAGTATATATGTAGTATGTATGTAGCATGTAGTATGTATGTAGTATGTATGTAGTATGTATGTGGTATGTATGTAGCATGTAGCATGCATGTAGTTTGTATGTAGTATATATGTGGTATGTATGTAGCATGTAGTATGTATGTAGCATGCAGTATGTATGTAGCATGCATGTAGTATATATGTAGTATGTATGTAGCATATATGTAGCATGTATGTAGCATGTAGTATGTATGTAGCATGTATGTAGTATGTATGTAGTATGTATGTATGTAGTATGTATGTAGCATATATGTAGTATGTATGTAGCATGCATGTAGTATATATGTAGTATGTATGTAGTATGTATGTAGTATATATGTGTTATGTATGTAGTATGTATGTAGTATGTATGTAGTATGTATGTAGTATATATGTGGTATGTATGTAGTATGTATGTAGTATGTATGTAGTATGTATGTAGCATGTAGTATGTATGTAGCATGCATGTAGTATGTATGTAGTATTTTTTTTTTTTTTTTTTAACATTTAACACATTAGCCGGATGATGGGACTACTACTGTCCCATCATTGGCTAATGTGTCAATCACTGTCATGGTAGCAGGCATCGCCAGATGGGACTTGTAGTCCCATCGGACGATGCTTGCACAGACCCCCGGACATCAGCACAGCCCCCCGGCAGGCCGGAACAGCCCCCCGGCAGGCCGGCACAGACCCCCACAGGGTGCACAGACCACCGGCAGGCCGGCACAGCCCCCCGGCAGGCCGGTACAGACCCCCACAGGGTGCACTGACCACCGGCAGGCCGGCACAGCCCCCCGGCAGGCCGGTACAGACCCCCACAGGGTGCACAGACCACCGGCTGGCCGGCACAGCCCCCCGGCAGGCCGGTACAGACCCCGGGCAGTCCACACAGCCCCCCGGCAGGCCGGCACAGACCCCCGGCAGGCCGGCAGAGACCCCCGGAAGGCCCGAAATGACGGCGCATCATGATGCACACACACCGTGCATCATGATGACGTCAGGCTGTCAATCAACTTTGAACTTCCGATTCCGATGCCGACTTCCGATATTGAAAAAATATCGGAAGTCGGTATCGGAATTCCGATACAGCAAGTATCGGCCGATACCCGATACTTGCGGTATCGGAATGCTCAACACTAGTCAGGAGTGTTCAAATCAAGAAAATGATAAGGGTGCCCATACTTTTGCACCCGTCAAATTTTGTTTAAATGCAGATTGCACATTTTCTGTTAGTACAATAAACCTCATTTGAATCCAGAAATATAACTGAGTCCATCAGTTATTAGATATATGAAACTGAAATAGCTGTTGCAAAAACCAAAATTGTTATAAAGAAAAAAGGTTAACATTAATAGGGGTGCCCAAACTTTTACATATGACTGTACATGTAGCAGGAAGGGACCCAGGATACAGGACATATATATCAGGATGGGGCCCAGGACAAGGGACATACAGTATACCATGATAGGGGGATATATACCAGAATGGAGCCAGGATGAGGGACATATACAGTATAACAGGATAGAGGACATATATACTGTATACATACTGTATATACACCAAGATGTGGAAGGGCTTTATGGTCCAAATGCTGCACTAGGGCCCATCGAACTCTAATTACTAATTAATTGTTGGATGTTGGCCTTAATGGGATTTGAACCCAGGACCACCACTAAGCCACCTTGCTACCCACATTTGGAGGAACAGCTAAGAGTGGTGTGAATTTGATCTTAGTTGTTTATTGATATAGTGTTGTCAGCATAGAACAAGAAAAGCAACCTAGTAATAGCCTGCATATGCCCATGTGTAGTCCTGGCCAGAGACACTGAAGCATCTGTGTCCCGACCTTCCCTCACAGGCGACCCCCAGTTATAGAGACACAGTCCAGGATAACTTGAACGTTTTCTTTACTGATAACTCCACACATTATATCAACAGTTGGCACATCATGGACTGCACATTCAACTTCACTTGTTTCCTCAACTTTCCCTACTTCGCTGACGCTTCTGTGCGGCACACGTCCGGACCGGACCGTCTTAGACTGCTCCCCAGATCCTTCCTGGCCTAACCTTGCCATGATGACAACTCCTTCTGCCTGTTTCGCCCCAGACTTGAAATCATCAGCCACCCGGTTTAGTTGCTTCTGGAAAAGCATCTGGCCCATCTGTACCGTTCCCTGAAGGCGTCTGCCCCGGCTATGAGTCGCCACATCTTCTCCTTACTATACTGGCCCACTGCAATTATGTCCAGTGGCCATAGATAATGCGGTCTGCAGCTGCTTAACGTTACGTGGCTGCCGAGTCGCCCTGGGCCTATAGCCCATGTGGACACTTTGGGCACCCTGGCCGTCTGACTAACTTCCCTTCTGCTCTTACCTTATCTCTCGGCAGCCCCTCTGACACTCAACCCTATACTACCTTCTAACTTTTCTGTATGCTAGAGTGCCCTTTCTAGTGTCCAACCAAGAGTACTATGCTTTGCCTATACTATACATGAAACATTACTACACTGCATACAATCAGGAAAATGAAAACACAGTAATGGTAATACCCAGAAGGGGTAGCAGTACCATAACATAAATTAGGTAGTACATAAAACATGTAGCAATACCAGTAAGCAAAAAGACATACATACTGCAATGAACATTATTAAACCAACTCCTTTACACTGCTCCTTTCTATAAATGTGGTCGTCCCTGACCAAACACGTTTAAAACTTTAATATTTACCATAGATGCTCTGCGCAGGGATAATATATGAGGTAGCCCCAACCGGTATGCACCGAAGTTTGTGTCCTATGCATTGGACAGCAGTCCTGAGGATATGCTCCCCCCTTCCACTGAGGGAAGTACAGTCTTTCTTTTTCGGTGGTCTCCAGCTAAGGAGACAGTATCTCCTTTTCCAGCAGAATGGGCGCAACAACAACAAACAATCAGAGTCCATGGGCTCCAGGTATAACGCCTAGCTCTCAGTCCTCCAGGTCAAGATGAATGAATATGAAAAAACCAAAAGAACTGCCCTTCATGGCCCATTTTGGTCGTACGTCTTAATACGCAAGTTTTCCTCCACCCTGAAGGACACAGAACAGTCCCACAGCATGTAACATGAACAGTGCAACATGCGCAGCACACCTCTTTTAAAAAGGACAAACATTTTCAACGATGCGCTTTCCGTGCCTTCTTCTTCAGTTCTCATATTCTGGTATGGGTTACAGAGGATCCCGCAGTTGCAGAGGCCACAGTCCATCCCAGCATGGCAGTGGCAGCACAAGACTGCAATGCCAACATGAGCGGATTTTCTTCCGCTTGGGCAGAACATGGCAGGTTCACCCTTGCCCCAGCATCGGCCCTGGTTTTGGTTCCCTGCACCCAGTGGCTGAGCATCAGGTCTAGTGGACCACTCTCTGTTTCGCATGGGGACGGGACCGGCCAAGCCTGGTGGAGCCGGAGCCGGAGTGTACTCACCACCTCACTGTAGAACATTCTGCACACCCCTGTCCCGCATCTGTTGTCTTCCCCCGCAACGGCGGCTCCTAGAGACGCAGCTTTGTACCGCTCTGTTCTTCCAGTGTGAGCCCCTCTGGGGTGTTCTCCACTTCCAGCTTGTTACTCTTTGGTGCCCAGCAACTTCATTCCGACTGTTGAAGGGGAGATTCCGGGCCCCCCCACGATGGTTCCGGCAGCTGAAAAGATTCGGACTCCACCGGGGAAAGTTCGGCTCTTCACCGACATTCTAGTCCCCGCTTCTCCATCCCGTCTCTTTTCTCCAGCAGGTAACGACATACGCCATCAGTCATGGCACGTCCCTTCAGTCCCCACCCGTTTCCAGGGGGGGACCGACCTCGTCCTCTCCACCCATTTGTTGGTAATCAGTGAAGGGGGGTAGGTTCTTCTCTTCTTCATCCACACCCACCAGGGGCGGACCAGGGCATACTGACAGGCAGGTTTTGGTGCCAGAAGGTGATGGCAATGTCCATGAAGGATGCAGTTCTCATTGTTGTTTTCTCCTTCTCCGCCATCTCCCGCCAATTTCACAGCCACCATCTTGGTCACAGTAGTAGTGTTAGACTTTCTTTTCAAATAAGCCAAGTCCAACTCAGTAGTCAAGTACAGTGTTGTCACAAAATCGGTAGTAGGCAAATCCAGTGTTTCATCCACAAAATCTTCCCCAGATACAGCTACAGCAACTAGAGTTGAGCGACTTTGGTCGGATCGGGTTTCATGAAACAAAATTTGTTTCAGATGAAACTGGTCCGACTAGGGCAAAAAAAGTCGGAGTTTCGTCCGAAACCCGGCCTAAATGCAAGTCAATGGGAAATAAAAGTCGGCATTGAGCGGATGACATTCATCCACTCAATGCCGACTTTTATTCCCCATTGACTTGCATTGAGGTCGGGTTTCGGACAAAACTCCGACTTTTTTTGCCCTAGTCGGAGCAGTTTCATCTGAAACAAATTTTGTTTCATGAAACCCGATCCGACTAAAGTCGCTCAACTCTAACAGCAACCACTTGCTCTTTTTCCAGGTCATCTTTCAGGGGCACAGCAGTCACACACACATCATCAACTCTTCTTTCTGCGGGTTCTCCGCACTGCGAGGTAGTCGCATCCTGCCGACTTCATAAAATGTAAGGGAAGACCAGGACTGTAGTCATGGCCAGAGACACTGAAGCATCTGTGTCCCGACCTTCCCTCACAGAAAACTGTATTCCACTTCTCAGCGTACCTGCGTCTCCAGGTTCAGGTCCCACTGGGTGCTTCCTAGGCGGTGACGGCCCTTAGTCCAGGCGACCCCCAGTAATAGAGACACACCAGGATAACTTGAATGTTTTCTTTACTGATAACTTCACACATTATATCCACAGTTGGCACATCATGGAATTCACATTCAACTTCAATTGTTTCCTCAACTTTTCCTACTTCGCTGACGCTTCTGTGCGGCACACGTCCGGAAGCAGACCGTCTTAGGCTAGTTTCACACTTGCTATTTTTTGCAGCGCGTTTTTCCCGCAAAAAAACGCATTGAAAAAACGCATACAAAAGCATACAACTGCTGCGTTTTTTTCAAGCATTTTTATGAGCATGCATGAAAAAAACGCAGCGTTTTTATGCGTTTGTATGCGTTTTTAGTGCGTTTTTACCGCGTTTGCATTTTTTTCCAACATTAGTTGGCCCCTCACACTAACCCAAACCATGACTTTACTAACCCTAACCCTGACCCTAACCCTAACCCTAACCCTAACCCTGACCCTAACCCTAACCCTGACCCTAACCCTTAACCAAACCATACTTAACCCTAACCCAAACCCTAAACCCTAACTAACCCTAACCCTAACCCTGACCCTAACCCTAACCCTGACCCTAACCCTTAACCAAACCATACTTAACCCTAACCCAAACCCTAAACCCTAACTAACTCTAACCCTAACCCTAACCCTAACCCTAACCCTGACCCTAACCCTAACCCTAACCCTGACCCTAACCCTTAACCAAACCATACTTAACCCTAACCCAAACCCTAAACCCTAACTAACCCTAACCCTAACCCTAACCCTGACCCTAACCCTAACCCTGACCCTAACCCTTAACCAAACCATACTTAACCCTAACCCAAACCCTAAACCCTAACTAACCCTAACCCTAACCCTAACCCTAACCCACCCTGACCCTAACCCTAACCCTGACCCTAACCCTTAACCAAACCATACTTAACCCTAACCCTGACCCTAACCCTGACCCTAACCCTAACCCTAACCCTGACCCTAACCCTTAACCAAACCATACTTAACCCTAACCCTGACCCTAACCCCAACCCTAACCCTGACCCTAACCCTTAACCAAACCATACTTAACCCTAACCCTGACCCTAACCCCAACCCTAACCCTGACCCTGACCCTAACCCTAACCCTAAAGCCCTAAATTCCATGGTTAAAAAAAAAACGCATGTGCAAAAAAACGCATACATGAGCATGCCAGTGCGCATGTATGCGCATCCATAGGCTATAATGGCCATTTTTAGCGCAAAACGTGCGCATATGTGCGCATGCGCTTTTTTGCAGGGCCAAAAAATGCAACATGCTGCGTCTGGAAAATCGAAACGCACACCCCAAAAAAACGCAGCGCATGAAAATCGCATACATGCGCTTACCAGCGCGCAGGTATGCGCACCCATGTTAAATATAGGGGAAAAAACGCATGCGCAGGTATGCATTTTTTTCCAGCGCTAAAAAACGCAAATGTGAAACCAGCCTTAGACTGCTCCCCAGATTGTTCCTAGTCTAACCTCGCCATGATGACAATACAATCAGGAACATGAAAACACAGTAATGGTAATACCCAGAAGGGGTAGCAGTACCATAACATAAATTAGGTAGTACATAAAACATGTAACAATTGTAGCAATACCAGTAAGGAAAAAGACAAATACTGCAATGAACATTATTAAACCAAACCCTTTACACATGCAGCAAGATTGTTTTTTCTTTTAACAAGAAAGAAAAATGGATTAAAAGTAGCTGACAACTTTTTTCCTGCAGTGAAGGTAATACAAGACTTTTACTCATCTTCAAAAGCCACTAGAAGTGCTGACAATATCTTACAATGAAATAATGTATATTTTATGAACTAGCAATAATTGGGTAAAGTACCAATAATTAGCTTCTGCGCCACTGTATAAAGAATAACATCCACATAACAAGACAGCTAATTAACTTGTTACTCTTCTGGAAGAACCCTGTAACTACTAGTGGCATTTAGCTTTGACAGAGGAACCACCATTGCTCCTCAGAATCTACTGACTTGGCTGTGTTCCATCCCTGGACGAAGAACATTCACCAGCTGTGTAAAGCTTCAAATTCCTAGTTTCCATTCCGGCTAAAGAACTGGCAAGTACTGACTTGTCTCTCCTGATCTTTAAGCCTCTACCAGTCTAATTTCACTATTTTTGTATTTGCTGAAGCCCACTAAGCAAGTTAAGTTTAGCTGTTATGTATCTAAATTCATGGACGCTCTATGACTTTGAGTTAGTATTAAAAAAAAAAAGAAAAACTGCTTTTCAAAGGCTCAGTTATACACAGAACATGGCAGCTTTCCTGCGTTCTCAGTTCCAACACCTGTTTTTAGATGATTCCTGTCTTTTACACAACGATTGATCTGTATGACATGCCTGGTGGGGAAACCCTTTTTAAATACAAATATCTAAAATTTCATCTATCATCTCGGAATAAATGTAACAAAATAAACACATTTTAGCTATTTCTAAGGCTTAAAGGGGTTTCCCAGAACTTGAAATTTCAATCATACAGTCTAAATTGTTCTGCTTATTTTATCCACAGTGCCTGCAGATGGTATTATGCTACATGGGATATTCTGGCCAGTAGCTGGTGAGACAATTTGTGCCTCCGAGACTTTATTCAGGGACTAAGACTGACAGCTTGCAGAAAACAGTCTCATTAAACATATATACTGTATGGATATAGGTGTAGTCCGTTACACGGGCAGTCTCTCCTACGTACAAGGTCATATTAACAATCTGTCATTAAATAATAAGGGTGAGGCCTTTGGGTGTTCTCTTACATCTCTATTCTTCTTGGCAGAGCCTTCAATCGCTTACCCTACAAAATTGGCAACCAACTGCCATAAAAACCTGGATTTCTATGTCTGTAATCATTGAAGTCAGTGTTGGACAAGAGGGAGTAATTTAGGTCAATCATTTCCATCTGGCCAGATGGTTTCTGGTGTGGAGGGAAATGATTCCCCATTCATTTATCAGTCACTCCTTTCCCTCCACTGATCCTTCACTCTCAAAAACTGCTCAAATCTGTCTACTACTAAAGACTTGTCTTAAGTGAGGGGTCAAACTTCACCTGCAGCCTATTGAAGTCTATTGAGCAGGAAGGGGGATAAACTGGAGGTAGGTAGTAGCCGAGAGAGACAAAGGAAAACTGCACAGGCTTCCAGTGCAGCAAAGAAAACTGACAATTCTGAATATTTACCTTGATAGGCAGTCCATCAACCCAAAATAAGCTACCAAGTGTTGCAGAGGACTTAGCCTCTATAACAGCCTTACAAGCTTTGGAAATAACTTTGGAAATGAGGAGGCTTCAGTGCACCATTGACATGACCAAGAGTTGGGTGCAGAGTTATGCTTCATCATTTGCATTTTATGGCCCTTTCCCTGTTTCTATTTGACAGTGCTCACTTCCCAGAGAGAGCACTGTCTGAATGCTGCAGGTGTGTGTTTTCCTTCCTGTCTTCTTTCTACTGATGGTGCTTGCTGCACTTCCAGATGTATTAGTATAGCAAGCAGGGTCAGAAGACAGCAGACAGGGAGGAAAACAAGCCACTTTCTTGCACAAGCACCAAAGCCCCCTCATTTGCATATGAATTAAGTTATTTTCTCAGGCACTAGTAGGTACAATGCTATGATGGCTGTTATAGGATCGAATTCCCTACAACACTGCATAGCCATTTAAAATACATTTTCAGGGTGATGGATTCCCTTTAAAATACAGTTACACAATATACACAGATGATCTGATGCATAGGCACGTATGAGGCCATATCACGGAAATACACTAACAGTCGACTACAAGAAAGAGTTTTTGTTAAATCCCAGGCTTTTTCAGAATCATTCCAGTCTTAGTGACAACTGTTACAAAGGCCATTTTTAAAAGGCCATACAATTCCTCTACCTGAACTATGCTCTTGATGTTAAAGGTGTCCATACACACTTAATAGCTGTCAGGTGATAATGATTCCAACTTATCCACTGTATTTACACCCACAGTCAATTTGCTCAAGCCTTCTTGTGTTTTTATTGTATAGAGGAGAGTAAGCCATTTCCAGACGCTTATAATGATGGTTTCGATTGTAAAAAGTCAGCTCACCAATACACCTTGTCATCAAGTCTTTCTGTGCATGGACGACCGGAGGCCAAGATCAGTGAATGCAAAATATCCAGCACGTATTGGTGCTTCTAGTATAAATTCCTACTTTACTTCCACACATCATTATTATTTATTATTATAGCGCCATTTATTCCATGGCTAGTGTTGAGCATTCCGATACCGCAAGTATCGGGTATCGGCCGATATTAGCGGTATCGGAATTCCAATACTGACTTCCGATACTTTTGTCATATCGGATACCGGAATCGGAATCGGAAGTTCCCATCATGCTATGAGCCTGCTTGCTTTGATTAAGCCAATGGGAATCCTCCGAAGTGTGGGCACATCCTGTTAGGCATGTAGGCATGTTAACTATTGGCATGGTTGTGATTGGCTGCCGAAATGATGTCATGATGCACTATAAAAGCCACCGCAGCCGCCATTTCTGGTTCACTCTGCTGTGAATTCAGTTAGGGACAGGCTGCTGTAGAAGACTGTGAGGGACAGTTAGAAATAGCGATTCCACCAAACATCTAGTGCTTTACCCAGGCTACATAAACCACCACTGTAGCCTTCTTTGCCCTAGCAGCAGTGTTCACAGCTGTCTGCAAGGGCTGTGTGAGTGCAGCTCACGCTGTGGAGTGGGTCCTGCAGCCACGTCAGGTTGTAGGCTGCCCAGCGTGCCTCACTGCTGCCTCATACATCTTTTAATTTTTGAGCTGCATTTTTTACATAATTTCAATCTAGTGTGCTTCCATCCGTATCCATATACGTTGGTTGCAAACACTAGTAGTAGACAGCGGAGCCTTTCTGCAGCCTTTCAGTGCTAGTGTCCACTTTGCTGCACTGTTCACGGCTGTCTGAGAGGTCTCTGACTGTGTGTGAGTGCAGCTCACGCTGAGTAGTGTGTCCTGCAGCTACGTCTGGTTGTAGGACGCTCAGCGTGTCACTGCCTCACACATTTTTCTTTTATTGCAGCTCATTTTTTCTTCTATTAGTGTGCATCCATCCGTCTCCATCTACGGTGGTTGCAAACACTATATAGGAGTACACAGCGGAGCCTTTCTACAGCCTGTCAGTGCCAGTGCCCACTTAGCTGCACTGTTCACGGCTGTCTGAGAGGTCTCTGACTGTGTGTGAGTGCAGCTCACGCAGAGTAGAGTGTCCTGCAGCTACGTCTGGTTGTAGGACGCTCAACGTGCGTCACTGCCTCACACATATTTGTCTTTGAGTGCAGCTCATTTTTTCTTCTCCTATTAGTGTGCATCCATCCGTATCCATCAACATTGGTTGGTTGCAAACACTATATAGGAGTAGATAGAGGAGCCTTTTTTTCTGGCTTGTGCCCTGCCGGCGCAGCCGGATTAGTATTACCCAATTTTTTTGGAGCCTCATTTTTTGCATTGTAGGTTACCTGCCTGCATTGTAATAGCTCCAAAAAGTTGGTGATACTATCAGTTTCAATTCTTTGTTCACATACTTTGAGTTTGTTTCCAACAAAGAAACCACAAAAAAAGTTCACCAAACACTACATTTGGAACTTGTGTAGGCCACATCAGCTCCTATTAAAGTGTAGTCCACACACACACACTTCATAAAATTAGTGTTTCTTGTACCTGTAACCAGCTGTTCAGGAATAAGCACACTAAGGCCCCCCTTTGTACTTTTCTGCCTATCTTAAGCAGTCTGGCAAGATGAAGAAGGCAGGGAGTAAGGCGCGTGGGCGTGGGCGTGGGCGTGGAGTTTCAGCAGGGAGAGGACGTGGGGATTCTGCAGGGAGAGGACGTGGGGATGCTGCAGGGAGAGGACGTGGGGATTCTGGGCCTGCTGCGGGCACCAGTGGATCAGCATCGCCCAGTTTTAGCAGGCAACAGTCCTTTATGCGCAGGTTTGTAGGACCTCAACGTACCCCACTGCTGCGGGAGGAACAAATTGAAGCCGTTGTCGGATGGATGGCAGCTAACGCATCGACTTCAATTACTTCCACAGCCTCTCAGGACCAGAGCACTGAAGAGCAACCATCTGTCTCTTCACCACCTGCCAAAGTGCCCAGGCAGTCAGAGAGACATGGACAGGAGCCATCACAGTCTCTACTTCTGTTCTCGGAATCTGTTGGCTTGGAAAGAGGGGGCCAGCCAAGCAGCATTCCTGAATGTGAAGAAGAGGGAGTATGCAGTGATGCGCAACTTCTTTGTCCCTCTGAATCTGAAGAGGCGAGTGGGCCAGTGCCTATGGTCAGCACACCTCAGTACGCATCAGATGATGACGAGACTCAGTTGCCACTTTCTGGTGCGTACAGTGCTGGCGAGACAACCCCGGAGAAGCAGCTGTTTGAAGAGGGGAGGGAAGATGATGAGGTCCTTGACCCATCATGGCGTGAGGAACAGGAAGGTGGTGGGAGCAGCTCGGAGGAAGAGATTCCCCTACCGGCCAAAACAGGAGGCAGAGGGAGGGGGAAGACTTGGTTGCCTGTACCCTCCACTTCGGCACCCGTTAGGAGCATTCCTCATTCCAAAGGCAAAACGGGCGCTCCCAAGACTTGCAGTGCATGGTCCTTTTTTGACACAGTTGCAGATGACATTTGCTTTGTCAAATGCAAGCTGTGGCATCAGATAGTCAAAAGAGGGAGAAATGTCAGCAACCTCAATACCACAAATATGTGGAAACATGTGCGCACCAAGCACGAGTTGGAGTTGCAGAGACACCCTGAAGACGTAGGCCAACGTACAGCACCACCTACCACCTCTTCAGTTCGTGTTGGGGGCTCTTCCTCCAGCTCACACACTGCTGGTTCGGCTTCCTCACAGGATCGCCAAGGAAGAACCTCTGCCACTGTTGTCCGGAGACCCTGTCAGATTCCACCCATAGCAGCACGTTCCCATCCATCACAGCCATCGGTAGCACAGGAATGGGATAAAAGGCGCCCTTACTCGGCAAACCATCCCCGAGCACAGTCTCTGAATGCTGGCATTGCCAAACTTCTGGCAGTTGAAATGCTGTCATTCAGGCTGGTGGACACTGACACCTTCCGGGACTTAATGGCATTGGCAGTCCCCCAATACAACGTGCCCAGCCGCTTTTATTTCAGCAGGCGAGCCGTCCCTGCCCTGCAGAAACATGTTGAGGGCAAAATAAAACATGCGCTACTAAACGCCGTTAGTAGCAAGGTCCACCTGACCACCGATGCGTGGACCAGTAACCATGGACAGGGACGATACGTTTCCCTCACTGCCCACTGGGTCAATGTTGTGGAGCCGGGTACAGATCTGGAGAGTGGCGCTGTATGTGTTCTTCCAACGCCACGGATTGCAGGACTCCAGTCTGTACACATAGACTCCTCCTCCTACTCAAGTTCCTCAGAAACAGCAGAGCAGGAGCCTGTTACGACCGATATGAGCACAGCCGTGGCCAAACGTCAACAGGCTGTACTCAAATTAATTTCTTTGGGGAATCGAAGCCACACAGCGCAGGAGCTCTGGAATGCTATCAAGCAGGAGAGCGATGTGTGGTTTGGGCCAGCGAATCTCCAGCCGGGCTTGGTAGTGTGTGACAATGGCCGAAATCTGGTGGCAGCTCTTGGCCTAGGCAACCTCACACACATCCCATGTCTGGCACATGTGCTTAACTTGGTCATGCAGAGCTTTCTGAGGGACTATCCGGATCTTGATGCACTGTTGCACAAGGTCCGCATAGAGTGCGCTCACTTGCGGCGTTCCAGCACGGCAAGATCGCGCCTCGCTGCTCTGCAGCGACGATTTGGCCTTCCGGAACATCGCATCATATGTGACCTACCCACCCGGTGGAATTCAACGTTACATATGTTGGAGCGGTTGTGTGAGCAGCAGGCAGCAGTCATGGAGTACCAGCTGCATCAGGCGCAAACAAGTCGCACTGTGCGCCGTTCACACTTCAGCACCATTGAGTGGGCCTCTATGAAGGACATCTGCCTCGTTTTGCGTGCCTTCGATGAATCCACGCGGATGGCGAGTGCAGATGATGCACTAGTCAGCATGACTGTCCCCCTTATCTGCCTGCTTCAACAAACACTGCAAGCACTAAGGGATGAGGTTTCGGAAGAGGTGGAGGATGAGGAGTCCCAAATGCCATCTGCTTCTGGACAGTCTGCGCTACGTGTTTCCTCACAAAGGTCTAGGCAGGGGACACTTTGTGAGGAGGATGAGGAGGACTCGATGGAGGAGGAAGACATCTCTCCAGAGGAGGGAGGTACACAAACCTCTACTCAGTATGTACAGCGAGGGTGGGGTGATGCAGAGCAGGCCGAGGTCACGCCTCAAACAGGGGACAGCGGTTCTTTGACAGTTGGGAGTCTGCAGCACATGGTTGATTTCATGCTGCAGTGCCTGAGAAACGACCGCCGCATCGCCCACATTCTCGTCTCGGCTGATTATTGGGTGTACACCCTCCTAGATCCTCGCTACTGGGACAGCGTACAAAGGCTCATACCAACGTTGAACCGGGAGTGTAAACTGCGGGAGTACGAAGAGTCACTGGTGCAGTCCATAATGTTTTCCATTCCACCCGACAGCATTGTTGCTAGTGCTTTACAAAGCAGCTCTGTGCGTCGAGGCAGTGGAGGAAACTCTGCACAAAGAGGGAGCAGAGGCAGCGCCGCAGCACAAGGCAAGACCACTATGGCCCAAATGTGGCAAAGTTTTGTGTGTCCACCACAATTGTCTACACCATCAGCGACGCCTCGAGTCAGCAGGAGGCAACGCTTCCGTCAGATGGTGTCAGACTACATGTCTTGCCCTGTCACTGTACTCCCAGATGGCTCTTCCCCCTTCAAGTTTTGGGTCTCTAAGCTGGATACATGGCCAGAGCTTAGCCAGTATGCATTGGAGGTGCTGGCTTGCCCTGCTGCCAGTGTATTATCGGAACGTGTCTTTAGTGCCGCAGGTGGTGTACTAACAGACCGTCGCACGCGACTATCTTCCGATAATGTTGACCGGCTGACTTTTCTGAAAATGAACAAGGCCTGGATCTCCAAAGACTTTGCCATTCCTCTTACAGACTAAATTAGTGGTTGGCAACTGTATCCAGGTCTGCTGGTGTGTTCATTTTTCTACCACCTGAACTATAATCCCTGTGCTTCAACACAGCCAGTTGTCGCTCAGATGTGTCGTCTGCACAGAGAAACACACTAGCTCCTGTGTTAGTGGGGTTCAGTAACGCCAGCTGATCCCCTGCTGTGTGGACGGCAAAGTCACCAGCTCCATCAACATTCAAACCACTACTGATTTTTAACCGTGCCCAACTTAGGTCTCTGGCTCCACTGTCTCTATTTCCCCTGACCTCCAACCCCGCCATCTACATCTCTGAAGTGGCGTCAGCACAATCTACACTTGTTCCTGTGTTCCTGTGGCTCAGTCCCATCAGTTTATCCCCTGATGTGTGTCCGGCAAGGTCTCCTGCTCTGTCCACATTCCCATAACCAGTAGTGGGAATGAGGACAGAGCTGGCGAACTTGCCGGACAAACATCAGGGGATCAACTGACGGGACTGAGCACCAGTAACACAGGAACAAGTGTAGATTGTGCTGACGCCACTTCAGAGATGTAGCTGGCGGGGTTGGAGGCCAGGGTAAATAGTAGAGACAGTGGAGCCAGAGGCCTAAGTGGAGCATGGTTAGAATCAGTAGTAGTCAACAACCTCCATAAAAACCGCTGTCCATTGGCCTCTGCATGCGGCATGCGTAATCCTGGGCTCCAACAGTGTCAGTTGGTGTTCAGAAGTGTCGTCTCCACAGAGCCAAACACATTCGTTCAAGTGTTAGTGGGGTTCAGCACTGCCAGCTGTTCCCCTGCTGTGGAGATGGCAAGTCTCCTGCTGCCTTCACCTGCCAAAAGCAACAGGCCCCAGCCTGCTCCTCGCCTAATCCTGGGCTCCAACAGCGTCAGTTGGTGTTCAGAAGTGTCGTCTCCACAGAGCCAAACACATTCGTTCAAGTGTTAGTGGGGTTCAGCACTGCCAGCTGTTCCCCTGCTGTGGAGATGGCAAGTCTCCTGCTGCCTACACCTGCCAAAATCCAGTAGGCCCCAGCCTGCTCCACGCCTGATCCTGGGCTCCAACAGCGTCAGTTGGTGTTCAGAAGTGTCATCTCCACAGAGCCAAACACATTTGTTCAAGTGTTAGTGGGGTTCAGCACTGCCAGTAGTTCCCCTGCTGTGGAGATGGCAAGTCTCCTGCTGCCTACACCTGCCAAAATCCAGTAGGCCCCAGCCTGCTCCTCGCCTAATCCTGGGCTCCAACAGCGTCAGTTGGTGTTCAGAAGTGTCATCTCCATAGAGCCAAACACATTCGTTCAAGTGTTAGTGGGGTTCAGCACTGCCAGCTGTTCCCCTGCTGTGGAGATGGCAAGTCTCCTGCTGCCTTCACCTGCCAAAAGCAACAGGCCCCAGCCTGCTCCTCGCCTAATCCTGGGCTCCAACAGCGTCAGTTGGTGTTCAGAAGTGTCGTCTCCACAGAGCCAAACACATTCGTTCAAGTGTTAGTGGGGTTCAGCACTGCCAGCTGTTCCCCTGCTGTGGAGATGGCAAGTCTCCTGCTGCCTACACCTGCCAAAATCCAGTAGGCCCCAGCCTGCTCCACGCCTGATCCTGGGCTCCAACAGCGTCAGTTGGTGTTCAGAAGTGTCATCTCCACAGAGCCAAACACATTCGTTCAAGTGTTAGTGGGGTTCAGCACTGCCAGCTGTTCCCCTGCTGTGGAGATGGCAAGTCTCCTGCTGCCTTCACCTGCCAAAAGCAACAGGCCCCAGCCTGCTCCTCGCCTAATCCTGGGCTCCAACAGTGTCAGTTGGTGTTCAGAAGTGTCGTCTCCACAGAGCCAAACACATTCGTTCAAGTGTTAGTGGGGTTCAGCACTGCCAGCTGTTCCCCTGCTGTGGAGATGGCAAGTCTCCTGCTGCCTTCACCTGCCAAAAGCAACAGGCCCCAGCCTGCTCCTCGCCTAATCCTGGGCTCCAACAGCGTCAGTTGGTGTTCAGAAGTGTCGTCTCCACAGAGCCAAACACATTCGTTCAAGTGTTAGTGGGGTTCAGCACTGCCAGCTGTTCCCCTGCTGTGGAGATGGCAAGTCTCCTGCTGCCTTCACCTGCCAAAAGCAACAGGCCCCAGCCTGCTCCTCACCTAATTCTGGGCTCCAACAGCGTCAGTTGGTGTTCAGAAGTGTCGTCTCCACAGAGCCAAACACATTCGTTCAAGTGTTAGTGGGGTTCAGCACTGCCAGCTGTTTCCCTGCTGTGGAGATGGCAAGTCTCCTGCTGCCTTCACCTGCCAAAAGCAACAGGCCCCAGCCTGCTCCTCGCCTAATCCTGGGCTCCAACAGCGTCAGTTGGTGTTCAGAAGTGTCGTCTCCACAGAGCCAAACACATTCGTTCAAGTGTTAGTGGGGTTCAGCACTGCCAGCTGTTCCCCTGCTGTGGAGATGGCAAGTCTCCTGCTGCCTTCACCTGCCAAAAGCAACAGGCCCCAGCCTGCTCCTCGCCTAATCCTGGGCTCCAACAGCGTCAGTTGGTGTTCAGAAGTGTCGTCTCCACAGAGCCAAACACATTCGTTCAAGTGTTAGTGGGGTTCAGCACTGCCAGCTGTTCCCCTGCTGTGGAGATGGCAAGTCTCCTGCTGCCTACACCTGCCAAAGACAGTAGGCCTCTGCCTACACCCTCCTATTTCCTGGGCTTCAACACAGCCAGTTGTAGCTCGGAAGTGCCGTCCACACGGAAAGAGACACTTGCTCCCGTGTCTCAGTGGGGTTCAGTAACGTCAGCTGATCCCCTGCTGTGTGGATGGCAGTCTCTCCTGCTGTCTCCACATTCCAAATACAGTAGGCCTCTGCCTACACCCTCCTATTTCCTGGGCTTCAACACAGCCAGTTGTAGCTCGGAAGTGCCGTCCACACGGAAAGAGACACTTGCTCCCGTGTCTCAGTGGGGTTCAGTAACGTCAGCTGATCCCCTGCTGTGTGGATGGCAGTCTCTCCTGCTGTCTCCACATTCCAAATACAGTAGGCCTCTGCCTACACCTTCCTATTTCCTGGGCTTCAACACAGCCAGTTGTAGCTCGGAAGTGCCGTCCACACGGAAAGAGACACTTGCTCCCGTGTCTCAGTGGGGTTCAGTAACGTCAGCTGATCCCCTGCTGTGTGGATGGCAGTCTCTCCTGCTGTCACCACATTCCAAATGCAGTAGGCCTCTGCCTACACCCTCCTATTTCCTGGGCTTCAACACAGCCAGTTGTAGCTCGGAAGTGCCGTCCACACGGAAAGAGACACTTGCTCCCGTGTCTCAGTGGGGTTCAGTAACGTCAGCTGATCCCCTGCTGTGTGGATGGCAGTCTCTCCTGCTGTCTCCACATTCCAAATACAGTAGGCCTCTGCCTACACCCTCCTATTTCCTGGGCTTCAACACAGCCAGTTGTAGCTCGGAAGTGCCGTCCACACGGAAAGAGACACTTGCTCCCGTGTCTCAGTGGGGTTCAGTAACGTCAGCTGATCCCCTGCTGTGTGGATGGCAGTCTCTCCTGCTGTCTCCACATTCCAAATACAGTAGGCCTCTGCCTACACCCTCCTATTTCCTGGGCTTCAACACAGCCAGTTGTAGTTCGGAAGTGCCGTCCACACGGAAAGAGACACTTGCTCCCGTGTCTCAGTGGGGTTCAGTAACGTCAGCTGATCCCCTGCTGTGTGGATGGCAGTCTCTCCTGCTGTCACCACATTCCAAATACAGTAGGCCTCTGCCTACACCCTCCTATTTCCTGGGCTTCAACACAGCCAGTTGTAGCTCGGAAGTGCCGTCCACACGGAAAGAGACACTTGCTCCCGTGTCTCAGTGGGGTTCAGTAACGTCAGCTGATCCCCTGCTGTGTGGATGGCAAAGTCTCCTGCTGCCTACACAGTCGTACTACTACTGATTTTTAACCGTGCTCCAATTAGGCCTGTGGCTCCACTGTCTCTCGTATTTCCCCTGTCCTCCAACCCTGCCAGTTACAGCTCCGAAGTGGCGTCTGCACAATCCACACTTGTTCCTGTGTTACAGGTGTTCAGTTCGGTCAGTTAATCCCCTGATGTGTGTTCCCATAACTAGTTATGGGAATGTGGACAGAGCAGGCGACATTGCCGGACACACATCAGGGGATTAACTGACCGGACTGAACACCTGTAACACAGGAACAAGTGTGGATTGTGCAGACGCCACTTCGGAGCTGTAACTGGCGGGGTTGGAGGACAGGGGAAATACGAATATCAGTGAAGCCACAGGCCTAAGTGGAGCTTGGTTAAAATTAGTAGAAGTCTACAACTGATCTAAAAATTTCTTCAATGCAGCCTCAGCCTGCTCCGTGCTTGTCCCTGGGCTTCAACACAGCCAGTTGTTGCTCGGAAGTGCTGTCTTCACAGAGTAAAACACTAGCTCCTGTGTTTGTGGGGTTCATTAACGTCAGCTGTTCCCCTGCTGTTTTGATGGCAATCTGTCCTGCTGCCTCCCAATTGACAGCACATCAGGCCTCAGCCTGCTAAGTGCTTGTCCCTGGGCTCCAACATCGCCAGTTGCTGCTCATAACTGACTTTGGCACGGGTACTCCCTCCTGCCCAGCTTGGTTCCAGCCCTGCCTGCTGTTTCTGGGAAGTGTCAATGTCAGTTTGCCACCCCAAGTTGCCATGTCGTGTTGCGATTGGGTTAGCCGAGGCTAGGGTGCCAGCAGTTTAGGTGCTTCCTATGTGGACTGTGGGTTCTGGTAAGAAAGGCTTGTTCCGTAGTGCCAGTAGGACAAGCACCTCCTGTAGGACTGTGTGATTCGGTAACTGCGGCCAGCTTGCGGCATGCCAACTTTGCTTTTCAGGGGTAACTTCAGCTGCCCCTCCGGGTTCCAGCACCGTCAGCTGGTTCTCGTCAGAGCCTTTGGCCTAGGTGCCTCCATCTCGGTATCCGAGTTCCGGCAACGTCTGCTGGTCCTTGGTAGTGCTTTGTAGCACAGGTACCTCCTGCTTAGTAACCGGGTTCCAGCACCGTCAGCTGGTCCTCGGTTGTGCCATTGGCTCTTATTCCTTCTGCTGCCCCTCCGGGTGCCAGCACTGTCAGCTGGTCCTCGCTATTTCCATTTGCTCTTGCAGCTTATGCTACCCCTCCGGGTTCCAGCACCGTCAGCTGGTTCTCGTCAGAGCCTTTGGCCTAGGTGCCTCCATCTCGGTATCCGAGTTCCGGCAACGTCTGCTGGTCCTTGGTAGTGCTTTGTAGCACAGGTACCTCCTGCTTAGTAACCGGGTTCCAGCACCGTCAGCTGGTCCTCGGTTGTGCCATTGGCTCTTATTCCTTCTGCTGCCCCTCCGGGTGCCAGCACTGTCAGCTGGTCCTCGCTATTTCCATTTGCTCTTGCAGCTTATGCTACCCATCCGGGTTCCAGCACCGTCAGCTGGTTCTCGGCAAAGCCTTTGGCCTAGGTGCCTCCATCTCGGTATCCGAGTTCCGGCAACGTCTGCTGGTCCTTGGTAGTGCTTTGTAGCACAGGTACCTCCTGCTTAGTAACCGGGTTCCAGCACCATCAGCTGGTCCTCGGTTGTGCCATTGGCTCTTATTCCTTCTGCTGTCCCTCCGGGTGCCAGCACTGTCAGCTGGTCCTCGCTATTTCCATTTGCTCTTGCAGCTTATGCTACCCCTCCGGGTTCCAGCACCGTCAGCTGGTTCTCGTCAGAGCCTTTGGCCTAGGTGCCTCCATCTCGGTATCCGAGTTCCGGCAACGTCTGCTGGTCCTTGGTAGTGCTTTGTAGCACAGGTACCTCCTGCTTAGTAACCGGGTTCCAGCACCATCAGCTGGTCCTCGGTTGTGCCATTGGCTCTTATTCCTTCTGCTGTCCCTCCGGGTGCCAGCACTGTCAGCTGGTCCTCGCTATTTCCATTTGCTCTTGCAGCTTATGCTACCCCTCCGAGTTCCGGCAACGTCTGCTGGTCCTTGGTAGTGCTTTGTAGCACAGGTACCTCCTGCTTAGTAACCGGGTTCCAGCACCGTCAGCTGGTCCTCGGTAGTGCCATTGGCTCTTGTTCCTTCTGCTGCCCCTCCGGGTGCCAGTACCGTCAGCTGGTTCAAGAGGACAAAGAACAGGAAGACAACCACCAAGATGCAGAACAACAAGAGAGAGAAGACAAAGAAGCATAAAAAAACAAAGCAGAAGAACATTAAGCATAAGACTAATACTCTGAGCAAATGATATTATCTTATTTATAAGCAGAAGAAGACTAAGCAGTGTATGGGGGTGAGTCCGTTCCTCCTCGTGGTGCCCCTGGAAAAGGCCTGCTGCTGCAGGCCAAACTGAACGCGGACAAATCCTGTTGTAAATCTTTTGTGACAGGCAGAACGGAAGGTGTAAACTTCTAACTTTTCTAGATAACAACTACAGGAATGCCTGACACAAACAAGAATATGATGAAGAAGAATAGGAAGAAGATGAAGAATTTGAATATGTAGAATAATAATTGTTGAATAAGAAGAATATGAAGAATGTAAGAAAAGGAAGAAGAAGAAGAATGTAAAAAAAGGAAGTAGAAGAATGTAAAAAAAGGAAGAAGAAGAAGAAGAATGTAAAAAAAGGAATAAGAAGAAGAATAAGAAGGTAAAAAAAGGAAGAAGAATAAGAAAGAAGAAGAAAGAAGAAAGAAGAAAGAAGAAGAAGACATACATGTCTGGCAAAATATAAATGAGGATCACATAGTCAATATCTTTGTAACTCCTAACGTCTTTAAAAATAAAGTTTAATTCCTGCTATTCCATTTGATTGGGCTAAACCTCTATGGCTTTAATGTCTCCTCCACCTCCCACAATACATTCTACATTATTCTTAATTGTTTTTCTTCATGTAGAATTAACCTACAAGGAAAGAAAGGGTTTTTTTTAATTCCGATATTTTGGCCCCATTGACTTGCATTGGTTCCCGGTATCGGAATCGGCAATACCGATACTTTTTTTTAAGATCGGCCGATCCATTCCGATCCGATATTTTCAAGTATCGGCTGGTATCGCTCAACTCTATCCATGGCGCTTTACATGTGAGGAGGGGTATATATAATAAAAACAAGTACAGTAATCTGGAACAAAACAAGTCACCTACTGGTACAGAAGGAGAGAGGACCCTGCCCGTGAGGGCTCACAATCTACAAGGACTGGGTGAGGATACGGTAGGTGAGGGTAGGGCTGGTCATGTAGTGGTTTGGTGGTTACTGCCGGTTGTAGGCTCACACAACAGCAACAACCAGAAATAACCACATAAACAGCCTACATATTTTGGATTAATCCATCCTCAAAACGCTAATTTTGCCTGCCTAAAGAACAAACCAAGATAGACCCCAAACATAAGATAATAGGCCAGCACTGCCAAAATCAGTGGGCTTAGCTTACTTTGCTCCATTACATGTGGCAATCTTAGGTAGAGCCTTGCACCTATTCAGGTATATGTTTATTTCAGGCTACTATTTAAACTAATCACATCACTAAGACACAAGGAAAACATAAAAAAGGAAATATTTACATAGTAAAGGAAATTAGGGAATAAACATAATAAACTGGAAAGAACTAAAACAAGCTATTTTACATTTCTATGATTACCTGTAGTCTAGATGTAACCCTATCAGCAGAAGCCCTTTAAAATAAACAGTGTTGTTAGAATAACATTTATTTAAGTAGAGTTGGTTAATAAAGCCTAAGAAATTTCCAGTATGTATGTTGGGATAACAATACAGGACTACATCAAGCAATAATCCTTCAACTCC
Organism: Dendrobates tinctorius; assembly: GCF_039654945.1. NCBI lineage: Eukaryota > Metazoa > Chordata > Amphibia > Anura > Dendrobatidae > Dendrobates > Dendrobates tinctorius. The sequence continues at coordinate 64,088,767 of NW_027361679.1, forward strand.
TTATGAGACTTCAATTCATCAAGTTCAGTTATTTTCTGGTTCTGCTTTGAAATCTATGATCATTCACAGATCACACCACCCGCATTTCCAGCAATGAACAAGTTCTTCGTCCCTACTTGTCTGATTAAAGAGTCTTTCCCAGGCTACCTTATGATAATTAATTGTGGTCTTATTGCTAAATATCCCTCAATGTACACACAGTACAACTATAACGCTGTTTACCCCAAGGAATGGGATGGTGCACTTTTACCAAGCGTTTAGGAAAGCTCTGTATTGACCACCCAGAAGTGAATAGTTGCATTGCAGGAGGCAAGACAATCGTCAAGGGAGTAGATTGTGCAGTCAAACACATGTTCATATTTATCCCCATCTAAAGATTAAATACACATACTTTATTTCGAATTTTTTCTGTAGATGTCACTTGCAGCATTGTAAAACATCTGGCCTGAGAAATATAATATCAGCAATTATCACACAAATCCATGGTAAAAAAAATGAAAATATGACTGTTTTGGAACCTTTTTTTAGCTAACATTGAAATGATGAAACAATTCAAGAACAGCCTAATAATTAAAAAAAAACTAAAGAAAATTAAAAGAATAACTATGTAGCACCCAAGCATTGACTTTAAAAGCTCCTAAGTTTACATGAGCACACAAGGTGTAAGCTGAAGACTCGGAACCATTCCTACAGGTGTCCAGGTAGAGATATTGGGGAGTCATGCCATGTGGATCTGTAACACGCATAGAATTATTTTTAAATACGAAATGTTTTTCTATGATTGGCTCTGAAAAAGAGTGCTTTTATGTGAGAGTACAGTGTGAAAAATTGAACCCAAAATGAAAAGTTTTGCCTACAAAGCATTAGTTTCATTCTAAACTGCACATTATTAGGCTGAATTGCATACTATGTTAGCAGCTGAAATGAACATTATTGTGTGTATGAGGGCTTATCTGCATTAAACCAAAAGGTCTGCTCATCTTTAAAGATGACCAACATGGATCCTAAAAGGGCTTTGACAGGTCTTGTCACCAAGTACCTACACCATTACATTGCAAACTTTCAATCTTGACGGATGAATAAATAGGGTAACATCCCCCAGTGTGAACTGCAAAGTTAGGGCTCATACTCACTTGCGAGAGACTCGCGCGATTCTCTCGCATGAAACCTGGCACTGCCACCGGCACTCGGACTGGAGTATGCGGCTACATGTATTTCTATGCAGCCGCACGCTCCGGTCCGAGTGCCGGCGGCAGTGCCAGGTTTTCATGCAAGTGAGTATGAGCCCTTAGACTGATAATATTGTGAAGGTAGATGCTCCTATGTATAATTAAAGACTCTAGATAGATAATATAGGTTACATAATTATGTAACGGTACTGTCACACTTAGCGATGTACCAGCGATCCCGACCAGCGATATGACGCGGTCAGGATCGCTGGTACATCGCTAAGTGGTCGCTAGTGAGCTGCCACACAGGCAGATCTCACCAGTGACATCGCTGGGGACGGGGGGTCGCTACTTATCTGTCACACTAGGCGATCCTAACATCCTCCCGCCCAGCTCCACGCTCGTCGCTCGTCTCTCCACAGGAAGCGCCGCAGGAAGCTGACGACGAGAAACAGTCCTGGACGTTCTTGCGCGATCAGCGATGAGCAGCAGGGGAGCCGGTCGTAGGTAAGTATCACACATAGCGATATCGCTAGCAATATCGCTATAACGTCACAAGTTAAAGCGATATTACTAGCGATATCGCTTAGTGTGACAGGCCCTTAAGGGTTCTTTCAGGCAAAGGTATTTAACAGCCGTGTCCTGTCTGTACTGAAAATGGGTAGCATATGGACAGTTTAAGGACCTATGCAAAATAATGGGCTAGTGCACTTGATTGATGTTTTTACACAGACTGATAATCTGCACTACTTTTATCCAGATTCCGAATCAGACCTGATCATAAAAACTGAGTGCATAAAAAAAATGGATAACATATTGGTCACCATCTATATATCATGCATACAACACAGGAAATTGAAAATTTGTAAGTGTACTTTATCATTTATTAAATTATTAACGTAAAAACTGCATGCTGTATTGATGGCCAAAACAGACATTTGGATAACATACGGATATGAGAAAAGTAAGTACGGAACACGGAACAGATTCAAAAATGTCAGATGTTTCAGAATCGAGGACAATTTTCATATACTAGTGATATCCTTTCTGCAAAAACACAAACATACATGCCTCACTCTCTATGATATTATCAGAATGCCATGCCAAATAACATTTACCGAAGTGTGGTACTTCCATAGGTTGATTTATTAAACAGGCCCACATGATGTAGCGTAATTCACTGGAAGATTTATAGTTAATTTTATACAGTCAGTATATAATGTAAAGATCAGAAGGATTTTATATGCCACTTCCAGCCTTGGTAGTTTATATTTATTGGTTCAGAAGTGTAAAAGTATTTAGTGGTAAAATGAACCCAGCGGATGTTTTTGCTGGCAGCACTCAGCTAATGGCAACTGCACAGCTTATTGTGAAAGAATTAACAGCTGAGCATGTGAGTATTTCGCTTTCTTTAACGGTGACAAAGAGGCAGCCAGTACTTTGTGAATAATTGGATTATATTGGCTTTCCACTTTCCACCTAGATCAATTGGCACCTATGTTATTCACTTATCACCGGAAAGGGTAAAGAAACCAAAGCAAAGAATTTTAGAATCGTCTTCATAAAATATTTCCAAACAGGTAGGGTCAGAATTGGAATATTCCAAGAAAGACGTAGGCTATTTATTTCACATCTTGAATCTTTTGCATATGAGACAGAGCTATACATCACTGCCACATCAGTCCCTGGCACTGTAGCACTGAAGTGGTGCATGTGTGTGACGGTGAAGAATATGAATGTTATACAGCAGCTCTCCTGTCCCAGGAATGCTGAAAAATTGAGCTAAAATGGCCACTATACACATTAGAGAAAAGCAGATTGAAAATGTAGTTGACAATAACCTAAAAAAACCTAGCCGGCAAAAACCTAAATATAAAAAAACACACATAACGGCTCATCAGTCAGTCCTCCCCATTACTATCTTGGCCTCCATCATGTCACCTCTCTGGGTGGTGTTCACTCCAGGTCAGGTCTTTCACTGAGCATGTTACGTGTCCTACTCGATACTGGCTAAGTGTGGATACTAGTCCAGAGATAAGACACAACGGAGGCACAGAGGACAAAGACAGTAGGCAGGGAGCAGTGGGAACAGCCAGAAAGATGAACAGTGAGGTGTGTATGTTTTTTTCTATTTAACCTATTGCCAGCCACTTACCTCTCTGACGGCCCCCCGCTGCTCTCTGTCTGATGTCTGCTGCTCCACGCCTTTTTTGTGCTGTATCTTCAGCCCACTATTCACTTTAGGCCAGGACTTCCAGCCTGGGGCAGGCTTTGGAGTTCACTGTGTATGTTCTGTGGCCTATTTGCAGTCGGAAGCCCTGGCAAAGAGTAAACACTAAGCTAGAGATGTGATTCCACATCTGGAGAGATGAGTAGTGAGGTCAGAATAAGCTTTTTTTTCAAATCTTATGTTTATTATGCTTTGGGGTATCCAGAAGAACAAAATATTGGACATTAATATTGCGGAGAATAACAAATCCAATTATCAGGTAAAAACTTTGTGAACAAAGTCTAATTTTGCCTAAGCCGCTCATCTCTAATGCATTCCTTACAAGCTGCGAATCATTCACATGTATAGAGGTATTTAGAGAGAGCCTTGGATGGAATAAAAGCTAACTGATGCGCATGATCAGTCTTTGATAATGATAACATTTCTAGAATGCTATTACTGTAACTTTAGGGCATTCTATTGGTCACTGTCCGAGAGCAGGTCAAGGCATTAAGGACTGAGCCATTTTGTAGGTTAATGACCGGGCCTCATTTTTTTTAAATATGACCAGTGTAACTTTATGAGGTAATAACACCTTCAACGGATCACACTGATTCTGAGAATGTTTTGGTGACATATTGGATGTCATGACAGTGGAACAATTTTTTCAATATAACTTGCGTTTATTTGTAAAATTATCAGAAATTTGGCGAAGAATGTTGAAAATTTCACAATTTTCAAACTTTTTATACCCTTAAATCAGAGAGTTATGCCTCACAAAATAGACAATAAATAACATTTACCATATGTCTACTTTACATCAGAACAATGTAAAACAATTTTTTTAGTTAGGAAGTGAGAAGGGTTAAAAATTGACCAGTGATTTCTCATTTTTTCAGCAAAATTTACAAAACCATTTATTTTAGGAACTGCATAACATTTGAAGCAACTTTAGGGGGCCTATATGACTGAAAATACCCTAAAGTGACAACATTCTAAAAACTGCACCTCTCAAAGTCCTCAAAGCCACTTTCAAGAAGTTAATTAACCCTTAAACTGCTTCACAGGATTTAATGCAATGTGGAAAGAAAAAATGAACATTTTACTTTTTTCACCAAAATTTAAATTTAGCTCCAAATTTTTAACTTTTACAAGGGTAACAGGAAAAAATTAACCTCAAAATGTGTTGTGAAATTTCTCCTGAGTACGATGATAACCCATATTTGGGCGCACGGCAGGGCTCGGAACAGAAAGTGCACCGTTTGACTTTTTGAACACAAAAATGGCTACAATCTAGAGAGGATGTCATATCACATTTGGAGAGCCCCCAATATGCCTAAACAGTAGAAAACCCCCACAAGTGACCCCATTTTGGAAACTAGACTCCTCAAGGAACTTATCTAGATATGTGGTGAGCACCATGAACCCCCAGGTGCTTCACCGAAGTTTATAACGTAGAGCAATGAAAATAAATAAAGTCACATCTTTCACACAAAAATGTTCTTTTAGCCTCAATTTTTTTGTTTTCACAAGGGAAACAAGAGAAACTAGATTCCAAAATTTGTTTTGCGATTTCTCATGAGTATATCAATGCCCCATATGTGGGGTTAAACTGCTGTTTGAGCGCACGGTAGGGCCCGGAAGGGAAAGAGCACCATTTGACTTTTGGAGAGCAAAATTGGCTGGATTTATTAGCGGATATGGTAGGTATAGCGGGGAACATAAAAAAAGTTGTTTTAACCCCAAATTTTTTCTTTTCACAACAGGACAAAATGCACAGTATAATTTTTTGTGCAATTTCTCCCGAGTGTGCCAATACCTCATATGTGGTCAAAAACTACTATTGAGGCACAGTGAAAAGCTCAGAAGGCAAGATGCGCCACATTGGAGTTCAGATTTGCTGAAATGGTTTCAGGGTGCATGTCACATGTCACATTGGTAGAGCCCCTGAGGAGCCAGAACAGATGAAACCCCCCCATAACTGATGTTATTTTACAGACTACAACTCTCAATGAATTAATCTAGGAGAGCAGGGAGCATATTGGCACATCTGCCTCACAGAAATTTATACTATTGGGAGGTGAAGAAAGAATAATTACATTTCTACAGCTAAAATGTTGCTTTAGTCTCAAATTTTTAATTTTTATATGGGCTAATTTTTCCGTTGATGTAGCTGTATGGTGATTTGTTTTTGTCAAGACAACATGACGTATTCATAGATACCATTTTTATTTACAATCGTCTTTTTTATCACGTTTTATTCCACTTTTTTTCCAACACTATGAGGAAAAACCATAGTTTGCCATTTTTTGTGTTTTTACAGTGTTCATTGAAGGGATTAAGTTTTATAAATCTGGCTGCTACTGACATTGCGATACCAAATATGTGTACTTTTGTTTATTTTTTCACATAAAAATATGTAATTTACTAAAGTAATATTTTTGTTCCATTATTATTTTGTATTTTTAAAAAATATCTTTACAATTTTTAAAAAACTTTTTTGCAATGAATTATACCAGTACAGAAAGCTTCTTAGACCATGCTCTAAGCATAGTCTAGACAGCTTTTCACACCTTGGTGACTCGGGGGTCACCATGGCAAAGATCGGACACCCGCGGTAACATTTTGGGGCACCTATCTGAAGGCAGAGACAGCTCCCTCCCTCTGCCTGCCTCCTAAATGTTGCTTAGGGGTTATACAGCCAAGCTGTTAGTGTAAGAGCTCGGTCACTAGCAGCGCCAAGCTAATGCTGTGATTGAGCAGGTGGTGCTGACATTTTAGCACCTCCTGTGTGATCATGCTGTGATCGGTCAGCATGGACCCATGCGCCTCTTCCCGTGTCGCTCAGCTGTCACTGACATTTGTCGGAATGAAACCATCACTGAATGTTTACACGTAGACTCAGTGACAGTTTAAAGTCATGACGGGCATAGCTGTTATGGTGCGGGAACTGACACCTGCTCATGACGTGCTATATGTCATTGGTTGTAAAGGGGTTAAACTGCCAAATTCTTTTGTTAATCACTGATATTATCAGCACGGTACTGATTAATGCTCCTGCTTATTATATTATCTTAACCATACTACTTTATTCATGTACTTTGTAAATATTGTCCCATAAATGATATTGTCCTTCAAAATATGTGCACCTTCTGGCAAATCTGCTTTTGAGGTCATCTTAATGGCCAATACATCTCAGCTGATGCTCACCAATCTCAGTCAAAAATTAGTCTCAGCCATTCAACATGACCATGCAAATCTAGTCAGCTCCACTCTATTTAGTGCGCCAACCCCCCTGGCTGATAAACATAAGGCAGATAATTATGTTTACTGGCTTTTTCTGTCCCTCCTAGCAGGTGCTCCGCTCCCGAAACCCTCACACAGAGGAGAGATTCCAGCGTACAAAGCCACAGGTGGAAGTTAATTAACCCAATGTTTAGGGGGCTTGGACCAAAAGCCGATGTGCAGATAATCTGAATGGAGTGACAAGACCAGTAATTATTTAGTGATAGTAATTACCTTAAGTGAAAAGGCAAAACCTGAAAATCAAAATCTATTTTGTTGTTTCTTCTCTTTATTTAATCTTCTCCTACAGGGCCTCTTCCCCTACCCTTTCCTGTCTCCTATTACAAGATCTTATTCATAGCTTCCAGCATTTTTTGTTTTCTTTTCCTCAAGTAAACTAAATTTGTTAGTGGAAGGTGCTGATCCCCTCTCTTCTCCCAAAAGCCGTCTTTTGCTTGCCACCTGACGTCAGTGGAATTATGGTTTAAACAGCGCTTTCCAAACCATCAACCTTATCATCAACAAAGGTATAACACCTGTAACAAATTCACATATTCAATTTTGTTATTTTAAGACCATACGCGCCCCAAACTCCAAACAGGACTCCTACGTCAATATTATGCTTCCCCTTACTACAGAACTTGTGACTGCAGAAAACCGAAAGAACTTTATAAACAGGTAACGATGGTAACAAATGCTCCAATCATTATTATTTGTCCATATATTTTGGTAACTAAACTGCTAAAAAGAATTAAAATCATATTAGGAGTAACACCCTCCCAATCATGTAAAAGATCATTTTTCAGGATATTGTAGAAAGGTAGTAGATTGGCATTCCTAAAATAAAAATAACCCAAATATGAATATTTAAGAATTCAACATATATGCCTCTAAATACATATAAGGGGTGTAGTGTTGTCGTTGGAGCCAGCAAATCCATGGTACAGGATTAGGGATGAGTGGACCTGTGGATGTTCGGGATCGTAGGGTCCTACTGAACTGTCAGCGATCAGTGCAAGCAGGGGAGAATGTTTAGAGTTGTACTGATAACAGCAATGGCAGGCAGCAGCTGATGGGACATTCTCATGATGATCTGCGGTGAAATCACTCAGCAGAACTGAGATGAACTTGGTGACTTTTCTCACGGTGCTGAGGTCACCTCAGTTTAGCCCAGCTGGGAATGCAGCCTCAGTGACTGGCGGTAACCTCGATGATGTCATCACTAGTGATGAGCGAGTATACTTGTTATTTGGGTTTCCCAGAGCATGCTAGTGTGGTCTCCAAGTATTTTGTAGTGCTTGGAGATTTAGTTTTTGTTGCCTCAACTGCATGATTTGTGGCTGCTGGACAGCCTGAATACATGTGAATACAATGCCTGTTTGTTAGGCAATCCCCTCATGTATTCAGCCTGTCTAGGAGCCGCAAATCATGCAGCTGCGGCGACGAAAACTAAAGGAGGTTTTACACATAGCGATATCGCTATAACGTCACCGATTTTGTGATGTTATAGTGATATCGCTAGCGATATCGCTATGTGTGATACTTACCTCCGACCGGCTCCCCCGCTGTCCATCGCTGATCGCGCGAGAATGTCCGGCTCCATTTCTCGTCGTCAGCTTCCTGCTGAGGCTTCCTGCTGTGACGACGAGTGACGCGTGGAGGCGGGCGGCAGGACGTCAGGATCGCTGTGTGTGAAAGGTGAGTATCGTGCGCTTCGTCACTGCTACACCGCTGTGAGGTCTGCCTGTGTGACAGCTCACTAGCGATCATTTAGCGATGCACCAGCAATCCTGACCAGGTCGGATCGCTGGTGCATCGCTAAATGTAAATGGCCCTTTAGTCTCCGAGCACTACAAAATACTTGGAGACCACACGAGCATGCTCTGGGAAACCTGAGTAACAAGTATACTCGCTCATCACTAGTCATTGATGCTCACTGATGCTGCGCTCGCAGCAGCTCATTCATCAGTGGTTCTCAGCCTGGACGGTCGCAACTTGGCACCATCCAGGATTAAAACTATTTATCTTCAGACATGGATTATGGCATGGGACAGAACGAAGGACAGGTGAGGGATATGGTGGATTTTTATTTTTCTTTTATTACAGGAGACCAGGGCTTCAATGGAATGAGCATTAGGTAAGTATAAATGTGTTTGTTATTTTTAAATAAAAGTGAAAAACTGTTTTGTTTTATTTCAAATAAAATACTTTATACTTGCTGTGTCTTTATTTACAAAACAACTATAGGGTTAATTATGGATAGGTGTCTTGTACATGCCTCTCCAGTACTAACAAGTGGGCTTGATATTGTTAGCACCACGCCGGATCCCTGCTCTGACAAGCAGGGTCTCTAGAGTGTCTTTTCACTCACCCATGCTGCAGACAGTTCTTCCCTTCCCCAAGATCTGCATGCTTCCAGTCGGTTCTCTAGCAATATCCTTAGGGCACACGCATTGTGCATTCCAGCCCTCTTAAAGGGTCAGCACGTACACTTGCTATTTCCTCCCCAGCCAATGGCTGTGGGATATTATGAATATATTGCTTCCTCACCACTGGGGAGGTGCCTGAGCAACCTTCTTGTTTACAGTCTATGTTGTATAAGGTCGCATACAAGTGTAAGTCCTGTTTGCTGCACTCTAGTGCAAATCCTGCTTGCTGCACTCTGATACAAATCCTACCTGCTGCACTCTAGTGTAATTTTTGCCTGATACACTCTGATGCAAATCATGCCTGCTGCACCTTGATGCAAATCCTGCCTGCTGCACTTTGATGCAAATCCTGCCTGCTGCACTCTAAGTGCAAATCTTGCTTGCTGCACTCTGATGCAGACCCTGTCTGCTGCGCTCTGACACAAACTCTGTCTGCTGCACTTTGACACAAACTCTGTCTGCTGCACTCGGATAAGAACTTGGTCAGCTGCACTCTGACGCAAGCTCTGCCTGTTGCTCCATCCACTCTGTCCTTCTGGATCCAGCTGCTGCGTGACAGTTGGTCTGTCCTGGAGTGGCACCTGGCATTCAAGTCTATCCTCACCATCAGAGCCTCTAGTGAACAGTCAGGTGATCGCTTAGTCATGGCCCTCCAGGCTCTCCGCGGTCTGTGGCACAGTGGTTCCATAAACCACATCCAAGAAAGTTGTCACCAGACAATACAGAGGTGACATAAACCCCACAAATATTACCCTACTTGCCACCACCACAGGGCAAATGGGAAGAGCTGGGAAAAGTACCAGAATTGGCTCATCTAATAGATGTGCCTTTTCTGGGCGGCTGCAGGGTGCTATTTTTAAGGCTGGGGTCAATATCCATTGCCTTTTACCAACCTGAGAACACCATTGACCAGCTGTATGCTTTATTAAGGGTGGCTGTCAAAAATGGGGGGAATTCACGATGTTTTTAACCCCTTCCCAACTATTGACACAGCGTATGCTGTTGTGAGTTCATTTTTCCCTTCACCATTGAGGTCTGATGAACTCCCTCCTCTGGTGAAGGAAGGTAGTGAGACTGATTACCAAACACCTGGGCAGCTAGATGATAACTGGGTGGCTGGAATTGAGGACTGGATATAAGGCTGCCGACGCCCTTCTTCCTGGCTGGTGATTTTCCTGCTGGATTCTTGGAGACCAGTCAGTCTGATTCCTGCTTCTCAAAGCTAAGTTTTTCTGCTCTGCTTTGTACTCTTCAGTTTTGTTTTTGTTTTGCCTTGTTTTTTGGGAGTTCTGCCATCCCCGGCCGGGGGTGAGCTGAATTCCATTTTTGTCTCTGATCTGTTGATCTTTGCTCTGTCTTCAGAATATACCTGAGTGCTGATATAGTCTTTTGAAGCCTAGCGACTTCAGGGCCTGTTTTTCCTATCAGTCGGTTGGCTCATTTTGATAGGGTTTTTTGCGGATGGCAGACAGCAGCTTTCCTATCCTGTCCTATGTAATTAGCTTGGGCCCCATCGTTTTCTCAACCTATCTTTCTATCTGTGTTAGTGTTTTCATCTTGCTTCACCGTCATTATATGTTGGGGGCTGCCTATTGCTTTGGGGTCTGCTCTGGGGCAGTTTAGTTTTTCCCCTTTCTGTCTTTGGGCTATGTAGCTCTCCAGCTGTAATCGAGGGGTCTAGGGCACCGTAGGAACCCCCCCACGGCTACTGCTAGTTGTTGTGGATAGGTTCAGGGGTCTGCAATCCGATAGCTGCCAACCTCTCTGGTTTTTCGGGACTTAGCTGGTATTTTGTTTTTTCCTCCTTCGGTGACTCATCATAACAGTATGCATCATGAAAGTTGGTGCCAATCTGACCAATGAGGCATATCCTGTGTCATGAATAGATCGCCCTCCTGCGGGTCGGGTGACCGGGGTCAATGAAAGGTCACTCGACCCGCAGGTACAGGGGGACCTATACTTCACCCCGGGGGGGTGGCTTTGAGCCCCATGGCTACGATCGCTCTGATGGGCTGTTGAAAGTGAAACAACCAATCAAAGCGATTGTAATATTTCACCAATGAAACTTGGTGAAATATTACAATCCAGCCATGGCCGATGCTGCAATAGCATCGGCCATGGCTGGAGACACCGATCAGACCCCCCCACCAACTGACAGGGGCGATCTGCAGCCGTCATCAGTATTTGCTCCCCCACCTTCCAATCTCTCCCCCCCGCCTTCCGATTACCCACCGGCACCCCGCGAGTCCCGGTGTCCCTTGGTCTTCCTGTATGGGCGCCACCATCTTCCAAAATGGCGGACGCATGAGCAGTGCACCCGCCAAATCTGCCAGCGGCAGATTCATTCATTCACTCCAGGTACATTTTGATCACTGTGATAAACCCTATCGCAGTGATCAAAATAAAAAAAAGTAAATAAACCCATCTGTTATCACCCACATAGGTAGGGACAAATGATAAAATAAAGAAAATATTTTTATTTTTCCATTAGGGTTAGAATTAGGGTTAGAATTAGGGTTAGGGTTGGAATTAGGGTTAGGGTTGGAATTGGGGTTGGGGTTAGAATTAGGCTGGGTTCACACATAGCAGAACTTCCGCGGAAGTTACCGCGAGAATTCTGGAAGCGAGACCGCTACAGTATCGTGAGATAGCGACATCAGCAAAGGTCATTATCGCAATGCATTACTGGGAACGGGACCTGCCACGTGTATCGCTGAAGCCTGGGGACGCTGCGTGGGACATCGGAAGGTGAATATAACCCGATTTTTTTATTTTAATTCTATTTTTTACAGGGATATGGTACCCAGAGCCCGAAGGACAGTCTCCTCTCCTCCGGACCGTGGGTACCATCTGCAAATGTTCTGCTTACTTTTCGCATGGTGGGCACAGCCACATGCGGAAAGTAAGCAGAACAATGCATTCCTATGTGGGCGGAATTGCCGCGATTCCGCAAAATAATGAGCATGCTGCGTATTTCTCCGCGATGCGATTCCGCCGTGGGAAAATCTGCAGAATTAGCACAGCATTGTGGAATCCCATAGGATTACATGGGATGCTTTTTTGTGTGTTTTCGCGGCAAAATCGTGTATTAAAAACCGCCGCAAAAATGCAAAAAAAAGCGACGTGTGAATGCAGCCTTAAGGTTAGGGCTGGAATTAGGGTAACGGTTGGAATTAGGGTTAAGATTAGGGTTAGGGGTGTGTTGGGGTTAGGGTTGTGGTTAGGGTTGTTGTTAGGGTTAGGGGTGTGTTGGGTTTAGGGTTGAGTTAGAATTGAGGGGTTTCCACTATTTAGGCACATCAGGTCTACAAACATGACATGGTGCCACCATTGATTCCAGCCAATTTTGCATTCAAAAAGTCAAACAATGCTCCCTCCCTTCCGCGCCCTGACGTGTGCCCAAACAGTTGTTTACCCCAACATATGGGGTATGAGTGTACTCAATAAAAATTGCACAACAACTTTGGGGGTCTAATTTCTCCTGTTACCCTTGTAAAAAATAAAAAATTGCAGGCGAAAAAATTTTTTGAGGAAAAAAATGATTTTTTATTTTCATGGCTCTGCATTATACCCAGGATACATTCTTAAGTCCCAGCCCATTTTTTATGAGCATTTATAGTTATTTTTCTGACATTGTGTGCTTTTCCCTTTGTATTATATCTTTATGCTATATATATATATATTTTTTGTATTTTATGATTGTTAAAAAAATTATTCATTTTTTACAACCGGGTTAATACTCCTAGTTTCTTATCGGGTAGATATTTGTTATGGAGTTTCCAGTATCCAGTTGTTTGTTACCATTTAGAGTCATATAGTTATGGGGTATTCATATATCGCTATATGATAATTTCTGTTTGGAAGATTTTGGTAATGCACCAAAACAGACCAGTAAGTGATATATATATCGTTGGAATCAGGCTCTCTGTCCCTACATCATGCTGTTCTTAGCTCACATAGCTGACAGATTCCCTTAAACTGAACCAGTCCGATTAATAGAGAGACAATGAGAGCTCTAAGGAACATATTATATTAATTTTAGGCACAGTAAAATAAAAGATTATGACTTAAGTCAGGATCTCATTAGAGACTGAAAATCCTATTATTTTTTCTTTAAGTTAATCTATATATAATCCCTCTAAAGATGACTTAATTGGAAAATCATTATAACATGCCATTAGACGTTCAGTTCAGACACAAATATGTGAGTTTGTAGGCGGCTTCTGGCACTGTGTCATTCTTTTGATAAATATGACTTAAATTGTCAATTACACACTTATAACCTGACATTACAGTGCAGCTGGTAGAAAATAGTTCCATGTTACTCATACACAGAGAATAAACACAAATGTTACTGATATTTGACTAAAAGGCTGCTTTTAGGACATATATAGAAGTTATTCATCTGTATATGAACTGATGAAAGCTATATTGTAGCATGTGAAATGACTTATGCTGATCCTTTATATTCAGATGTTGGCAGACTTTTCCACCATGGAGGGTGCCGGATACGCTTCTTAATTTTCAAGTTGATACTACAGCCAGTGGCTGATATATGCTGCCCACTGTTAGGGCAGCATGTATCAGCTGACAGGTTCCCTTTAAACTTACAACAGCTATCCATTAGGCAGGGTTCACATTGCGTTTAGGCAGTCCATTTAATGGATTACGTTACACCGCGGCATATCGTGATGTAACGCATCCGTTAACGCTGCCATTACCAAGCGCATCGCTAACACATGTCATAAGCAGCATGTGTTAGTGATGTGCCATCATTCTGTGATGGACTCTCGGACGCGGTCTGCAGCATTCATGGGTCCGTCACTGCTAGTGCAGATGGAGAGGCTGTGCCAGCAGTATAGCATAACACGATTGCATTATGGAGTAGCGTTAACACAGTCCGTCAACGCTATGAGTTGAATGGACTGCATTAACACAATGTGAACCTGGCCTTATATGTTGGTTGAACGATCATTCTATCAACTGGTATCTTCCTGAATTGGAAGTTATGTCCTGGGTTTCTTTGTCAAACGTTGAGGAACAGTAAGGAACCAAAAACTACCATAGATCAGTTAACTATTCAAACTCTTCTGCTTGGGATTTCTCTTCCTATTGGTTGGGATGGGAGAACATATGCCTCCAAAGCTAAAGTACACTAAATTGTTTTATTATCTTTTCTCATTTATATAATTTACTAATTTATATAGTGTTATCCTATTCCGCAGACAGTATTGGGGATCACAATCTAAACACCCTATCAGTACATCTTTGGAGTGTGGGTTTTAGACAAAGTCGGGCCGTAAATACTGATATATTGCACCATCACAGAGAAACAATTTTACTGTATGTACACGTGCTGAGTTTATCCCCTTTCCGACATGTGGCACAATAGCATGCCCATGTCAGAATCCCCTTGTTTGGCGCAGGCTCCGGCGCTGAGTGGCATTTAACTCGCGCTTACAGGAAGCACATCGCTAATCTCGCCCATCAGTGACCCTCATCACATGATCCTGGCTCACCGATTGGTTGGCATGACAACCAGAGGTCTGCAGAAGACCTCTACGGTTGTCATTGCCAGATTTCTCCGAGCGCCGCTCCGTGGTGTGCGCTCATAGAAAGTGAGCATTTCTGCTACACACAGGCGATCTGATCATTGCCTGTGTGTAGCAGAGGTGATCAAAGTATTGAAGCTGCTAGTCTCTCATGGAGACTATTGAAGCATGCAAAAAGTAAAAAAAGTTTTTAAAAATATTAAAAAAATGTAAAAGTTCAATTCACCCCTCGTTCGCCCCATTCAAAATAAAACAATAAAAAATCAAACATACACATATTTGGTATCGCCGCATTCAGAATTGCCCGATCTATCAATATAAAAAAAAGAATTAACCCGATCGCTAAATGGCGTTACAAGAAAAAAATTTAAAAATGCCAGAATTATGTTTTGTTGTTCTCCGCTACATTGCAAAAAAATTCAAGAAACCGGCGATCAAAAGATCGTATGTACACCAAAATGGTATCAATAAAACACGTCAGCTCAGCGTGGAAAAAAAACAAGCCCTCACCCAGTCCCAGAAAAAGAAAAATGGAGACGCTACAGGTCTCAGAAAATGGTGCAATTTTTTTTCTTTAACAAATTTTAGACTTTTTTTCACCAATTAAATAAAAAGAACCTACACATGTTTGGTGTCTGAGAACTCATAATGACCTTGAGAGTCATATTAGCAAGTCAGATTTAACATTTAGTGAACATGGGTAAAAAAAACTGTGGAATTGCACTTTTTTTGCCATTTAACTGCACTTGGAATTTTTTTCCCCATTTTCCAGTACATGATATGTTAAAACCAATGGTTTTGTTCAAAAGTACAACTTGTCTCACAAAAAACATGCCCTCACATGGCCATATTGACCAAAAGATAAAAAACAGTTATGGCTCTGGGAAGAAGGGAAGCAAAAAACGGGAATTGCAAAATCTCTGGTCATTAAGCCATTAAACACGACTGATTGACAATATTAAAGTTGTTCGACGCTTGTTTCCCACCTTCTTTACACTGGCTGAGGAAGGAGGAACAATGATGGGCACAGAATAATCATCAGTAGATCAATCTGTTCCCATACATATAATGTTTTCACCGGGCGATGTGCAGCTTAGAACAATGATCTTTGTTCAGGCATAAATAATTAAATCTATTGGTGAACAGGTAGCGTTTTGCTCATTTAGTATAATGCATGTTAGGCACCAGGATACTCCCACTGCACAGGATGGATCTTAAGCCTTGTCTAGTGCTGTGGTCTCCCATTCAGGCTCAGCCACTGGGAAAACTGCTCAGCACAGACTTCAAACCCAGTGCCTTGCCCAGGTTCTTGCTGCTTGCGTAGTTACTGTTGGCCCTCCAGCTAAGGCTATGGTGACTACTAGTTTACATGTGCAGCACTGTGCTCTGGAGCCTAAGTCCAGATTTCACCCTACTGAGCATGTTCATGATATGGTGCTTTCCCATTGGTGCTCGGATATGAGGTGCCCTGGTGATGTGGCAGCTTCCGATTGGTCCAAAGGCAAGGTCCTGTCTGTCTGGACTTGAGCAAGGTATAAAAAGCTCTCAAAGACGCACACCTGTGCACTAGTATCATGTGTGTTTGGTGGCTACTATACCACTCTGTGTGAATGTGGGCCACTAATAGCACTGTGAGTGTTTTTCTAGACAGGCAGTATAGGGTGGGAACTCCCGCTTGAACTTCGCATCTGCATGGGGCATCTTCAGGCACGCGTAATAAAGCACACCATGTGTCAGAGCATGTTCAACCACCAGCTTAGTCTTCCTTGGGGGGTTAAGTTATAGGGACCCTAATTTGTATTTTGTTTTTTCTATATGCCTGTGCAGTCTGACAGGGTATAGTCGTTTGTGCATTGCTTCATTGTACCACTCTGCGGTGTAAGAGAGCTGGTTACTTAGTTTTCTGTTCACACAGTGTGACAGTTAAGACTGTGCATTTTGATTGCTGTCTTTAGTTCGCCATTGTTCACATTAGCTGCACGGTAGACCCTGGGTTGGGAACGCACGTTACTATTATATTTTATTTAGTGCATTCCGCCAACCCTAACAATGCATTCCACAGTATAATGCATCCCATAGTCCTCCCATATAGTATAATGTCCCCGATAGTCTTCCATATAGTATAATGTGCCCCATAGTTCTCCACATAGTATAATGTGCCCCATAGTCCTCCATAGAGTATAATGCACTCCCAATAGTCCTCCATATATAATACACACCACATTCTCCTACACACAGTATAATGCACCCCATAGTCCTCTATATTTTACAATGCACCCCCCGATAGTCCTCTATTAGAGTTGAGCGACTTTGGTCGGATCGGGTTTCGTGAAACCCGAATGAAACAAAATAAGTTTCAGATGAAACTAGTCCGACTAGAGCAAAACAAAGTCGGAGTTTCGTCCGACTTTTATTTCCCATTGACTTGCATTGGGGTCGGGTTTCGGACGAAACTCCGACTTTGTTTTGCTCTAGTCGGACGAGTTTCATCTGAAACTTATTTTGTTTCATTCGGGTTTCACGAAACCCGATCCGACCAAAGTCGCTCAACTCTATCCTCTATATAGTACCTTACACTTCCCATAATATAATGCAACACATAGTCCTTCATATAGTATAATCCATTCCCCATAGTCCTCCATACAGTATAATGTACTCCCCATAATCTTCCATAAAGCATGATGCCCTCAATACTGTAGAGTATAATGCAGCCCGCATATAGTATAATGCACCCCTTAGTCCTCGATAGAGGATAATGCAGCCACTTTAGAGTAGATATTGCATAATGTGCAACCCACAATCCTTGATAAAGTATAATGCAGCCCACAAATAGTATAATGCAACTCTTATATAGTATAATGCAGCCCTCATATTGTATAATGCAGCCCCCCATATAGTATAATGGCCACATAATATAGTATAATGCAGCCCCCATATTGTATAATTCAGCCACCATATGGAATAATGCATCCCTCATATGGAATAATGCAGTCCCCATATGGTATAATGCGGCCCCCATATAGTATAATGCAGCTACCATATGGTATAATGCAGCCCCCATCTGGTATAATGCAAACCCCATATAGTATAATGCAGCTCTCATATGGTATAATACAGCTCCACAATGTAGAATGCAGCCCACATATGGTATTATGCATCCCCCCATATAGTATAATGCAGCACCCATCACATATGGCATAATGCAGCCCCCATATAGTATAATGCTTACCCCATAGTATAATACAGTCCCCATATACAGTGGTTTGCAAAAGTATTCACCCTAACTGGCTTTGACCTATTTTGTTAAATTACAACATGTGCTTAAATATATTTGTATTCTGATTTGTATGTGATAATATACGCATGAATTAAATGTATGGGATCACATAGCTAAAAATTGTCATGTGCATATGTATTCACCCCATTTGCTATGAAGCCCCTAAAAAATTCTGGTGCAAGCAATTACCTTCATAAGTCACATACTTAGTGAAAGGAAGTTTACCTTTGTGTAATTTAAATGTCACATGGTCTGTCAGTAACACCATTAAGCAAGAAGCACCACTAACCAACAACACTATGAAGACCAAGGAGATCTCCAAACAAGTCAGGGACAAAGTTGTTGAGAAGTCCAAGTCAGTGTTGGGTTACAAAAAAAAATCCCAATCTCTGATGATCCCTGGAGCACCAACAAATCAATTACAATAAAATGGAAACAACATGGTACCACAACAAACCTGCCAAGAGAGGGCCACCCACCAAAACACTCAGCCCGGACAAGGAGGGCATTAATCAGAGAGGCAGCACAAAGACCACAGGTAACCCTGAAGGAGCTGCAGTCCCCAAGCAGAGACTGAAGTATCTGTTCATACGGGTAGCACGGTGGCTCAGTGGATATCACTGCAGCCTTGCAGCGCTGGGGTCCTGGGTTCAAATCCTACAAAGGACAACATCTGCAAGGAGTTTGTATGTTCTCCCTGTGTTTGTGTGGGTTTCCTCCGGGTACTCTGTTTTCCTCCCACATTTCAAAGACATACTGATAGGGAATTTAGATTGTGAGCCCCATAGGGGACAGTGATGATACTGAATGTAAAGTGCTGTGCAATATGATAACACTATATAAGCAAAGCATAATGCTAAAAATAATGGCCACAATAATGTGGCCTTTCTGGAAGAGTGGGCAGGAAAAAGACTTAAACACAAAAACTGTAACACTTGTTTTGAGTTTGCCAAATGTATGGAGAGATGTGTTGTGGTCATATGAGAGCAAAATTTTACTTTTTACTCACAAATGTAAATGCTATGTCTGGTGCCAAACCAACATAGCTCATCCATCACCCCAAGAACACAATCCCCGCAGTGAAACATGCTGGTGGCAGCATCATGCTGTGGGGATGCTTTTGGCAGCTAGGAAAGAGAAAATGGTCTGAGTTGAGGGGAAGATAGATATTGCAAAATACAGAGATATTTCAGTCCATCAGTGATTTGAGACTACGAAGAAGGTTCACCTTTCAATGAGACAATAACCGAAAGCATACTTCAAAAGCAACACTCAAATGGTTTAAGGGAAAATGTGTAAATACTTTGGAGTAGTTCTAATCGAAACCCAGACCTTAATCCAATTGAGAATGGTCAAAGTTGATGGATGCTGTTCACCAGAGGAAACCATCTAACTTGAAAGAGCTGGAGCAGTGTTGCCTTGAGGAATAAGCAAAACTCCCATTGCAAGACATGGAAAGCTCATAGTGACTTACCCAAAGCATCTTGTAGCTGTAATTGCCACAAAGTAAGACTCTACAAAGTACTGACTTTAGGGGGAATGAAAAGTTATGCATATTGAAGGTACTGACTTTAGGGGGAATGAAAAGTTATGCATATTGAAGATATTGAAGTTTTCATTTTTCTTTTCCCTATTTATTGTTTGCTTCACAATAAAAAGAAAAACATGTTCACACATGTAGGCATGGTTTTACATGAACTGAATCAAACCCTCAAAAAAGTGAAATTCCAGGTTGAGAGTTAGAAAAACACGAAAAATGATTGGGGTAGTCGGGGGTGAATACTTTTGCAAGTCACTGTAGTATAATGTAGGCCCATATAGTGAAATGCAGTCCCCATATAGCATAATGCAGCCATCATATAGTATAATGTAGCCCTATATAGTATTATTAAGCCCCATATAGTATAATGCTGCCTGCTCCCATATACAGTTGAATGAAAAAGTTTTTGCCCTCTTCCTGATTTCCTATTCTTTGGCATGTTTGTCACACTTAAATGTTTCAGAACACCAAACAAATTTAAACATTAGACAAAGACAACACAAGTAAACACAAAATGCAGTTTTTAAATTAAGGGAAAAACAAATCCAAACCTACAGGGCCATGTTTGAAAAAGTGATTGCCCACTAAACCTAATAACTGGTTGGGACACCCTTAGCAGCAATAACTGCAATCAAGCGTTTGTGACAAATGGCAACTGTCGTTTACAATACTCTGGAGGAATTGTGGCCCACTCATCTTTGCAGAATTGTTGAAATTCAGCCACATTGGAGGGTTTCTGAGTATAGAAAACTGTAGTATAATGCAGCCTCCATATAGTATAATAAAGCCTCCCTATGGCATACTGCACTGCTACAGAGTATAACTCAGCCCCCATATAGTATAAGTCTCACACCAAAGTCCTCCAGTATTATGGCCACCATGTAATCTCTGATTAAAAACAAACAATACTCATCACTCCCTGTTCCTCCGCTGCTCTGGTCTCTGCAGCATGTCTCCTTAACAGCTCAACTGCCCAGCACAGCGACATTATCAAGACATTGTGTCAGCCATCAAGTGCAGAGGGGGAATGAAGGGAGAGGGAGCGTCACTTCCTCCTCCATCACTGCTTTCAACTGTATTAGCATCAATGAGGCTCCTTGTGAATGGAGCATGTGTACCTACACTCTTTATTGGAGCACCAGTGACAGCCGATCACTCTGGCACTCCCATTGAGTATGAATAGGCGTATAAAGCCAAAAAATGAAGAAAAATGCAGCACTCGTGGAATCCGTTAAAAAACCATAGTCCTTTATTGAATTAGTTGGACAAGGTCAGCATGAGGGCTAGGTACGTGAGCAACATGCAGGAAAAAGACTACAGCTGTTTCGCGTTACACACGCTTCAACAGGTGAAACAGCTGTAATCTTCTTCCCTGCATGTTGCTCACGTACCTATCCCTCATGCTGACGTTGTCCAACTAATTCAATAAAGGACTATGGTTTTTTAGCGGATTCCACGAGTGCTGCATTTTTCTTCATTTTTTGGCTTTATACTACGTGTGGTGTCATGCAAGCACCGGATTTACCGTTTTGAATATCACCCAGACACCCGGATTTCAGCCATCCATATCTCCACCAGTGAGTAGACTTTGCTTCAGTGCCGTTTTGCCGTTTCTCTCTGTTTGATGAATAGGCGAATATGCTTGACTTCTGCTCCACTTGTTGGTATCAGTTCGGAGCCCATCGATACGACTTTCAAGCTTAGCACAACTGGATGCCTTGTAGAATTTTTTATCGTTTTGCCCCTATCCACAAACATCTAATAATTATTACTATGAAAGTAAAAATAGAACTAAAATATTACTAAAACTACTGGACACTATTTTTCGTCGCTTCCACATGGTGCACTTTTTGTTAAAATGGGTTAAAAACATTTTCCTTTTTATTGTGGGAACCCTTCAGAGTGAAGACTTTATACTAGATAATACATGTTAGGATAGTGCAGTATTTTCCCATATGACATATTACCCTGTGATAGCAGAAACAAAAATAAGTGAATGGAAATTTCCAATAATTCTTTAGAAAAATCAATTTTACATGAAAGCTTAGAGCCTCTGTGTCTTGTCAGGGTGTAATGACCCTTGGAGAAGTTTAATGGCTGTTCATGTCAGATGTGTGCAGACTGCTCTGTTTACTTTATCTATGTTATCGCAGTCTGCCATTGATCCTCATATGTGTGTTTTACCCCTTACATCCAATAATTTATGACTTCACTGATAAATTCAATTTGTCAGTTCAAACACAGACATCCTCTACAGTGATTAATGCCAGATAAGACAATTCTCCCTGCTTTAAATCAGCATTGTCAAATTCCTTGCACTTCCACGTTGTCATGTAGCATTTAAAATCATTTAAACACAAATGGCCCCCACTAAGGACCTTGAGATTCCACATTTATCATTAACCTATTGCTAATCCTATGTGTCACTTACAGGAATTATGTACTGCAGTTTTCCCCTCTCATTTGCTTAGAGAGCTCAGGAGGTGATACATAAATATGTTTTCTAGGTGTTTTTTTAATTAAAAAGTGGCACAAATATGTCTCTGCCACACAGTTTCTCAGCATTACTTTGCATATATGACCATGTGTAATTGTATCTACATTCCCTTTTTATCTCATTTCAGAGACACACAAGCAAACAAACCAAAAACTGCAAAAATAAGCATCAAAGCTTGATGTACATTGCGAACTGAATACAACTGTTCCTCAATATTTTGTCAGGCTCCGCTTTCTAATGCAATTATTCGGCAAATATTTCGCCCAGTCTCAGTTTTCTGAGTGACAGCTTATGTTTTTAAAGGCTTTGTTCACACCTGTCCACATTTGAGCAAAAGAAAGGATAGGGTGCACCACTAAATACTGTACAATATAGTAGAAAAAAAAGTAGAAAAGGGTGCTGCAAAAATGCATGGGAAGTGAGGGAATTGAAACAGGAAAAAGGCAGATGCATATAAACTGTGCACACGTAGGTTACAAAATACAAAGGACCATTTTATTGACACCAAAGCACAAACACATATAAAAACATTAAGGCCGGGGTCACACTAACCGACGCAAAATACGGTCAGTATTTTACATGCGTAATACGGATGAATGGCCCCTAAACAGTGCTCCGTATGTCATCCGTAATCAAGGTGTGGTCACGTATTTTGCGCATGTAAGCATCCGTATGTAATCCGTATGGCGAGATTTTCTCGCAGGCTTGCAAAATGGACATATAATGGAGCCCTATGACAGGGTTTATAAACAGAAACCAAAGAATAGATATAGACACATAGAATGCATATATATATATATATATATATATATATATATGTATATGTATGTATTCTATGTGTATATATCTATTCTTTTGTTTCTTTATTAAACCTGTCAGTGTGAGTTTACTGTATCGCGCACTGAATTGCCGGCTTTGCTAAAAGACACCTGGTGCGTATTTCTCGCAAGTCACATGTGTGGTCCGTGTGTAATCCGTATTTTTTGCGCACCCATAGACTTGCATTGGCGCACTACGGTCGTAGTACGCTGACAATCGCAGCATGCTGCGAGTGGCACGGAGCGTAGAATACGGAGGAGAAATATACGCCTGGTGCGAGGGACCCCATAGAGAATCATTTGTCCGTGTCTAATGCGTGCTTTTAGCGCCTCTCACTCGTCCGTATTCCTCGCCAGTGTGACCCCGGCCTTTAACAGAATAACACATCCCTGTCTAAATATAGATGAGTGAATCAACACACAATAGGTCAACATATGAAATACCCTAACAACAATAAGCAATAGCAAGTAAATAACAACAATAAGCAATAGCAGCCTATAAGATAATCATCTCTATTTAAAAATGAATGAATGAAACATTTTTCATTTCACCAGAGCTGTTCAAAAGAAGCTGAGCTGTGATTGGTTGCTATGAGCAGCAGTTTTCCTTGCAAACAATCACTAAGCATCTCACATTTCACCAGAGCTGGTTAAAAGAAGCTGAACTGTGATTGGTTGCTATGACCAACAGTTTTCCCACTTGATAACACCTCAGCAGACACTGACATGGTGGGAGAAATCTAGCATCCCTGAGAACATAAGCACCCAGCCATTGTCTGCCCCCTGAAAGGAGCACATGACAGAAATGAATTCCCCTTTCCCATGCCCATATACCCATCACACATCCTCCATCTCACAAGCACATCTTCCCTCTTAAAGGGATCATTGGTATGGAAGACAGAGCAAATCCATCCAGGGCTTTGGTACTGACCCCAGGCCTCTCTTAAAGGGATCCCTGGTATGGAAGTTAGGACCATACCACTCAGCTCTGTTGTTCTGACCCCAGGGTTTCTTAAAGGGATAATTGGTATGGAAGTTAGGACTGTTTCACTCAGCTCTGTGGTTCTGACCTCAGGGTCTCTTAAAGGGATCCCTGGTAAGGAAGTAAGGACCGTTCCACTCAGCTCTATGGTTCTGACCCCAGTTTCTATTAAAGGGATCATTGGTATGGAATTTAGGCCAAACCCACTCTGCGCTTTGGTACTGACTCCAGGCCTTTCTTAAAGGGATCTCCGGTATGAAAGTCAGGGCAAATCCCTCAGTGTTCTGATTCTGAACCCAGGGTTCTATTAACCCCTTCACTACCAAGGGTGGTTTGCACGTTAACTACCGGGCCAATTTTTACAATTCTGACTACTGTCCCTTTATGAGGTCATAACTCTGGAATGCTTCCATGGATCCCGGTGATTCTGACATTGTTTTCTCGTGACATAATGTACTTCATGTTAGTGGTAAAATTGCATTCAAATAACTTGCGTTTATTTGTGAAAAAAACGGAAATTTGGCGAAAATTTTGAAAATTTCGCAATTTTCCAACTTTGAATTTTTATACCCTTAAATCACAGAGATACGGCACACAAAAAACTTAATACATAACATTTACCACATGTTTACTTTACATGAGCACAATTTTGGAACCAAAATTTTTTTTTGTTAGGAAGTTATAAGGGTTAAAAATTGACCAGCGATTTCTCATTTTTGCAACACCATTTTATTTTTAGGGACCACTTCACATTTGAAGCCACTTTGAGGGGTCTATATGATAGAAAATACCCAAAAGTGACACCATTCTAAAAAAGGCACCCCTTAAGGTGCTTAAAACCACATTCAAGAAGTTTATTAACCCTTTAGGTGCGTCACAGGAATTTTTTGAATATTAAAAAAAAAATGAACATTTAACTTTTTTTCACAAAAAAAATACTTCAGGTTCAATTTTCTTTATTTTACCAAGGGTAACAGGAGAAATTGGACTGCAAAAGTTATTGTGCAATTTGTCCTGAGTACGCTGATACCTGATATGTGGGGGGGGAACCACTGTTTCGGCGCATGGCAGACCTCAGTAGGGAAGGAGCGCCGTTTGACTTTTTCAATGCAAAATTGGCTGGAATTCAGATCGGACGCCATGCCGCGTTTGGAGAGCCCCTGATGTACCTAAACAGTGGAAACCCCCCAAGTGACCCCATTTTGGAAACTAGACCCCCCAAGGAACTTATCTAGATATGTGGTGAGAACTTTGAACCCACAAGGGCTTCACAGAAGTTTATAACGTACAGCGGTACAATTAAAAAATCATATTTTTTCCACAAAAATGATCTTTTCACCCCCAATTTTTATTTTTCCAAGGGTAACAGGACCCTAAAAGTTATTGTGCAATTTGTCCTGAGTACGCTGATACCCCATATGTGGGTGTAAATGACTATTTGGGCGCATAGTAGAGCTCGGAAGGGAAGCAGCGCCATTTGACGTTTTTGGCTAGAATTGAGATCGGACACCATGTCGCGATTGGAAAACCCCTGATGTACCAAAACACTAGAAACCCCCAACAAATGACACCATTTTGGAAACTAGACCCCCCAAGGAACTTATCTAGATGTGTGGTGAGCACTTTGAACCCCCCAGTGCTTCACTGAAGTTTATAACGTACAGCAGTACAATTAAAAAATCATATTTTTTCCACAAAATGATCTTTTCACCCTCAATTCTTATTTTTCCAAAAGTAACAGGACCCTAAAAGATATTGTGCAATTTATCCTGAGTACGCTGATACCCCACATGTGGGTGTAAACCACTATTTGGGCGCATGGCAGAGCTCGGAAGGGAAGCAGCGCCATTTGACGTTTTTGGCTAGAATTGAGATCGGACACCATGTCGCGTTAGGAAAGCCCCTGATGTACCAAAACAGTAGAAACCCCCCACAAATGACACCATTTTGGAAACTAGACCCCCCAAGGAACTTATCTAGATGTGTGGTGAGCACTTTGAACCCCCCAGTGCTTCACTGAAGTTTATAACGTCCGGGCGTGAAAATAAAAAAATCGTATTTTTTCCACAAACATCATCTTTTAGTCCCCATTTTTTTATTTTCCCAAGGGTAACAGGAGAAATTGGACCCCAAAAGTTGTTGTCCAATTTGTCCTGAGTACGCTGACACCCCATATATGGGAGAAAACTACTGTATGGACACACGTCAGGGCTCGGAAGGGAAGTAGTGACGTTTTGGAATGCAGACTTTGATGGAATGGTCTGTGGGTGTCATGTTGCCTTTGGAGAGCCCCTAATGTACCTAAACAGTGAAAACCCCCCACAAATGATCCCATTTTGGAAACTAGACCCCCTGAGGAACTTATCTAGATGTGTGGTGAGCACTTTGAACCCCCAAGGCCTTCACAGAAGTTTATAATGCCCAGGCATGAAAATAAAAAAATCGTATTTTTTCCACAAACATGATCAATTAGTCCCCAATTTTTTTATTTTCCCAAGGGTAACAGGAGAAATTGGACCCCAAAAGTTGTTGTCCAATTTGTCCTGAGTACGCTGATACCTCATATGTGGGAGAAAACTACTGTATGGGCACACATCAGGGCTCGGAAGGGAAGTAGTGACGTTTTGGAATGCAGACTTTGATGGCATGGTCTGCGGGTGTCATGTTGCTTTTGGAGAGCCCCTGATGTACCTAAACAGTGGAACCTCCCCACAAGTGACCCCATTTTGGAAACTAGACCCCCCACGGAGCTTATCTAGATGTGTGGAGAGCATTTTGAACCCCCAAGTGCTTCACAGAAGTTTATAACGCCTGGGCGTGAAAATAAAAAAAACATTTTTTTCTGCAAAATTATATTTTTGCCCCCAATTTTTTATTTTCCTAAGGGTAACAGGAGAAATTGGACCCCAAAAGTTGTTTTGTAATTTGTCCTGAGTAGGCTGATACCCTACATGTGGGGGTAAAACACTGTTTGGGCGCATGGCAGAGCTTGGAAGGGAAGGAGCACCATTTGACTTTTTCAACGCAGAATTGGCTGGAATTGAGATCAGACGCCATGTTGCCTTTGGAGAGCACCTGATGTGCCCAAACAGTGGAAACCCCCCAATTATAACTCCAACCCTAACCTCAACACACCCCTAACCCTAATCTGAGCCCTAGCCCTAACCCTAGCCCTAACCCTAGCCCTAACCCTAGCCCTAGCCCTAACCCTAACCCTAACCCTACCCTAACCCTAACCCTAGCGGGAAAATGGAAATAAATACATTTTCTTTTAGTTTTATTATTTTTCCCTAACTAAGGGGGTGATAACGGGGGGTTTGATTTACTATTTATAGCGGTTTTTATGTTTGGCGGCTGTCACACGCTAAAAGACGCTTTTTATTGTAAAAGTAGTTTTTGCATCACCACATATTGAGAGCTATAATTTTTCCGTATTTTGACCCACCAAGTCATGTGAGATCTTATTTTTTGTGCGACGAGTTGACGTTTTTATTGGTACCATTTTCGGGCACGTGACATTTTTTGATCGCTTTTTATTCCGATTTTTGGGACGCAGAATGAACAAAAACCAGCATTTCATGAATTTCTTTTGGGGGGGTGCGTTTACACCGTTCCGCGTGCGGTAAAATTGATAAAGCGGTTTTATTCTTCGGGTCAGTACGGTTACAGCGATACCTCATTTAGGTCGTTTTTTTATGTTTTGTCGGTTTTTTGCAATGAAAACAATTTTATATAAAAAATAATTATTTTTGTATCGCTTTATTCTGCGAGCTATAACTTTTTTATTTTTTTGCGGATGACGCTGTATGGCGGCTCGTTTTTTGCGGGACAAGATGACGTTTTCAGCGGTACCATGGATATTTATATGTGTCTTTTTAAATCATTATTTTTTGCTTCGTTTTTTATTTTTATTTTTTAAGGGGTTCGCTAAAGGGGTTAACTAATGGGACAGTTTTATAGGGCAGGTCATTACGGACGCGGCAATACCAAATATGTGTACTTTTATTGTTTTTGGTTTTTTTTATTTTGAAAAAATGGATTTATTGGGGAATATTTTTTTTTTTTTTACTAATTTATTTAGCGATTTTTTTTAAATTATTTTTAACACTTTTTTTTTTTTTTTTTACTTTATTACCATGTCCCAGGTGGGACATCACTGTCCTGTGACAGATCGCTGATCTGTCACATCACAGATCACTGTGACAGATCAGCGATCTGTCACAGGCACTGCTGCAGACTTCCTCATGCCTGCGCTTTGCAAGCACTGAGGAAGCCAGCTTCCTCAGGCCCCCGAAGGCCCCCATCGCCATCTTGGATTCGGGGGCCTGGAGGAAAGGAGCCCCCCGCAGCAGCGCTGCACATTGCGCTGCTGTGGGGGGCTCAGGGAAGCACGGAGGGAGCCCCCTCCCTGCCGATGCTTCCCTTTAACCCCCGGTACACCGCGATCGCGTTTGATCGCGGTGTGCAAGGGGTTAACGTGTCGGGGGCGGTCCGTGACCGCCCCTGACACATTGTGCCGGGTGTCAGCTATGATAATTAGCTGACACCCGGCCGCGATTAGCGGCGCTCACCACGTGGGCGCCGCTGATCATGGTGACGTAATATTCCGTCCATGGTAATTAGGTCCATGGTCACATGGACGGAATATTACGTCAATTGTAGGTAAGGGGTTAAAGGGATCATTAGTATGAAAGTTAGGGCAAATCCACTCAGCGCTCTGGTTCTGACCCAAGGCCCCTCTTAAAGGGATCCCCGGTATGGAAGTGAGGGCAAATCCATTCTTCGCTTTGGTACTGACCCCAGGCCTCTCTTAAAGGGATCTCCGGTATGGAAGTTATGGTAAATCCCTCAGCGCTCTAATTCTCACCCCAGGCTTCTATTAAAGGAATCATTGGTATGGAAGTCAGGGCAAATCCACTCAGTATTCTGGTTCTGAAGCCAGGCCTCTCTTAAAGGGATCCCCAATATGGAAGTTAGGACCGTTCCACTAAGCACTCTGGTTCTGACGCCAGGCCTCTCTTAAAGGGATCCCCGGTATGGAAGTTAGGGCAATTCCACTCAGCGTTCTGGTTCTGACCCCAGGCTCTCTTAAAGGGATCCCCGGTATGGAAGTCAGGGCAATTGCCTTCAAATGCTCTGGTACTGACCCCAGGCTCTCTTAAAGGGATCTCCTGTATGGAAGTTAGGGCAAATCCCTCAGCGCTCTGATTCTGACCCCAGGGTTCTATTAAAGGGATCATTGGTATGCAAGCCAGGTCAGGGCAAGTCCACTCAGCGCTCTGGTTCTGATCCCAGGGTCTCTTAAAGGGATCCCTGGTATGGAAGTTAGGGCAAATCCACTCAGCGCTCTGGTTCTGACCCAAGTCCCCTCTTAAAGGGATCCTCTGTATGGAAGTGAGGGCAAATCTATTCTTCGCTTTGGTACTGACCCCAGGCCTCTCTTAAAGGGATCTCCGGTATGGAAGTTATGGTAAATCCCTCAGCGCTCTGATTCTCACCCCAGGCTTCTATTAAAGGGATCATTGGTATGGAAGTCAGGGGAAATCCACTCAGCGCTCTGGTTCTGACACCAGGCCTCTCTTAAAGGGATCCCTGGTATGGAAGTTAGGAACGTTCCACTTAGCACTCTGGTTCTGACCCCACGCTGATGGGATGATGTGGGATATTAGGGGTACTAGTCTGGTGGTTCTGGCTGACAAGATGATGTGGGATATTAGTGGTCGTTGTCCAGTGGCTCTGTCTGACGGAATGATGTGGGATATTAGGGGTAGTAGTCCAGTGGCTCTGGCTGACGGGATGATGTGGGATATTAGGGGTAGTAGTCCCGTGACTCTTGCTGACAGGATGATGTGGGATATTAGTAGTAGTCCTGTGGCTCTGGCTGATGGGACGATGTGGGATATTAGACGTAGTAGTCCGGTGGCTCTGGCTGACAGGATGATGTGGGATATTAGTGGTAGTTGTCTGGTGGCTCTGGCTGATGGGATGATGTGGGATATTAGTGGTAGTTGTCCGGTGGCTCTGGCTGATGGGATGATGTGGGTTAGGGGTAGTAGTCCGGTAGCTCTGGCTGACAGGATGATGTGGGATATTAGAGGTAGTAGTCCGGTGGCACTGGCTGATGAGACGATGTGGGATATTAGGAGTAGTAGTCCGGTGGCTCTGGCTGATGGGACGATGTGGGATATTAGGGGTTGTTGTCCGGTAGCTCTGGCTGACGGGATGATGTGGGATATTATAGTGAATGTGGCTATGCGGAGTGGGTGGGGCTCTACACTAAGCTTTATATATATATATATATATATATATATATATATATATATATATATATATAATCATTATAATTTGTTATAACTAACCATAGTTAGCTACTATGCCCGGGCAGCGCCGGGCTCTTCAGCTAGTATATATATAAATATGAGAGTTACCAAATGGCTCTATGTGGTACACATGGCAGAACCAAACAGGTATGTATTGTTAAAATGTAAATAGTGGGCGTCCCCACAGATAACAAATGAACCCAAATGGACCAGGCTAGGACAATACAGAGTAACCCGAGCAATAGAATTGAAACAGCCTGGATGACTGGACAGATAAAAGGTGGAACCCCTAAAAGCTGAAATCAGCACCAGTCATATACTACAAAGATAATAATAGAAATACAAAAAATAGTACCAAAACTCCATGCAGGATGGCAAAACGGAGAGACAATCAAGGAAGGATCCAGGTGTCTGCCATGTAAACTTATATGGAAGGCAGGATCTCGTGCAGTAAAAAACTCCAAAGTAGGGGAATTATTCAAGAGTAGTGATGAACGAGTATATTCGTTGCTCGGGTTTTCCCGAGCATGCTTGGGTGTCCTCCGAGTATTTTGTCATGCTCTGAGATTTCGTTTTTGTTGTCTCATCTGCATGATTTGTGACTGCTAGACAGCTTGAATACATGTGTGGAATGCCTGTTTGTTAGAGAATTCCCACATGTATTCAGCCTGTCTACAAGTCACAAATCATGCAGATAAGACAACGAAAACTAAATCTCAGAGCACGCCAAAATACTCGGAGGACACCTGAGCATGCTCGGGAAAACCCGAGCAACGAGTATTCTCGCTCATCACTATTCAAGAGGTATAAAAAAACAGGGGTGTGGGGAAGCCCCACGCATATCGCTGCGATCCAGCTTCATCAAGGGAAGGTCACCAGTCCATATTTGAACATAATTTATTGTAAGCTATGACAATGAGTTTGACAGACCCCTTACATTTATTAATTGGCTTGCTGGGGTCTTGTAATTCTTATGGCAAGAATAGAGCTATTTTCTGATCGATTCTTGCCATCAAAAGTGACAGAACTACCAATGAGGCATTATAATTTATGAGCATAATTTAAAGGGAACCTTTTAGCAGGATTTCATGCCACAAACAATTTCTGCACACATGTATCTCTTTCAATGGCAACTCCACCCATACCTTTACCTAGCCAGTCTATTTCTCCATTTCG
This sequence comes from Dendrobates tinctorius, assembly GCF_039654945.1. Lineage (NCBI taxonomy): Eukaryota > Metazoa > Chordata > Amphibia > Anura > Dendrobatidae > Dendrobates > Dendrobates tinctorius. Next base: position 64,120,021 of record NW_027361679.1, read on the forward strand.
AAGAAATCTGCATTTAAATCAATATGCAAATGAGGCTGAAGTGCTTTTAGTGCTTGGAAGCTTTTTCTAAGCCTCTGCTCTCACCTGCCCTAAACTCCTCCTATTGTTGCTTAACTAACAGCTCACTTGCTGTGTGTCCAGCAGGAGAAAGCATCACTGGAAGAGGAGTAGAGGTGGGGAAAGCAGAGACTTGGGGAAAGCTTTCATGCCACAAAAGCACTTCAGCCTAATTTGCATATTTATTCAAATGCAGAATTCTAAATAATGGAGGAATCAACTGTCTAGCTAACGATATGACTGGACTTGTCTTTGCAAAAGCTACATGTGTGTAAAACCCCACTGACAGATTACATTTAAATGACATGTGGGAGTCTAATAACTTAAGTAGGAATTGGTATATAGACTCAGAGAATCCAAACTGTGGTTTCTTGCCATCAATGTTACTCTTTTTTAGGCCCTAAAATATTATGGTGACAGCAATCTGCTCGGAAAATTCTTCTATGCATAAGGATTTGAAAGTCACTAGAGGTTTTATACTCCTACTGCGGCTGCACAAGTATCGGACGAATGTCTGGCTTTTTACCTTGCTTGCACCGTCAAGGCTCTACTCAAACTCTGATTTATGCATGTGCCTCTCATGGTCCGATATTCCCAGTCACGCAGGCACACATATCTCCTATGTTTTGCGCATGCGCCTAAGAGATTGTGATCAATCTCATTCCTGCGCATGCACACATATCAACCCAGAATACGCAGGTGCCTGACAGGTATTGGGGCCGGAGTTACGCGTCTCTGTAAAAATGTAAGTGCGCCTGCCGTTCTGATTCAGCCCTACACAGTGGAAGACTTCTTTTTAAATAACACAATGACAACAAATATATACCGTATATACTCCATAAGAAGCTCCTTAGATTATTCCCCCATATGCTGACCCCATAAGAAGCTCCTTAGGTTATTCTCCCATATGCTGACCCCATAAGAAGCTCCTTAGATTTTTCCCCCATGTGCTGCCACTGCTGCTGCTGCATGTAAAAATAAAAAAAATGACATACTCACCTCTCTGTCGCTGGGTGTCAGATACTCACCTGTCCTGTGTCCATGGCTGCTCACCGCTATCTGCCACGTCATGGGTCAGTGACGTTCAGACTGCAGGGGGCGTGGCGCGCACTAATCACGTCACCGCGCCCTCTGCTGTCTGAAGTCACTGACCGATGACAGACAGCAGCAAGCAGCCATGGACGCAAGACAGGTGAGTATCGCTATACTTACCCATCCTGACGCTGTCTCTTGAGCCCCCAGCTTCTCCGTGCTCTCTCTTCCTGCGTTCAGCGGTCATGTGATACCGCTCATTAAAACTCATGAATATGTGCATATTCATGAGTTTTAATGAGCGGTACCACATGACCGCTGAAGGCAGGAAGAGAGACTGCGGAGAAGCTGGGGGCTCAAGAGACAGCGTTAGGACGGGTAAGTATGACCTGACACCCCCGCCCCCCCCTCCGACCCCCCGGTGTATATGACTTGAATGTAAGCCGAGAATCTCCTAAGGTGTTAATCTCCTAAGGTGAATCCCAGACCAGAATTTTAGGATAATCTCATGCACCCATAAAAATGTATAAGGGCATACTGTACATCAATTTTTCTGCATTTTTAAAATAGGGATTCTTCTTTCAGTTTTATGTGTCAATGACAGAAGCAAACTGTGCCATACTCAACAGTTTCCAATGGAGAATATCCCTGTAATAGGCTGGTAGCATCACACAGCTCTATAGGTATTGTATCACGTTCCACCGTGCTTTTTTATTGCCTGAATGGTTCATCAAACTTGAACTTACACTTTAAACCTGTCCAAGAGATGATAAAATCTTAACAAAATATCCATCAATGGAATGATGCTGTGACATATAGGATCATATTTCTGTGAAAACATGCTGGGTATTACAGAACAGCTGGATGTCTCGTAGCCATGTGCTGAGAGCCTAATGTTAAAATCTCTTTAAATGCTTGGAAACAAGAAAATAAGATAGCAATGCAGCACATATGTGTTGTTGATAAATGTAGGCTATTTTCAAATAGGCATCAATGAATCACACCCCTATAACCCTATAAGCCTCAAAGCTATTTCTTCAGTTTTGGAGCAAGATGAAAATCAGTGGGTGACAAGTTGAGTATCTGCATACAATGTTTCAAAATCTCCATTAAATATGCCCCAAATGTCTGAAAGGAGGTGGTCATACTGAAGCCACATAAGAAAACACAACAGGGGACTTCAGTTCCTCCGTCCTTTATAATATACAGTGACATGTAAAAGTTTTGGCACCCCTGGTCAAAATTACTGTTATTGTGAGCAGTTAAGCAAGTTGAAGATGTAATAATCTATTAGGCTGTGTGCCCACGATGCGATTTTTAAGCGTTTTTGCCGCGATTTTCGGCGCGAAAACGTTTAAAAATCATGTACAGAACGCACCCCATGCATTCCTATAGCATTCCGCACATGCTGTGCTAATGCTGCGCTTTTTTCCGCGGCGGAATCGCATTGTGGAAAAAATCGCAGCATGATCATTCTTTTGTGCGGAATCGCAAAGAATTGCCGCAATGCCGCACCCATAGGAAGGCATGAGAATCGCTTACTTCCCGCATGTGGCTATGCCCACCATGCGGGAAGTTAAGCGTCTCATGTGCGGTTGGTACCCACGGTGTGGAGGAGAGGAGACTGTCCTCCAGGCCCTGGGTACCATACCCCTGTAAAGAAAAGAATAAAAAATAAAACATCGGGGTACATTTACCTTCCGACGTCCCGCGCTGCATTCCCGGCCTAATCGTTCCCAGTAATGCCTTGCGGCAAGGTCCTGTGATGACGTAGTCTCGCGTGACTCTAGCGGTCTCGCGAGATCGCTATAGTAACGCGAGACCAACGTCATTCGCAAGGCATTACTGGGAACGCTGAGGCCCGGGATGGCAGCGCGGGACGTCTGAAGGTAAATATACCCCGATTTTTTATTTTTTTATCATTTTTAACATTTTATCTTTTACTATTGAAGCCGCATAGGCGGCCTCAATAGTAAAAAGCTGCTCACACTTGTCAAACACTATGTTTGACGAGTGTGACCAACCTGTCAATCACTTTCCAAGCGATGCTTCAAATCGCTTGGAAAGTGCTTGAGAAAATCGCGGCAAAATCGCGAACAGAATCGCAGTAAAATCGCGGTGAAAACGCGCGGAAAAAAACGCGCGATTTCTGGGAAGGAGTCCGGTTTTCAGTGTGCGTTTTAACACGCAACGTGGGCACAGAGCCTTAAAGGGCTAAAGTTAAAGATGACACACACATTTTCTTTGTATTTTAGGCACTATATATACAGTGGGGAAAAAAAGTATTTAGTCAGTCAGCAATAGTGCAAGTTCCACCACTTAAAAAGATGAGAGGCGTCTGTAATTTACATCATAGGTAGACCTCAACTATGGGAGACAAACTGAGAAAAAAAAATCCAGAAAATCACATTGTCTGTTTTTTTTTCATTTTATTTGCATATTATGGTGGAAAATAAGTATTTGGTCAGAAACAAGCAATCAAGATTTCTGGCTCTCACAGACCTGTAACTTCTTCTTTAAGAGTCTCCTCTTTCCTCCACTCATTACCTGTAGTAATGGCACCTGTTTAAACTTGTTATCAGTATAAAAAGACAACTGTGCACACCCTCAAACAGTCTGACTCCAAACTCCACTATGGTGAAGACCAAAGAGCTGTCAAAGGACACCAGAAACAAAATTGTAGCCCTGCACCAGGCTGGGAAGACTGAATCTGCAATAGCCAACCAGCTTGGAGTGAAGAAATCAACTGTGGGAGCAATAATTAGAAAATGGAAGACATACAAGACCACTGATAATCTCCCTCGATCTGGTGCTCCATGCAAAATCCCACCCCATGGGGTCAGAATGATCACAAGAACGGTGAGCAAAAATCCCAGAACCACGCGGGGGGGACCTAGTGAATGAACTGCAGAGAGCTGGGACCAATGTAACAAGGCCTACCATAAGTAACACACTACGCCACCATGGACTCAGATCCTGCAGTGCCAGACGTGTCCCACTGCTTAAGCCTGTACATGTCCGGGCCCGTCTGAAGTTTGCTAGAGAGCATTTGGATGATCCAGAGGAGTTTTGGGAGAATGTCCTATGGTCTGATGAAACCAAACTGGAACTGTTTGGTAGAAACACAACTTGTCGTGTTTGGAGGAAAAAGAATACTGAGTTGCATCCATCAAACACCATACCTACTGTAAAGCATGGTGGTGGAAACATCATGCTTTGGGGCTGTTTCTCTGCAAAGGGGCCAGGACGACTGATCCGGGTACATGAAAGAATGAATGGGGCCATGTATCGTGAGATTTTGAGTGCAAACCTCCTTCCATCAGCAAGGGCATTGAAGATGAAACGTGGCTGGGTCTTTCAACATGACAATGATCCAAAGCACACCGCCAGGGCAACGAAGGAGTGGATTCGTAAGAAGTATTTCAAGGTCCTGGAGTGGCCTAGCCAGTCTCCAGATCTCAACCCTATAGAAAACCTTTGGAGGGAGTTGAAAGTCCGTGTTGCCAAGCGAAAAGCCAAAAACATCACTGGTCTAGAGGAGATCTGCATGGAGGAATGGGCCAACATACCAACAACAGTGTGTGGCAACCTTGTGAAGACTTACAGAAAACGTTTGACCTCTGTCATTGCCAACAAAGGATATATCACAAAGTATTGAGATGAAATTTTGTTTCTGACCAAATACTTATTTTCCACCATAATATGCAAATAAAATGAAAAAAAACAGACAATGTGATTTTCTGGATTTTTTTTTCTCAGTTTGTCTCCCATAGTTGAGGTCTACCTATGATGTAAATTACAGACGCCTCTCATCTTTTTAAGTGGTGGAACTTGCACTATTGCTGACTGACTAAATACTTTTTTTCCCCACTGTATATATAAATATATATACACACATCTTTGTCAGACATGTAGAGAAGCTGTTTTTTATAAAACTGTGCAGTGGTCTCTTAATTTTTGCCAGAGCTGTATATAGATAAAGGATTTACAATAGGAGAGTGGTTTTCATATTTTTTTCCCCCTGTGATCACCTGTATAAAAATCAGCTTCTCTACATGTATGACAGCCATTCCATTCCAGTGTCAGTTGAATTACAACCAGAGGACACCTCATTCTACTTAATGTGCTTCTGATTAGGTGATCACCTGAACCAAATCTTATTTAACGAAGGAAAGTAGAAAAACCCTGCTGTGGTGTTCACAATTCTCTTGCAATAGGACATGCTGGATGGAAAAACAAGCGCTAGTAATATCCCAAAAGTAATAGGAATGAAAAAATAACTTTTAACCATGCCAAAGGAGTTGAAAAGAAAAGTCTTGAGTGAGGAAAAGAAATGCTTTACTAACAGAGGGATACAGTGAGAGTCATGTTGCCTCCATCATTAAAATTTCTAAGACGGTAGTCCATTACAAGGTCAAGCAGCAGGCAGAGGGCGAAAACAACTCTCCACTGACCAGGATGACCGTCATCTTATTTGAATGTCACTCAGCAACTGCAGGATGACACCAAATAACCTACAAAAGGAATGGCAAATGGCAGCTGGAGTGAAGTGCACGGCAAGAAGAGTTCGTAACAGGCTCCTAGAGACAGGGCTCAAGTCATGTAAAGCTAGAAAAAAGCCTTTCATCAATGAAAAGCAAAGGACAGCCATGTTGAAGTTTGCCAAAGACCATAAGGATTGGACCATAGAGGACTGGAGTAAGATAATCTTCTCTGATGAGTCTAATTTTCAGCTTTGCCCAACACCTCATTGTCTAAAGGTTAGATGGAGACCAGGAGAGGCATACAAGCCACAGTGTCTTGCACCCACTGTGAAATTTGGTGGATGATCGGTGATGATCTGGTGATGCTTCAGCAAGGCTGGAATTGGGCAGGTTAATCTTTGCAAAGTACATATCAATCAAGCTGCATACAAGGTTATCCTGGAAAACAGTTGATTCCTTCTGCTCAGGCAATGTTCCTCAATTCCGAGGACTGGTTTTTCCAGCAGGACAATGTGCCATGCCACACAGCTAGGTCAATCAATGTGTGGATGGAGGACCACCACATCAAATCCCTGTCATGGCCAGCCCAATCTCCAGACCTGAACCCCATTGAAAACCTCTAGAATGTAATCAAGAGGAAGATGGATAGTCACAAGCCATCAAACAAAGAAGAACTGCTTAACTTTTTGTATCAGGAGTGGCATAAGGTCACCCAAAAGCAGTGTGAAAGACTGGTGGAAAGCATGCCAAGACGCATGAAAGCTGTGATTAAAAATCATGATTATTCCACAAAATATTGATTTCTGAACTTTTCCTCAGTTAAAACATTAGTATTGTTGTTTCTAAATGATTATGAACTTGTTTTCTTAGCATTATTTGAGGTCTGCAAGCAATGGTTTTTCTTGTTCTTTTGACCGTTTCTCATTTTCTAAAAATAAATACAAACTTTAGTGCTTGGAAATTCAAAAACATGTTGTCAATAGTTTATAGAATAAAAGAGCGGAAGTTCACCGACCGCCATACACACACACTGTATACACCGTACGCATCACACACACACTCTGTATATGCCGTACGCACCACACACACACACAGTATATTCCGTATGCAGCCTCTTGCGCGGTACCACCAGCGGAACACCATCCCGAACACGCCACTGCCGGGATCAGCCGAATGATTCACTGACCGCCAACCATCTTTGTAAAGGAGGAGCTCATGCGCAGTTTTAATGTGACCGCCGCTATCTGTCTGCACAAAGATGGCGACAGTCTGATTTACTGCGCCTGAGCGAATTCCGCGCAGGCACAGTGAATCATTCATTTGATCCCGGCGGCAGATGCGCGACGTGTCAACAGGCAGAGGCAGCCGGTCAAATTAAAGGGGCTATCACATGAACGAAAGTTTATTTTAAAAATTGTCTGTGTCTGACCGTGTACAATGTCAGTATTGCCTTTTGCTTCCTCCCCTGCACAGGAGCTGTGGTATGTTCTGTACATGGTCAGACACAAACAATTTTTAAAATGAACTTTCTTTCATGGGAAAACCCCTTTAAAAAGCAAATATCAATGCCAACATGGCTCTTCTAAAAAGTACACCAATGACAATGAAAGGAAAGCAGCAAAGACCATGGGGAAAGAGAGAGTGGATAGGTGGGTGAGGATATGGGGGGAGAGATTCTCAATGCTGCAAAGCCTGCCCCCATCATGACATTACCGCCCTCCTGATGCGATAGCATCGGGCCTCCATCTAATATATATATGTGTATATATATATATATATATATATAGCCATTTTTTACATTTTAAAAATTACAATAAGGAAAATGGGCCAATGCAAAAGTTTGGGTACCCTTGGAGATTTGTGTGCTCAGATAACTTTGACCAATGTTTCAGACCTTAATTAGCCTGTTATGGCTTTTCACTATCATTTTTAGGAAAGGCCAGGTATGCAAATTTCCCAGCTTTATAAAAAGCCAGCTTCAGTTCCGGTTCCGGTTCCGGTTCCGGCGCCAGCGTGGCTGCAGCGGGGTGAGGAAGCTCCGCGCTTCAGCCTGACATTGAGCGACTTAAATAGACCACCGGCGTGCGCTACTCACAGGAAAGGTGACCGCTGACATCACCACATACCGGAGGCACCGTGGACCGCTGGCTCCGAAGCACAGGTGGCGAGAGCAGAGTCGCAGGAGCACGTGGGACGGCAGGAGAGATCCCCAAGATGGCGCCGGCTGCAGCAGCGACACAGAGCATGAAGCACAGGAGCAAGGGAAACCCGGAGGCGCAGCTGAAAACACCCAGGTCAGAACGGGGAGAGACAGGGGGAACCCGCATAAGCCCCAAAGTAGACCGCCGGCCGGAATCACAGAGCGGGGAAGGTCCGGTGACAGGGTTGCTTATGCCGGGAGACTGCAGGGAGCTGGCAAGAGAGGTGGCAGGATACCTCACAGGAGATATAAAATCCACAGTGAAGGAGGCAGTAAAAGATGCTTTAGAAGAGATCCACGAAATAACAGCGCAACATGCCAGCAGGCTGGAGCACTTGAAGCAGAGGGTGTTGGATATGGAAGATAGGACAATTCAGCTTGAACAGGAGCTGGAAGTGTCACGAAAACAAGGCACATGGCTGAGGGACAAACTTGAGGACCTAGAAAACAGGTCCCGAAGAAATAACCTGCGGCTAGTGGGCTACCCGAATCTATCACATATCAGCAACTCAATGACATTTTTGAACAAGAACTGCCTACAGCCCTAGGAATACAAGATAAGTGCAAGGTGGAAAGAGCACACAGAGTTGGCCCGCCTGCAGGGAGCATGGCCAGAGACACGTGCCTAAGTGGAGCGGGGCACGGTGACCAACGTACTCAGAGACCTCGCCAGGCTATTGCAAAGTATCTGGATATCAAGGATAAGGACAAAATTATGCGCCTTTTTAGGGCCAGGTGACAGCCACTTATGCTTCAAGGACATAAGGTTGTCATCTTTGGCGATTTTTCACCAGAAGTGACTAAAAAACGCAGGGCCTTCAGTGAGGTCTGTAGCCTCCTCTACAAGAAAGGCATCCAGTTCCAGCTACTTTACCCTGCTGTCCTCAAAACAAGGCACACGGATGACTCCTTTAAAATTTGGAGGGACTCCAGCGAAGCCACGAGGGAGTTCATGTCATCTCCCACGAGATCTCCCAATGGACGCCGTGATGAGGAAAGAGAAAGTGAGGAAAGCGGCAACCGCTCTGACCGTTTGAAGACATGAGAGCTTCACTAGGAAGGCTTTTCTACAAGGACATCTCCAGACAGGAGGATCTCATTGATGGTGTCGGTTGATGTTGTACCTTAGATTGTTGCATGATTACTCGAAAATGAAGAAGGTCTCACAAACTTGTGAGAATTGCTGCAGCACGCTCATCCGGACACATAGCTATAAGTTGATTGTACTCTATCCGTTCCCAATTTTTATGTCTTTAAAGATCCAAAGTTTTTCTTTTTCTTTATATACAGCCAATACTGCAATTATGTCAAGTTGGCCAGGTTGAGGAGAAGGTGGTGGAGGGCCATGTTGGAAATATTGGAAGTACTAGTGATATACATGGCAAGGGGGGGAATGTTGAAAATGTTTCCCATGTTGGGGTATTCAGTTCCGGGACTAGTTGGGCTTGGCTTGATATGTGCTGTAACACTTTAGATGCTTTCGCCAAGATTTGGTTCACTTCTCATAACACTCCTGAGGGCGGGCTTTGGCTATTCCGCCCAATACTTTTTACACAGACAGATCGCTTGTTATTGAGCCACATGGTTACCACGAATGGTTAAGATCATAACATGGAATGTTAAGGGTCTCAAGACCCCAGAAAAAAGATCCTTGGTACTCAGGCACCTGAATAGATTACATGGTGACAAAGTCCTGCTCCAGGAGACCCATTTGCCTCAACATGACATGTTCCACATGCACAGACTTAGGGTGGGAGAGGTTTATGGGTCGGGAGCCAAGGGAAGGCAGGCGGGGGTGATCATTCTGGTCAACAAAACACTTCCACACAAACTGGTAACGTACCAAAATGATGATCAAGGAAGACATGTCAAAGTAGTCTTAGAAACTCCTAGCGGAATATTAGACATCCATAATGTTTATGCCCCCAACTCGGCCAGGGATGTGTTTTTCCAAACCCTTTGCACCTCAATTATGACTTCTGGCACACATAACTTGATAATTGGAGGAGACATGAATGAGGTAATGCTGGATTCGGAGGACAGATAGAAAAGTGAAAGGGGTGGAAGCAGCTTTACTACGGGGAGGGGAAACTGTCCTCTGTGCAATTTTGCAACTGATCTAATGACCAGGGATGTGTGGAGACAACATCATCCGGTCGAGCGGCAATACACCCACTATTCACATCCGCACAATTCATGGTCCCGTATTGACATGTTCCTGGTTAGCGAGAGCCTAACTGCAAAGGTTAAGGAGGCCGAGATAGGTGATCTGGTCATTTCAGATCATGCTCCAGTTGCCCTCACCTTATTTGATATGCACCCAAAAGGCTCGGACATAATATGGAGGTTCCCTTATTTCTTAAAAAAAGACAAAGACTTCGAAAAACTGTTGGGAGAGTGGTGGTCAGAGTATTTGCATCACAACCATCAATCCACAACGGATCACACACTACTCTGGGAGACGGCTAAAGCTGTTCTCAGAGGTAAAATAATAGCACACCCTTTAGTGATAAAGAGGAGAGTGACCGACCAATTTAAAGACAAGTAACTCTGTTAGACAAGCGTACAATAAGTTTCAAGGGCACCCTGTTGAGGTCAATAAAAGAGCTTGGTTGGAAGCGAAGTCAGAATTTGATACGTGGGCCAGAAAGAAGGAGATGTTGGGGAAGTCATTGAGGGATGTCGAGCTCCACAGGTTTGGTGACAAAGCTGGACGCATGATGGCTAACCTAGCCAAAGGTAGACATCCAGGGACTCAAATAGCAGCACTCAAAAGATAAGATGACTCCATAACGACTGACCCGTGAGAAATAAAACAGCATTTTGGGTAGGTTCTACGCTTCTCTATACGAACCCCGACGGTCTGATCAGATGCAGGGAAGGAGATGACTGGAGGGTGTGGAACTCCCGTTGATCTCGGAAACTGATTTATTAGAGTTAAACAGGGAAATAACGGAGGAAGAGATTTCTAGAGTTATTGGGATCTAAATTTTCATAAAGCCCCTGGGCCGGACGGGTTTGACGCCAGCCTCTATAAAATTTTGAAGGACCAGATCGCCCCGCATTTGAAAAATCTATACAATGATTTCCTGAGAGGCCAAGCCATTTCTGATCACATGAACACAGCCTATATTAAACTCATCCCAAAGGGCGATAAACCCACTGATAACCGGGCCAACTTTCACCCTATCTCTTTGATCAACCAGGATTTAAAAATTGTGGCAAAAATTATGGCACAGACTGGCAGGGATTCTTCCTAAACTATTGGGGCCTGAACAAGGGGGATTTGTGAGGGGGAAATCGGTGGTAGGAAACATAAGACGTTCAATGATGGTGCTGGAGGCAGTGAGGCTGGGAGACCATCGGGGAGGAGCTCCAGCCATGGTCAAGCTAGATGCAGAAAAAGCGTTTGATAGTGTGGGGTGGCCATGGCTGGAGCAGGTGCTCGATAAGTTTGGTGTGCAGGGAGGATTCAGAAACCTCCTGTCCTCGATATATACTAATCCCAAAGCCAGAGTTCATACACCGGGGTTTCTGTCAGACATAATATCATTAGGCAAAGGTACGAGACAGGGCTGCCCCCTTTCGCCGCTATTGTTTAATCTAGCCATTGAGCCGCTTGCCTGGTTTATCAATGCGGCCCAAGCTTCCAAGGGATTAAAGTGGGCAAAAGAGAGATAAAATCTAGTTTCTTTGCGGACGCTAATATTCTTTATATGGCAGACCCAAGTAGAGACCTTCCTGGCTTAATGAGGGAGTTGGATACCTTCGGAGAGATATCTGGGTTTAGATTTAATGAAACTAAGTGCGAGGCTATGTTTCTTACTCATAGGCCTCAAGGAATTGACCAATTAGAACGGGGACAGGCTTCCATACATGGCATACCAATACCAAGCAAGGCGATAAAATATTTGGGGATCTTTTTGGGGAAAGACTCCAGAGATATCTATAGACTTAACTATGCCCCCATTATAAATAAAATAATACAGGAACTAAAAAGGTGGAAAGATCTGCCACTGTCGCTCTTGGGAAGGAACTATCTGATCAAGATGATCAGCTTTTCCGCCTACTGTATCCCCTGCAAACACTGCCCCTCCTTTTAAGACATGTAGATATAAATAAACTCAACAAAGCCTTTTCTGATTTTCTATGGAGAGAAAGAAAAAGTAGAATCAGCAAACGTATATTGATCTATCAAGGGATGAGGGGGGATAGCACTGCCCAACATCAGGGGGTACATCTGGCCTGCATTGCCAGACACATTCTTGACTGGCTAAGACACACTAGCAGACACTCAGACTACACATTGGAGTCGGACTGGTGTAAGCCCTGGGACCTCACAGCGATCTTGCACTCCTCAAGCACGACATTAGACCCGAAGGTGAGAAACTCAGTGATCTTTTGGGACCCTAGGGCTGCTTGGAAGGCCATAAGATGCAAGCTAGGCATGTCATGGAGGATATCTAAATATTTCACACCATGGAGACACCCCGACTTTAGTCAGGGAAAAGATAATGCTCTGTTTCAAATCTGGAGGGAAAAAGGAGTTAGAACTATGGGGGACCTGATGCAGATTCAAGAAAATAGATGGATGACGGCAGACGAGGTTTTTCTCAGGTGGGGACTTGACCCTTCTCATATCTTGCAATATGCTCAGCTGCGACACCATTTATTCTCCAAATTACGAGACATACATAAAGAGTGTTATTCTTCCGAACTCAACAATCTTCTTTCAAGACACACATCTGAAGTGAATATCTCAACTATTTACCGGACCATGGGGGGAACCCTACTGCCTTCAGGTCCACAAGAGCTGTTCAAGGGCTGGGAAACAAGACTGTAGGAAATGGGGGTAGGGGAATTGATTCTGTCTGGATGGAATGAGCTTTGCAAGCATGTAAGTAATGAAAGATGGAGGGATACTCACTTCCGAATGATACATAGAGCCATACTAGGCTTCAATTTACCAGTCACACAAACTCACAGGGAGAGGCGGCAGGCTTGCCCAAAATGTGACACCCCCAAGACAGACATGTTCCACGGTATATGGGAATGTGGTCTCGTACACACTCAGTGGGAGGAAATTAAAAATTGGGCGGGAGGCCTGATGAAAATACACTTCCCACTAGACAAAATGCTATGGATTTTTCATAGGAGTACTGATTTAAGGCTGACCAAGTCAAACACTCAGCTATTGCACACAATTGCAATCCTGTGCAAAAGACTTATTTTAAGACAATGGTTGGATGGGAATATACCGGGTCTCCGCCAGCTGCTGGTGGAACTAAAGCGGGTGATGACTCTAGACAAAATGGAAGCAGAAAGCGACAAAGACAGTAAGATGACACAATTTTTCTCAAAATGGAAGGATTTTATTTTGCAACAGTTTTCCAGAGAGGACATCATTTCTCTGATCTCACTCTTCCGGAACACATCCTGGTACAACCTAGAAGACTTGCAGGGCACGTTGGGTGGCTTGAGATTAGGGGTAGACCCACGGTCATGAAACAGGGGGCAGGAAAGTAGAGGGAGAACCAGGTCGAGAGGTGTAAAGTTCATTTATGATTATGAAAGCATCACATGAGTAAATTGGAGGGTAGGGGGGAAGAGGGGGGGTTACACTGTTGTGTTATTCAGCAATTTCTACCAGCAATTCTGGATTGTTCATATTAAATGGGCATTTGTAAAGGCACTTTTGAGATGTACTACTTACAGTTGTGGCCAAAAGTATTGACACCTCTGCAATTTTGTCAGATAATACTCAGTGTCTTCCTGAAAATGATTGCAAACACAAATTCTTTGGTATTATTATCTTCATTTAATTTGTCTTAAATGAAAAAACACAAAAGAGAATGAAGCAAAAAGCAAACCATTGATCATTTCACACAAAACTCCAAAAATGGTCCAGACAAAAGTATTAGCACCCTCAGCCTAATACTTGGTTGCACAACCTTTAGCCAAAATAACTGCGACCAACCGCTTCTGGTAACCATCAATGAGTTTCTTACAATGCTCTGCTTTTAGACCATTCTTCTTTGGCAAACTGCTCCAGGTCCCTGATATTAGAAGGGTGCCTTCTCCAAACTGCCATTTTTAGATCTCTCCACAGGTGTTCTATGGGATTCAGGTCTGGACTCATTGCTGGCCACCTTAGAAGTCTCCAGAGCTTTTTCTCAAACCATTTTCTAGTGCTTTTTGAAGTGTGTTTTGGGTCATTGTCCTGCTGGAAGACCCATGACCTCTGAGGGAGACCCAGCTTTCTCACACTGGGCCCTACATTATGCTGCAAAATTTGTTGGTAGTCTTTAGACTTCATTATACCATGCACACGGTCAAGCAGTCCAGTGCCAGAGGCAGCAAAGCAACCCCAAAACATCAGGGAACCTCCGCCATGTTTGACTGTAGGGACCGTGCTTTTTTCTTTGAATGCCTCTTTTTTTCTCCTGTAAACTCTATGTTGATGCCTTTGCCCAAAAAGCTCTACTTTTGTCTCATCTGACCAGAGAATATTCTTCCAAAACGTTTTAGGCTTTTTCAGGTAAGTTTTGGCAAACTCCAGCCTGGCTTTTTTATGTCTCGGGGTAAGAAGTGGGGTCTTCCTGGGTCTCCTACCATACAGTCCCTTTTCATTCAGACGCTGACGGATAGTACAGGTTGACACTGTTGTACCCTCGGACTGCAGGGCAGCTTGAACTTGTTTGGATGTTAGTCGAGGTTCTTTATCCAACATCCGCACAATCTTGCGTTGAAATCTCTTGTCAATTTTTCTTTTCCATCCACATCTAGGGAGGTTAGCCACAGTGCCATGGGCTTTAAACTTCTTGATGACACTGCGCACAGTAGACACAGGAACATTCAGGTCTTTGGAGATGGACTTGCAGCCTTGAGATTGCTCATGCTTCCTCACAATTTGGTTTCTCAAGTCCTCAGACAGTTCTTTGGTCTTCTTTCTTTTCTACATGCTCAATGTGGTACACACAAGGACCCAGGGCAGAGGTTGAGTCAACTTTAATCCATGTCAACTGGCTGCAAGTGTGATTTAGTTATTGCCAACACCTGTTAGGTGCCACAGGTAAGTTACAGGTGCTGTTAATTACACAAATTAGAGAAGCATCACATGATTTTTCAAACAGTGCCAATACTTTTGTCCACCCTCTTTTTTATGTTTGGTGTGGAATTATATCCAATTTGGCTTTAGGTCAATTCTTTTTGTGTTTTTTCATTTAAGACAAATTAAATGAAGATAATAAAACCAAAGAATTTGTGTTTGCAATCATTTTCAGGAAGAAACTGAGTATTATCTGACAAAATTGCAGACTTTTGTACTTATATGTGTCTCTCTTTGAAAACTCAATAAAAAGGATTTTAAAAAAAACCAGCTTCCTCTAACCTTGTGCCTAAAAACAGCAGCCATTCGTTCTTCTAAGCAGCTGCCTTACACTATGAAAATGAAAATGGTAGAGGTCCACAAAACAGGAGAAGGTAATAAGAAGATAGCAAAGTGTTTTCAAGTTGCCTATCCTCAGTTTGAAATGTAATTAAGAAATTGCAGCAAATAGGAACAGTGGAGGTCAAGATAAGGTCAGGAAGACCAAGCAAATTTTAGTGAGAGCTCCTCATAGGTTTGCTATTGAGGCAAATCAAAACCCCTGCATCACTGCAAAAGACATTCAGAAAAATTTAGTTGTGGTACATTGTTTTACTGTTCAGAGACACCTGCACAAATATGGCCTTCATGGAAGAGTCATCAGAAGAAAACTTCTCCTGCAACCTCATCAGAAAATTCAGCATCAGAATTATGCAAAAGAACATCCAAGCTTGGTGTATATTGGAAAGAAGTCTTGTGGACTGATGAGGTTAAAATAGAGCTCTTTGGCCACAATGATCAAAGGTATGTGTGGAGAAAAAAGGGCACAGAATTTCAAGAAAAAAAGATCTTGCCAACCATTAAGCATGTAGGTGGATTAATCATGCTTTGGGGTTGTCTTGCAGCCAATGGCACAATGAACATTTTGCGGGAAGAGGGAAGAATGGATTCAATGAAATGTCAATAAATATGTAAAAAAGCTGAAGTTGAAATTAGGATGGCTTCTACAACTGGATAATAATTTGGATATTCTAAGAACTTGTTATAATGAGAATACTTCTTTGAGATGCTTCTACCTGGAGGTTGAAATGCATTATGTGATTTCTATGATTCCAGCATATAAGTCTCAGCTTCAGTTGATTATTCCCAATTTACCATTATTCCCATGGCACCCAAATCTGCTGTTCATGTCTCCAGTGAGAATGATAGTCAATGTCTGCATTTCTATACTACGATCATCTTTATAAAAAAGCTATCTTTTGAAAATCTGAGAAAAAAAACATACACAAAGGAGAACAAACAAATTCTATGCACATTTAGCTCTAACTGAATTTCAACCCTGGAAACTATAAGTGTAAGGTCTACTAATAACTACTAATCCAGCATGCAATGCAATGGAAAAAAATGTGGAAAAAAAAAAGAAAAAGTAAACAATAAGTTCTTGGACGTAGAAGATGAGGTATTCCATATAAATATACGATACATAGCATATATGAATCAGCAAAATAAAAATCAAGGACCACCAGAGGAGATGAAATTTTCATTCTTTTTTCTGCTGACAATGGAAATAGCCTGAGCAGTGTACAAAACACCAGTCTGAATGATTTGGGCCATAATGTTTGAAACACACAGCAATATGGCGTTGAGAAATTTAAAAAAAAAATTAAGTATTGTTTTTATTTCAAGTTTCAAACAAATTGGAACAGAAAGAATATAACAAGAAATTGGAAACATTAAATATTTACATGACTTTTACGAGGATCATGCTATGATAGAGAAGTAACTCACTCGGGAAAATAGTTAACACTCTAAAAACTGCAACTGACCATGCTGATTCCTGTATAGACTAGAGATCCTGTCCCTGCAGTCCCTAGAGGTTCCTGCCTAAGATGAGATATCCTTAACCACAGACTAGACAATGGCAACTCAGACCTATGCTGCCTGAAATGCCGTTGAGCACTTCACGTTGCTCCTAAACATCTAGATGGCAAAGCAGAGTGAAACTTACCTACAGAAGGGAAAGTGTGCTGAAATAGGGTGATATCCCAGAGTGAGTAAAACGAACTACAAACTACAAAATTAAAGATTAAGTACGTACTGTTAGAGAATATGTCGCCTACTTCCTAAAAAGAAACAGAAGATAGGTGCAGGGTAAAGAACATAAACAGCAGAGAGATAAACCCTAGCTTGTGTTTCACTGATTGGCAGCAGTACGGCTGGGCATCCAAATGAGACTATCACCAACAGAAAATACCAGCAGGGGGAAAGTATATAAAGCCACAACCGAAAGGTGATAGGGCAAATGATAACACCTTTTACCCGAAAAAGACTAAAGCTAGGATAACAGAAACTAAACAGGCGGAGAAAAGGTACATCTGCTGTGGCTTGGCAGACAGGGAAGCTGACTACAAAGCACAAGCTCAAGGGTTTGAACCCAGGCACATGACAGATTGTACAGCATTACCACTAATCAAGTGGTTATCAGAATAAACCATCATCAGTATAGTATTATCACTAGTGATGAGCAAGCACTAAAATAATCGTGTGCTTGAATTGAGCAGGTTGGATGCTCAACTTGAGTAACAAGTATAATGGAAATCAAAGGGGAAACTCAAGATTTTTTCTTAAAGGCCCTAACCGGAGTGCTGGAGGGGGCAGAAAAATCATTGAAATGGATGGAAACAGCACTAAAATGGAATGGGAACAGCATGGAGAAAATGCCTGGAGGCATCTCTGACTTCCATCTTGCTGCTGGGAACAATATGATCAGAGTATTATGCAACTTTTACGGACTGACAATAAAACATACAAAACAGAAGATAAAATGGATTTTACAGGAAACATTCTGTCCTGTATAATGACTTGTATATAAGGCAAAATAAAAAAACAAACAAACAAAAAAAGTCTCCTTTACCCCTTGATAGCCGGGCCATCTCTTACCGTATTTTGCCATCACCTTTAACTACAGTAGATTTCATAGTATAGGAAAAATAAGACTACATCCACTAGTTGTCATTGGTAAATGTAATTTTAACATTCTACTACATTATCTGGGCATGTGGTGTGTGGGACATGGTCAGACAAATCCTGTTTAATTTATGAAGGAAGGACTCTAAAATTCACAAAACCTATGCTGACAATACAAGAACAGCCAAAACTTAGATGGAAGAGGGTCTCCGATACACTTTGTATTAGACATAAAGGAAGGCTTCCTACACATTCTGTTAAAATTGTTAGTGGGACTCAAACTCGTAAAGTCAATGCACTAAGTGTCATTGGCTGCCAAAAAAATAAAAGGAAGAACTGCAATACACCCTGGGGAAACAAAAATTTTTAACGAGTGCCACATAATGATCTTATAAAAATTTGAAGAGAATGACTGTAATGTCCCTCTAAAAATTTGGAGAGAATGATGCATAATGATCGAAAAATTCAGAGAGGGTGACTATAATGATCCTTTAAAAATTTGTAGAGAGAAACTCATAATGACCTTCTAAAAATTTGGAGTGACATATAATGACCCTATAAGTTTGGAAAGAGTGATGTATAATGAACTTCTAAAAGTTTGGAGTGATGGCCGCATGATGACCCTATATTTGGATTGGTTTTGTGTTCCGCTGCTGTCATTTGGTTGAGTTGAGTAGTCTGGGCCAATCCAGGTCTTGTTCATTTTCAGTGAGGGCTGCCTGTTGAGCCCACAAAGATTTTGAGTGAGGGCCGCCTGTTGACCCTATAGAGATTTTGAGTGAGGGCTGCCAACATCTGGTGGTGTTGAGAAGTCTGGGCCAATCCAGGCCTTGTTCATTTTGATAAGAGTCAGCCTGTCAGAATTTTCAGTTGACAGGTGAATGCACCTATTAGTTATTATGTCTCCAGCAGCACTAAAAACCTATTCTGACAAAATGCTGGTGGCAGGGCAGGCCAGAATCTCCAAGGTGTAGAGGAACAGTTTATGCCATGAGTCCAGGTTGGATACACAATAGTTGTCCCTCGTAAACCCATGTTGATATTGGGTCATGAGGTTATTTTTCTTCAGATACTCCAATATAGCATCTCTTAGAAAACCCTCCAGGATTTTACCCACAGTAGAGGTTAAGCTTACTGGCGTATAATTTCCAAGTTCAGTTTTTGTCCTTGTTTTGAATATTGGCACCACATTTGCTATACGCCAGTCCAATGGTACAGACACTGTTATTATGGAATCTTTAAAGATTAAAATAATGGTCTATCAATGACTGTACTTAATTTCTGCAGTACTTGGGGGATTTGTAAACTTTAGTGATTTTTAGACGCCGACGTACTTCCTGCTGGGTTAAGCAGATGACATTTAATGGAGACTGTTTATCACTGAACATGTTATCTTTCATGGGATTTTCTTGTGTAAATACTGTTGAAAACAGTCATTAACCCCTTAACAACCGCTGATACGCCTTTTAACGGCGGTAATTAAGGGTACTAAAACCACAGCGCCGTTAATTCACGGCGCTGTGGAGAAAGTACATAGTGCCGGTCTCGGCTGCCAGGGGTAGCCAAGACCCCAGAGAACATGAATTGGTCAGTTTTTACCGACCCCGCTTTTGCGATCACCGTTATTAACCCTATAACGGCAACCGCAAAAAAAAAGCCGCGATTATGCATTAAATTTCTTTCCTCTGATGCGATCGCACATCAGAGGAGAGAGAAACAGGATCCCCGATCCCCCCGGTACCTCTCCGTGGTCCTCACTTCCCTCCCGGTGGTCCCACGTCCCGCCGGCATCCTCAGATGGGCACCGCCATCTTGAAAATGGCGGGCGCATGCGCAGTGCGCCGTCCAGGAATCTGCCGGCTCTGGCTGGCAGATTCCATTCATTATTTTGATCACTATGATAAACGATCATAGTGATCAAAATAAAAAAATAGTACATAACCCCCCGCTTATCACCCCCTTATATAGGCAAACATAATGAAATAAAGAAAATATTTTTTTTTCAGTTTTCCATTAGGGTTAGGGTTAGGGCTAGGGTTGGGCTAGGGTTAGGGTTGGGCTAGGGTTAGGGTTGGGCTAGGGTTAGGTTGGGCTAGGGTTAGGGTTGGGTTAGGGTTGGGCTAGGGTTAGGGTTGGGCTAGGGTTAGGGCTAGGGTTAGGGCTCGGGTTAGGGCTATGGTTAGAATTAGGGTTAGGACGAACTAGGCTTAGGGTTAGAATTAGGATTAGGGATTAGGGTTGGGATTAGGGTTAGGGTTGGGATTAGGGTTAGGGGTGTGTTGGGGTTAGGGTTGGAGCAAGAACTGAGGGGTTTCCACTATTTACCAACTTTGGGGGTCTAAAACTTGGGGTCTAAAAAATCACTTGTGGAAATAAAAAGACTTTTTATTTTCACGGCTCTGCGTTTATAAACTTCTGTGAAGCGCTTGGGGGTTCAAAGTGCTCACCACACATCTAGATAAGTTTCTTAGGGGGTCTAATTTCCAAAATGGGGTCACTTGTGGGGGGTTTCCACTTTTTAGGCCCATCAGGGGCTCTGCAAATGCAACATGATGCCCGCAGACCATTCCATCAAAGTTTGCATTCCAAAATGGCACTCCTTCTCTTCCAAGCTCTCCCATGCGCCCAAACAGTGGTTCTCCCCACATATGGGGTATCGGCGTACTCAGGACAAATCGCACAACAACTGTGGGGGTATGATTTCTCCTGATACCCTTGGAAAAATAAAAATTTGGGGGCGAAAAGATCATTTTTGTGGAAAAAAAAATGGATTTTTTATTTTCACGGCTCTACGTTATAAACTTCTGTGAAGCACTTGAAGGTTCAAAGTGCTCACCACACATCTAGATAAGTTCCTTAATGGGTCTAGTTTCCAAAATGGGGTCACTTGTTGGGGGTTTCCACTGTTTAGGCCCATCAGGGGCTCTGCAAACGCAACATGATGCCCGCAGACCATTCCACCATTCCATCAAAGTCTGCATTCCAAAATGGCACTCCTTCTCTTCCAAGCTTTCCCATGCGCCCAAACAGTGGTTCCCCCCCACATATGGGGTATCAGCATACTCAGGACTAATCGCACAATAACTGTGGGGGTATGATTTCTCCTGTTACCCTTGTAAAAATAAAAATTTGGGGGCGAAAAGATCATTTTTGTGGAAAAAAATGGATTTCTTATTTTCACGGCTCTACGTTATAAACTTCTGTGAAGCACTTGAAGGTTCCAAGTGCTCACCACACATCTAGATAAGTTCCTTATTGGGTCTAGTTTCCAAAATGGGGTCACTTGTTGGAGTTTTCCACTGTTTAGGCACATTAAGGGCCCTCCGAACGCAACATGGCATCCGATCTCAATTCCAGCCAATTCTGCGTTGAAAAAGTCAAACAGCGCTCCATCCCTTGTGAGCTCTGCCGTGTGCTGAAAAAGTGGTTTACCCCCACATATGGGGTATCAGCGTATTCAAGAGAAATTGTACAACAAATTTTGTGGTTGATTTTCTCTTTTAACACTTGTGAAAATAAAAAAAATTGGTTCTGAAGTAAATTATTTGCAAAAAAAAGTTAAATGTTAATTTTTTCCTTCCACATTGCTTTAGTTCCTGTGAAGCACTTAAAGGGTTAATAAACTTCTTGAATGTGGTTTTGAGCACCTTGAGGGGTCTAGTTTTTAGAATGGTGCCACTTTTGGGTATTTTCTGTCATGTACACCCCTCAAAATGACTTTAAATATGATGTGGTCCCAAAAAAAATGGTTTTGTAAATTTTGTTGTAAAAATGAGAAATCGTTGGTCAACTTTTAACCCTTATAACTTCCTAACAAAAAAAAACTTTGCTTCCAAAATTGTGCTGATGTAAAGTAGACATGTGGGAAATGTTATTTATTAAGAAATTTGTGTGACACATCTCTCTGATTTAAGGGCATAAAAATTTAAAGTTTTAAAATTGCAAAATTTTCAAAAGTTTCGCCATATTTCTGTTTTTTTCATAAATAAACACAAGACTTATCGAAGAAATTTTATCACTAACATGAAGCACAATTTGTCACTTATTGCACCCCTTACAGTTCTATTTAACCATAGTGGTTTCCTCCTATTTCTAGCATGTTTATTCCCATACGGTATATATTGTGCACAGGTCCTATTCAGGATGCTAAAAACATCTCCGATTTTCCTTGTGTACTTTTATGTCTCAGGACACCATCCCAGTTTATTGCACTTAGATCATCTCTCATCCGTTGGATATTTGCCTTCCTGAAGAATAGTGTCCATGTAACCCCTCTACTACACATCTTATTAAAGGATACATGAAATCGTATTAGTTTGTGATCACTATTACCCAAGTGACACCCAACCCTTATGCGGTCTGGCCTGTTGGTTAATATTAGGTCTAGCAGTGCCACCCCCTCTTGTTGGGTCCTGAACTAGTTGTGAAAGGTAATTGTCTCTCATATTTATCAAAAACCTATTACCTTTGCTGGAACTGCAGGTTTCGGTTCCCCAATGTATTTCGTGGTAGTTGAAGTCCCACATAATTTTTGGAGACTTATAACAAACCCCTATCAATAGTTATTTTTTCCCCCTCCCCTTATCTCCACCCACAGCGACTCTACATGTTCATTAGATTCACATATATTATCACGCAGGATGGGTTTTAAGTAGTGTTGAGTGATACCTTCCGATATCGGGAAATATCGGATAGGATTGGATCTGACCGATACCCCAAAAATATCGGATATCGGAAACCAATGCAAGTTAATGGGACACAAATATCGGAATGAAAATAAACCCTTACTTTCCTTGTAGGTTAATTCTACATGAAGGAAAACAACTAAGAATAATGTAGAATGTACTGGGGGAGGTGGAGGAGACATTAAAGGCATAAAGGCCCAATCAAATGGAAAAGCAGGAATTAATTTTTTTTAAGACGTTCGGAGTTACAAAGATATTGACTATGTTAAGCTTTTTTTATAATTTGTCAGATATTTGTTTCACTACTTCCATGCTCTTCACCTTCTTTTTTACTTCTCCCACACTTTCTCCTTCATCATCCTCTTCAGGGTCATCTTCTTGGTCTTCTTCGGGGGTGGTCTTCAGGGTCGTCGTCTCCAGGGTCGTCGTTTTCGGGGACGTCGTCTTCTTCGGGGTGGTCTTCAGGGTCGTCGTCTTTAGGGTCGTCGTTAGGGAGATCCAGACTGATTACCAAAAACCATTTCAAAAAGCTTGAACTTGGAAATGTAGCAGAAGGTACAAGAAGGCTGAGGAACTGCTGAGAACCCGCTGACGGTACTGGAACCTGGATGGGTAGCCAAAGGTACAAGAGCCAATGAAACTACCGAGGACCAGCTGATGGTACTGGAACCCTTTTACTAAGCAGGAGGTACCTGTGCCAGAAAGCACTAGCAAGGACCAGCAGACGTTGGTGGAACTCAGAAACCGAGAAGAAGGCACCTAAGCCAAAGGCTCTGCCTGGAACCAGCTGACATTACTGGAATCCAGGGGGACATATTCAAGATTAACTTCCAAAGAACCAGCTAATGGTACTGGAACTCATATAGGCAGCAGAAGGTACACATGAAAAAAAAAGTTGCAAGGCCGCGAAATGGCCGGAGTTACCGAAACCTACAGTCCTACAGGGGGAGCTTGTCCTATTGGCACTACGGAACCAGCCTTCATTGCCAGATCCCGCAGCCCACATAGGAAGCACCTAAACTGCAGGCACCATAGAGTCGGCTAACCCGACCGCAACATGACAGTACAACGTATTGGAGGCAAAGTGACGTTTACACTACCCGGAAACAGCTGGCGCGCTGGAACCAGGCTGGGCAGGAGGGAGTACCGGTGCCAAAGACACTTCTGAGCAGCAACTGGTGGTGTTGGAGCCCAGGGTAAATAATAGAAACAGAGTGGAGTCAGAGGCCTAATTGGAGCAAGTTTAATATCTGTAGTAGTGTGAATGTGGACAGAGCAGGAGAAATTGCCGGACACACAGCAGGGGATCAGCTGACATTACTGAACCCCAATAACACTGGAGCATGTGTTGACTGTGCAGACGGCACTTATGAGCAGCAACTGGCGGTGTTGGAGCCCAGGGAGTACAGTTCAGGTGCTAGAAACATGAACAATTATTTAATCTGGAAGAGGACTGGCAAATTCCTACGAGATACAGGCCTTGTTCATTTTCAGAAAAGTAAGCCGGTCAATGTTATCGGAGGATAGTCGCATGTGACGGTCTGTTAGTACACCACCTGCGGCACTAAAGACATGTTCCGATAATACACTAGCAGCAGGACAAGCCAGCACCTCCAATGCATACTGGCTAAGCTCTGACCATGTATCCAGCTTAGAGACCCAAAACTTGAAGGGGGAAGAGCCGTGTGGGAGAACACTGAGAGGGCAAGACATGTAGTCTGTCACCATCTGATGGAAACGTTGCCTCCTGCTGACTGGAGCCGTCTGTGATGGAGTAGACATTTCTGGCAGGGACACAAAACTTTGCCACATTTGGGCCATACTGGTCTTGCCTTATGCTGAGGCACTGCTTCTGCTCCCTCTTTGTGCAGAGCTTCCTTCACTGCCTCTGAGCTGCTTTTTAAGCACTAGCAGCACTGCTCTCGGGTGGAATGGAGAACATGATAGAATGCACCAGTGTGTCTTGGCACTCCTGCATTTTACACTCCCAGTTCAACAGTGTTATGAGGCTTTGTAAGTTGTCCCGGTAGCGAGGATCTAGGAGGGTGTACACCCAATAATCAGCCGTGTTGAGAATATGGGCGATGCGGCGGTCGTTTCTCAGGCACTGCAGCATGAAATCAACCATGTGCTGCAGACTGCCAACTGGCCAAGAAACGCTGTCCCCTGCTTGAGGCGTCATCTCTGCCTGCTCTGCATCACCCCACCCTCGCTCTACATACTGACTACTAGAGCATTGTGTACCTCCCTCCTCTGGACAGATGTCTTCCTCCTCCATTGACTCCTCCTCATCCTCCTCACAAAGTGTCCCCTGCCTAGGCCTTTGCGAGGATCCCACGTTGCGCAGACTGTCCAGAAGCAGATGGCATTTGTGACTCCTCATCCTCCACCTCTTCCACAACCTCCTCCCTTAGTGCTTGCAGTGTTTTTTCAAGCAGGCAGATAAAGGGGATAGTCATGCTGACTAGTGCATCATCTGCACTTGCCATCCACGCGGAATCATCGAAGGCACGCAAAACGTGGCAGATGTCCTTCATGGAGGCCCACTCAGAGGTGGTGAAGTGTGAACGGCGCGCAGTGCGACTTGTTTGCGCCTGATGCAGCTGGTACTCCATTACTGCTGCCTGCTGCTCACACAACCTCTCCAACATATGTAACGTTGAATTCCATCTGGTGGGTAGGTCACATATGATGCGAAGTTCCGAAAGGCAGAATCGGCGCTGCAGAGCTGCAATGCACGATCTTGCCATGCTGGAATGCCGCAAGTGAGCACACTCTATGCGGACCTTGTGCAGCAGTGCATCAAGATCCGGATAGTCCCTCAAAAAACTCTGCACAACAAAGTTGAGCACATGTGCCAGACATGGGATGTGAGTGAGGTTGCCTAGGCCCAGAGCTGCCACCAGATTTCGGTCATTGTCACACAATACCATGCCTGGCTGGAGATTCGCTGGCACAAACCACACGTCGCTCTTCTGCTTGATGGCATTCCAGAGTTTCTGCGCTGTGTGGCTTCGATTCTCCAAAGAAATTAACGTTTGGCCATGGCTGTGTTCATATCGGTCGTAACAGGTAAGCCTTCACGGGTCCATGTGGAGGTAGACTGTGACGGCTCCTGCAGCGCTGATTCAGAGGAACTGGAGTATGAGGAGGAGTCAATGTGTACAGACTGGATTCCTACAATCCTTGGAGTTGGCAGAACACGTACAGCGCCACTCTCAAGATCTGTACCCGGCTCCACAACATTTACCCAATGGGCAGTGAGGGAAAGATATCGTCCCTGTCCATGGTTACGGGTCCACGCATCGGTGGTCAGGTGGACCTTGCTACTGACGGCGTTTAGTAGCGCATGTTTAATTTTTCCCTCCACATGCTTTTGCAGGGCAGGGACGGCTTTCCTGCTGAAATAAAAGCGGCTGGGCACGTTGTATTGTGGGACTGCCAATGCCATGAAGTTACAGAAGGTGTCAGTCTCCACCAGCCTAAATGAGAGCATTTCAAGGGACAGTAGTTTTGCAATGCCAGCATTCAGAGCCTGTGCTCGGGGGTGGTTTGCCGAGTATGGGCACCTTTTCTCCCATGCCTGTGCTACCGATGGCTGTAGAGTGGCCTGGGAGTATGAGAATGACAGGGAACGTGGTGCTGTGGGTGGAATGACACTGTGTCTCTGTACAACAGTGCCAGAGGTTCTTCCATGGTGATCCTGTGAGGAAGCCGAACCAGCTGTGTGTGAGCTGGAGGAAGAGGCTTCAACACGAGCTGAAGAGGTGGTAGGTGGCGCTGTAGGTTGGCCTAGGTCTTCAGTGTGTCTTTGTAACTCCACCACGTGCTTGGTCCGCACATGTTTCCACATATTTGTGATATTGAGGTTGCTGACACTTTTCCCTCTTTTCACTTTCTGATTACACAGCTTGCATTTGACAAAGCAAATGTCATCTGCAACTGTGTCAAAAAAGGACCAGGCATTGAAAGTCTTGGGAGTGCCCGTTTTGGGTTTTGGAAGAGGCATGCTCCTAATGGGTGCCGAAGTGGAGGCAACAGGCAACCGAGTCTGCCCCCCTCCCTCTCCCTCCTTTTTTGGCCGTTCGGGGAATCTCTTCCTCAGAGCTGCTCCCACCACCTTCCTGTACCTCATGCCATGATGGGTCAAGGACCTCATCATCTACACTACCCTCTTCAAACGACTGCTTCTCCTGGGTAGTCTCGACAGCACAGTACGCACCAGAAAGTGGCACCTGAGTCTCATCATCAGATGCGTACTGAGGTGTGCTGACAATAGGCACTGGCCCACCCGCCTCTTCAGATTCAGAGAGACAAAGCTGTTGCTCATCACTGCATACTACCTCCTCTTCAAATTCTCGAATGCTGCTTGGCTGGCCCCCTCTTTCCAAGCCAACAGATTCAGAGAACAGAAGTAGAGATGGCTCCTGTCCAGGGCTCTCTGACTGCCTGGGCAATTTGGCAGGTGGTGAAGAGACAGATGGGTGCTCTTCAGTGCTCTGGACCTGAGAGGATCTGGAACTAATTGAAGTCGATGCGTTAGCTGCCATCCATCCGACAACGGCTTCAATTTGTTCATCCCGCAGCAGTTGGGTACGGCGAGCTCCTACAAAGCTGCACATAAAGGACTGTTCCCTGGGAAAACTGGGGGATGCTGAGTCACTGGTGCCTGCAGCAGGCACAGAATCCCCACGTCCTCTCCCTGCAGAAACTCCACGCCCACGACCATGTGCCTTACTCCCTGCCTTCTTCATCTTGGTAGACTGATAAAGATAGGCAGAAAATTACCAAGGGCTTAGTGTGCTTATTCCTGAACAGCTGCTAACAGGTATAAGAAACACTAATTTTATAAAGTGTGGACTAGACTTTAATATGAGCTAATGTGGCCTACACAACTGTAAAGTGGAGTGTTTGGTGAACTTTATTAACTTTTTTCTTTCACAAAAAGACACTGGATGTGCCCAAAGATGTAAAACCGATAGTATCACAAACTTTTTGTAGCTATTACAATGCTGGAAGGTAACCTACAATGCAATAGATGAGGCTACAAAAAATAGGCTAATACTACTCTGGCTGGGGCTACAGGGCACAAGCCAGCAGAAAGGCTCCTCTGTCTACTCCTATATAGTGTTTGCAAATATTCTAGCTGGATACGGATGGAACCACGCTAATAGGAGAAATCTGGAAAAATGAGCAGCCCTAATGCAAAAAAGGACAATGTATGAGGCAGTGACACACGCTGAGCGGACTACAACCGGAGGTGGTTGCAGAACACACTACAGCGTGAGCTGCAATCAGACACAGAGACCTCACAGACAGCCGTTAACAGCGCTGCAAGGCTGCAGAAAAGGTCCTCTATCTACTCCTACGGTATATAGTGGTTTCAAGCAATCTAGCTGGATACGGATGGAACCACACTAATAGGAGAAATCAGGAAAAATAAGCTGCACTAATTCAAAAAAGGACAATGTATGAGGCAGTGACGCACGCTGAGCGGACTACAACCGGAGGTGGCTGGCTGCGGAACACACTACAGCGTGAGCTGCACTCACATACAGAGACCTCGCAGACAGCCGTGAACAGTGCAGAGAACTGTGCACTAGCGCTGCATGGCTGCAGAAAGGCTCCTCTATCTACTCCTATATAGTGTTTGCAAGCAATCTAGCTGGATACGGATGGAACCACACTAATAGGAGAAATCAGGAAAAATGAGCAGCACTAATGCAAAAAAGGACAATGTATGAGGCAGTGACGCACGCTGAGTGGACTACAACCGGAGGTAGCTGGCTGCAGAACACACTACAGCATGAGCTGCACTCACACACAGTGACCTCGCAGACAGCCATGAACAGCGCTGCAAGGCAAAAGAAAGCTACAGCGGTTGATAAAGTAGCCTGGGTAAAGCACAATATAGCAAATCGCTAGGTCACACTGTCCCTCAGAACAGCAGCGTCCTATCCCTAACTGAATTCACAGCAGAGTGAACCAAAATGGCGGCGGCGGCTTTTATAGTGCATCATGATATCATTTCAGCAGCCAATCACAGCCATGCCAGTAGTTACATGCCTAACATTCTCTAACAGGATGTACCCACACTTCTTAGGATCCTCATTGGCTGAATAAAATCAAACTGGCTCATTGCATTATGGGAACTTCCGATTCCGGTATTCAATATACTAAAAGTATCGGAACTCAGTATCGGAATTCCGATACCGCGAATATCGGCCAATACCCAATATTGCAGTATCGGAATGCGCAACACTAGTTTTAAGGATGATTTTAGATATAAACACCCCCCTTGCTTATTTCTATGGTCATATCTGAACAGACTATAGCTCTGTAAATTAACAGCCCAGTCATGGCTCTCGTCCAGCCATGTCTCAGACATTCCCACCATGTCATAATTATGTACCAGCAAAGTTAATTTTAATTCCTCCGTTTTGTTGGTGAGACTTCTGACATTAGTATACATGCACTTTATGTATCTCTTATTACCTCTATTCTTCCCTAAAATCTTAACTGTTCTAACCTCACCCCCCACGCCACCCCCAATTTCTTTATTTGTGCCCTGGTCACTATCTGCACTATCTTCACCTACTTTAAAATGAATACCCTCCCCCAATCCCTAGTTTAAACACTCCTCCAGACTACTAGTCATTTTCTCCCCAGCACAGCTGCACCCTCCCCATTGACGTGCAGCCCGTCACTAGCGTAGAACCCGCAGCCAACTGAGAAGTCAGCCCAGTTCTCCAGAAAGCCAAACCCCTCCTTCCTACACCAATTCCTGGGCCACTTATTTATCTCCCTAATCTCTCATTGCCTCTCTGGCGTGGCACGTGGTACAGGCAGTATTTCAGAGAATACCACCTTGGAGGTCCTTGCTTTAAGCTTGCGGCCTAATTCCCTGAAATCATTTTCAAGGCCCTTCCACCTACCTCTAACTTTGCCATTTGTGCCAATGTGCACCATGACCACTGGATCCTCATCAGCCCCTCCCAATAATTTGTCAAACCGATCAGTGATGTGTCGGACTCGAGCGTCAGGTAGGCAGCACACTGTTGATGATCTGTCTTTGTGACAGATTGTCCTATCTGTTCCCCTAATAATTGAGTCCCCCACTACCAGCACCTGTCTGGCCTGCCATGCTCTCCTATTTACCCCCTTACTGGTGCAGACACTCTGACTTTAAGAGGACATGCCTTGCTGCAGCAGTGCTACCCCTGTACTGACACTCCCTTCAACTGCCAACTTACCAAACTTATTGGGGTGTGCCAGATTAGGACTAGCCTCCCTGGCTCTCTTCCCTCTACCCCACCTTCTAATTGTCACCCAGCTAGCTGCCTCACTGTCCTGCAGCTCCATACTACCATCTTCCCCCACATCTATCCTATTGAGTGTCTTCTCAGTAAGCAGCAGACTCCTTTCCATATTGTCTATGGATCTCAGTGTTGCCAGCTGCACATTTAGGTCAAGTATCTGGGCTTCCAAATGCATAACATGCTCACATCACGCACAGCAGTGTGCACTCTCGATCGGCAGTTCAAGGATTGCATACATGTGGCAAGATGTACACTGGATGGC
This sequence comes from Dendrobates tinctorius, assembly GCF_039654945.1. Classification (NCBI taxonomy): domain Eukaryota; kingdom Metazoa; phylum Chordata; class Amphibia; order Anura; family Dendrobatidae; genus Dendrobates; species Dendrobates tinctorius. Next base: position 64,150,114 of record NW_027361679.1, read on the forward strand.
ATTGTCAATAATAGAGCTCATTTCCTAATGGGGATTGCACTAGACAGAAATGTTAAGTAAAAAGAAATATAAAGTATTTAAAAAATACAAACATCAATTCAGTAATTCCTTTCTTGGAAACTCCCTGAATCCAAAGTCACTGAATCACAAGTCACACACTTACCACCGTTCGCACTTACGCTCTAGTCACACTCAGCTCATTCACACTCGCTAAGGCAGAAGATTTAAAGAGATTTTTTTTCCTTCAGCAGCAATCCACTCTGCAGCTCGATGCACTTCCAAAAGGATGCCTGTTGTTAACTCATTTTCTGGTCTGCCTCTGGTTTCTGGTGAGGGAACTGTTTGTGCTGACAGAGGAGTTGTGAGTTCTCTTTCTGGGCTCCCTCTGGTGGTGGCAGCCGACTCCCTATTCCCAAGCTGGTGATTTTTTCCTGCCTCCTGAGGTCTTAGTTTCCAGCTCAGTTCCTTCCATCTCAAGCTAAGTTGTCTCTGCTAATGTTCACTTTTGATTTGGTTTGGTCTATTCAGTTTTTTGTGTGGTCAGCCAGCCCCGGCTGGGGCTGTGCTGAATTTCCACTCTTATGTTACTGTATGTGCCAGTTTGCTTTTTGTCCCTTATTAGATTGGCCTCTTTTTGCTCTGTTCTCAGAATATGCCAGAGTGCTGATATAGTGGGTGAAGTCTAGTGACTTCAGGGTTTTTTTGCTGTCAGAAGTGTTGGACATTTTTGCAGGGTTTTTTGGCATGATTGCACACAGTATCTTTCCTTCCCTGTCCTTTCTAGTTAGTGTGGGCCCCATCATTTGCTCAGCCTATTTTCCTACCTGTGTAAAAGAAGAAAAAAGATGCGGCACTCACCCAGATTGGCAGTGCAGTGTTTCTTTATTCAACCATTAAAGGTCACACAATAAAGGATGGGCAGATAACATGAGGCAATCCTGGACCTGTTGAAGCGTCTGTGTACACAAAATGGCTGTCGTCCGTTCTTTTTCCCCGCATGCCTCATGTTATCTGCCCGTCCTTTATTGTGTGACCTTTAATAGTTGAATAAAGAAACACTGCACTGCAAATCTGGGTGAGTGCCACATCTTTTTCCTTCTTTTACAAATTTAGCATGTTTTTTCTTATGCTGAGCACCATTATTCCAAGCAGTGTTTTACACACTGTGTGCCTGTGATTGTTCCTCGACTTGTTGCTGGTGGATTAGAGCCTTGGTGCCGTTCATCTGGGCTTTCTTTGAATTATTTTCCTACCTGTGTTTGTGCTTTCATCTTGTTTCACTGTCAATACATGTGTGGGGGCTGTCTATTCCTTTGGGGTCTGCTCTGGGGCAGTTTAGATTTCCCCTTTTTTGCTTTAGGCTTATTTAGTCCTCCGGCTGTGACGAGGCATCTAGAATCATCATAGGTACGCTCCATGGCTGCTGTTAGTTGTGTGGTTAGGATCAGGGGTCTGCAATCCGCGTAGTTACCCATCTCTCTGGTTTTCTGTGACTTAGCTTGGCTTTGTTTTCCTCCTCGGTGACCCAATCATAACAGATTAGGGATGGGCGAGTCTACTCGCTAGGACTCGTTACTCGGCGAATAGTAAGGGACTCGCTGGACTCGTTACTCGGCGAGTCTCCCAGTGATTACTCGCACAGTAACGAGTCCAATGCAAGTCAATGACAATCCTAGTTTTGTCAGAGTTTTTTTTTCTCACTCGCTAGACTCGCTATATCACATCGCTGTCAACAGCGAGTCTGAGCGAGTCTGAGCGAGTCTACGATTCCGAGTCCTGTATACTGGATTCGGGACTCACTTATACAGAATCTGTTATGTTCCTACAAGTTTCCAAGACAGCCTATGTCAACACACAGCGATTGTGAGCGAGTCTGAGCGAGTCTACGAATCCCGAGTCCTGTATACTGGATTCGGGACTCGCAAATATAGAATCTGTTATGTTCCTACAAAGCTTCCGAGACAGCCTAGCGTGTTAGGTCAGAAAACTTTTTTAGATGGACAAGCATGTTAGCCAATCATATTCAGTTATGTTGGTTGTGGCAGGACTATGATTGGCTTCTGTCCATCGTGATGCCTATGTCATGTATGAGAGGCGAGGCTGTATATAAGCCTTTTCCACCGCCATTTCCTCTACATTCCTGAGAGATCTGAGATAGAGCAGGGTGAGGTAGATGCTTGAGCAGATCATAGGGATTGTCAGTTAGTGTAGGGAAACTTCAAGATTCCTTATATTAAACCCAAACAGCTCTTCTGAGAGCTACCAGGAGGACAGAGGAGTACTGTGTAGACTGTAGGCAGGCAGGCAGGGAGGATCAAGCCTTACAGTGCAGTGCACAGTGCAGGGACTAGTGTGCAGCTTCACTGCTAGGTGAAGCACACACACTTACCCCGCCAGCAAGTGACGCCTACAGCACCACCTAACTCCATCTCGGTGACTGTGCATTTGTCAACAATGTCACAAAAACCACAATTTCCCAAAAAAGAGGTTGCAAAGGGACGAGGTCGTGGCCGTAGCAGTGCAGGGAACATCACTTGAGCGATCTCCCTCCAGGCTGTAGTCCGCTGGATGTTATGCCCATAAGCAGGGTCAGTGGGGAGCCAAAGCAGGGGCCGAGCCTCCACCAGATCAATCAACTGCAGCGTGTTGACAGTGACACGGGCCATGATTGCTCTGTATTGCTCTATGTGTGTGTGCGTATGTCAACTCGACTCGGATTATTTCCTGTTTGCTCAAAGCATGGTGTGTGCTAGAGAAAATCGCTTCCCTCGCCTCATCGGCGCTAAATAAGACAAACAAATGCGAATTTGGACTCGGACACAGCAGCAACAAACTGTTGCGAGTGGGGTTTACAAATCGCCAATGCAAGCGCTTTCCGAGACACATCTGCGATTTGTAAATCGCACATTACTCGCTAAGACTCGCTTCCCCATTCATTAACATTGGACTCGCTAGACTCGCAACGAGTAGCAAGTCCCGGGCTCGGACTCGCTAGAGTCAAGCGATTCCGAGTAATTTAAGACTCGCCCATCACTATAACAGATGCCTCTGAGGTAGGCCTAGGAGTGGTTCTGTCACAGTAGGCAAATGGAGAAGAACATCCGGTCAACTACTTGAGGAGGAAAATTATTTCAGCAGTAAAAAATTATAGCGTAGTGGAGAAGGAGTGCTTGGCCATTAAGTGGGCCTTTGAGTCCCTAAGTTATTACTTGCTCGGGTGACAGTTTCGCTTGGTAATGGACCATTCATCCTTGGTCTGGATGAGAAATGTCAAGGAGAGGAATGCTCGAGTTGCTAGATGGTTTCTGTCACTGTAATATTTTAGCTTCTAAGTGGAACACTGAACTGGGAAGTTGCAAGGAAATGTGGACACCCTGTGTTAGGCGCCAGGATTCCCCTTCTGCACATGATGTATCCCAAGCCTTTTCTTCTCCTGCGGGTTCCCATTCAGTCCCGACCACAGTGGATGCTGCACAGCAGAGACATCGGTCTCAGGGTCTTGCTCAGACTCGGACTGTGCGCTTTGTTACTGCTGCCTCTCCAGGTTCAGCTATGTAACTTGTAATAGACAACGGCGAGCTGTCGTTCCTGAGGCTAAGTCCAGGATTCGCGTTACTGAGCATGCTCATGAGGTGGTGGCCTTTCATTGGTGGTCGGCCGTCAGCTGTTCAGATCCTGTGCTGGCTCCATATTGGTCTGCGAGCAAGGTCCTTTCTGATTGGTACTGTCTATAAGAGGATCTTTGGTGCGCCCGTCGGTGCGCTAAGATAGAATCATAGAATCATAGAATCGTAGAGTTGGAAGGGACCTCCTGGGCCATCTGGTCCAACCCCCTGCTCAAAGCAGGATTCGCTAAATCATCCCAGTCAGATGTCTGTCCAGCCTCTGTTTGAAGACTTCCATTGAAGGAGAACTCACCACTTCTCGTGGCAGCCTGTTCCACTCATTGATCACTCTAACTGTCAAAAAGTTTTTTCTAATATCTAATCTGTGTCTCTTCCCATTCAGTTTCATCCCATTGCTTCTAGTCTTTCCTTGTGCAAATGAGAATAAAGTTGATCCTTCTACAATGTGACAGCCCTTTAGATATTTGTAGACAGCTATTAAGTCTCCTCTCAGTCTTCTCTTTTGCAAACTAAACATTCCCAAATCCTGCAACCTTTCCTCATAAGACAGGGTTTGCAGACCGGTCACCATTCTGGTCGCTCTTTTCTGAACTTGCTCCAGTTTGTTGATGTCTTTTTTAAAATGTGGTGCCCAAAACTGGACACAATATTCCAGATGAGGTCTGACCAAAGAGGAGTAGAGGGAAATAATGACTTCACGTGATCTAGACTGTATGCTTCTGTTAATACATCCTAGAATTGCATTTGCCTTTTTTGCTGCTGCATCACACTGTTGACTCATATTCAGTCTGTGATCTAAGATCATGCGTATTTGCTGTGTGTGTGTAAGTGGGACAGTTACCACCCTGTATGCACATGTCACGTTAATAGCACTACGAGTGCATTTCTAGACAGGCAGTGTAGGGTGGGAACTCCCGCTTTAACTTAGCGTATGCACCGGGCGTCCTCAGGCGCAGTGCTCAAAAGCCACCGTGTGTCAGAGCAGGTTCAATCACCAGCATAGAGGGAGAGTTATAGGGACCCCAACTAGCATCAAATCCTCTATGCTCCTGTGACATCTAACGGCATAGCTTAGAGTGCTCTCAGCTTTTGTACTGCCCTGTGGAGTAACAGAGTCAGACACGTTGCACTCTGTTCACACCTAGTGACGTTTAACTCGATGTGTTTATGGTGCTTGCTCGCAGCTACATTCCGTCATTGTCCTCTAGCTGTGGTCTTTCCATCACCGCACGGTGGACCCCAGGTTGCGATCACACCTTCCCATAATTTACATTTGGTGCGATTCACAAACCCTATCACCCTGTCACGGGCATCCTGTATAGTGTTTAACCTTCCAAGTTTGAATGGGGGGTATGTGAGGCAGTGGGAGGAATAATACATAAAGGGTGCTATGTGTCCCCCAGGATGCACAAAGAGGCATTCTGAACCCTCTGGAGTGCATTATGGGCTTTTATTTCTTGAGAGATCTGTAGGATTGGTAGAGGGATGGATCTCTCCCTCCACTCTGGGTTTTGGGAGTGGCCCATGTCCACAAAACCATTTATACTTTCAGCTGAGGTTTGGGTGTGTCAGTTTTTTGTTTGCTAGCAGCAGAGCAGGAGGCTCTGTGCAGACAGGTCTGTGTGAGACTGAACACAGGCCAGAGAAGTCAAAGTTACTACGCACCCACGAGTGATACAGTCATGCAATCACCCACAGGAATGGGCTGAAACAGACGCTCTGGCTGGGAACCAGAGGATAAAAGTTCTGGATTCATTTTGTGAGTTTTGAAAATAAAGATGCTTAAGTTAAACTTTTAGGGTCACTGCTTCATTGCCGCACGGACACGAAAGCCGCTCCTTTACAATATATCTATTCTATAATTTTTCATTGCAAACATCACATTAGAAAACTAAAACAATGTATAAATTGTCTTACATACAGTAAAAAAAAAAATCATAGTATTTTTACAGGGGCAAAAATGAGGCACGTGACAATGACTTTGAAGACAGACACAGTAGGATTAGCAAAATTCGCTTTGATCTCAGATCTTTTTAGAAGCATGCTCCACCTGTCTTTCATGTAATCATTCAGTCATTTTTACCATGCATGGCTAAAAAGTAGCATGCCTGATAGTTGCCAAAGAAGTCTTGCTATTAGATTAGTGAAAATGGAATTTTTGACAAATAAAGCTTTTGAAACATCAAAATTCTGCACAGCTATGTATGTTTCATCTTTTCATGGTATTTATGACATATTGAAGTGAAATTTTTGAAGCTTGCTTTATAGTTAAGATAAAATACATTTTCAAAGATCAAGAAATGTATGGTACTTAAAAGGATTGTACTCTTTAATTTTATAAAATAAAAATGTATAGAAGATTTTGTGGCACTTTCTAATATATACAGGTGCATCTCACAAAATTAGAAAATCATCAAAAAGTTCATTTATTTCACTTCTTCAATACAAAAAGTGAAACTCATGTATTATATGAGGAGGACAATTTGCATATTCCAGGTGCCTTCTGGGAAAAGTGAAGAGTCTCCTTCAGCAAGAAGATCGTTGGGTACAGCCGGGACCAGCTGCTTGGAAAGCATCGCCATACCAGGGATTGAAGCTTGAGGAGGACAATTTGCATATTCCAGGTGCCTTCTGGGAAAAGCAAAGCGTCTCCCTCAGCAAGAAGATCGTTTGGTACACCTGGGACCAGCTGCTTGGAAAGCACCGCCAAACCAGGGATTGACGCTTGTGGAGGACAATTTGCATATTTCAGGTGAGAAAAGCAAAGAGTTTCCCTCAGCATGAAGATCGTTGGGTACAGCCGGGACCAGCTGCTTGGAAAGCATTGCCAAACCACTAGGCCTTGGAAATCAAGGTCTCAGAGTCTGGAGGAAGAGTTGGGAGACAGACAATAATAATAATAAATTTTATTTTTATAGCGCCGACATATTCCGCAGCTCTTTACATTTCAGAGGAGATTTGTACAGACAATAGACATTACAGCATAACAATAATCACATACAGTAGATTATAACAAATACCAAGAGGAAATAGGGCCCTGCTCGCAAGCTTACAGTCTATGAGGAAAGAGGTAGACACGAAAGGTGGGTGGTAACAGTTGCCCTGATTGTATGGACCAGCCATAATGTTAAGTGTGTAACAGTACAAACACAGAGGGCTAATGGATGCATAAAGCATGTGGGAACATGATGTGGGAAATCTGGTTATGGTAAAACTTTTGGCTGTGCCACACAGGGATAGATTAGGTTAATGTGTTGAGGAGAATGGCCAGTCTGAATAAATGCATTTTCAGGGCACTCTTAAAATTGTGGGGATTGGGGACTAATCGTATTGACCTGGGAAGTGCATTCCAAAGAATTGGCGCGGCACGTGTAAAGTCTTGGAGACGGGAGTGGGAGGTTCTGACTATTGAGGATGCTAACCTCAGGTCATCAGCAGAACGGAGGGCACGGGTAGGGTGGTATACTGAAACAAGGGAGGAGATGTAAGGTGGTGCTGAGCTATGGAGAGCTTTGTGGGTGAGGTTAATAAGTTTATACTGAATTCTGGAGTAGATGGGTAGCCAGTGTAATGACTGGCACAAGGTAGAGGCATCGGTGTAACGATTGGTGAGGAATATGATCCTGGCTGCAGCATTCAAGACAGATTGGAGAGGGGAGAGTTTGGTAAGAGGGAGACCGATTAGAAGAGAGTTACAATAGTCGAGACGAGAATGAATAAGTGAAACAGTAAGAGTTTTTGCTGAGTCAAAAGTAAGAAAAGGTCGAATTCTAGAAATGTTTTTGAGGTGCAGATGACAAGAGCGAGCCAGTGATCGAATGTGGGGGGAAAAGGAAAGCTCGGAATCAAGTATGACCCCAAGACAGTGGGCCTGTTGCTGGGGAGTAATTGTGGAACCACACACAGAAATGGCAATGTCGGGTATAGGTACATTAGTAGAGGGAGGAAACACCAGGAGTTCAGTCTTTGACAGGTTCAGTTTCAGGTATAGTGAGGGCAAGATATTAGACACAGCGTTTAGACAATCGCCGGTGTTTTCTAGAAAGGCTGGCATGATGTCAGGAGAAGAGGCGTATAATTGGGTGTCATCAGCATAGAGATGGTACTGGAAACCAAATCTACTGATTGTTTGATCAATAGGGGCAGTGTACAAAGAGAAGAGGAGGGGGCCTAGAACCGATCCTTGAGGGACCCCAACAGTAAGGGGAAGGTGAGAGGAGGAGGAACTGGCAAAAGATACAGTAAAGGAGCGGTCGGAGAGATAGGAGGAGAACCAGGAGAGAACGGTGTCCTTGAGGCCAATGGAACGGAGCATAGTGAGGAGGAGCTGATGATCCACAGTGTCAAATGCTGCAGAGAGATCCAAGAGAATTAGCATGGAGTAATGACCATTTGATTTAGCTGTTAGCAGATCATTAGAGACTTTAGTGAGGGCAGTTTCAGTGGAGTGTAAAGAGCAGAAACCGGATTGGAGAGGGTCGAGAAGAGAGTTTTCTGAGAGATAGCGGATAAGACGGGAGTGGACCAGGCGTTCCAGGAGATTAGAGATGAAGGGAAGATTAGAGACAGGTCTATAGTTAGCGGCACAGTTTTGGTCGAGGGATGGTTTTTTAAGTAGTGGATGTATGATGGCATGCTTAAATGAGGAGGGAAATATACCAGAAGAGAGAGAGAGGTTAAATATTTTAGTTAGGTGAGGGGTGACAGCAGGGGAAAGGGACTGGAGGAGATGTGACGGAAATGGGTCACTGGTGGAAGTGGTTAGGCGAGAAGATGCAAGGAGCAGACAATCCAAGCTTCTTGAGGTCTAGTGTGAAGTTTCCACAATCAGTGTAGGTTTGGGGAAACATGTCATCGGCTGGTATAGGTACACTGTGTTTTATCAAGACCAAAGTCTTCGCAGCCATCTACCAGGAAATTTTAGAGCACTTTATGCTTCCCTCTGTCGACAAGCTTTTTGGAGTTGGAAATTTCATTCTCCAGCAGGACTTGGCACCTGTCCACACTGCCAAAAGTACCAATTCCTGGTTTAAAAACAACAGTATCACTGTGCTTGATTGGCCAGCAAACTCGCCTGACCTGAACCCCATAGAGAATCTATGGGGCATTGTAAGGAGGAAGATGAGAGACACCAGACCCAACAATGCAGGCGAGCTGAAGGCTGCTTTCAAAGCAACCTGGGCTTCCATAACACATCAGCAGTGCCACAGCCTGATCACCTCCATGCCACGCCGCATTGATGCAGTAATTGATGCAAAAGAAGCCCCGACCAAGTATTGAGCGCATTTACTGAACATACATTTCAGTAGGCCAACATTTCAGATTTTGAAATAATTTTTCAAGCTGGTGTTATAAAGTATTCTAATTTACTGAGATAATGACTTTTGGGTTCTCATTGGCTGTAAGCCATATACATCAACATTAACAGAAATAAACACTTGAAATAGATCACTCTGTAATGACTCTATACAATATATGAGTTTCACTTTTTGTATTGAAGAACTGAAATAAATTAACTTTCTGATGATTCTCTAATTTTGCGAGATGCACCTGTAAGTATAAGCTTCAGCCTTCTCCAATTGAAAAATATTGCACACGGAAAAGCTGTTTTTCTATTAGAGGAGGCTGATGGACTGGTCTGGTCACAAGCTCATTCACCAGATATCAGCCTGTGACAAAGGCTGAAATGACAAGTGCAAAAAAAACCCTGTAATACTCATATACAGTCATATGTTAAAGTTTGGGCACCCCTATTAATGTTAACCTCTTTTCTTTATAACAATTTTGGTTTTTGCAACAGCTATTTCAGTTTCATATATCTAATAACTGATGGACTCAGTTATATTTCTGGATTTAAATGAGGTTTATTGTACTAACAGAAAATGTGCAATTTGCATTTAAACAAAATTTGACCGGTGCAAAAGTATGGGCACCTCAACATAAAAGTGACATTAATATTTCGTAGATCCTCCTTTTGCAAAAATAACAGCCTCTAGTCGCTTCCTGTAGCTATTAATTAGTTCCTGGATCCTGGATGAAGGTATTTGTGACCATTCCTGTTTACAAAACAATTCCAGTTCAGTTAAGTTTGATGGTCGCCGAGCATGGACAGCCCGCTTCAAATCATCCCACAGATGTTCAATGATATTCAGGTGTGGGGACTGGGATGGCCATTCCAGAACATTGTAATTGTTCCTCTGCATGAATGCCTGAGTAGATTTGGAGCAGTGTTTTGGATCATTGTCTTGCTGAAATATCCATCCCCTGCGTAGCTTCAACTCCGCCACTGATTCTTGCACATTATTGTCAAGAATCTGCTGATACTGAGTTGAATCCATGCGACCCTCAACTTTAACAAAATTCCCGGTGCTGGCATTGGCCACACAGCCCCAAAGCATGATGGAACCTCCACCAAATTTTACTGTGGGTAGCAAGTGTTTTTCTTGGAATGCTGTGTTTTTTAGCCTCCATGCATAACGCCTTTTTGTATGACCAATCAAATCAATCTTTGATTCATCAGTCCACAGGACCTTCTTCCAAAATGTAACTGGCTCGTCCAAATGTGCTTTTGCATACCTCAGGCGACTCTGTTTGTGGCGTGCTTGCAGAAACGGCTTCTTTCGCATCACTCTCCCATACAGCTTCTCCTTGTGCAAAGTGCGCTGTATTGTTGACTGATGCACAGTGACACCATCTGCAGCAAGATGATGCTGCAGGTCTTTGGAGGTGGTCTGTGGATTGTCCTTGACTGTTCTCACCATTCTTCTTCTCTGCCTTTCTGATATTTTTCTTGGCCTGCCACTTCTGGGCTTAACAAGAACTGTACCTGTGTTCTTCCATTTCCTTACTATGTTCCTCACAGTGGAAACTGACAGGTTAAATCTCTGGGACAACTTTTTGTATCCTTCCCCTGAAAAGCTATGTTGAATAATCTTTGTTTTCAGATGATTTGAGAGTTGTTTTGAGGAGCCCATGATGCCACTCTTCATAGGAGAATCAAATAGGAGAACTACTTGCAAGTGGCCACCTTAAATACCTTTTCTCATGATTTGATACACGTGGCTATGAAGTTCAAAGCTCAATGAGGTTACAAAACCAATTTAGTGCTTCAGGAAGTCAGTAAAAAGTAGTCAGGAGTGTTCAAATCAAAAAAATGATAAGGGTGCCCATACTTTTGCACCCGTCAAATTTTGTTTAAATGCAGATTGCACATTTTCTGTTAGTACAATAAACCTCATTTGAATCCAGAAATATAACTGAGTCCATCAGTTATTAGATATATGAAACTGAAATAGCTGTTGCAAAAACCAAAATTGTTATAAAGAAAAAAGGTTAACATTAATAGGGGTGCCCAAACTTTTACATATGACTGTATTAGTAAATGAACTAAAATCATGCCCCCAACACATTGTTAAAATAAAGATACAATTGACAACCCCTTTAAGAGTATCTAAATAATTAATGATTTTTTTTTTTAAATAAACAATTGCCAAATATGGTAATTATGAGATGTTACCTTTTCCTGATATTACATTCAAGTTGGATTAATATCCAGAAGCTTAGTGGGTGGTAAAGGGTGACATGTTCCATTACTACAACAGGACAGTAGTTTTTGTTTGCTGCCTATCCTGACCTCTATATCTTGTGTTGCTTTGTTTCTGCCAGGCCTGACCTTGGGTTTGTATTACCAAATTTTGTTTATTGCTTATAAGTTGATACCTTGTGTTGAATATAACATTTGCAAGCCAAAAAGATTACTCTCAAGATGCAGCAAGAAATTACTCATGTAATGCCCAGTAAGTCATATTAGACTCTAACCCCTAGTTTAGTTCAAAGCGAAATCTATTACTGGACACAGTGGAGTCACACACCTATCCGGATGCTCAGCCATGACAATTATGGTGCTATCTCATACTGTATATTGTAAGCTTGTGAGCAGGGTCCTTGTTCCTCTTGGCAGGTGTTAAACTGTGTGTTAGGGCCCTGTCACACATAGTGACTCACCATTGATCCCGACAACGATATGACCTTGTCAGGATCACTGGTGTGTCGCTACACGATCGCTGGTGAGCTGCCAAACAGGCAGCTTCACCAGCGATCAACACCAGCGACGACGAGCGCGTGCATCGCTGTGTACCTTAGATACCAGCGCGCTGGTGCAGGGAGCTGGTAACCAAGGTAAACAGTGTGTTTCTAAGCGCCGCACGGTGCTTAGAAACCCACTGTTTACCTTGGTTACCAGCTCCCTGCATCAGCGTGCTGGTAACTAAGGTACACAAAGGGTTTCTAAGCGCCGCGCGGTGCTTAGAAACCCGCTGTTTACCTTGGTTACCAGCTCCCTAAATCAGCGCGTTGGTAACTAAGGTACACAGAGGGTTTCTAAGCGTCACGCGGCGCTTAGAAACCCGCTGTTTATCTTGGTACCAGCTCCCTGCATCAGCGCGCTGGTAACTAAGGTACACAGAGGGTTTCTAAGCGCCGCGCATCGCTTAGAAACCCGCTGTTTACCTTGGTTACCAGCTCCAGCTCACTGATCGCTGGTCTCCCGCCTGCCACACGCAGCGATGTGTGCTGGCCAGCAGGAGACCAACGATCAAAAAAATGTCCAGGGCTTTCTACAACGATCAGCGATACCCGGCAGGGGGGCCGGTCGCTGATAGGTGTCACACACAGCGATCTCGCTGGTGAGATCGCTGTTGCGTCACAAAACTTGTGACTTAGCAGCGATCTCGCTGTATGTGACGGGGGCTTAACTCTGCAATGTCTTATCTTGTTTGTACAAGTTCCCTCTAAATTGTCACCATACACCCAGTTTCTGATATTGAATTTAAAAATTAGTCCAAAAAATATCAGAAAAAAAGGTATCCATATTTACCAACACAGATCACAGTTAAAACACTTTTCTGACCTGTGTTAGCAAATACGGCTACCTTTTTCTGCTGTTTTTGATTTATTTGTGTCCTTTTGCTGTGTTTTTGCTTTTAATTTTAGTGTAGATACTCAAAAGATAATGAGAACCCTTGACATGGGTTTTGAGCTTGCGAATTTTTACCAAAATGTCGACCAATTCCTCATGTATATTATATACAGTTTTCTACACATTTTAATTTTGATGCAGCCAGGCCCATCAATGTTGGCCTTGTAAACTATGGTGCCTACCCCTGTGGAGTGCACCTATCAAAAATAAGCTGTAAGTCAGACACTATACCCTACATCTGTGAAACTGGTGCCCTACACAAGCCTTATCCGTGTGCAATTATTATACTAGGGGACCACCCCCTCCATGAATTGATAGGTTTGTAAGTGGTTGCTTAATTAGTATTTTGCACCTGTGTTGCTTTAATCAAAGGGGGGCAACTGGATTCTATGAGTTCATTTGTTTTGTGACCTGTATTAGAAAATACAGTTGCTTTTTTTACAGCTATATTTTTAAAAATGTGTAATTTTGATGTTTTTTTTTCCTTTTTAAAACAGAAGTCTATTGAATCCAGGGCAATGATCCTAACCCCCCTTAATTTTTCATTCTCTTCCATATGTTAACTGTACAGGATATCTTTTGAAATTATTTCCATGTCAACTTACATACAGCTGCTTCGAGCCCTGTCTCTCTTGTTTGGTTTCCTCCATACTGATCTAAATTGCTGATCACAAAGAAAATGTTTTTGTAGCAGTGTTTGAAATTTGATCATGCATTTGATTAGAAAAAATCCATAACATCTGCATGAATAAGTGAGTTGCCGAGGACTGTGTATGCAGTTATGGCCGAAAGTGTTGGCACCATTGAAATTGATCCAGAAAATGAAGTACCGTATTTTTCAGACTATAAGACGCACCGGACCATAAGACGCACCCCAATTTTCAGTAGGAAAATAGGGAAAAAAAATGTGTCAAATGGGGGTCCGTCTTACAGTCTGAATTCAGCTTACCTGGGAAGGGATCCGGCACAGGTGGAGAAGTAGCCACAGGGGTCATTCAGTGGTCCAGGCTCGTGCGGTGGCGGCTCTGTGCTGGGGCAGGTTGGTTGTGCTGGGGTAGGGGCAGCTGTGCTGGGGCTGGGGCAGCTGTGCTGAGGCAGGGGCAGCAGTGCTGGGGCAGGGGCAGCAGTGCTGGGGCTGGGGCAGCAGTGCTGGGGCAGCTGTGCTGAGGCAGGGGCAGCTGTGCTGGGGCAGGGGCAGCTGTGCTGGGGCAGGGGCAGCAGTGCTGAGGCAGGGGCAGCAGTGCTGGGGCTGGGGCAGCTGTGCTAAGGCAGGGGCAGCTGTGCTGGGGCAGGGGCAGCTGTGGTGGGGCAGGGGCAGCAGTGCTGGGGCTGGGGCAGCTGTGCTGAGGCAGGGGCAGCTGTGCTGGGGCTGGGGCAGGTGGGCTCTGCGGTGGTGGCAGCGGGCGGCGCTCTGCGGTGCGGTGGTGGCAGCGTCTTACAGTCTGAATTCAGCTTACCTGGGAAGGGATCCGCCACAGGTGGAGAAGTAGTCACAGGGGTCATTCAGTGGTCCAGGCTCGTGCGGTGGCGGCTCTGTGCTGGGGCAGGTTGGTTGTGCTGAGGCAGGGGCAGCAGTGCTGGGGCAGGGGAAGCAGTGCTGGGGCTGGGGCAACAGTGCTGGGGCAGCTGTACTGGGGCAGGGGCAGCAGTGCTGGGGCAGGGGCAGCAGTGCTGGGGCAGCTGTGCTGAGGCAGGGGCAGCTGTGCTGGGGCAGGGGCAGCTGTGGTGGGGCAGGGGCAGCAGTGCTGGGGCTGGGGCAGCTGTGCTGAGGCAGGGGCAGCTGTGCTAGGGCAGGTGGACTCTGCGGTGGTGGCAGCGGGCGGCGCTCTGCAGTGCGGTGGTGGCATCGGGCTGTGCTCCGGTGCAGGGGCAGCGGCTCTGCCGGCATTTCTTCGCAGCCCGGAGGCCCCCGCATTTCCCTTGCTGGCCACCGCCATGTTGCGGTGGCCTCCGGGAGCATGGATGCCAGAAAGATGGCCGCCGGTCCGGGGACGGCGCATGCGCGGGATCAGATCTTGTCCCGAGATCTCGGGGGATGAGATTCAAATCTCGGCAATGAGATCTCGTCCCCCGAGATCTCGGGACGAGATCTGAAGCTGCGCATGCGCCGTCCCCGGATCGGCGGCCATATTCCCGGCGTCCATGCTCCCGGAGGCCACCGCAACATGGCGGCGGCCAGCAAGGGAAGTGCGGAGGCCTCCGGGCTGCGAAGAAATGCCGGCGGAGCTGCCGCCCCTGCATCGGAGCACAGCCCGCTGCCACCACCGCACCACAGAGCGCCGCCCGCTGCCACCACCGCCTCGCAGAGCCCCGCCGGCTGCCACCAGCCACCAGGTTAGTACTGTGTATTGCGACCACCCAAAATTTTGGGGAAAAAAAGTGCATCTTATGGTCGGAAAAATACGGTATTTCTCGCCAAAAATTATTCCAATTACATGATTTGCTATACACATGTTTATTTCCTTTGTGTGTATTGGAATAATACAAAAATATGAGACAAAAAGAGGCAAATTGGACATAATTTCACACAAAACCCCAAAAATGGGCTGGACAAAATTGCTGGCACCCTCAAACTAATATTTGATTGAGCACTGTTTGTAATAAATAACTGCAATCGATCACTTCCTATAACCATCATTAAGCTGATAACACATCTCAGCTGGAATTCTGGAACACTCTTCTTTTGTAAACTGCTCCAGGTCTCTCAAATTTGAACGGTGCCTTCTCTCAACAGCAATTTTAAAACCTCTCCACAGGTGTTCAATGGGATTTCAATTCGGACTCATTGCTTGCCACTTTAGAACAATCCAATGCATTCTTTCCATCCATTTCTGGGTGCTTCTTGAAGTATGTTTGGGGTAATTGTCCTGCTGGAAGACCCATGATCTAGGACGTAATCCCAACTTTCTGACAATGGGCACTACATTGCGCCCAACAATGCTTTGATAATCTTCATAATGCCTTGCAAGCAGTCAAAACATCCAGTGCCAGAGGTTGTAAAACAACCCCAAAACATCTTTGAACCTCCACCATATTTGACTGTAGGTACTGTGTTCTTTTCTTTGTAGGCCTCATTTCATTTATGGTAAACAGTAGAATGATGTGTTTTACCTAAAAGCTCTAAGCACTGTATTGGTCTCATCTGTTCACAAGGCACTTTCCCACAAGGATTAAGGCTCACTCATGTACATTTTGACAAACTGCAGTCTATCTTTTTTCTCTTTGTCAGCAGTGGAGTGAGTTTCCTGCCATAGCATTTTATTTCATTCAAATGTCTATGGATAGTTCGTGCTGACACTGATGTACGCTGATCCTGCAGAACAGCTTGAATTTCTTTGGAACTTTATTGGCGCTGCTTATCAACCATTCAGACTATCCTGCGCTGCAGCATTTGATCAATTTTTCTCTGTTGTTCACTTCCAGGGAGATTAGCTACAGTGCCCTGGGTAGTAAACTTCTTGATTTTGTTTCGCATCATGGACAAAGGAGCATCAAGATCTCTGGAGATGGACTTGTAACCTTGAGATTGTTGATATTGTTCAACAATTTTGTCTCTCAAGTCCTCAGACAGTCCTTTCTCCTCTTTCCATCCATTCTCCATGATTAGTGTGGCAAATGCAGACACACAATGTCTGTACAATGCAAAGACTGAGTCAACTCTTTTTGTTTGGTTTCAGAAGTGATTTTCATATTGCCCACACCTGTTACTTGCCACAGGTCAGTTTGAACAAGCATCACATGCTTGAAACAAAGTTGTTTACCCACAATTTCAGAAAGATGCCAACAATTTTATCCAATCCATGTTGGGTTTTTCTATGAAATTATGTCCAATTTGACTTTTTTTTCTGTGTTTTGTTCCAATACACACAAAATAAATAAACGTATGCATAACAAAACATGTGTAATTGTAATAATTTTCTGGAAGAAATACTTCACACTTTCTGGAATAATTTCAAGGGTTCCAACACTTTCAGCCATGACTGTATGTGTGTAGATGGAAAAATGGATAGATAAATGGATAGATAGATAGATAGATAGATAGATAGATAGATAGATAGATAAATAGATAGATGACAATGAATCATCTATGGCATCTATTATGAATTTTCTGTCAGAATTCATGAAATATTAAAATTATTTAATTCACATTTGCCATAATAATTCTCACTTTGCTGCTTAAAGTGGTATAGCCTTTGTTGCTATTTTTTGCTTCTTTAAATGGAAAATTAAAGCATGCAATCTAAATCATGTTCAAAGCAGTTTCGGCCCAGCAAATTGAGCTAAAGTGGCACAGCTTTTATGTAAAAACACCTTTGATCCTATCTTGCCCGCACATTTATTAAAGCATTTATGTGGGTGATAGAAAGTACAGTCAGTTTGCTGCATCCAAAGCGTACAACTATTCATAACACGCTCATTTCCCCATATTACAAAGCCTTTAATGATCTCAAAACAATCATTAGACTATAGCTAAAGTGTCTCAATTGTCATTTTACCAGCCCTGGGGAAGAGCAAAACAAACACTGTCACATACCTGAGGCTGCTGTCTTTGATGAGTTCAAATAGAAAATTGTTTTTACAATGTAATACAGTACTGTCTCACAAACCTCTGCACAAGCTAACAGCTTATATTTTTCAATTGTGAATTGAAGTGAAAATATTGGTTGTACTGTACATTGTGCAACTAACAGGAATTATATTATTAATTAGAATTATTAACTACATACAGTAATACATAAACACATTCTTAAACAAGAAATAGGCTATGATGTACATTACTCATAGAGTGTTCATACTTACTGCAAACACTATGCCACCAAAATTGGGTATTTGATGAGTTTTTTTACCTCAGTATGTGTAAGCCAAAACCAGGAGGGGAACTATCAGAGGAAAAGTATAATAGAAACACGTCACCAATTCTGTATTTATCACCTATTCCTGGTTTTGGCTTACAGACACTGAGGTAAAATACTGACCAAATACTGAGGTAAAATACTGACCAAATACTGAGGTAAAATACTGGCCAAATAATGAGGTAAAATACTGACCAAATGCAGAGGTAAAATACTAACCAAATACTGAGGTAAAATACTGACCAAATACTGAGGTAAAATACTGACCAAATACTGAGGTAAAATACTGACCAAATACTGAGATTAAGTACTGACCAAATACTGAGGTAAAATACTGACCAAATACTGAGGTAAAATACTGGCCAAATAATGAGGTAAAATACTGAGCAAATACTGAGGTAAAATACTGACCAAATACTGAGGCAAAATACTGGCCAAATAATGAGGTAAAATACTGACCAAATACTGAGGTAAAATACTGACCAAATACTGAGGTAAAATACTGACAAAATACTGAGGTAAAATACTGACCAAATACTGAGGCAAAAAACTGACCAAATACTGAGGTAAAATACTGACCAAATACTGAGGTAAAAAACTCACTGAATACTCAACATGTGCACATGGCTTTGCCAGGGGTGGATTAAGAGTAGCCAGGGCCCCCGGGCAGTTTAGAAGGCATGCCCCCTAGGTACCTGTTGTATCACGTGACATGTCACATGATCCCCCCAACTGATCATGTGATAGGTCATGTGAGTAACACACAGGTGCTCTGGGGGACATCTGTACATGGTAAACGTGTGAGATATTGGCACGCTAAGCATGCCTCACAAATTTTTCCCTTATGTATGGCACTATATATAACATAGTGCTATACACAATAGAGGGTGGGAGACTAATTTTCCCAAGGGGCCACATGACAGTACGTGACTACTGTGCACGCCGAACCCTTAGGCTGAAATTAATTCTGCTCAATAATAATATGATATTAAAAAATAATTATTAATAATTGTATAACTGAAAACTGAGCAGAATTAAGTATGCTGACATCCCCCTATATACAGTATGACCCACCACATAGCCCCCTACATACAATATGAGCTCCCACACAGATCCCTCAATCACCAACCAAAGCGATCAATCTATGGGGCCCTTATACATGTAAGCCATAACAAAAAAAAAAAAAAAACTTACAAAATTCTATTTATTTAGTTAGTTTAAAAAGCCAATACATAAAGACTTAACTGCACACACATTTGCACAGAAAAAATGATATAAAAAAGAGCAGAAATGGGGGGAGATAGGGACTAGTTTTGCCCATTACAATTCCCCACCTAACAGTGGAGGTTGCACCCTAAGTTGAAATGGTATGGCGCCCTGCTTCTCGTTGACTGCCCCTATGTAGCCCTACCACTATTATAACTGACCAAGCATCCACAATAGGTGACCAGATATTATGTAATGAACATACAGTATATAAATCTAAATATCATTTACATACTAGTGGGAGGGATATATCATATATATCATATATATCATATATATATTTATATATCATCAATATTTTTCAAAAATCCTGATCTGAAAAAAAAGTCCAAGACGAAACATCTACTATATAATCATCTAATTCTGTCTGTCTGTCTGTCTGTCTGTAGCGGAAATCCCACGTCGCTGATTGGTCGAGGCCGGCCTGGCGTGACCAATCAGCAACAGGCGCAGTCCGGCCGCGAATTGGCGTGGCATTCGAATGACGCACGCCACTGCTACTGTCGGGAGATCTGCGGCGCTAGCTGTTGATCTCCCTACTGTTGCCGCAGGTCATCTCCTGCCGCACGGAGGTCAGCGGCGACGCAGCAGGGAGATGACCAGCGCAGCGCTCAATGGGCGGATGGTACCCAGGGTCCGGAGGAGAGGAGACTCTCCTTCAGGCCCTGGGTACCATAAACCTGTAAAAAGTAGAATTAAAATAAAAATAGTGATATACTCACCTTCTGACAGCCCCTGGACTCTTTCCCTCCTTTCTCCACGCTCCACGCTTTGCGCGAAAGACTGCTGATGACATCGCGCTCTCGCGAGAGTGACATCATCTCTGGTCCTTCTCTGGTCCTTGACGCTAAGCATTATTGGGACTGGAAGCTGCCGAGAGCGTGGAGAGGAGATCGGGGGTGTCGGAAGGTGAGAATAACCTTTTTTTTTATTTTTTTTAATTATTTTTTACATTCTGTCTTTTACTATTGATGCTGCATAGGCAGCATCAATAGTAAAAAGTTGATCACAATTGTCAAACACTATGGTTGACAAGTGTGACCAACCTGTCAAACACATTCCAAATGATGCTTCAAATTGCTTGGAATGCGCTTGAATTCCGCACGCGGAAATCGCATGAAAAACGCATGTTTTCCGTGGGAAAACGCATGCAAATTCGCATGCCTTTTTCCTGTGGCGGGAGTTGCGGAAATGCTGCGGAAATGTCCGCAGCATTTCTGCAATGTCGGTACCTAGCCTCAGTGTGACACGCAGCAGCGACCAGGCCCCCGCTGTGAGATCGCCGATCGTGGTGGATCGTCCTGGACCATCTTTTGAACGTCGGTCTCCCGCTAGCCATATTCTAGACTACCCGATGCATTAGAATCGGGCCACCAACTAGTATATGATATCCTTGTACAACAAATAATAACCCTTCAGATGATAAATGGCAGTCAAGTGGTAGTGCAACTAAAACCACAAAAACATCCATATACCTCAGTCATGTTTCTATGGACATGGACTAATCCATATATATATATATATATATATATATATATATATATACAGTATACACACACCCTATATGACCTAAGCAGTTGGGTACTTTGCTTAATGGCATGGTCTTGTGACTTGTTTCCACCTCTTTCGATCAACCAGAGTTTTATCAGGGAATTCCTTCAATCAGGACAAGAAAAGATGACCATAAGTCAACCTGCAGTGAGCATGACAGCTCACAGGCTCAGGAAATATGCCCCACCATAGCCCCCTACGTACAATAATACAATATGAGCATGCACATACCTCCCTATATAGTATGGATTCGTACACAGCTCCCTACATACAGTATGAATACATACACAGCACCTACATACAATATGAGTCCACACACAGCCCCTACATATAATATGAGACCACACATAGCTACCTACAGTTGTGGCCAAAAGTATTGACACCCCTGCAATTCTGTCAGATAATACTCAGTTTCTTCCTGAAAATGATTGCAAACACAAATTCTTTGGTATTATTATCTTCATTTAATTTGTCTTTAATGAAAAAACACAAAAAGAATTGTCCTAAAGCCAAATTGGATATAATTCTACACCAAACATAAAAAAGAGGGTGGACAAAAGTATTGGCACTGTTCGAAAAATCATGTTATGCTTCTCTAATTTGTGTAATTAACAGCACCTGTAACTTACCTGTGGCACCTAACAGGTGTTGGCAATAACTAAATCACACTTGCAGCCAGTTGACATGGATTAAAGTTGACTCCACCTCTGTCCTGTGTCCTTGTGTGTACCACATTGAGCATGGAGAAAAGAAAGAAGACCAAAGAACTGTCTGAGGACTTGAGAAACCAAATTGTGAGGAAGCATGAGCAATCTCAAGGCTACAAGTCCATCTCCAAAGACCTGAATGTTCCCGTGTCTACCGTGCGCAGTGTCATCAAGAACTTTAAAGCCCATGGCACTGTGGCTAACCTCCCTAGATGTGGACGGAAAAGAAAAATTGACAAGAGATTTCAACGCAAGATTGTGCGGA
Organism: Dendrobates tinctorius; assembly: GCF_039654945.1. Taxonomy (NCBI): domain Eukaryota; kingdom Metazoa; phylum Chordata; class Amphibia; order Anura; family Dendrobatidae; genus Dendrobates; species Dendrobates tinctorius. The sequence goes on from NW_027361679.1 coordinate 64,171,359, forward strand.
TGTTGGATAAAGAACTCGACTAACATCCAAACAAGTTCAAGCTGCCCTGCCGTCCGAGGGTACAACAGTGTCAACCCATACTATCTGTCGGCGTCTGAATGAAAAGGGACTGTATGGTAGGAGACCCAGGAAGACCCCACTTCTTACCCCGAGACATAAAAAAGTCAGGCTGGAGTTTGCCAAAACTTACATGAAAAAGCCTAAAACATTTTGGAAGAATGTTCTCTGGTCAGATGAGACAAAAGTAGAGCTTTTTGGGCAAAGGCATCAACATAGAGTTTACAGGAGAAAAAAAGAGGCATTCAAAGAAAAGAACATGGTCCCTACAGTCAAACATGGCGGAGGTTCCCTGATGTTTTGGGGTTGCTTTGCTGCCTCTGGCACTGGACTGCTTGACCATGTGCATGGCATTATGAAGTCTGAAGACTACCAACAAATTTTGCAGCATAATGCAGAACAGCTGCACTAAAAATAGGCTGAACTAGATGGACATAAAGTCTTCCTTCAGCCTTCAAAACTATGTTACTATGTTATAATGTAGGGCCCAGTGTGAGAAAGCTGGGTCTCCCTCAGAGGTCATGGGTCTTCCAGCAGGGCAATGACCAAAAACACACTTCAAAAAGCACTAGAAAATGGTTTAAGAGAAAGCACTGGAGACTTCTAAGGCGGCCAGCAATGAGTCCAGACCTGAATCCCATAGAACACCTGTGGAGAGATCTAAAAATGGCAGTTTGGAGAAGGCACCCTTCAAATATCAGGGACCTGGAGCAGTTTGCCAAAGAAGAATGGTCTAAAATTCCAGCAGAGCATTGTAAGAAACTCATTGATGGTTACCGGAAGCGGTTGGTCGCAGTTATTTTGGCTAAAGGTTGTGCAACCAAGTATTAGGCTGAGGGTGCCGATACTTTTGTCTGGCCCATTTTTGGAGTTTTGTGTGAAATGATCAATGTTTTGCTTTTTGCTTCAGTCTCTTTTGTGTTTTTTCATTTATGACAAATTAAATGAAGATAATAATACCAAAGAATTTGTGTTTGAAATCATTTTGAGGAAGAAACTGAGTATTATCTGACAGAATTGCAGGGGTGTCAATACTTTTGGCCACAACTGTATATATAGTATAAGCCACACATAGCTCTCTATATATAGTATGAGCCCCCATATAGCTACCTAGATATGGAATGAGCATTGACATACTGTAACTACCTATATACAGTATAAGCCCCACATAGCTCCCTATATACAGTATGAGCTCCCATATATCCTCATACATACAGTATGAGTCCCCACATAGCCTCCTATATACAAGATGAGCCCCCACATAGCCTGCTACACACAGTATGAACCCCACATAGCCAGATACAGTGTGAGCACTGACATAACTACCTATATACAGTATAAGCTCCACATAGCCCCTTATATAAAGTGTGTGTCTGCTCATAGCCTTCTGAATAATGTAAGGCCATATATAGCCTCCTATATACAGTGTGAGCCCACATATAACCTCCTGTATAGTGTGAGGCCAAGTATAGCCTCTTAATTACAGTGTAAGGCCATATATAGCCTCCTGTATACTGTGTGAGCCCCCGTATAGCCTCCAGTACACAGTGTGAGCCCCCCGTATAGCCTCCTATATACAATATGAGTCGTCATGTCTCATACACATAATAATAAAGGAAAAAAAAGACATACAGACATATTCAGCTCACTCCCTTTTCCCTAGCGCTCTGCTGCAGTCCCTTATCCTCCACTTCTAGTCTGGCCAGTGCGTATATGCTAGCGCGATGATGTAATTGCGACAGCGCCAGCTCATGACATTATCACACTGGCACAGAAGAGGTGATAGGAACTCCCCTGCAACTGCCCTGCCATTCTGCATCATCGGCAGCGCAGAGCCATGAAAGTTTCCTGCTGGGATATAAAGAAGGTAATCTGGCTATGAGACCCCTGGAGCCTCACGCCCCAGGTCCAGGTTGCCCTTTTTATTAACAGCCTATGGGCCTTGAAGTGCACATGTTCTGGTTTGGTTTGTCACAGTATGGCTACTTTCTCACAATCAGTTTTTGTGAGTTTTTTCATGCTGCATATTTTCAAACAAATGCACATAACCTATTTTAATTATGGGAGAAGAAAATCTGCAACAACAGGATGCAGATTTACTGCAGCATTTCTGTACCAATAATAATCTTTATTTTATATAGCGCTAACATATTCCGCAGTGCTTTACAGTTTGCACACATTATCGTCACTGTCCCCGATGGGGCTCACAATCTACATTCCCTATCAGTATGTTTTTGGAATGTGGGAGGAAACCGGAGAACCCAGAGGAAACCCACGCAAACACAGGGAGAACATACAAACTCCTTGCAGATGTTGTCCTTGGTTGTGCTAACCACTGAGCCACCGTGAGGCCACATGCACATGTTGGGTACTTGGTGGTTTTTTTTACCTCAGTATCTGTAATCAGGAGTGAAACAGTCAGAGGAAGAGTAAAATAGAAATTCTTCACTACTTCTGTATTTTTCACCTCTTCCTGGTTTTGGCTTCCAAATACTAATGTAAAAAACTCACTTAAAAATTCAATGTGTGCACGTCACCTAAGGTAAATTAGGTTACTTGCATTTTTTCATTGCGTTTTGCGTCTTTTTACACACGTTTTTATCATGTTGTTTAACACAGTATTTTTGCCTCTTGTTGCTTTGTCATGTTTTAAACCCTTCACCCCGAAGCCTGGTTTCACTTTGCTGGCCAGGATAATTTTTAGAAGTCTGACCACTGTCACTTTATGTTGTAATAACTCTGGAAAGCTTCCATGGATCCTGGTGATTCTGAGATTGTTTTCTCATTACATATTGTACTTCATGATAGTGGTAAACTTAGTTTGATACGACTTGTGTTTGTGTGAAAATATCAGAAATTTGGCTAAAATTTTGAAACTTCCACAATTTTCGAATGTTTTGTTTTTGCCCTGAAACCAGAGAGTTATGTCACATAAAATAGTTAATAAATAACATTTCTTATATGTCTACCTTAACACAGAACAATTTTTGAAACTTTTTTTTGTTAGGAAATTAGAGAGGTAAAACTTGACCAGCAATTTCTCATTTTTCCAACAAAATTTACAAAAAAATTTTAGGGACCACACCAAATTTGAAGCGACTTTGAGGGGTCTATATGACAGAAATTACCCAAAAGTGAGACCATTCTAAAAATTGCACCCCTCAAAGTCCTCAAAACCACATTCAAGAAGTTTATTAACCCTTCAGGTGCTTCACAGAAATTAATGCAATGTGGCAGGAAAAAATAAACATTTTACTTTTTTTCACAAAAATATTAATTTAGCCCCAGATTTTTATTTTCACAAGAGCAAAAGGATAAAATGAACTGCAATATTTGTTATGTGATTTCTCTTGAGTATGCCAATACCCAACAAAAGGGGAAAAACTACTGACTGGTTTCGGAAGGGAAGGAGCATTGTTTGACTTTTTGAAAGCAAAATGGGCTGGAATCAAGAGCAGACTCAATATTGCGTTTGGAGAGCACCTGATGTACTGTACATGAACAGTGGAAACCCCCACAAGTAACATAGTAACATAGTTATTAAGGTTGAAGGGAGACTTAAGTCCATCTAGTTCAACCCATATCCTGTCCTAACCATCCCTAACATGTTGATCCAGAGGAAGGCAAAAAAACCCCATGTGGCAAACAGTAAGCCCCCCAGTGAACCTCCAGGTGCTTTACTGAAGTTTATAGCATTCAGCCATGAAAGTAAAAAATCTAATTTTTTCCACAAAAATGTTCTTTTAGCATCAATATTTTTATTTTCACAAGGATAAAAGGAAAGCTAATATTTGGTGCTACTATTTGGGTGCACGGCAGGGTTCAGAATGGAAGGAGCGACTTTTTGAATGCAAAACTGGCTGGAATCGAGAGCGGTTGAAGGGTAACAAAAGAAAATGAACTGCAAAAGTTGTTGTACAATTTCTCCTGAGTATGCTGATAGACCATATGTGTGGAAAACTACTGTTTAGGCGATGAACAGGGCTTGGAAGTGAAGGAGTGACATTTTGGAGTGCAGAGTTTGATAGAATGGACTGTGTGCGCCATATCACGTTTGGAGAGCCCGATTTTGGGAAAACAGTGGAAATTCCCCACAAGTGACCATATTTTGGAAACTAGACCCCTCAAGGAATTTATCTAGATGTATGGTGAGAAACTTGAACCCCCAGGTGCTTTCACAGAATTTTATAACGTTGAGCCAAGAAAATAAAAAAAATCACATTTTTTCCACAAAATGTTTTAGCCTCAATTTTTTTGCTTTCACAAGGGTAACAGGACAAAATGGACCCCAATAACTGAGTACGCAAATACCCCATATGTGGTGGATAACTGCTCTTTTGGCGCACGGCAGGGCTTGGAAGGGAATGAGTCACGGTTTGGAGTGCAGAGTTTGATGGAATAGTCTGTGCCTGCCATGTCGTGTTTGGAGAACCCTTGATGTGCCTAAATAGTAGAAATCCCCAACAACTGACCCCATTTTGGAAACTACATGCCTCAAATAATTTATCTAGAGGCATAGTTTTATAGTAATGATTATAATGCTTTTGTTTTTACTGGTGTATGAATTTGTAATGTAGCGATATGTGTAAGTTGTGTGGAGTACATCAGATTATAAAAGTGTGTTGTGTCAACAGGGTAAAAACAAATTTTTACTAATTTATGGACGTGTGGTATGCTTTGAGGAAATCCTTAATGCAAAGGCCAAATTTCTCAGCGCAGGTGTCACAATGGTAAATTGTGTGTTTTTGTATTCCCCTCTTGGAGCATACTCTGTATCTTTTTTGTGATCTTCCCTTCTTTGCTGTTTGGGGAACCTCACCGGGAAAATGTTCACCTGGTACGATGCGGGCACCATCTGTTTCTTGAGTGTCAAACATTAGGGCCTTGATGACTACCTCCTGAAACTGAAGGAAGTACCCCATATCGCCCGCAGATCAAAACAGCACAAAAGCATTGCACAGTGCCATCTGTATAATATTTATGGCCAATTTTTTGCACCATACTTTAACTTTTCGCATAGCACTGTATGGTTTGAGGCAGTCAGAGACAGTAGCCATCTTAACTCGTTCACCGCGAGATTTAGCGCATGGACCAGAAATAGCGGTTCATATAAGTTGCTTGTTTTTGATACTCCCTGGTATTTGGCTTGGACAAAATGTTATTAATACAGTTATGTGCAGATTCCATGCATGGTTTTTTTTATGGAAACACGCTAAACACATACGTGAACTTTTTGCCTGAGGATTTTCCACATCTAATACAAGTCTGTAGGGAAAATCTACAAATAAAACTCGGCGACTTGGGAGAGAAATTGACATGTTGTGATTTTGAAACACGCAACTCAGCTCAGTTTACCCTGAGTAAAAGAAGAATAGTGGACATGATATTTCCATCCAATATGAGATAAATCCCATCCACTTTGCTGGAACTGTAAGTCGCTGCATTTTTGATGCAGCAAAAGTATGCAGAGTCGAAAACTCACTAAAAACTCTGTGTGGGCACACAGCCTAATATGGATAACATAGAAATGTATTCAGTGAGTGAAAAGCCAACCACTTATCTGAATTAGGCAATGTGCACATGTCTTTTTCAAGTGGATTCCACCTTTGAGTTAGGAAACCTTGAGGCAGTTAAAAGAAGTAACCGTTCATTATTCTTCAGGCGACTTTGGAAAACCCATGCTCTACACGTTTCAAGTATAGGGCAAAAAATGACTAAGAAAACACCTTAGGAAAATGACTGCTAGCTATATATATATTTATTTATTTATTTATTTTTTTTCTAGTAAGTGGACAGATACCCTGATGTTAATTCAGCAGACCCTACTGACAATGTTCGTATCTGTCGTTTGAGGATTCCATTTCCTGATTGAGTTCCATTTTTCTGTTTCTGCTTTAACACTGCTGTGAACCTAGCCTTAGATTCATAGTTTTTAAATAATCTGGTCCCATACGTATTAATAATAATTTTATTGCAATGAATTTCATGTAAATGTGTTTTGGCTGTCAGAAATCCAGTTTCCATATGATAAAATAATTTACAGAAACTGCAATAATTTATCTTGGCATGTAGTTTAGCTGGAACAAGTCAATGCCTAACCCACATTACAACATACAGAATATTCCATATTTCTGTATGTAAATGTTGCACAAAGTTCCAATAATATTGTATTCTGTAATCAACCAGTCTCTCAAGCATTTCATTGGTACAGTATTCACACTGGGGTGTGTTTCTGCGAGCAGCAGAACAATTGCAGCTCTGTACTGTCTGGTACAGTAGACAAACAGTTTTACAGGAGTATGAAAAAAAAAACTACATAAGGCGCCACACTAGTCATTTAATTCATACATCTGTATGCTATATCTGATGAACAATATGTAGAGCAGAACTTGGCACCTGTCCACACTGCCAAAAGTACCAATACCTGGCTTAAAAACAACAATATCACTGTGCTTGATTGGCCAGCAAACTCGCCAGACCTTAGTCCCTTAGAGAAACTATGGGGTATTGTAAAGAGGAAGATGAGAGACACCAGACACAACAATGCAGATGAACTGAGATGCTATCAAAGCAATCTGGGCTTCCATAACCCCTCAGCAGTGCCACAGGCTGATCGCCTCTATGCCACACCGCATTGATGCAGTAATTGATGCAAGAGGAGCCCCAACCAAGTATTGAGTGTATTTACTGAACATACCTTTCAGTAGGCCAACATTTCAGATTTTAAAATCATTTTTCAAGCTGATGTTATAAAGTATTCTAATTTACTGAGTTAATGACTTTGGGGTTTTCATTGGCTGTAAGCCATAATCATCAACATTAACAGAAATAAACACTTGAAATTGATCACTCTGTTTGTAATGACTATATAATATGAGTTTCACTTTTTGTATTGAAGAACTGAAATAAATTAACTTTTTGATGATATTCTAATTTTGTGAGATGCACCTGTATCTCTTGTACTGTACAATGCATCAAACCTGTCCCAGAGAAAACTGAGCCTTGCATATTCGCCAGGAATAAAATTCAAATCACCACAGGCGGTCGAAAAAATAGTTCAAAAGTATCCCAACACTGCAAATGTGCATTATAGTAGAGAAAAAGAGCAGGCTGTCAATCACTGTGCAGGGGAGTGATAACAGCCGACTGTTACAGACCACTGCACTACCTCAATGACTGGAAGCAGGTGGCTGAAGCGAGAATATAATTTCATTTTCTCCCTGTAGCTGTCATTCCAGTTACACTGCCAAACATTATTTACCACTATATCTGCAGGTAAATAGCATTTCTGTAAGTGACAGGTTCCCTTTAATGCTAAGAAAAAGCCATCATGTCAAGTAAGTCAAGATAACATTTTGACTGAACTCATATCTCCATTTTACATCGCTTTGTGTAAAGCTACTATGTTTTGGATGCATTACTCTGTTTTGGTAACCAGCTATTACCTTTGTTCCATGGTAATTAGAGGCTGGAAAAGAGGCATGTTGCTTTTGCAATTTCAGGAATGTCTGATGTTCCGCCAACTTCAGCAGTACACTATTATCATACTCATTAGTGGGTAAATCAATCATGAAAGTTACTATCTGGATTCAACTTCAGTAGAAAAGAAACCTTTTGTAAAATATATCACAAAAGTGGTCCTGAATGAGTTTGGCGTCATCCGCATCGTGTATTTGGCCTCCATTTAACCTGTCTCCTGAGAAAAGCTTCTGAAATATACATTAAACAGAAGATACAGAGGTGTAGCTAGGGGTTCAGCTCAGGGAGGCGAAACATCTGAGTGGGCCCCTAACCCTTGATTACAACTATGGTTGCGCACTTTAATCATGGGTATAGGGGAACCTCAGCAGATGATCCGTCTGTAACTGAAAATAAATCAGTACACAAAGACCAACACTACCTCCATATGGTGACCATATAATGGTAGATACCAGTGCTGCAGACCATATAAGAGATTACAGTACAGTAACAGATGGTGACTTATAGTTGACGTTCTTTCTTATGGCGTTGTTCACTTTATCTGTCTTTTCCATCTTGCTCAGACCGACATGACTTCTTCCAGCCAGGACTCGGCTTCAGAGATTACAACAAAGACATATCTGACTTCTTACATTTCCAGCACCGTCCTCATCTATCCCCACCTGCAAACTCCTCATCCTGCTGATACCCCGCTGCTGCTGTGACCCTATTACTGCATCTACTGTGTGGCACAAAAGCAATGCTCCTCATACTTCCCCACATAATAATGCCATCACTGTGCATCTTACATAGTAATAATGCTTCCTTTGTGACAGTTTGACAGCCCCCTCACAGTAGCAACCACACTGTATGATGGCCTCCACAGCAGCCTTCAAACTGTATAATGGTCCTAACATTAGCTATCATAATGTATAATGGCCTTTGCATTAGTTCTCAGGCCATATAATGGGACCCACATTAGCTCCCATATGGTATAATGACCCCCGCATTAGCTCCCACACTGTATAATGGCTCCTGCATTAACTCCTACGCTGTATAATGGGCCCAGCATTAGCTCCCATGCTGTATATTGGCCTCGCATTAGCTCCCATGCTGTATAATGGCCCCCGCATTAGCTCCTACGCTGAATAATGGCCCCCACATTAGCTCCCATGCTGTATAAAGGCCGCCGCATTAGCTGCTACGCTATATAATGGCCCCAGAATTAGATTCCAGGCTGTTTAGTGGACCCCACATTAGCTCCAAGGCTGTATATCGGCTGTCATGAAACCTCCACCAGGGGGAGCTGGTGAGGAAAGAGAGGTTACACACTAAGCGTAGCAACACTGAGCAACCACACAGGTGCCACAGGTAATGAGAAAACGGTCAGATGAACGGAGTCAGAAACGATCAGGAGCAGACGTACCAGAAGTAGCAACAATACACGTAGTCAAAATACCAAGCAGATTGTCAGAAAGCCAAACATGAACGCGGGGTCCAAAACGGAAGACATAGTCGGGGTACAAGCCGGGGAATCAAATGCCAGACAGAGAATGTAGCGGCAGAGATGGATACCAAGAGACGGGGTCAGAGATGTGGATACAAGTCAAAGACAGGAGGATCTCCAAGGTACAAGGGTCAGAGGCTCTAATCTGGAAGCATGAACTATCAGTAACACTGGTCAGCAGGCTGTGACAGACTGAAGTAGCCCAGCTAGCTCCAGAACGAGGCCGAGGAGATTAACCCCCGCATGACCAGTCCAGAGAAAGGACAGAAGAAAATAAACTCTGGACTGGACCATGACAATGGCCCTTTGATTAGCTCTCAGGCTGTATAATGGCCCCCGCATTAGCTACAATGCTGTATAGTGGCCTCCGCATTAGTTACCAGGCTGTATAATACACCCGCATGTTGTGTAATGGCCTCCGCATTATCTCCCACGCCTCTGTCTGTCCCTTTCTGTGGGCTACAACATGCAGAAAATAAAAATAGCCAGTAAGTGCGCATATTGTCCAACATATGGGTATAGGTCCCTGAATGTATCCAGGGAACTCTAAAAGGAATACTCTTGTCTGGACCAGATCCTAAAGAATGGGGAATGGAAAGAAAGAGGGGGAGGTAAAAAAATCACACATGCAAAGAAGAAAGTTTTCCCTTCTACCCCTTTGGGGGCCATGTTGTCCAGACTGATTATACATATGCATCCATATGTGGTTGTCTATACGCACCTATTGGCTGACCTATTTTCTTCTATTTGACTCTTTATCATATATATTTATCCTCAACTTTGTGGGGATTTTTTTTAATAAAAGGCATTTAATGGGATTTCCATGTTTGTCACCTTGGATTTACTGAATTGTTATGAGATGACACAGACACTGGACTGATAGGACCCTGACCCCAGTTACAGGACTACATTACAAGATATATATACAGCATATGTATAGAGAGAGGAAGCGACATATCCTCATCTGTGATTTCAGATACTGACCAGTCTTGTATGTTGTTCTATCAGGGGCAGGATGAGATTTATGGTAGCTGCTTTGAAGTCCTTTACAGATCGGGTGATGCTCAGGTCATTTTCACTAACAGACACCAATCTTTTTAAAAGTTCAAGCAGCCACCATAAATCCAGTGGCTCAGATGGGAAAATGGATACCAGAATCCTCCAGGACTTGTCAGGAAGGTAGCACTTCTCAGTGCAGACACACAGACACCTGCAGCCTGAGCTGTTACTCACAAGCCATCCTGTCTCCTGTTTTGCTACTCTATGGAGGGAAGAAGCAGCATTCTGACGTCTCTTCAGTAGACACCACACAGCATGCAATGTGGGCGTGTCTGCAGTGGAGGTAGCATACAGGTACTATGCTGGCACCTAGCGTCCTAGGGGGCATGTGCCCCTCTATAGAACAGACAGCGGTAGTGCTGGGAGATTGTGTCTCCCTGCTCTAACGCAGAGCTTAACTAAATCGGCGTGCACAGCACGCCGATATAGTTAAGAGTAGTTTAACTCTGGGTGGGCCCCACTGAGCATGGGGCATAGGGCGATGGCACCCTCTGCCCCCCTGGCAGCTACACTACTGAGAGGATATGATGGATGCCTAACAGCAACGTTCATCACCCATTACAAATAAACATTTAGGAGAACCAATAAACATGTAAGCTTGAAAAATAACTGTGACAGGTCGAAACGTTGCATCCTGTATAAGGCAGAAAAATGATATTTGGATATCTTCTCACTTACTTTTGTATGATGTCTACATCTTTACCAATTAACGTGTATTTCATGAGATTTTCAATGATGTCTCCATTAAATGGATGCCATCTATCTAGGCAGTCTGCATTCCAAATGTTTCTGCATAATAGAGCAGCTGCATGGAGCTGCAGGAGCAGGAGGATGGCTATCAGACACAGTTGGACTCCCAAAAAAGAAGGTAAGGATGGTTTGTTACCATCACTACCTTCCTGTTTATTGTATACACATTATTGAACAAATGTTATGTACACAGTAATACAAAACACTGACATTGCTTCCTCCTCTGAACCCAGTGGTCATGAACTGATGGATCCTATGCATTCTGGAGGATGAATTTCCCCTGTAATTTGAGAAGGTATGTTAGATAAATCTGATTCAAAAAGAGAATTTTAATGGTGAAATGCCCCCAAAGATCTCTTTTGAATTATGGTGGGCAGAATCTATGAAATAAATACAAAATAAAGGAACACCTAAATAAAAAAAAACAAAAACAAATTAAAAAACTGATATTTGCACCTCAACCATTAAAAAAAGATACAGAAATATAATTGTGAAAGGAAGGAGAAAAATAAAAAAAAAACATATTCAGGTAGTCCTTTGTTGTCTGTGAGATGTTTATGGCATATACGGCATAGGAGACCACCTCCCATCATGAGAATTGGGGTTCCTTAAAATACTACCAAAGTCTTTAAAAAAAACTGTATAGGCTTTGTTTATAATCCGTGGACATTCCATGAATGTATGAGGTTAGAATAACCTCTAAACAATTGCCTGGTCAGTAGAGCTGAGCGACTTTTGGTTTTTTAGGGTCAAGTTTCGTTTCGTGAAACCCGACTTTTCCAAAAGTCGGGTCGAGCAAGATCGGCGGATTATAGGGAAAAGTCGGGGTCGTCCCGAAACACGAAACCCAATGTAAGTCAATGGGGAATAAAAGTCGGCAGTGAGAGGAGGACAGGAAACACACCTACAGTGCCCATTTTAATGCCAAAAGCATCAATTCTTCTTACTTAAGCTTGTCAACCTTAATTAACTTCATAATACAAGTTACGCACTGAAAAATGGGGGTTATTTGGCTAAAGTTGTGGGGGGGTAGGGCTGGCTCCAGGTTTTCATGTGCCCTGGGCGAAAGAGCGCCCCTTTAACACATACCACAACTCATCATGCTCCGATACGGCAGAGAAATAGCGGTATAGTACAATGAAAAATACTTCACTTTTTACATCTCATGACGAGGCCCATCTATTTCTCCATACAGAATCATTGGTCCCATATAATGTTTGAAACAGTATATGATGAGCTCCACATAATGCTACAGTATATGTTGGTCCCCATGGATGAAGCTCCACTGTCTTATGGGCCAAATAATGCTCCAAACATAATGGGCCCCATTTCTAATGCTCTAGTGTATAATGGGCCCTGTAAATGCTGCTCCAGTGTCTGATGTCCACCTTTGGAATGTTCCAGTGTATGGTGGGCCCCATCTATCATTCTCCAGAGTATAGTGCTCCCCAAAAATTGCTGTCCCAACATTGAAAACAATCAAATAAGTCTCCACGCTAGGGAATCCCTGTACTAGTCTGGACTCCTCGTCGTCCCCATCTTCCATCTCACTGCACAGTATTTCAACCTTGCAAGTGCTGTGATCCTGAGCAAGCAGGGGGGGCCCACTCGTTGGCGACGGCACTGGCACAGGGCCCCTGATAGTACGGTGGTGTGTCTGATGGCGGGTGGGCCGAACCTGCACTTTCATCTGCAGCTTCCTCTTTGTCACCGTGTAAGATGGAACTGTATATGGGAAGGGTAACCTGAGTTTCATCAGGGTCAGATTCAGGCCGTGTAGCGTGCGAGGGGAATGTAGTGGTCTGGGTCAATGTACCAGCAGATTCATCGAGCAGTGGCTGGGCATCAGTGCACTTGTGTCGCCCCCAGGAGTACGGTCGCCACAGTGGCATTACCTTCCTCCTAGGGAGTGTGATGTCATGCTTGGGAGCAACGAAGGATCTCTCTAGCAGGTTAACTGATTGGGCGGCGTTATTCCCACCAGTCATGACCCTCCAAACAGCGTTCATGAAGGCAAAGTGTTTGTTTTACGTGGGCAGTATGGTTGCAAAGCTGAACCTTAAAGGAATGTCCAGAAGGGCACCACCAGGAGTGGAGCCTACGGTTAAATTCGACTCCACCTGGGAAACCTCAACCATGCCAGCTACAGAACAGATGCACACATTGCAAGCTTAATTCCGTTAACGAAAGAGACTCCGTCATGCCCCGCGGTCCGAGTCCGGCTTACTAGAGGGACACGTGAGGCTCTGGCACATGAGATTGGCCAATAACTGGTGTGTCATGCCCTTACATGTCCGTGGCTGCATGTGCGCTACACTGAAAAGGCCAGCGTTTGTCGCTTACAGGTGCAGATAACCCGCTGAACAACATTAGTGATGGGGATCACTGATTACAATTATTACCCGCGAACGATGATTTCCCAGTAAATGCAGGTCAACCGCAGTTCCGGAATTAGGCCTAACCGTCATTCCTGAAAAAATGAAAAACTTACGTGTGCAAACCACAGGTGCTGTAGCTTGCTTAACAGCTCGCCAGCCGTTCTCACGCCCAGTATGGATTACACGTGATTGCACAAAGGTGAGAAAGGGTACCGTATCCCAGGATAACATGTATGGATAGCGTACACATTCAAAATATATGTCTATACATCAGGAGGCAGGCTCAGACGGTGTTAGGCCCAGTATGGCTTGCACGTGATTGCACAAAGGTGAGAAAGGGTACCGTATCCCAGGATAACATGTATGGATAGCGTACACATTCAAAATATATGTCTATACATCAGGAGGCAGGCTCAGACGGTGTTAGGCCCAGTATGGCTTGCACGTGATTGCACAAAGGTGAGAAAGGGTACCGTATCCCAGGATAACATGTATGGATAGCGTACACATTCAAAATATATGTCTATACATCAGGAGGCAGGCTCAGACGGTGTTAGGCCCAGTATGGCTTGCACGTGATTGCACAAAGGTTTGAAAGGTACCGTATCCCCGGATAACATGTATGGATAGCGTACACATTCAAAATATATGTCTATACATCAGGAGGCAGGCTCAGACAGTGTTAGGCCCAGTATGGCTTGCACATGATTGCACAAAGGTGAGAAAGGGTACCGTATCCCAGGATAACATGTATGGATAGCGTACACATTCAAAATATATGTCTATACATCAGGAGGCAGGCTCAGACGGTGTTAGGCCCAGTATGGCTTGCACGTGATTGCACAAAGATGAGAAAGGGTACCGTATCCCAGGATAACATGTATGGATAGCGTACACATTCAAAATATATGTCTATACATCAGGAGGCAGGCTCAGACGGTGTTAGGCCCAGTATGGTTTGCACGTGATTGCACAAAGGTGAGAAAGGGTACCGTATCCCAGGATAACATGTATGGATAGCGTACACATTCAAAATATATGTCTATACATCAGGAGGCAGGCTCAGACGGTGTTAGGCCCAGTATGGCTTGCACGTGATTGCACAGAGGTGAGAAAGGGTACCGTATCCCAGGATAACATGTATGGATAGCGTACACTTTCAAAATATAAGTCTATACATCAGGAGGCAGGCTCAGACGGTGTTAGGCCCAGTATGGTTTGCACGTGATTGCAAAAAGGTGAGAAAGGGTATCGTATCCCAGGATAACATGTATGGATAGCGTACACATTCAAAATATATGTCTATACATCAGGAGGCAGGCTCAGACGGTGTCAGGCACAGTATGGATTTGACGGCCCAGACTACACAGCGGAGGAGCAGGGAGAAGTAAAGATTGCAAATGATGGGGCCCTGCCCAAGCAAGGGGGGCCCACTCGTGGGCGTCGGTACTGGCACTGGGCCCCTCATAGTACGGCGGTGTGTCTGATGGCGGGTGTGCACCACCACCGTCAGAGACACTTGATTGCACTATGAGGGACCCTGTGCCAGTGCCCGCGCCCAAGAGTCGGCCTACCCACCTGTCCAGAGCAACGGCACTCGCACGGTGTCGTGCGCTAGGTGGTGACCCCGGCCATGGGGGGGGAGGCAGCACAGTTAGGGAGTTTTAGAAAGTGGCATATGTTGATGTTGGACATTCAGCTGATGCAAAAGGTGAAATAGGTCAAGTCCCAGGAAGAGGTGGACCAAAGCAAGCCATTTTTCTGTCACCCTATGTGTCATCAGGGGAAGGTGGGACAAAATCCTTGGAAACCCATGCATGGTTCATTTTAATGAAGGTTAGATCATCCACATTTTGGGTTGACAGACGGGTCCTTTTTTCTGTCAGGATTGATCCAGCTGCACTGAAGACTCTTTCCGATAGCACACTTGCAGCTGGGCAAGCGAGCTCCTGTAAGACATATTGTGCCAATTCAGGCCAGGTGTCCAGTTTAGCGGCCCAATAGTCAAAGGGGAATGACCTGTGTGGGAGAACATCGATATGGGAGGAAAAGTAGTTTGTAACCATAGTTGACAACTGCTGTCTCCTGTCACTTTCCATCGATGCAGTATTACCAGTTGTGTGAGCGGTCCGTGAAAAATCAGTCCACAACATTGTCATGAAACCCCTGTCTCCAACGCCACCTCTGCTGTGTGTACCATGAACACCTCTGCCAAGCTGCCCCCGGCCCGTACGGCTCGTGTGAGAACCATCACCGCTGCTGTGTGCTGGGAATGCCTCAAGCAACCGATTTACCAGAGTTGCTTGTTTATTAGCCAATATTAGGTCAAGGTTCTACTGTGGCATGATGTTTTGTAATTTGCCTTTATAGCGTGGATCCAGGATGCTGGCCAACCAGTAGTCGTCATCGTTCATCATTTTGGCAATGCGGGGGTCCCTTTTTAGGATCTGCAAGGCATAATCTGACATGTGGGCCAATGTTCCCGGTGTCAATGATGCACTGCGAGTGCTGGGTGGAGGAGCACTTTCTGGCAAATCCACATCCCTCCAGTCACGCACAAACCCTGTACCAGACCTTGCCACGCCAACATTTTCACTTGCCCCATGAGATGCATCCTCCTCCCCTAAGTAATCATCCCCATCATCATCCTCCTCCTCCTCTTCTTCCTCCACCTCGTCCAGGAGAGGTCCCTGAGCAGACATTGGCTGAATGTCATCAAGGATTCCCTCCTCCTCTTCCTCCTCATCAACATTGGCTGCAGACGCCTGCTCCTTAAGGTGCGTCAAAGTTTGCATGAGCAGACGCATAAGTGGGATGCTCATGCTTAGGATGGCGTCGTCTGCGCTTACCAGCCGTGTGCATTCCTCAAAACACTGAAGGACTTTACAGAGGTCTTCCAGCTTCGACCACTGCACACCTGTCAACTCCATGTCTGCTCTCAAAGTGCCTGGCCGTGTATCCTCCCACAAATGCATTATGGCCTGCCTCTGCTCGCACAGCCGCTCCACCATGTGCAGGGTGGAGTTCCACCTTGTTGCAATGTCGATAATGAGGCGGTGGTTGGGAAGGTGGAGCAATCGCTGCAGCTTCTGCATACGAACGGAGTGCACAGGCGACCGGCGGATGTGCGCGCACAGTCTTCGCACCTTCTGGAGCAGGGCTGTTAACTCCGGATAATTTTTGAGGAAGCACTGCACCACCAGGTTCAAGGTGTGAGCCAAGCAAGGTATGTGGCTGAGTTTTGAAAGGGCTATGGCTGCCACAAAATTACGGCCGTTATCACTAACTGCCTTGCCTGCCTCAAGATGTACACTGCCCAGCCATGACTCAGTTTGTCGCTTCAAGTACTCGGCCAGCACCTCGGCGGTGTGTCTGTTGCCCAAAACACATCATCTGCAGCACAGCCTGCTGACGCTTTCCACTAGCTGCTCGATAGGGGGACACCTCGTGTGCAACAGTGGCAGCTGCAGATGGAGTGCTCGTACGACTGCGCTCTGTGGATGAGCTTTCGCTTCTGGAGGAGGAGGAGGAGGAGGGTCGAACGCCTACAGCCAACTGTTTCCTATACCGTGGGCTAGGCAGCACTGTCCCACCACCGCTGTCCCCTGTGGACCCTGCATCCACCACATTAACCCAGTGCGCAGTGATGGACACGTAACGGCCCTGGTCATGCCGACTGGACCATGCATCAGTTGTGAGGTGCACCTTTCCACTCACTGACTGCTTGAGTGCATGGACAATGCGGTGTTTTACATGATGGTGGAGGGCTGGGATGGCTTTACGAGAGAAGAAGTGGCGACTGGGTAGGTCATAGTGTGGTACTGCATAGGCCATGAGTTTGCGGAAAGCTGCGCTTTCCACCAACCGATAGGGCATCATCTCAAACGAGATTAGTTTGGCAATGTGGGCGTTCAAACCCAGTGTACGCGGATGAATGACTGAGTACTTTCTTGACCTACTCATAGTGTGGGAGGGTGAGCTGGACTTGAGAGCTGCATATGGTGGAAGTAGCGATGGACAGGGCGGACTGAGAGAGGGTTGATGATGGTGATGGAGTTGGTGTTCTTTCTGATGGCCTAGATTCAGTATTTCGTTGATATAACAGTGGGATTCCCTGACTGCTGTGGCCTTGCAACGACACCTCAACATTTGCTTCTGTGCTAACCGGTGGGCTTACAGTGGGGGAAACAATGTAGCGTTGTTGACTACCTTCTTTGTGATCAGTTGCACATGTGGCACTTGAGGTTTGGTGTTGTGTCCACGCTTGCAAGTGCATGCTGGTTAAATGTCTAAGCATGCAACTGGTATTCAAATTTTTCAGATTTTTCCCTCGGCTAAAGGTCTTTGCGCACTTCTTACAGATAACCTTGGCCTGATCATGAGGAATTTGTTCAAAAAAGTGCCACACTGCACCTAGCACGCTGTGATCTTTTGACCGTCTGGACAAGCTGTCCAGCAACTCTTTTGATTTTTGGAACCTGTCTTTGGAGTGCTCCGGGCCTGCCAGATAACAGCTGTTGCTATGTCGATGTCTGCTGTAGATGCTCCTCCTCATCTGAGCTATTGGAAGCAGCACCCTCTTCCCCCAATGGATGCCAATCTGGGTCAATAACTGGGTCATCCATCACCTCCTCTTCAATGTCATGTGCACCTTCCTCTGTGTCACCGTGTATGGTGGTATAGTGTGCGGGAAGGGGCACCTGAGTCTCATCAAGGTCAGAATCTGGCTCTGTACACTGCGAGGACAATGTAGTGCTCTGAGTGAATGTACCAGCAGAATCATCTATCAGCTGCTGTGCATCAGTGCACTCCATGTCAGATTCATCTTGGCCTGGGTGATTCACCATTTCACTTGATAATCCAGGCATGGTATGTGAAAACAGCTCCATGGAGTAATCAGTAGTATGGCCTGCGTCATCCTTCAATCTTGGTTGGGGTGAAGGACACAAGGAAAGGTGTGGTTCATGAACATGAGCCTCCAATGACGACTTTTATTTTTTACAACTTCAGAAGAGGAGGCAATAGAGCTGGAGGCTGAGTCAGCAATGTAAGACAAAACTTTTTCCTGAAGCTCTGGCTTTAAAAGCGGTTTGCCAACTCCTAGAAAACTAAGCCTTCGAGGCCTTGTGGAGCCAGACGATGACGCAGGCTCAACACCTCCTGCATTCGGTCCTATTTTGCTTTTGCCACTACCATCAGATCCACCACCAACACCATCATTACCAGCTGCCAACCCCCGCCCAATTCCACGGCCTCTTCCACCAGCCTTACTCATTTTTGGTAGAAATGTAGACAAAATCCAACAAACTATATAGTAATGTAAAACAAGGTACAAGGTGTCTATAGGACAGGGGAGATTTTGAATTTCTGCAGACACTTGTGGACACTGGACACTTTTGGATTGTGTGAAGCCCACTGAATATCAGAGCGCTATGTCACAGACTCGATGGCACAGGTGTGAAAAAAGTGACTACAGGATAAGGGAGATTTTGAATTTCTGCAGACACTAGTGGACACTGGACACTTTTGGATTGTGTGAGGCCCATTGAATATCAGAGCGCTATGTCACAGGCTCGATGGCACAGGTGTGAAAAAAGTGACTACAGGATAAGGGAGATTTTGAATTTCTGCAGACACTAGTGGACACTGGACACTTTTGGATTGTGTGAGGCCCACTGAATATCAGAGCGCTATGTCACAGGCTCGATGGCACAGGTGTGAAAAAAGTGACTACAGGATAAGGGAGATATTTGAATTTCTGCAGACACTTGTGGACACTGGACACTTTTGGATTGTGTGAGGCCCACTGAATATCAGAGCGCTATGTCACAGGCTCGATGGCACAGGTGTGAAAAAAGTGACTACAGGATAAGGGAGATTATGAATTTCTGCAGACACTAGTGGACACTGGACACTTTTGGATTGTGTGAGGCCCATTGAATATCAGAGCGCTATGTCACAGGCTCGATGGCACAGGTGTGAAAAAAGTGACTACAGGATAAGGGGGATTTTGAATTTCTGCAGACACTAGTGGACACTGGACACTTTTGGATTGTGTGAGGCCCACTGAATATCAGAGCGCTATGTCACAGGCTCGATGGCACAGGTGTGAAAAAAGTGACTACAGGATAAGGGAGATTTTGAATTTCTGCAGACACTAGTGGACACTGGACACTTTTGGATTGTGTGAGGCCCACTGAATATCAGAGCGCTATGTCACAGGCTCGATGGCACAGGTGTGAAAAAAGTGACTACAGGATAAGGGAGATTTTGAATTTCTGCAGACACTAGTGGACACTGGACACTTTTGGATTGTGTGAGGCCCACTGAATATCAGAGTGCTATGTCACTGGCTCGATGGCACAGGTGTGAAAAAATTGACTACAGGATAAGGGAGATATTGAATTTCTGCAGACACTAGTGGACACTGGACACTTTTGGATTGTGTGAGGCCCACTGAATATCAGAGCGCTATGTCACAGGCTCGATGGCACAGGTGTGAAAAAAGTGACTACAGGATAAGGGAGATTTTGAATTTCTGCAGACACTTGTGGACACTGGACACTTTTGGATTGTGTGAGGCCCACTGAATATCAGAGCGCTATGTCACAGGCTCGATGGCACAGGTGTGAAAAAAGTGACTACAGGATAAGGGAGATTTTGAATTTCTGCAGACACTAGTGGACACTGGACACTTTTGGATTGTGTGAGGCCCACTGAATATCAGAGCGCTATGTCACAGGCTCGATGGCACAGGTGTGAAAAAAGTGACTACAGGATAAGGGAGATTTTGAATTTCTGCAGACACTAGTGGACACTGGACACTTTTGGATTGTGTGAGGCCCACTGAATATCAGAGCGCTATGTCACAGGCTCGATGGTACAGGTGTGAAAAAAGTGACTACAGGATAAGGGAGATTTTGAATTTCTGCAGACACTAGTGGACACTGAACACTTTTGGATTGTGTGAGGCCCACTGACGCTGTATGGTGTGAAAAAATGCACGCTCAGTACCTCAGCAGGACAAAAAAAAAAATTGGGATTGCTTTTAAAAAAGCAGTTTGCAGAGCAGTGGGTAAACAGCAATGCAGCTGTCAGGAAGCCTTAGAAGCAGCCTAACAACCAACACCGCTGATCCACCACAATATAGCCTCCCCTTGCACTGCACACACAGTGACTGGTTTGTTGTACAGGCAAAATCGCTAGCAGCAGAAGCAGTTTTTTTTTCTTCTTCCCTGCCTAACGCTCTCCCTACAGAATCAGCAACCTCTCCCTATGCTAAGATTGGCAGAAGTAAGATGGCGGTCGGCGTGCACGCCCTTTTATAACCCCTGTGACGCCCACCAAAGCAAGCCAATCACTTGCATGCCCTTCTGAAAGATGGTGGTGACCCCTGTCTATGTCATCATGTTGCCCACAGTGTCCGTGGATCCTGATTGGCTGAAAAAGAGCGCAAAACAAACTTTTGAAACGCGACTTTGGCGCGTAAGTCGCCGACCTCGTGGCCGACCTCATCCTAGGGTCGAGTTTCGTTTCATGAAACCCGACTTTGCCAAAAGTCGGCGACTTTTGAAATTTTTCGACCCGTTTTGCTCAACTCTACTGGTCAGACAATTACTTTCCACTTTACTTTGTCATATTCAGTCCTGACATTTTTTCCCTTACTGGAACTGCGCCAGCACAACTTGCTGCTTTGCATTGTTTTTTTTTCATTAAATTTTAGACACATACAGTACATAGCAATACTTCTGGTCATTGCTGGTTGTGCTCTGAATAAATTCTGAATTGTGGAACTCACGGTCCTTGGGACAAAAGAAGATTTTGGAACAGTAATTGTTATTGTTACCACATACATTTAGAGCACACATGAAATGAAATAATCCCACAACTTGAAATCTATTGGGCAATGGGAAACCCTTCAAAACTGGCAGTACAAAGCTTTGTAAACATGAAGAAAGTATGCATGCTATCTACAGCTCCAGATTTGCCGGAGCCCATCGTGTTTTCACTCAGTCACGGAACAGATAGACGTATCACTTACACACAACCAATATCACTATAAAGTTGCGGATTTCCTCTTTCTACACTCTGAAACCTAATCCTTTTTATTTTAGTAAATAATAACTTGTGCACAATCTTCCAAGCCTGGCAGCAATATTGTACACCTGCTATTATGCATTACAATGAAATTAAAATATTTGAAAAATTTGGCACACGGAACCTCCATAAACTATGCTGGTAGCGTCAACTGTGACCTGAATGGTAGACTGCGATTCCTGTATAGAAGAAAAATATTGATGTACAGTATATGACCTGAGCAGCTGGACGTAGTGTAAGATAAATAACTGCATCCGGTAAGATGGCACTGAACTTCAGCAAAAAATTCGAGTCTATGGTAAAGTGAAACAAAACACTAAAGAATGCCAATACTTTTTCCCTTTTTTTCCCCTCAAACATATGCATTGACCTCAGTGGGTGATAGAGTATTTATACAGGTGCAATAATACAGCTCTTTGTGGGCTGCTCCGCAATGATAATATATAGAGCGTTCCAAAGAATTTATTCAATGCGTTATGATCAAAGATCCATTCGAAGCAAATTTTATTGCAAGGATATTGTCATTAGAAATTAGTTATTTTGGAGCTGTTGAGTATTATTTAAGGTAACATGTTATGAAATATGATTCTTTTCAATGCAGAGCCTAATCTAATAGAAAGTATTTTGATTTGATCGGGGCTGTGTTTAAATGGGGTTTGTACAGCTATTAAAAAATTTCTTTTAGGTCACGCAAAAATATTTTTCAACGTATTTTTTGGGTCTTGTAAGTACTTGTAATAGTGCCTCCTTAGTGATCTCCTACTTCCTCTCTTGTGCCTGTAGACATGAATGCTTAGTAGTTCCGTTCCATCACCCAATGCCTCTTATATTAATGTTATGTTATGTAATGGTAATGTAAAAATCATTATCCTAGAAGTGTATGGGTAGCATGGTTATATGGGTTTCCTCCGGGTTCTCCGGTTTCCTCCACACTCCAAAGAAATACTGATAGGGAATTTAGATTGTGAGCCCCAATGGGGAGAGATAATAATGTCTGTAAAGCATGGCGCAATAAGATGGCGCAATATAAGCAGGTAAAATAAATAAATAAGTGTATTTTTCAGACAACCACTAGTCAAAAAAATGAGCCAGAACATAAATTGGTGTACGGCAATGTGTAGGAGCACATTCACACTGTGGCCATTTCACAAACAAAGCCAAAGGAAAAAACACATTGAGCATATACCCTATAGTAAGTACATACAGTAAGTAAATAGTCGTAGTGCATGCAAATAACATTGGGTACTTAGTTAACACTATTTTAATTAAAAAAGCCATCCCACTGCGACAAGGTCCTTTTTCAAGTATTAAAACCTCACCTTGTGCCAAATGACCTCAACATAGATAAAAAAAAACATGTAGTGCCATAAATTGTTAGGGTACGTGCACACGCTGCGGATTGGGGTGCTGATTTGGCCGCGCAGAGCTTGTAAAATCCGCAGGTACTGTAAATCTGCAGGTCAAAAGACCTGCGGTTTTACCTGTGGATTGGCCTGCGGTTCTGCCCTGCGGTTTTTCATCTCCACAATGGAGGAGATGGCAAACCGCCGCGGCTCCTGGATACCCGCTGTTTACCTTGGAAACCGGCGTACATGCTGGTTTCCAAGGTAAACATCGGGTATTTAGGAGCCGCGCGACTCCTGGATACCCGCTGTTTCCCTTGGAAACCAGCGTGTACGTCGGTTTCCAAGGTAAACAGCGGGTATCCAGGAGCCGCGGCTCCTGGATACCCGACGTTTACATTAGAAACCAGCGTCGCTGATCTCTCGCTGCCACACGCAGCGATGCGTGCTGGGCAGCGGGAGACCAGCGATCGAAAAACGGCCCAGGCCGCTCGAGCTTGATCAGCGATAACCGGCAGAGGGGCCAGTCGCTGATCCCTGTCACACAGTGATCTCGCTGGCGAGATCGCTGATGTGTCACAAAATCAGCGATCTCGCTAGCGAGATCGCTGTGTGTGACGGGACCCTAAGACTCCGACAGTGAGATGGCTCTAATAGAAAAAGTGTAACTCTCTCATCCACCTTTTAGGCTATGTGCCCACGTAGCGATTCTCAAGCAGAATAATCCTGAGCAGAATCGCACACCCTGCTCCCGGGAAAACGCATGTGGGTTTTGATGTGCTTTTTTAAGTGTTTGTCAAGCGTTTTTGCATGCGTTTTCCTAAGCGTTTTTGCCCATACAATTGATGATATGCGGAATCGCGGGCGATTCTGCAAAAATTAATGAACATGCTGCGTTTTTTTACCGCTAAGTGACTCTGCAGCAGTAAAAAACGCACCATTGGCACAACATGTGCATTTTCTATTAGGAATGCATGGGATGCTTTTTTAAGCGTTTTCGCGGCAGAATCGCGCGTTTAAAGATGCCGCGAAAATGCTTAAAAAACGCTACGTGGGCACACAGCCTTAATGAGTTCCTCTTTGTTGGTATGACTACATGAGCAGCTTTTCTTTGACATGGTTTGAGGTTATGAAAGGAGAATGAGCTCTCTAACGGATTCTTAGTTAAAGCGAACCTGTCACCAGATTTGGTCGATATGAGATATGTATATAAAAAGGTAGATACAAGTGTAATTAGGTAATGGTTATGAAATATATATAGAGTCATCAATTGTAATACAAACAACCCAAGTGGTTTATAAAGACCTAATATAGATTACAGCAGCCAATAAAGAAAACTTTTTTTGCTAGTGCGAGTAATATACCATACACATTACATATAAGGGGCCGTTTTATAGTACAAATACCACATATGGTTAAAAAGTCTTTACAACCACATAAAATCCAGTCATTGATTGTATACTAAATAGTCAGGAATTCTCATAAGAGAGCATACTTAATAAACTGGTCCTATACAATATGCAAACAATTACAAGAGATGTAAACAAATAACTTAAATTACCAAAAAAATGGAGAAGTTCAGGCGTCCTGGATGACGCATTTCAATGCGAAACGCGCGTCGGGTGTGGTGGACGCCTGGACTTCTCCATTTTTTTTTTGGTAATGTAAGTTATTTGTTTACATCTCTTGTAAATGTTTACATATTGCATAGGATTAAAATTTGTAATCATTGTTCAACAACTTTAATATAAAGAACTTTATTTATGAGATAACAAATGGGAAAAAAAAGACATTATATTATTGCTGTTGTCTTGATGGCTCTTCCAAAATATGACCTGATGTAGTGACATAGCCCCTGCTGATAATAAAGCAGTGACAGCAAAGTCTCTAGCTTATAATGTCCAGATCATGAAGATAATTTTTGAAAGTAAACTTTTCGAAACTCAACTCCGATCTGGACTATTTTTAAAAAACACCATCAGAATTGTGTTTACCTGAACAAAAAAATCTAACTTTTACCTATTTTTTCATGCGTTACTATGGATATCTCTGACCCTATGATCATGTGTCTCACATTAGCACCTGCATACCTTAGCTGTTAAATAAATAATAAAGATCCTTTTTTGACCTGTTGCGCAGTGTTCTGGTACATAACCAAGAATTTATTCAGAAAGATTTGAAACTCCCCTTATCAGATGTGTGTGTGGTATGAGATAATGAATATAATGTGCAGTTCATTTGGCAACAGTTCACTTTCCAGACGGCGGGTCACATTCTTCATTGCATTGTTTCTCAAAGCAGACAGTACACGTTTAGTGATTAAATGGAAGACGCCCCATGTTTGTACCTCAGAGACAAGCTGCATTCAGGCCGCAACCTAGCTGCTATGATCTCACTCAGTCCTCAGTTAACAGAGCAATAAAATCCATTTCATGCCAAATCATAAACCAGAGAAATGTAAACTACATATGCGATAGAAGGACTAAACATGTGGGATTGTAGACCCCTACATTTGTCATGGAATCAGCTGTAATAACTAAAAGGTGAGCGAACCTTTCAAGGTTCGATTCGATTCACCAAACATTTAGACGTTCGCCAAACGGTTCAACAAACTTCCCTGTACCCTATTAAACTCAATGGGAGGCCAAACTAAATGTATACACAACCCCTTAAGGGGTAACATAAAGCTTCCCAAACAGCTAATATTAGGAGCAGACACCATGAAAAGTGACAGAACTTGACCCACAGTAGAAATTTGGTAATGACACAGCAGCAGTCAGCTATGTGCCATAGATGAGGTATTAGGGTGTGGCCCAGTATTTAAAGCTTTGAATTGATGATTCAATTAAGACATGGTGGCTAAGGGAGTGGTGTAAGCCTTCTATGCTGGGAGCCCAGATACCTCACGCAACAGCTCAATTTTTTTTTAGTTTCCTAGCCACACTCAGGTGGCACAAACATAAGATTCATAGACTACTATTGGAAAAAAAGTAAGGATAGTAACACAGGCAGGTGACTGATCAATTGACCCACAGTAGATCGTTTAAAAATGGCGCAGCAGTCAGCAATAGGCCATGAATGTCATATCAGGGTCTGGGTCAGCATATAGAGGTTTGAATTTAAGTTTAAATTAAGACGAGGTGGGTGAGGGATCAGTGTAGGCTGTCTGCGCTGAGAGCCCTGATACAGCATGCAACAGGTCAAACTTCTTTTTGCTATGCTACACTCAGGTGGCACAAATATCAGCTTGGTAGACTACTATTGGTAGAAAAATTTAAGGATAGCAACACAGGTAGTTGACTGATCAATTCACCCACAGTAGAAATTTTAAAATGGCACAGCAGCAGTCAGCAATAGGCCATGCATGTTGTATCGGGTCTGGGCCAGCATTTAGAGTGAGACATTGAAGATTTAATTAAGACGTGGTGGCTAAGGGAGTGTTGTTACCTACAGCAGAAATTTGATAATGGCAGAGCAGAAGTCAGCCATGTTCCACGAATGCGGTATCAGGCTCTGGACCAGAACTTAAATGTTTGAATTGAAGTTTCAATTAAGTCGTGGTGGCTAAGGGAGCAGTGTAAGCCTTGTCATCTGGGAGCTGTGATGCTTCATGCAACACCTCCATTTTTTTTCCAGTCACACTCAGATGGCACAAACATCAGTTTCATACAGTACTATTGGTAGAAACATGTAAGGAAAGTAACACAGGTAGTTGACTGAAAATGAGTGCAGGCCTGCCTGTCTGGGAGCCCTACTTACATAGGCAACTCACCAGATGGAGATCCAACTTGTAGTCTCATATTTAAAAAAATAATTGTCACACCACTAAAGTGGCATCAATTTCCACAGAGTAGAAACAGTGTAATAGGCCTCTGATACACCTTCCACCACAGGCAACCCACCAGATGGAGATCTAACTTGGAGACTCCACATTTCAAAATTTACATTACATTACATTAGCAGCAGTAGCAACAGTAGGCACAGAAGACACCACAAAGATGGCACAGATTGCAATAACGCGAGATCAATGCATTACAGTAAAATTGACACCATCGCCTAGTCAGTCCAGTTTGCAACTAGGGTGCAAAACTAATTGGAGATCAATGACTTGTTCACTTTGATGAAAGTTAGGCGGTCTTCACTTTCAGGGGACAGTTGGATGTGCTTATCCTTCAGGACACCACCAGCAGCGCTGAAGACCAAAATGAAAAAGGATCCAAACCTCCCTTGTGGCATTGATATTGAGCTCCAGATACTCCTGCACCATCCTCTCCCGTCGTTCACAATGTGTCAGACTTGTACTCTTTTCTGCTGGTGCACGAGATGGTCTAAAAAAAGTGCGAAACTATTCACAGAAATTGCTTATGATACTTACATTGCTGCTGCTACTGCCGCTGCTAATTTTTTGCAAAGACGCCTTGACATTCCCGTGGTTGCACATCTAAAACTGGGATGCACACTGTGTACCTCACTGGTGTCTTGGGGAAAATCATTCTTAAGATCGTCTACAAGCATGTTTCGATACTCCAGCATGCGTGCATCCCTTTACAGCGGTGGAAGCATCTGCCTAAATATACTCTCGTGCTGTAGATCTAACAGAGTGGAAACCCAGTAGTCAGCACTATTTCTAACCCTAAGAATATGGGCCTCATGTTGAACATAGTGCAGCAAGAAAGCACTCATGTGTTGGGCGCTTACATGATGTTCAAGTCCATGGTGTGTTGGTGGCGACTCAAGGTCGCTTTTTCCATCCCCTCCTGCCAACCAACAGACAGTCATTATCTTTTTCATATCCTGACTGTTGCATGTCCATTACCTCGCACCCCTCCATTTGTTCTACTGCACCTTCACTAACAGTATGTCTGGTACCATAATCCCCCTCAACACCTGTAAGCCACCCTCCCATGACACCCACCCATGCAGCTTGAGTCCAGAAATTTGAGATATTGATATCTCTTCCACATCCTCCTCTGCTTCCACCTCTTCCTATGGGACCAACACCTCCTTACGTAGACTAATCAAAGTGTTGGTCTATGCTATGCAAAAGGACATACTGCACCAGGGCTTGATGATGCTGCCACAGTCGCAGCAACATGTGCAGAGTGGAATTCCACCATGTCGGAACATTGCAAATCAAACAGTTAACCAGTAGGCTGAAAGACCTCTGAAGCGATGCAAGTAGATGACCAGCAGGGTGTAATCAGCGGAAGTGAGCACACAGCGACCGTCCTTTCTGCAGCAGCACATCAAGGCCGGGGTAGTGGCAGGTAAAATGCTGCATCATTAGGTTGAAGACATGAGCCATGCGAGACATGTGAGTGAGGTTGCCCTGGCGAAGGGACGCCACCATGTGTGCACCATTATCACACACAGGGTTCCCTGGCTCCAGGTTCAGTGGACACGGCCATTCCTCTAACTCAGCCTGGATAGCTGTCCACAATGAGCTGTGTGACTGTGATCCTCAAAACATATTAATTTGAACACTGCCTGATTGCGGTAAGCCATGGCTGCACAGTAAGTAGGGGGATTCTATCTGCACTGTTGGAACACGTGTAGGATTAAGGGAGAGGTTGAGGGCACAGGTTGAAGTCTTAGAGGAGGTGGAGGTGTCAGAAGCAGTGGAGGAAGTGTTCAGATACAGAGTCTTGTCCCGCAAGCCTTGGGGATTCAAAGACTTGTGACTAACTAGAGATGAGCGAATATTTCAATGCTTGGTTCGGCTCACGATCACCAAATTTGCAATAATCACCAATTTAATAGTCAATTACATTGCCGAATATGCACAGCACAAAAGCATATATAGATGTTAGTGACACCTACATATATATTACATAGATAGAAAAAAAACGGTAATTCAGCGGCCACGGTAGTGTAAAATCACAGCAGGAGCCAACAGGATAAAAGAGATGGATTACACAGAGTAAATACACATAGAATAGGTGGATATATAGATGTCAATGACAAATACATTTAGTACAGTGTGATTGTGCAGCTTACTGTACATGTATTTAATTAAGAAAATTATTTTTCTGAAAAAAATGTTGTTGGCTCCCGCATAATTTTCATATCAGCAGAGGGAAAGCTGATGGCTGAGGGCTTATGTTTACAGCCTGGGAAGGGGGTAATACCCATGGAGCTTCCCAGGCTATTAATATCAGCTCACAGCTGTATACTTAGCATTCACTGGCTATTAAAATGGGGGACCCTAAAAAAATGACAAAGGGTCTTCCTATAATTAACAACCAGCAAAGGCTATGCAGACAGCTGCAGGCTGATATTAATAGCCAAAGAAGGGGCCATAGATACTGCCCCCAGGCTAAAAACATCAGCTCTCAGTCACCCCAGAAAAAGAGCATCTCTAAGATGCGCCAATTCTGGCACTTAGTCTCGCTCTTCCCAATTACCCTGTAGCGGTGGCAAGTGGAGGTAATAGTTGGGGGGTTGATGTTACCTTTGAATTGTCCAGATAGTTGCATCTTGGCAGGTTGAAAACTATTTCTCCCCCAGACATGGATTATGGTGTAGGACAAAACGATGGACAGGTATGGTATATTGTTGTTTTTCTATTTTAGTTTTATTACAGGAGATTGAGGGCTTTGCTGGAATTAGGCAAGGTCATAAGTATGGTTTAATGGAGATTATTAAAGGAGTCTGTGTCATTTTTTCAATTAAAGGACTTTATTCTTGCTGTGTCTTTATTTACCATACAACTATAGGATTAGTAATGGATAAGTGTCTTATAGACGCCTCTCCATTACTAACCTCAGGGCTTGATGTCACCTGACAATACAAAGGTGACATCAACCCCACAAATATGAACCCCACCTGCCAACGCTACAGGGTAAGTGGGAAGAGCCGGGCAAAGCGCCAAAATTGGCACATCTAATAGATGTGTCTTTTCTGGGCAGCTGCAGGCTGCTATTTTTAGGCTGAGGGGTCAATATCCATGGCCCCTTACCAGCCTGAGAATACCAGTCCCCAACTTTAGCAAGGCTAGTTGTCAAAAATGGGGGGGATCCCACACTGTATTTTTAAATTATTCACGCCATTTTTTTAAATCATTTATTTACAGTGCAAGAGCAGCTTATGAATACCCCCATCATCTGTTCTTGCTCTCACTGTTATTAGTGGCAGCAAGTGTCAGCTGATGACAGCTGTAGTCCCATCAGCTGACACCAGTGACCAGAGGTAAACTTTATACCTCCGATCATAGCTGAGCACTCACGCTGTCTTCTGACAGCATGGGAACTGCAGCTCTCTGACTACACCAGTGTTTAACACGGTATCACACGATTAAATCAGTGCATATTGCAAATTCGGCGTTGGTGAGCCAAAATAAAGACTGAAATATTCGCTCATCTCTACACAAGATGAGGCACGAGAAACTCCTCAATGACCTTTTTGGGGAGTTAGGTTTGATGTGTTTTTTTTTAGTTTTGCAGCTAGGGATTCACTAATCTGTACAGAGACCAATTGGGTATATATGTGGCTTCTTTCTATATTAAGTCCTCCTTACTTCCTTTACCGGTGTGTGCATGTGGTATGTACATAACGCACAGACATTAAAGGGGTTTTTCGGTCTTAAACTACTAGTCTGCAGTCAATCTATATGAATGAAGACTTCTAAATCCTCGCACCGCACACTGTGAGGATTCTCTGGTTCAGGGAGAAGAAAGGGCATGACCGCAAGTATGCAAATTGTGTTTGACATTGCTTTATCCCTTTTACGTGTTAGTTTTTAACATTTGCTGGGCCAAATGTTTGGCATATTTTGCCATGGTTTGATGAATTTTTGGGTAGTCATGGGTTGTCAAAATTTTTTCTTTGTTTGTGAGTTTTTAGCTTAAAGGCAAAGTCAAAGGCAAATTTATCACCGGTTGTCAGGAAGCTTACTATTCTGAGAGTGAAGTCAGGCTAAAGCGAAAAAGAGATAGTTATGGAATTCAACTGTTCTCAAAGTGAAGTGTCATGTATAATAAAGAAAGAAAATGAAGGTTATAGAACAGCTGACAACCCTAAAACTGGACAACCATGGAAAACTTCCTCCAAAGCTGATCACATTATTAAGAAAAAAATCAGTATCTGATGTTGTGAAACATGCTGTACAGATTTTGCACAAAATGAACACAGAATATGGGGTCAAAGTGAGTCACCAAACTATGGTGGGATGGCTAATGTCAAGACACACTGACAGCAGTCTCGAGTTGGAGCTTGCAGCCGCCACTGTGTGTAAGCCGCAGTGTGAATTTCTGTCACACTAGGGTGCGACCTGTCATAATTGTCTGTGGCCGAATTGGATCTCTGGAGGAGATGATATGTGCACGGAGGAAAAAACACACAAGACAAGGTGGATCATGTCTTAAATGATTCTTCCCTACTTTAATCTCAGAGGTGTACAGTTTTTATAGCAAGAAATCGAGCTGTCTTAGTACATTACATCATGGGTTTTTTCCAAATTACTGATTACCACTAGAGTTGAGCGAAACGGGTCGGTCAAATTCAAAACTCGCCGACTTTTGCTAAAGTCGGGTTTCGCCGAGCAAAACCCGACCATAGCGTGAGGTCGGCCATGCATTCGCCAACCCAAGTGCCAAAGTCGGATTTCCCAGAATGCTTGCATGTGACTTTTTTCAGCCACTGAGCAAGGACGCTCACTGTGTGCAACGAGATGACATGTGCAGCATCCGGGGGGAGAGAGAGAGTTTTTGCGCACTTTAAAAAAGCGGTCCGGCATGTAGGTGTGTTTACTGTCCTCCACTACCTGCCGACTTTGCTTCCCCATTGACTTGCATTGGGTTTCGTGTTTCAGTCGGACGTTCGACTTTTCCTTATAGTCGGCCAATTTCGTTTGACTCGACTTTTGAGAAAGTCGGGTTTCATGAAAACCGACTTGACCCTAAAAATGGCAATGTCGCTCATCTCTAATTACCACAAATCACAAATTACTATTGATCTCACACGTTCTATTTACTATATAATCATTACGCAACTGATTATTGTTTCTAGCCTAACCTAGTTTCGATGAAACTAGGTGGATACAGAAATGAGTCTTAGAGAATCAGAAATATCTTAAAGCTACATGATTTCAGTATTCAGCAAAGCGTCCATATAGTGGTATAATTTTGATTCTTGTATATATTCATATGCCATATATTCTCCCCTTAACAGCACCAGAGCAGGACCTGGCGAAGCACATGACCACCTGGGGAGTGGCTCGAGGTGGAGCTAACCCCCGTATGAGAGAGTGAAAGCGGGAGCCGGCAACACCGGGAGAAAGGTCAGACTAGCGAAGATTAGTAACCGGAGGGTAACGCAGTGTCCTAGGGATGAGACGGAAGAATGGTGCAAAACAAGCCGAAGTCAGAAGCTGTACAGGAATGCAGTAACCAGGGGAGAAGATAAGGGGGAAGTCAGAAAACTAACCAAGAGTCAGAACCAGAGAAATACAAGAGGTACAGAATCACAATGCAGACACAAAACGAGGAACAAGCCGAATCATGCATGGTACAGGCACACAGAGGAACAAGCGGTATACACAAGTATCACTTAGGTCAGCTGAGAACGGAAGTATCACTGACAAAGAGTCCAGCTCAAGAGCGAGTTAAAATAGCACTCCCCAAACCAAAAGGAGGCATACAGTTAACCCCAACAAACTCAGGATGTGGAAGGAAATCCCGTCCTAAGCCAAGACAGTACCCCCTCTTCATGGGGGGGTCATCGGACCAGGCTTCACAGGATGCCTGACATGAAACGCCTGGACCAAACAGCATGTATTGAATGAGCTGGAACACATGACGGATCTTCCGGACCATACCCCTTTCAGTGTACAAGATACTGCAAGGTACTATGCACCCACCGAGAATCCGCAATGTGTCCCACCTCGTACTCCATGTGACCATCCACCAAGACCAGGGGAGCAACGGACACAAAACCCTCATCAACTGCTCCCAATAGCATCAGAAGAGATTTGTGAAAAACATTGAAGATTTTAAAAGAGGCTGGGAGACGTAACCTAAACGCGACCGGATTAATAATCTCAACAACTTCATATGGACCAATAAACTTAGGACCCAATTTAGCAGAGGGAACCTTAAGTTTAATGTTCCGAGTGGACAACCATACCTTCTCCCCTACCCAGAACGTTGGACCTGAAATTCGCTTCTTATCCGCAAAAAACTTGTACCTTCTCTGAGTTTTGGTAATGTTTTGAAGAACCTCAGTTCACAACTCCTTAAAACGCTGCACTGCCCCATCAGCCCCAGGACAACCGGAGTCCAAGCGTGAGGACTCCCCAAAATGCGCATTAAACCCACAATTGGCAAAAAATGGCAACATGCCAGTGGTCTGATTTACACGATTATTAAAAGCAAACTCAGCCAGAGGCAAAGCATCACACCAGTCCTCCTGTCAAGTAGAGGATAAACAACGCAGGAATTGATCCACATGAGCAGGGCCCACCTTGAGTAGGAACACCTCAGAGATATAGATGATTCCCAACTTAGTGAGAGGAGTGGAGTCAATGGCCACAACTTTCAATGGAGTCTCCAGTCTAACTGTCCCTATCTTACAATGAGTCACCAAATTAGAGTCGATCAAATTAATGGTTGAACCACAAGCCACAAAAGCCGTACTAGAGAAAATACCACCGTCTACCTCAAGCTCCACCTGGAGCAGAATTTTAGAAATTGATGAAAAATGTACCTGAATGTCTGGTTACCCAGACATAGACGTTTCCCGACATTATGGAGGACAGAGGACAAGAAGGGTAGTCCTTTCTCCAGTGTCCCGGAGCCACACAATAGAAACAAAGTTTGTTGTCCTTGCAGCGTCTTCTTTCCTTTTCTTTAAAAGAAACGTCCCCCACCTACATGAGTTCAACAGATGACGAGGAATCAGCTTTAAAGGAGTACAAAGGGGTCTCCTGTTGCATCACTCCCCTGGCACAGAGTCTATGGTTCATGCAGACGGCCTGTGTCATAGCTACCTCGAGAGAGAGTCTGGTGGCGGATGTAAAGCCAAGGTGTCCTTAAGATGCTCAGACAGACCTCTGCAGAACAATCCCCTGAGAGCCGAATCATTTCAAGACAACTCTGTGGCTCACCGTCTAAACTCGGAACAATACCACTTGGCTGAGTGTTTTCCCTGAGATAGACTCATAACTAGAGTTGAGCGAAACGGGTCGGTCATATTCAAAAGTCACCGACTTTCGCTGAAGTCGGGTTTCATGAAACGAAACCTGACCATAGCGTGAGGTCGGACACGAGGTTGGCGACCAGAGTGCCAAAGTCGCGTTTCAAAAGATGCTTCCAGCGCCCTTTTTCAGCCAATGATGGAGGACGCACACTGTGGGCAACGCGATGACATAGGCATCGGTCACCACCATCTTTGAGAAGGGCATGCAAGTGATTGGCTGGCTTTGTGTGGTGTCACAGGGCTAGAAAAGGGAGTGGTAGCCGACCGCCATCTTACTTATGCCGATCTTAGCATAGGGAGAGCTGCTGCTGCTGCTGATTCTGTAGGGAGAGCGTTAGGCAGGGAAGAAGAACCAAAAAAACTGCTTCTGCTGTTAGCGAAATTCACTTACAACACAACACTTTGTGTGCAGTGACAGGGGAGGCTCTATTTTTGTGCATCAGCTCTGTTGGTTATTAGGCTGCCTTATAATGCTCCCTGATAGCTGCATTGCTGTTTGCAAACTGCTGTGCAAACTGCTTTTTTAAAAGCAAAAATACTTTTCTTCCTCTTTTCTGCAGTTACCAAGCGCTCCTTTTTCCACCCTTTTGTGTGTGCACTGTGCAGCAGTCCTGCTTATTAGGCTGCCTGCGTCCATACTTGGACTGAGAGCATCATTGTCAGCGTCCTCAAATCTCTAGTGAGATCCAAATTCTCACCAATCCTATAGACACCCTCCACCTTGTCATACACCATCCAATTTCAGCATGTTACGTTGAGGTGTAATCTCTACTGGGCCAGAGACAATAGTTCAGCGTCCTCAAATCTATAGTGAGATTCAAATTCTCACCAATCCTATAGACACCCTACACCTTGTCATACACCATCCAATTTCAGTCTATTACATTTAGGTGTAATCTCTCCTGGGCCAGAGACAATAGTTCTGCGTCCTCAAATCTATAGCGAGATTCAAATTCTCACCAATCCTATAGACACCCTCCACCTTGTCATACACCATCCAATTTCAGTCTATTACATTTAGGTGTAATCTCTCCTGGGCCAGAGACAATAGTTCAGCATCCTCAAATCTATAGTGAGATTCAAATTATCACCAATCCTATAGACACCCTACACCTTGACATACACCATCCAATTTCAGCCTGTTACATTGGCGTGTAATCTCTACTGGGCCAGAGACAATACTTCTGCGTCCTCAAATCTATAGTGAGATTCAAATTCTCACCAGTCCTATAGACACCCTACACCTTGTCATACACCATCCAATTTCAGTCTTTTACATTGAGGTGTAATCTCTCCAGGGCCAGAGACATTAGTTCTGCATCCTCAAATCTATAGTGAGATTCAAAATCTCACCAATCCTATAGACACCCTCCACCTTGTCATTCACCATCCAATTTTAGCCTGTTACATTGTGGTGTAATCTCTACTGGGCCAGAGACAATAGTTCAGCGTCCTCAAATCTATAGTGAGATTCAAATTCTCACCAATCCTATAGACACCCTACACCTTGTCGTACACCATCCAATTTCAGTCTGTTACATTGAGGTGTAATCTCCCTGGGCCAGAGACAGTAGTTCTGCGTCCTCAAATATATAGTGAGATTCAAAATCTCCCCAATCCTATAGACACCCTCCACCTTGTCATTCACCATCCAATTTCAGTCTGTTACATTGAGGTGTAATCTCTCCTGGGCCAGAGACAATAGTTCTGAGTCCTCAAATCTATAGTGAGATTCAAAATCTCACCCATCCTATAAACACCCTCCACCTTGTCATTCACCATCCAATTTCAGCCTGTTACATTGAGGTGTAATCTCTACTGGGCCATAGACAATAGTTCAGCATCCTCAAATCTATAGTGCGATTCCAATTCTCACCAATCTTATAGACACCCTCCGCCTTGTCATTCACCGTCCAATTTCAGCCTGTTACATTGAGGTGTAATCTCTACTGGGCCAGAGACAATAGTTCAGCGTCCTCAAATCTATAGTGAGATTCAAATTCTCACCAATAGTAGATACATCTTTTATCTTGATTTACAGTACCATATAGCTGATGGTATTTTGGGTACATTTTCACAAAAACGAGCAAGTATGGTGGACGACACCATGGAAGTGGGCGGGGGGTTGCCAGCTGGTCCTGATGGTGGTGGTGGTGTTGCATCTGTTGGTAGTGGCAAAAGCACAATAGCACCTAAGGCAGGAGGTGTTGAGCCTGCATCATTGTCTGGCTCCACAAGGCCTCGAAGGCTCTCTTTTCTGGGAGTAGGTAAACCACTTTTAAAGCCGGAGCTTCAGGAACAAGTTTTGGCTTACATTGCTGACACAGCCTCCTGCTCTCTCGCCTCCTCTTCTGAAGTTTCAAAAAATAAAAGCACTGAGACGTCATTGGAGGCTCCTGGTCAGGAACAACACCTTTCCTTGTGTCCTTCACCCCTACCAAAAGTGAAGGATGTGGCAGGCCACATTACCGATTACTTCATGGAGCTCTTTTCACATACCGCGCCTGGGTTAGCTAGTCAAATCGCAAATTCCCCAGTCCAACATGAATCTGACATGGAGTGCACTGATGCACAGCCACTGCTAGATTTTTCTGCTGGTACATTCACTCAGAGCACTACATTGTCCTCGCAGTGTACTGAGGCAGAATCAGACCCTGATGAAACTCAGGTGCCCCATCCCACATACTATACCACCTTACACGGTGACACAGAGGAAAGTGCACATGAAATTGAAGAGGAGGTGATGGATGACCCAGTTGTTGATCCAGATTGGCATCCATTGGGGGAAGAGGGTGCCGCTGCCAATAGCTCAGAAGAGGAGGAGGAGGATCTGTAGCAGGCAACGACATCGCAACAGCTGTTATCTGGCAGGACCGTAGCAGTCCAAAAGCAAAAAGAGTTGCAGGACAGCTTGGCCAGACGGTCAAATTAGCACAGCGTGCAAGGTCTCAAAATGTCTTCCATAGTAGGAAGAGTGCAGTGTGGCACTTTTTTGAACAAAATCCTAATGATCAGGCAAAAGTTATCTGTAAGAAGTGTGCAAAGACCTTTAGCCGAGGGAAAAATCTGAGAAATTTGAATACCAGTTGCATGCTTAGACATTTAACCACCATGCACTTGCAAGCATGGACGGACTACCAAACCTCACATACCACATGTGCACCTGCTCCAAATGAAGGTAGTCAGCAACGCTACATCGCTTCCCCCACTGTAAGCCCACCGGTTAGCACACCACCAGCAGCAAATGTCGAGGTGTCGTCGCAAGGGCAAAGCAGTCATGGAATCACAATGTTATTGCTACAAAAGACTGAATCTAGGCCATCAGCAACACCACCAACACCATCACCAACCCTCTCTCAGTCCGCCGTGTCCACCGCTAGTTCCACCATATGCAGCTCTCAAGTCCAGCTCACCCTACCAGAAACTCTGAGTAGGACAAGAAAGTACTCATCCTCTCCTCCGCGTACACTGGCTTTGAACACCCACATTGCCAAACTAATCTCGCTAGAGATGATGCCCTACCGGTTAGTTGAAAGCAAAGCTTTCCGCGAGCTCATGGCCTATGCAGTGCAATGCTATGACCTACCCAGTCGGCACTTCTTTTCGCGAAAAGCCATCCCAGCCCTCCACGTGCATGTGAAAGACCGCATTGTCCATGCACTCAAGCAATCAGTGAGTGGAAAGGTGCACCTCACAACAGATGCATGGTCCAGTAGGCATGGCCAGGGCCGTTACGTGTCCATCACTGTGCACTGTGTCAATGTGGTGGATGCAGGGTCCACAGAGGACAGCGGCGGTGCGACAGTGCTGCCTAGCCCACGATATAGGAAACAGTTGGCTGTAGGCGTTCGACCCTCCTCCTCCTCCAGAAGCGAAAGCTCGTCCACAGAGCGCAGTTGCACGAGCACTCCATCCGCAGCTGCCAGGGTTGCACATGAGGTGTCCCACTATCGAACAGCTAGTGGTAAGCATCAGCAGGCTGTGTTGAAGATGATGTGTTTGGGCGACAACAGACACACTGTGGAGGTACTGGCCGACTACTTGCAGCGACAAACTGAGTCATGGCTGGGCAGTCTACATCTTGAGGCAGGCAAGGTAGTTAGTGATAACGGCCGTAATTTTGTGGCAGCCATAGCCCTTTCAAAACTCAGACACATACCTTGCCTGGCTCACACCTTGAACCTGGTGGTGCAGTGCTTCCTCAATAATTATCCGGAGTTAACACCCCTGCTCCATAAGGTGCGAAGACTGTGCTCGCACATCCACCGGTCGCCCGCACACTCCAGTCGTAAGCAGAAGCTGCAGCGATTGCTCCACCTTCCTAAGCACCACCTAATTATCGACGTTGCAACAAGGTGGAACTCCACCCTGCACATGGTTCAGAGGCTGTGCGAACAGAGGCAGGCTGTAATTCATTTGTGGGAGGATACACGGGCAGGCAGTTTGCAGGCAGACATGGAGTTGTCTGGTGTGCAGTGGTCGAAGCTGAAAGACCTCTGTAAAGTCCTTCAGTGTTTTGAGGATTGCACACAGCTGGTAAGCGCAGACGACGCCATCATAAGCATGAGCATCCCATTTATGTGTCTGCTCATGCAAACTTTGATGCACATTAAGGAGCAGGCGTCTGCAGCCGAGGAGGAAGAGGAGGACGGAAGCCTTGATGACAGTCAGCCATTGTCTGCTCAGGGAAGTCTCGTGGACGAGATGGAGGAAGAAGAGGAAGAGGAGGAGGATGATGGGGATGATTATTTTGGGGAGGAGGATGCTTCTCAGGGGGCAAGAAAAAATGTTGGCGTGGCAAGGTCAGGTACAGGGTTTGTGCGTGACTGGAGGGATGTGGATTTGCCAGAAAGTGCTCCTCCACCCAGCACTCGCAGTGCATCATTGACACCCGGAGCATTGGCCCACATGTCTGATTATGCCTTGCAGATCCTAAAAAGGGACCCCCGCATTGCCAAAATGATGAAAGATGATGACTACTGGTTAGCCAGCATCCTGGATCCACGCTATAAAGGCAAATTCCAAAACATCGTGCCACAGGAGAACCTAGAGCTAATATTGGCTAACAAACAAACAACTCTGGTAAACCGTTTGTTTGAGGCATTCCCAGCACACAGCGGCGGTGATGTTTTTCCAATGAACCGTAGGGGGCAACATGGAAGAGGTGTTCGTGGTGCACACAGCCGAAGTGGCGTTGGACACAGGGGTTTCATGACCATGTTGTGGACTGATTTTTCAAGTACCGCTCACACGACTGGTAATACTGCATCGACCAAAAGTGACAGGAGACAGCAGTTGTCAACTATGGTAACAAACTACTTCTCCTCCCATATCAATGTTCTCCCTCACTGGTCATTCCCCTTTGACTACTGGGCCAGTAAACTTGACACCTGGCCTGAATTGGCACAATATGCCTTACAGGAGCTCGCTTGCCCTGCTGCTAGTGTGTTATCTGAAAGAGTCTTCAGTGCTGCTGGATCAATCCTAACAGAAAAAAGGACCCGTCTGTCGACCCAAAATGTTGATGATCTAACCTTCATTAAAATGAACCATGCATGGGTTTCAAAGGATTTTGTCCCACCCTCCACTGCTGACACATAGGTTGCCAGAAAAATGGCTTGCTTTTGTCCTCCTCTTCCGCGGACTTCTCCAATTACTAAATTTGGACCTGCTGAATGTCCAACATCAACATATGCCAATTTTTCCACCTCCCTTACTGGGCTGCCTCCCCCCACAGGACCGGGGTCACCACCTGGCGCACGCACCCGTGCGAGTGCCGTTGCCCTGGACAGGTGGGTGGGCACTCTTTGGTAACGGCATTGGCACAAGGTGCCTCATAGTAAAATCAAGTGTCTCTGATGGTGGGGGTGCACACCCGCCATCAGACACACCAGCGTACTATGAGGGGCCCTGTGCCAGTGCCGTCGCCAATGAGTGGGCACCCCCTGCTTGCTCAAGATCACAGCACTTGCAAAGTTGAAATACTTACCTCTCCCTGCTCCACTGCCGTGACGTCTTCCGCATTTCCTGACAGTGACATTCTGGTCAGAGAGCGTGATGACATCACGACTGTACGCCCTCTGCCTAAACAGACCAAGTGCAGAGAGATGGAAGATGGGGACGACGAGGAGTCCAAACTAGTACAGGGATTCCCTAGCGAGGAGACTTATTTGTTTTCAATGTTGGGACAGCTATTTTTGGGGAGCACTATACTCTGGAGAATGATATATAAGGCCCACCATACACTGGAGCATTCCAAAGGTGGACATCAGACACTGGAGCTGCATTTACAGGGCCCATTATGCACTGGAGCATTAGAAATGGGGCCCATTATATATGGAGCATTATTTGGGCCCATAACACAGTGAAGCTTCATCCATGGGGACCAACATATACTGTAGCATTATGTGGAGCTCATCATATACTGTTTCAAACATTATATGGGACCAATGATTCTGTATGGAGAAATATATGGGCCTCGTTACTCTGTATAGCGCACTATGCGGTGGCCATAATACTGTATGGAGTAATATACTGTCCGTTTTTGGAGCTATTGGAGAATTTAAAATGGATGTCAGTCATGAGATGCAAGAAGTGAAGTATTTTTCATTGTACTATACTGCTATTTCTCTGCCGTATCAGAGAATCATGAATTGTGGCATGTGTTAAAGGAGCCCATTGACACTCTTTGGCCCTGGGCCCACGAAAATCTGGAGCCAGCCCTACCCCCCCCACAACTTTAGCCAAATAACCCCCAGTTTTCAATGCCTAACTATTATTATAAAGTAAATTAAGGTTGACAAGCTTAAGTAATAAGAATTGATGTTTTTGGCATTAAAATGGGCACTGTAGGTGTGTTTCATGTCCTCCACTCCCTGCCGACCTTGGTTCCCCATTGACTTGCATTGGGTTTCGTGTTTCAGTTGGCCTTCGACTTTTCACGATAATCAGCTGATTTCGTTCCACCCGACTTTTAAGAAAGTCGGGTTTCATGAAACCCGACTCGACCCGAAAAAAGGCAAAGTCGCTCATCTCTACTCATAAGCATGATGCCAGCCAGTCACACATGATCAGCTTCATCATAAATTTGCCCAAGGGCCT
Organism: Dendrobates tinctorius; assembly: GCF_039654945.1. Classification (NCBI taxonomy): domain Eukaryota; kingdom Metazoa; phylum Chordata; class Amphibia; order Anura; family Dendrobatidae; genus Dendrobates; species Dendrobates tinctorius. Next base: position 64,212,302 of record NW_027361679.1, read on the forward strand.
CAAAGAACCGATACAGACACTCTTTTAAGAGCAGTAGGGGAAAGAGAAAAAACCTAAGCCTGTGGAGCCTTCCTTAATAAAGAGATGATAACCCTCACCCTTTGACTCTCATCTCCTGAAAAACAAGGTCGCAGGGAAAACAGCAACTTACACCCCTCTTTAAAAGGCCAAAACTATTTTTATCCCCACAGAAGGTATCAGGTAACTTAACTGGAGGCTCAGGGGAAAATAACGAAACATCAGTAGCTCCCCCACCTTGAGCCCCAGAGAGAGGAGCATTCCGAACAGCATCTGCTACCTCTCTCTGAACCTGCTAATTGGACTGAGCCAAAACCCTCTGCTCTACAGACAGTTTTTACATCATCTGGGTTAAATTAGTGACCTGCTCTGAGAGAGCACGAAGAGGGTCCATGATTATAATATGAGAAAGCTTTAATGCCCCCACGCAAGGAAAACATTTTTGGGTCAATGATAATGACAAGACACACTAATTGTGTGTCTTACATGTACACACCAGAGGGGGTGATGTGGATAGGGCAGCAGTCTCGAGTTGTAGCGTGCAGCCGCTGCTGGGTATAAGCCGCACCAGAGCAGGACCTGGCAAGGCACGTGACCACCAGGGGAGTGGACCGAGGCGGAGCTCACCCCCGTACAAGAGAGAGAGCAAAGCAGGAGCCGGCAACGCCGGGAGAAAGGTCAGACCAGCCAAGATCAGTAACCGGAGGGTAACGCAGTGTCCTAGGGATGAGACAGAAGAATGGTGCAAAATAAGCTAAAGTTAGAAGTCGTACAGAAACGCAGTAACCAGGGGCGCAAAGTGGAAGTCAGAAAACTAGCCAAGGGTTAGAACCGAAGAAATACAGAATCACAATGCAGACACAAAATGAGGGAGAAAACAAATCATACACAGTACAGGCACACAGAGGAACAAGTGGTGTACACAAGCATCACTTTAGGTCAGCTGCTCAGCTGAGAAAAGAAGTATAACTGACAAAAAGCCCAGCTCAAGAGTGGGTTAAAATAGCCCTCCCCAAACAAAAAAAGGAGGCCATACAGAGTTAACGCCAACAAACCCAGGATGGGGAAGAAAATTCTGTCCTGAGCTATGACAGCTGAGAGCAGTAGGGTTGACTGCTTAAGTTCCAGCCAAGAAGACTTTCATCTTTACAAAGAAGCGCAAGGTCCAACTTGAATTTGCCAAATAACACAGCCAATGGAATGAGTCAGATTGGTCTAAGGTGTTGTGGTCGGATGAATCCAAGTTCAATCTGTTTGGTAGTGATGGCAAGCACTACATATACCGTATATACTCGAGTATAAGCTGACCCGAGGCACCTAATTTTACTTAAAAAAACTGGGAAACCTTATTGACTCGAGTATAAGCCGGGTATGCATTGTCCCCTCATCCCCAACCTGGTATGCACGGCCTCCTCATCCCCATCCTGGTCTGCACGGGCTCCTCTTCCCAATCCTGGTCTGTATGGCTCCTCATCCCTATCCTTGGATGCAATGCTACTCATCCCTATCCTTGTATGCAAGGCTCTTCTTCCCTATTCTGTTATGCAAGGTTCCTCATCCCTATTCTGGTATGCAAGGCTCCTCATCTCCTTCCTGGTATGATTGGACCCATCCCTATCCTTCTATGTATGGCTCCGCCCCTCACAGCGTCTTGTTCCGGTGCCAGCAGCTGCTTTGCGCTTGTAAGCAGCGCGTGGCAGGGACGTCATGCACTGCTCGCAAGCAGAGCACAGCTGCCGGAATACTCATTGCTGCCCACACCGGACTATGAGCGTGGAGGGCAGTATTAAGTAGCGCGCACAGTGTCAGCCACCGGGCGGTCACGTGTGCCGCAACTTAAGAGAAATGAATATTCACCTCTCTTAAATAGCGGCACACGTGAACGCCCGGCAACTGCAGGAAGCCGGCTGCTGCGGCTGACACTGTGTGCACTATTACAGAGAAATGAATATTCATTGCCATTGGGGTGAAATATTCATTTCTCTTTAGCAGCGGGCACAGTTACAGCCGCAGCTGCCGGCTCCTACCTCTGTGACCCGCTGCTCCCCTTCCCCCTCCATGTTTTCGAGGGGGGGGCGTTTTCAGTACAAAAAAAGTGCTAAAAATTTGGCTTATAATCAAGTATATACGGTACCGTCCAATTGGAAAATATAGTGATGTAAGCCACCAAATACAGCAAAACATGGTGGTGGCAATGTCATGGTTTGGGGCTGCTTTTCTGCACCTGCCTTTGACCCTCTGCATAGAATTGATGGAAATTTGAATGCTAACATGTACAAGGATATACTTTAGAATGCAATGCTGCCACTTGGTAAAACCAAAGTAGGCAGGGGATGGAAATTTCAGCAAGACAATGATCCTAAGCACATATCCAATCTTGTCAAAAATTGGTTAGCAAAGAAAAAAAATGTTCGCGTGTTGGAATGGCCAAGCCAATCACCTGATTTAAACCCTATAGAGCACCTTTGGGATGAATTAAGGCGACGAGTTGGTACCAAAATTCATAGCAATAAAGATGAATTGTTTACAGATTTGAAAATTGAATTGAGCAAGATCTCTCAAGATGTCTTGAATACCCTAGTGGCTTCAATTCCCAGTTGGTGTGGAGCAGTAATTAACCCCTTAATGACTGCCGATACGCCTTTTAAAGGCGGTAATTAAGGGTACTTAAACCACAGCACCGTGAATTCACGGCGCTGTGGAGTAAGTAAATAGCACCCCCAGGTTCGGATTTTCTCCGGGGTCTCGGCTGCAGGGGGTAGCCGAGACCCCAGAGAACATGAATCGGGTCGGTTTTTACCGACCCCGCTTTTGCGATCGCCGCTATTGACCCTAAAACGGCGACGGCAAAAGAAAAAAAGCCACGATTTTGCCTTTAATTTCTCTTTCCTCTGATGTGATCACATATCAGAGGAGCGAGAAATAGGGTCCCTGATCCCCCCCGGTACCTCTCCGTATTCCAGGGTCCCCTCCCAGTGGTCCTGCGTCCCGCCGGCATCCTCCGGTGGGCGCTACCATCTTGGATCTGGAAGAAAATGGTGGGCGCATGCGTAGTGCGCCCGCAGGTAATCTGCAGGCTCCGGCTGGCAGATTCCATTCATTCATTTTGATCACTATGATAAACTATCATAGTTATCAAAATTAAAAAAAATAGTAAATAACCCCTCCCCCATTTATCACCCCCTGAGGCTAGTTTCACACTTGCTTTTTTTTGCAGCGCGTTTTTCCCGCAAAAAAACGCATTGAAAAAACGCATACAAAAGCATACAACTGCTGCGTTTTTTTCAAGCATTTTTATGAGCATGCATGAAAAAAACGCAGCGTTTTTATGCGTTTGTATGCGTTTTTAGTGCGTTTTTACCGCGTTTGCGTTTTTTTCCAACATTAGGTGGCCCCTCACACTAACCCAAACCATGACTTTACTAACCCTAACCCTGACCCTAACCGTAACCCTGACCCTAACCCTTAACCAAACCATACTTAACCCTAATCCTGACCCTAACCCTGACCCTAACCCTTAACAAAACCATACTTAACCCTAACCCTGACCCTAACCCTAACCCTAACCCTGACCCTAACCCTAACCCTGACCCTAACCCTTAACCAAACCATACTTAACCCTAATCCTGACCCTAACCCTGACCCTAACCCTTAACAAAACCATACTTAACCCTAACCCTGACCCTAACCCTAACCCTAACCCTAACCCTGACCCTAACCCTGACCCTAACCCTTAACCAAACCATACTTAACCCTAATCCTGACCCTAACCCTGACCCTAACCCTTAACAAAACCATACTTAACCCTAACCCTGACCCAAACCCCAACCCTAACCCTGACCCTGACCCTAACCCTAAACCCCCTTAACTAACCCTAACTCTAACCCAAACCCCTAAATTCCATGGTTAAATAAAAAAAACGCATATGCAAAAAAACGCATACATGAGCATGCCAGTGCACACATATGCGCATCCATAGGCTATAATGGCCATTTTTAGCGCAAAACGTGCGCATATGTGCGCATGCGCTTTTTTGCAGGGCCAAAAAATGCAACATGCTGCGTCTGGAAAATACAAACGCACACCCCAAAAAAACGCAGCGCATGAAAATCACATACATGCGCTTACAAGCGCGCAGGTATGCGCACCCATATTAAAATATAGGGGAAAAAACGCATGCGCACATATGCGTTTTTTTCCAGCGCTAAAAAACGCAAATGTGAAACCAGCCTTAGTTAGGCAAACATAATGAAATAAAGAAAATATATTTTTTTTCATTTTTCCATTAGGGTTAGGGCTAGGGTTAGGGCTAGGATTAGGGTTAGGGCTAGAATTAGGGTTAGAGTGAATTAGGATTAGGGATTAGGGTTGGGATTAGGGTTAGGGGTGTGTTGGGGTTAGAGCAAGAATTGAGGGGTTTCCACTATTTACCAACTTTGGGGGTCTAAAAATTGGGGGCTAAAAAATCACTTTTGTGGAAATAAAAAAGACTTTTTATTTTCACGGCTCTGAAAGGCATTGATGCTATGGACTGGTATGCCAGTTCCCCAAACCTGAATTCAATCAAGCACATCTGGAACATCATGTCCCACCAATGCCACATTGCACTTTGGACTGTCCAGGAGTTGACTGATGCTTTAATGTAGGTCTTGGAGGAGATCCCTCAGGAGAACATCTGACACCTCATCAGGAGCATGTTCAGGTGTTGTAGGGAGGTCACACAGTAACAAGGAGGCCACACACAAAACTGAGCATCATTTCCTTGTCTTGAGGCATTTCCATTGAAGTTGGATCAGCTTATAATTAGATTTTTCACTTTGATTTTGAGCATCATTCCAAATCCAGACATCCATAGGATATTAATTTTGATTTACATTGATCATTTTAAAGTTTTATTGTTCTCAGTGCATTCCACTATGTAATGAAGAAAGATTTTTCAACTGGAATATTTAATTCAGTGATATCTCGGATGTTGTATTTTAGTGTTCCCTTTATTTTTTTTTTTACTATGTTTGTTTGAAACAAACCACAGCACACTGCATCACTGCATTTGGTTTGGGCTCTGTACCTTGTGGAAGCTGGAAAGGTATGTCTCACTATAGATGGCAGTGGGCAACAATTGTATAGTGGCATAGGGATCCTAGTGAAACTTGTATAAGTGCCAAGCTGTGCAAAATAGAAGATGCCAACTGCCAATAAATAGATGACCCCATGTATTTCCCTGGCATTTCGATGATAAGTTAGCCTTGTAGCAGGTGCAAAGTGCATCGAAAGTAGTACAGTATGTAGTAGTATGTTGTATGTATGGCAATGTCCCAAAATCACCCTCTTATCATACAATGCAAAGAAACATTGAAAGTACCACACCCAGGGTAATGTGTTAGCTTGTTTGACACGTTCCAAAATGTTCAAAGTTCATTGGCTTGGTAAAAAAAATACAATACTTTGCCTCAAAACTACTTGGCCAAGGGGAAGAGTCCCATGGCATTCTATCCAAATTACAACTATTATGTTATTAGTTCATAATTAAAATCATTTAACACAACTTCTGAGAAAGATGCCTGGAGTGGATCCCCCTGGACAAGATCATTTCATTTATTAATTTGATTAGTATTCCACCATGAACACAAATATTACAAGGTTACTTGGCTGACAAACTGCAGAAAATATTTGGCTTACTATCAGTCCCAGATCGCTTAATAATAGAAAGAATTAATAATTTAATAGAGCAGAGTTTGCAGCTTATGTTATGCTTTCATCACATTTATGGCCTTGTTTGGACATACAAACTGGAAACAGCTCCCAGCACATATGGTAAATGGAGGCCTAGCATACTGTATTTGCCACAGTGGCTTCCATTGCACACAGGGTCTTATTTTCAAAAAGCATATACAGCACATTATACTTTTTTTATGAAATAATATTATGCCTGTGTTTAGATTTCATAAATTATTTCACTGTGCAGATTACATTGTGCCTTAACCTATACCTGTGATCAACATTGTGGTATAAATGAATGCATAATCTAGACCTTCAAAAAGAAGACTTAGCCCTTATAAAAATCATACTGGTACTGTTGTTGAATTTTAGCAAATGTGCTTTAGAGAAAAACATTTTAATTACATGTGGAAATGAGTGGCTTCGGTGCACCCTTGGCATGGTCAAGTGCTAGTGTAGATTTCTGACCCCTCAATTAAAATATTCCATTCCGCCTTTCATGGTGATTGGCAGAGCTCACTTTGGAGTGCTGTCTGATCGAAACTGCCAGCGCTGCACATACTGACACTGGAGTGACCAACAGTGTGCACACGCAATGTCAGCGTGTGCACAGCAAGAGTCCTTATTCATCTCTCCTGTCAGTAGCTGCTGCTGCTGTGTGACCCAATGATTATCAAGCGAAAATTCTGGAAGGGGCCCCATTTTTTTAAGGGCCCCCTAAAAGCCATGAAGTCTGCCTCTATCTTATGTATACCATCAATCCTCCGTCACGTCCTAGAAATGTTCCATCCTTCATGCCCACTTCAAGTGGTACCAACCTGCTAAGCTGGGGTCTGCAATAATAGAAATATATACTTTTTACAACACTGTTCTGATATCTTTGATGCAGATTTAGAAATTTGGAGCTACGATGTTCCAACTTTTTTCTGCTTTATGCTGGTAATAACTAAAAGAATTTGCTTTCCCATGACTAATGTTGAGAGTAGTAGATCCCCATCATACCCTTGACAAAACCAACATATGTTTTCATGTTTAAGATGTCAATCATTCTTGAAGTGTAAGGCAATGAAAACAAGTAAGAGAAAGGTGTGTGGTCTGTCATAAATGTTATGAGAGAAAAGTATACAAGTTTAACATATACAGTTAGAAAAGTGATAAGAAGCGAGGACTATGACAGAAATGTTCATACACGTTATAGATTTCAATACTACACCGTATGGAAAGGCTTCGGGAATATACTGTACAGTTGTGACCAAAAGTTTGAGAAAAAAAGTTCAGTTATTTTTTTCTGCTAAAGTCCCATTCGTATTGTTTAGGACATCTGGAAGAATGATTGTGCGGAGAAGAAAAGGTGAAAGCTACCATGAGTCTTGAGTCATGTCAACAGTGAAGCATCATGAAACCTTCCTTGGTGGGCTCACTCACTAATTTGCCTAAGGACACTGCCATGAATAAAGAATGGTGTCTACCCAAGAGCAACTTCTCTAAACAATCAGGGAACAATTTGGTAATGGACAATGCTTTTTTCAGCATGATTGAGCACCATCTAATATGGCAGAAGTGATAACTAAATGGCTGTGTGTACAAAATTGTCCTGATTCCACCACTCAGTGTGTCTTGGACACAGTGAGTGACTGGTCAGTCATCCAATTTTGTGCAGGACCATGCTGAGCTGTCAGTATTTTCATAGACAGCTTAGTAGTCCAATCTAGTGCAGGGACATGCTGAGCTGTTGGTAATTTGATTGACTGTTCAGGTGTCCAATTTGAGACTGGAAAGTGCTGAGCTCACTTCAGGTGTTCCCTGTTCTTAGTGATTAAACAGCTATTTAGCTAAGCAGTCAGTCTCAGATAGCTTAGTAGCTATCAGCTGAGTGTGGTGTTTTCTCTCTGCTTTGATTTCTGAACTCATTCTGATCATTTGTTGACGGACCCTGGATTTACTTACTGACTCTACCAGTTTGTATGACCCCTTTTGCCTTGACGTACTCTGACCTTGGAATTCTGACTCTGGACTGTGACCTGACTATGCCTTTATCTCTTCCCTCTGTTTATGACAAACCCTTCTGACTCGACCTCTGACTCTTCAAATTCCCTGAATCATAGCTTGTCCATGAGAAGTGACTCAGCATAACAAAAACATTGACATGTTGGGTCTATGGTCAGTAAACTCAGATCTCAATCCAATTGAGAATGTGAAAATCAGGTGATCACCTAGTCAAGCCCCTCCAGGCTCTCCTCAGACGATGGCACAGTGGTTCCACCACTTCTGTTACACCAACATTCATGAGTCTGGCTGCATCTTGCATAGAAATAAAATAAAAATTGAGCAGTAATATACAGCATATACAATATACATGAGGTATCGGTCGGTATTTTGGCCAAAATACGCAAGCTCGCAACCTACATCAAGGGTGCTCACTGTCGTGCGAGTCCCTATACTAAAATTTAAAAAAACACAGCAAATTTGCCACGAGGGCTGTCAAGTTTACATTGAGATTGAAAATGGTGCTATAAACCAACATGTTCACAATGGGGACATATTTATAGGAAGAGAACGTTTACTTTTCCAAAAAGATATTGGTTGAGCATGTATGGATGTATTTACAGAAATGTGGTTGCTAAGTTTTCCACCAAATTGTTTGTATTTTTGATGTTCACATGGCTATCTGTTATGAAGTATAAATGGAAATCAAGAAAGATCTTACAGCCACTTGACTTCAGCACCAAAATGAAAGGAACAAGCGGTACAGATCACAGAGATGACTTTTCTGCCAGCGAAGATTCTGCCAAGATCCCGCGTTCCTTGCAATGCACGGGACTGTTTAGCTGGAATGCAATTTACAGCTCTCCATATTCGCTCTCCTGGGTCTTTGTGTTCAGAATTCCAGTAGCTTGCATTTACATAATTACTATAGCATTTTGAGAAAACAGCTACATTACTTTCTCCATGAATAGTTACTTCTAATTTGATCCTCTGTTAATTATTAAAAACATGTAAGAGGAAAGACTCTAATTATATCTGATGGGCCATAATTAGGATGGAAAAGCATTTTTATTTTTCTGGATTTTACTATTAAGAAACACATATGGATACTGTTTTATGAAGCCAAAGCAGCTGTGAGGTATGTTTTATTGCTTTGTAGTAAAAATAATATTCCAAAACTAATTACAATCATATTCATATTATTATGGTTAGATTTAAGAAGAAAAATTAAATAAAAAACGAAACAATCTAAAAGGAATATGTCCGCATGTTTTTATTACCTCATCTGAGAGCAGCGGGATTTAGGGGCAGAGACCCTGACTCCAGTGATGTCATTTACTGGGCTGCTTGCTGCAGTTTTGATAAAATCTTTGTTTTTACTTCCGCAGATCTAGCAATTCTCTGAGTGCTGAGCTCTATATAACCCCACCCACACCACTGATTGGTAGAATTATGTATATATACACTGTGCATAGGTAGAAAGCTACCAATCAGTGATGGGGGTTGTAACAACCTTGCTGGCGTCACTGCATGGCCTCCCATCCCCCGCACACCAACTTACTTTCTGCTTCAAGCCATGCTGTGAAATCTGTCTGTTGCCAGCCCTGAGCTCCATGTGCTATGCCTCTTGTTCTCCTGCCTGCTCTCCATGTTTCCTGACTCTGTGTATAGCGGGGCGGCACCTGAACTCTCTGGTTCTTATGCAGTCAGGGTGCACCTGGGTAATCTGTCCCTGACCAATCACCTGGAGCCCTTGACTATTTAGTTTCGCCACTCCCACTGAAACATTGCCTGTGCAATGTCTAAAGTCAGTTAGCTCCTTGCTGCTGAACTAGCCAGGCCCTGTTCTGTGTATCTCCTTCTCTGTAGGAATACTCTGTCTCGCTTTGTACCTTGTCCGCCTGCCAGGAGGCAGAATATCCTGGTCCTTGTGTCTTTGTCCCTGTGTCTCCGTCTGAACTCAGTCTTACCTCTGTCTGTCAGTCTCCTTGTTTGTGGTTTCCTTCTCTGCCGTGTCTTTCCTTGTGTCCTCCCTGTCTGTGCATCTGCACCCTCGCAGCTTTATCTGTGTTCCGCACTCCTGCGGCTCTGCCTGTTCCGCACTCCTGCGGCTCTGCCTGATCCGCACTCCTGCGGCTCTGCCTGCTCCGCACTCCTGCGGCTCTGCCTGCTCCGCACTCCTGCGGCTCTGCCTGCCCCGCACTCCTGCGGCTCTGCCTGCCCCGCACTCCTGCGGCTCTGCCTGTTCCGCACTCCTGCGGCTCTGCCTGTTCCGCACTCCTGCGGCTCTGCCTGCTCCGCACTCCTGCGGCTCTGCCTGCTCCGCACTCCTGCGGCTCTGCCTGCTCCGCACTCCTGCGGCTCTGCCTACTCCGCACTCCTGCCTTTATCCATACCTGCATCTCCTGTGTGAACAGGTCCAAACCTGTTCTCTCATATACCACACCTTCCTGCCTATATCCATACCTGCATCTCCTGTGTGAACAGGTCCAAACCTGTTCTCTCATATACCACTCCTTCCTGCCTTTATCCATACCTGCATCTCCTGTGTGAACAGGTCCAAACCTGTTCTCTCATATACCACTCCTTCCTGCCTTTATCCATACCTGCATCTCCTGTGTGAACAGGTCCAAACCTGTTCTCTCATATACCACTCCTTCCTGCCTTTATCCATACCTGCATCTCCTGTGTGAACAGGTCCAAACCTGTTTTCTCATATACCACTCCTTCCTGCCTTTATCCATACCTGCATCTCCTGTGTGAACAGGTCCAAACCTGTTCTCTCATATACCACTCCTTCCTGCCTTTATCCATACCTGCATCTCCTGTGTGAACAGGTCCAAACCTGTTCTCTCATATACCACACCTTCCTGCCTATATCCATACCGGCATCTCCTGTGTGAACAGGTCCCTACCTGTTCCTTCTCATGCTGTGCCCGCCTGTCCTGTGTCTCAAGCCGTGCCCGCCTGTCCTGTCTCTAGCCGTGCCCGCCTGTCCTGTGTCTCCAAGCCGTGCCCGCCTGTCCTGTGTCTCCAAGCCGTGCCCGCCTGTCCTGTGTCTCCAAGCCGTGCCTGCCTGTCCAGTATCTCCAAGCCACGCCTGCTTGCCCTGTATCTGTCGTACCTTCTTGCCCTGTGTATCAGCCTGCTTGTCACTCGCACCTATCCAGGTGTCCTGTTCCCGAGTGGGATCAGCAGCCACAGCCAGACACCACCCTGGAGTGGCACCCGGCAGCTACCTGCCGCACAAGCCTGACGTCACCATCAGAGGCTCCAGTGAAGACCAAGGAAGCTGCCGTAGTTACGCCCCTTCCAGGGTAGTCTGGTTTGTGGCACAGTGGGGCCACAACCCCCCCCGGCTCGCGCCATTCAGCCAAGGCGCGAGCGTGACAGGGGTGTGACTGGACTACGTGCCAACAGGTTTACTAGTCCTCTAGCGATAATCTCTTGCTGATAAAACAGTGATTTTATCAAAACTACAGGAAGTCACCAAGTAAATGACCCTACTTCATTTGCTGCTCACAGATTAGGTGGCAAAACCTGGTGACAAATTCCCTTTAACCTGTTCCCGCCGCAACCAATTTCCATTTTTTCATTTTTTCCTCTTCTTCTTCCAAAAGCCATAACTATTTTATGTTTCTGTCCACATAGACGCATGAGTGTTTGCTTTTTGAGGGACAAGTTGCACTTCTGAATGACACCGTTGATTTTACTACATAGTGTATTGGAAAAATGGGGAAAAAAAATCCAATTGTGTGGAAATTGTGAAAAAATGCAATTTGACATTGCTTTTTGGAAATTGTTTTTACAGTGTATATTGTGTGATAAAAATAACTTACATCAATACAATTATGGTGATACTAAACTTATCCAGTTCTTTTATTATTTAGTGGTCAAAAAAATCAGAACTTTGAAAAAGAGATTTTTTTTACTGTGTCGCTATTTTTCGAGACCAGTTTAGGCTAATGGAGTTGTGTGAGGGATTATTTCTTTTTGCGGGTCAAGATGACGTTTTTTACTAATACTATTTGAAGATAGATATGACAATGTTCACTTGTTGCACATTTTTTGTGGTGTTGCAGTGACCAAAAAAACCCTGCAAGTAGAGTTGAGCGAAACGGGACGGTCAAATTCAAAACTAGCTGACTTTAGCTAAAGTCGGGTTTCGCCGATCGGAACCCGACCATAGCGTGAGGTCGGCCATGAGGTCGCCTATCAGAGCGTCAAAGTCGCATTTCAAATAACACTTCCAGCGCCTTTTCTCAGCCAATGAAGTTGGACGCACACTGTGAGCAACGCAATGACATGGGCAGCGGCCACCACCATCTTAGAGAAGGGAATTGAAGTGATTTGTGTGGCGTCACAGTGGATATAAAAGGCTGTGACCGCCGACCGCCATCTTACTTCTGCCGATCTTAGAATAGGGAGAGGTGCGGCTGCTGATTCTGAACAGGGAGAGCGTTAGGCAGGGAAGAAGAAGAAAAAACTGCTTCTGCTGATAGCGCTTTTCACTGTAGTTAGTGTGCAGTGAAAGGGGAAGATTTTTGTTGTGTACAGCAGCGCTGGTGGTGATTAGGCTGCCTTTTAAGGCTACCTGCTAGCTGCATTGCTGTGTGCACAATGCTGTTCAAACTGCTTTTTTCAAAGCACTCCAACTTTTGTTATTTTGTCCTGTTGAGTTACTGAGCATTCATTTTTTCACACACCGTATAGCGGTGTACGCTCCGCACACTCTACCGTGTACCGGCTGGTATCACGGACAAATAGAAGCTATCTGTGTGTGACTCGGGAAAAAAAAGCTGAGGAGTTTTTCCATTTTTCCAGACCTACAACTTAGAGTGCTGTCCGCTTTTCAAACAGTTTCGTATATCTGCTGTCTGATCACGGTCAAAACTAGACAGAGACAGCATGTGTCAGTCCCTATACAAATAGATGGAGATTGACAATTTTCCATACAGACACCGTATAGTGGTATACACGCCTCACACACTACCGTGTACCGCCTTGTATCATGGACAAAAAGAAGCTATCTGTGTGTGACTCTGGAAAAAAAAGCCGATGAGTTTTTCCATTTTTCCAGACCCACACCTTAGAGTGCTGTCCGCTTTTCAAACAGTTTCGTATATCTGCTGTTTGATCACGGTCAAAACTAGACAGAGAAAGCGTGTGTCAGTCCATATACAAATAAAGAGATTGACAATTTTCCATACAGACACCGTATAGAGGTGTACGCTCCTCACACGCTACCGTGTACCGCCTTGTATTATGGACAAATAGAAGCTATCTGTGTGTGACCCTGGAAAAAAAAAGCCGAGGAGTTTTTCTGTTTTACTAGACCCACACCTTAGAGTGCTGTCCGCTTTTCAAACAGTTTCGTATATCTGCTGTATGATTACGGTCAAAACTAGACAGAGACAGCGTGTGTCAGTCCCTATACAAATAGACGGAGATTGACAATTTTCTATACAGACACCGTATAGCGGTGTACGCTCCTCCCACACTACCGTGTACCGCCTTGTATCATGGACAAAAAGAAGCTATGTGTGTGTGAATATGGGAAAAAAAGCCGAGGAGTTATTCCGTTTTTCCAGACATACACCTTAGAGTCCTGTCCGCTTTTCAAACAGTTTCGCATATCTGCTGTTTGATAATGGTCAAAACTAGACAGACAGCGTGTGTCAGTCCCTATACAAATAGACGGAGATTGACAATTTTCCATACAGACACCGTATAGCGGTGTACGCTCCTCACACGCTACCGTGTACCGCCTTGTATCATGGACAAAAAGAAGCTATGTGTGTGTGTGAATATGGGAAAAAAAGCCGAGGAGTTATTCCGTTTTTCCAGACATACACCTTAGAGTCCTGTCCGCTTTTCAAACAGTTTCGCATATCTGCTGTTTGATAATGGTCAAAACTAGACAGACAGCGTGTGTCAGTCCCTATACAAATAAAGAGATTGACAATTTTCCATACAGACACCGTATAGAGGTGTACGCTCCTCACACGCTACCGTGTACCGCCTTGTATCATGGACAAATAGAAGCTATCTGTGTGTGACCCTGGAAAAAAAAAGCCGAGGAATTTTTCTGTTTTACTAGACCCACAACTTAGAGTGCTGTCCGCTTTTCAAACAGTTTCGTATATCTGCTGTCTGATTATGGTCAAAACTAGACAGAGACAGCGTGTGTCAGTCCCTATACAAATAGACGGAGATTGACAATTTTCTATACAGACACCGTATAGCGGTGTACGCTCCTCACACACTACCGTGTACCGCCTTGTATCATGGACAAAAAGAAGCTATGTGTGTGTGAATATGGGAAAAAAAGCCGAGGAGTTATTCCGTTTTTCCAGACATACAACTTAGAGTCCTGTCCGCTTTTCAAACAGTTTCGCATATCTGCTGTTTGATAATGGTCAAAACTAGACAGACAGCGTGTGTCAGTCCCTATACAAATAGATGGAGATTGACAATTTTCCATACAGACACCGTATAGCGGTGTACGCTCCTCACACACTACTGTGTACCGCCTTGTATCATGGACAAAAAGAAGCTATCTGTGTGTGACTCTGGAAAAAAAAGCAGAGGAGTTTTTCCGTTTTTCCAGACCTACACCTTAGAGTGCTGTCGGCTTTTTAAACAGTTTCGTAGATCTGCTGTTTGATCACGGTCAAAACTAGACAGACAGCGTGTGTCAGTCCCTATACAAATAAAGAGATTGACAATTTTCCATACAGACACCGTATAGCGGTGTACGCTCCTCACACACTACCGTGTACCGCCTTGTATCACGGACAAATAGAAGCTATCTGTGTGTGACTCTGGAAAAAAAAGCTGAGGAGTTTTTCCTTTTTTCCAGACCTACACCTTAGAGTGCTGTCCGCTTTTCAAACAGTTTTGTATATCTGCTGCTTGACAACGGTCAAAACTATACAGAGACAGCATGTGTCAGTCCCTATACAAATAGACAGAGAATGACAATTTTCCATACAGACACCGTATAAGCGGTGTACGCTCCTCACACACTACCGTGTACCACCTTGTATCACGGACAAATAGAAGCTGTGTGTGACTCTGGAAAAAAAAGCTGAGGAGTTTTTCCATTTTTCCAGACCTACAACTTAGAGTGCTGTCCGCTTTTCAAACAGTTTCGTATATCTGCTGTCTGATCACGGTCAAAACTAGACAGAGAAAGCGTGTGTCAGTCCATATACAAATAAAGAGATTGACAATTTTCCATACAGACACCGTATAGAGGTGTACGCTCCTCACACGCTACCGTGTACCGCCTTGTATCATGGACAAATAGAAGCTATCTGTGTGTGACCCTGGAAAAAAAAAGCCGAGGAGTTTTTCTGTTTTACTAGACCCACACCTTAGAGTGCTGTCCGCTTTTCAAACAGTTTCGTATATCTGCTGTCTAATTACGGTCAAAACTAGACAGAGACAGCGTGTGTCAGTCCCTATACAAATAGACGGAGATTGACAATTTTCTATACAGACACCGTATAGCGGTGTACGCTCCTCACACACTACCGTGTACCGCCTTGTATCATGGACAAAAAGAAGCTATGTGTGTGTGAATATGGGAAAAAAAGCCGAGGAGTTATTTCGTTTTTCCAGACATACACCTTAGAGTCCTGTCCGCTTTTCAAACAGTTTCGCATATCTGCTGTTTGATAATGGTCAAAACTAGACAGACAGCGTGTGTCAGTCCCTATACAAATAGACGGAGATTGACAATTTTCCATACAGACACCGTATAGCGGTGTACGCTCCTCACACACTACTGTGTACCGCCTTGTATCATGGACAAAAAGAAGCTATCTGTGTGTGACTCTGGAAAAAAAAGCCGAGGAGTTTTTCCGTTTTTCCAGACCTACACCTTAGAGTGCTGTCCGCTTTTTAAACAGTTTCGTAGATCTGCTGTTTGATCACGGTCAAAACTAGACAGACAGCGTGTGTCAGTCCCTATACAAATAAAGAGATTGACAATTTTCCATACAGACACCGTATAGCGGTGTACGCTCCTCACACACTACCGTGTACCGCCTTGTATCACGGACAAATAGAAGCTATCTGTGTGTGACTCTGGAAAAAAAAGCTGAGGAGTTTTTCCTTTTTTCCAGACCTACACCTTAGAGTGCTGTCCGCTTTTCAAACAGTTTTGTATATCTGCTGCTTGACAACGGTCAAAACTATACAGAGACAGCATGTGTCAGTCCCTATACAAATAGAGAGAGAATGACAATTTTCCATACAGACACCGTATAGCGGTGTACGCTCCTCACACACTACCGTGTACCACCTTGTATCACGGACAAATAGAAGCTGTGTGTGACTCTGGAAAAAAAAGCTGAGGAGTTTTTCCATTTTTCCAGACCTACAACTTAGAGTGCTGTCCGCTTTTCAAACAGTTTCATACACCTGCTGTTTGATTACGTCAAAACTAGACAGAGACAGCGTGTGTCAGTACCTATACAAATAAACAGAGAATGACAATTTTCCATACAGACACCGTATAGAGGTGTACGCTCCTCACACGCTACCGTGTACCGCCTTGTATTATGGACAAATAGAAGCTATCTGTGTGTGACCCTGGAAAAAAAAAAGCCGAGAGCCGAGAAGCTTTTCTGTTTTTCCAGACCCACACCTTAGAGTGCTGTCCGCTTTTCAAACAGTTTCGTATATCTGCTGTCTGATCACGGTCAAAACTAGACAGAGACAGCGTGTGTCAGTCCCTATACAAATAGACGGAGATTGACAATTTTCCATATAGACACCGTATAGCGATGTACACTCCTCACACACTACCGTGTACCACCTTGTATCACGGACAAATAGAAGCTATCTGTGTGTGACACTGGAAAAAAAAGCTGAGGAGATTTTCCAGACCTACAACTTAAAGTGCTGTCCGCTTTTCAAACAGTTTTGTATATCTGCTGTTTGATCACGGTCAAAACTAGACAGAGACAGCATGTGTCAGTCCCTATACAAATAGATGGAGATTGACAATTTTCCATACAGACACCGCATAGCCGTGTACGCTCCTAACACACTACTGTGTACCGCCTTGTATCATGGACAAAAAGAAGCTATCTGTGTGTGACTCTGGAAAAAAAAGCCGAGGAGTTTTTCCATTTTTCCAGACCTACACCTTAGAGTGATGTCCACTTTTCAAACAGTTTCGTAGATCTGCTGTTTGATCACGGTCAAAACTAGGCAGAGACAGTGTGTGTCAGTCCATATACAAATAGCCGGAGATTGACAATTTTCCATACAGACACTGTATAGCGGTGTACGCTCCTCACACACTACCGTGCACCACCTTGTATCATGGACAAATAGAAGCTATCTGTGTGTGACTCTGGAAAAAAAAGCTGAGGAGTTTTTTTGTTTTTCCAGACCTACAACTTAGAGTGCTGTCCGCTTTTCAAAGAGTTTCATACATCTGCTGTTTGATAACGGTCAAAACTAGACAGAGTCAGCGTGTGTCAGTCCCTATACAAACAGAGAGAATGACAATTTTCCATACAGACACCGTATAGGGGTGTACACTCCTCACACGCTACCGTGTACCGCCTTGTATCATGGACAAATAGAAGCTGTGTGTGACCCTGGAAAAAAAAAAGCGGAGGAGTTTTTCTGTTTTACTAGACCCACACCTTAGAGTGCTGTCCGCTTTTCAAACAGTTTCGTATGTCTGCTGTCTGATCACGGTCAAAACTAGACAGAGACAGCGTGTGTCAGTCCCTATACAAATAGACGGAGATTGACAATTTTCTATACAGACACCGTATAGCGGTGTACGCTCCTCACACACTACCGTGTACCGCCTTGTATCATGGACAAAAAGAAGCTGTGTGTGAATATGGGAAAAAAAGCCGAGGAGTTATTCCGTTTTTCCAGACATACACCTTAGAGTCCTGTCCGCTTTTCAAACAGTTTCGCATATCTGCTGTTTGATAATGGTCAAAACTAGACAGACAGCGTGTGTCAGTCCCTATACAAATAGACGGAGATTGACAATTTTCCATACAGACACCGTATAGCGGTGTACGCTCCTCACACACTACTGTGTACCGCCTTGTATCATGGACAAAAAGAAGCTATCTGTGTGTGACTCTGGAAAAAAAAGCCGAGGAGTTTTTCCGTTTTTCCAGACATACACCTTAGAGTGCTGTCCACTTTTCAAACAGTTTCGTAGATCTGCTGTTTGATCACGGTCAAAACTAGACAGAGACAGCGTGTGTCAGTCCCTATACAAATAAAGAGATTGACGATTTTCCATACAGACACCATATAGCGGTATACACTCCTCACATACTACCGTGTACCGCCTTGCATCATGGACAAAAAGAAGCTATCTGTGTGTGACTCTGGAAAAAAAAGCCAAGGAGTTTTTCCGTTTTTCCAGACCTGCACCTTAGAGTGCTATCCGCTTTTCAAACAGTTTCGTATATCTGCTGTTTGATCATGGTCAAAACTAGACAGACAGCGTGTGTCAGTCCCTATACAAATAAACAGAGATTGACAATTTTCCATACAGACACCGGCGTTATGAGTGGCGGAAGGCACTAAAAAAATAAATAAAGTGCCTTCGCCACTCGGGGTCCACAGTGCGGCAGATGGCAAAAACGCTGCTAAGGGAGGCAGTGCACTACAGCGGTAGTGTGCACATGGTTCTAAATCACCCAAGTGCAAAAGAGACAGTCTCTGTTATGGGACACAGAGCTGCACAGAAAAATAATAAAGAAAAGGTAACGCTGAGCCTGTTAAACGCACAGGGACACAGCGGCACACGTACGGTAGCCGAGCACAGGAGTAGTTAAAGTGGCACTACAACCAAACGGACTTACCGTGAATAAGCGTGTGCACGGCGTCGCAACTGCGAACACCACAGAAGTCTGCAACCGCAATAACGCAAGCGCGATGCAGGACGCTTTGCTGCTGAGATGGCTGAAGCTTGAGCGTGCTGGCGCTAGCGCTGCTACTGGCTGACCCAATCACTCACACACTCGTAATAACCGAGGGAAGGGGTTTCATAATAAGTCATACACCAGACCAAGCATCCATCAACAAACATACAGCAGCAAGTATCAGAAAATACTAGCGCATGGCATAACGGCACATTTTATAGTGACCGGGACCTTCCGGAATTCTCCAGAGACCTGAGCTGAACCAATGGAATCAGGAGCAGGACCTGAGCACCTGACTCCTGAACTCCAATGGGAGCTCATTCCAGTAGCATGCTCACAAGCTGGCAGAAAGGACTTAGCCTCTGGAGATGAATGTGAGGATCTGGATCTCTGCAATAGTATGGCAGGACACAGATTCCTAACAACCGTATAGCGGTGTACGCTCCTCACACACTACTATGTACCGCCTTGTATCACGGACAAATAGAAGCTATCTGTGTGTGACTCTGGAAAAAAGACGAGGAGTTTTTCCGTTTTTCCAGACCAACACCTGAGAGTGCTGTCCACTTTTCAAACAGTTTCGCATATCTGCTGTTTGATAACCGTCAAAACTAGACAGAGACAGCGTGTGTCAGTCCCTATACAAATAGACGGAGATTGACAATTTTCCATACAGACACTGTATAGCGTTGTTCGCTCCTCACACACTACCGTGTACCACCTTGCATCACGGACAAATAGAAGCTATCTGTGTGTGACTCTAGAAAAAAAAGCCGAGGAGTTTTTCTGTTTTTCCAGACGCACACCTTAGAGTGCTGTCCGCTTTTCAAACAGTTTCGTATATCTGCTGTTTGATCACGGTCAAAACTAGACAGACAGCGTGTGTCAGTCCCTATACAAATAAACAGAGATTGACAATTTTCCATACAGACACCGTATAGCGGTGTACGCTCCTCACACACTACCGTGTACCACCTTGTATCATGGACAAATAGAAGCTATCTGTGTGTGACTCTGGAAAAAAAAGCTGAGTAGTTTTTCCTTTTTTCCAGACGTACAACTTAGAGTGCTGTCCGCTTTTCAAACAGTTTTGTATATCTGCTGTTTGATAACGGTCAAAACTAGACAGAGACAGCATGTGTCAGTACCTATACAAATACACAGAGAATGACAATTTTCCATACAGACACCGTATAGCGGTGTACGCTCCTCACACACTACCATGTACCATCTTATATCACGGACAAATAGAAGCTATCTGTGTGTGACTCTGGAAAAAAAGCCAAGGAGTTTTTCCGTTTTTGCAGACCCACACCTTAGAGTGCTGTCCGCATTTCAAACAGTTTCATATATCTGCTGTTTGATCATGGTCAAAACTAGACAGAGACAGCGTGTCAGTCCCTATACAAATAAACAGAGATTGACAATTTTCCATACAGACACCGTATAGCGGTGTACGCTCCTCACATACTACCATGTACCACCTTCTATCACGGACAAGTAGAAGCCATCTGTGTGTGACTCTGGAAAAAAAGCTGAGGAGTTTTTCCAGACCTACAACTTAGAGTGCTGTCCGCTTTTCAAACAGTTTAGTATATCTGCTGTTTGATCACGGTCAAAACTAGACAGACAGCGTGTGTCAGTCCCTATACAAATAGACGGAGATTGACAATTTTCCATACAGTCACTGCATAGCGGTATACACTCCTCACACACTACCATGTACTGCCTTGCATCACGGACAAATAGAAGCTATCTGTGTGTGACTCTGGAAAAAAAAGCTGAGGAGTTTTTCTCTTTTCCAGACCCACACCTTAGAGTGCTGTCCGCTTTTCAAACGGTTTCGTATATCTGCTGTTTGATAACGGTCAAAACTAGACAGAGACAGCGTGTGTCATTCACTTTACAAAAAGACAGATTGACAATTTTCCATACAGACACCGTATAGCAGTGTACGCTCCTCACACACTACTGTGTACCACCTTGTATCACGGACAAATAGAAGCTGTGTGTGACTCTGGTAAAAAAAACAAGGAGTTTTTCCATTTTTACAGACCTACACCTTAGAGTGTACCATGTACCACCTTCTATCACGGACAAGTAGAAGCCATCTGTGTGTGACTCTGGAAAAAAAGCTGAGGAGTTTTTCCAGACCTACAACTTAGAGTGCTGTCCGCTTTTCAAACAGTTTAGTATATCTGCTGTTTGATCACGGTCAAAACTAGACAGAGACAGCGTGTGTCAGTACCTATACAAATAGACGGAGATTGACAATTTTCCATACAGACACCGTATAGCGGTCTACGCTCCTCACACTCTACCGTGTACCGCCTTGTATCACGGACAAATAGAAGCTATCTGTGTGTGACTCTGGAAAAAAAAGCCGAGGAGTTTTTCTGTTTTTCCAGACCCACACCTTAGAGTGCTGTCCACTTTTCAAACAGTTTCATATATCTGCTGTTTGATCAGGGTCAAAGCTAGACAGACAGAATGTGTCAGTCCCTATACAAATAAACAGAGATTGACAATTTTCCATACAGACACCGTATAGCGGTGTACGCTCCTCACACACTACTGTGTACCACCTTGTATCACGGACAAATAGAAGCTATCTGTGTGTGACTCTGGAAAAAAAAGCAGAGGAGTTTTTCCATTTTTACAGACCTACAACTTACAGTGATGTCCGCTTTTCAAACAGTTTCGTATATCTGCTGTTTGATAACGGTCAAAACTAGACAGAGACAGCGTGTGTCATTCACTTTACAAAAAGACAGAGATTGACAATTTTCCATACAGACACCGTATAGCAGTGTACGCTCCTCACACACTACTGTGTACCACCTTGTATCACGGACAAATAGAAGCTGTGTGTGACTCTGGTAAAAAAAAACAAGGAGTTTTTCCATTTTTACAGACTTACACCTTAGAGTGCTGTCCACTTTTCAAACAATTTTGCATATCTGCTGTTTGATCATGGTCAAAACTAGACAGAGACAGCGTGTGTCAGTCCCTATACAAATAGACGGAGATTGATAATTGTCCATACAGCCACTGTATAGCGGTGTACGCTCCTCACACACTACCGTGTACCGCCTTGTATCACGGACAAATAGAAGCTATCTGTGACTCTGGAAGAAAAAGTCAAGGAGTTTTTCCGTTTTTCCAGACCTAAACCTTAGAGTGCTGTCCGCTTTTCAAACAGTTTCGTATATCTGCTGTTTGATTATGGTCGAAACTAGACAGAGACAGCGTGTGTCAGTCCCTATACAAATAGACGGAGATTGACAATTTTCCATACAGACAACGTATAGAGCTGTCCCATTCTCAAACAGTATTGTATATCTGCCATTCGCATTACAGTCACATCTATACAGAGTCAGTGTGTGTGTGTGTGTGACACTCCGTAAATACATATACGGAGATTGTTAGTTACACAAAAAACGTATACAGCTGTATACTTCTGATACAGTTCCGTATATCTGCTTGTTGGATTACGGTCCAATACATACTGTGAGAGCGTCTGTGACTTACAAAATATATATGTAGATTTAATGTTTTTAATACACCTTACACAGCTGGACACTCCTCATACAGTACCATCTCTCTGCTGGTATTTTTGGTACATTTCCCAAACATGAGGAAGTATGGTGGAAGAGTCTGCGGACCTGGGCAGGGGGGCGCAGCTGGTACTGATGGTGGTGGTGCATCGGCTGGTTCTGGCAAAAGCATAATAGCAGCTAAGGCAGGAGGTGTTGAGCCTGCATCATCGTCTGGCCCAAGAAGGCCTGTAAGGTTGCCTTTTCTTGGAGTAGGAAAAATGCTTTTAAAGCCGGAGCATCAGGAACAGGTTTTGGCGTACATTGCCGAAACAGCCACCAGCTCTATTGCCTCCTCTTCTGAATGTTCGAAACCTGCAAGCATGGAGTCATCAGTGCAGGGTTCTGGTCAGGAAAAACACCTTTCCTTGTGTCCTTCACCCCCACCAAAAATTAAGGATGCGGCAGCCCACATTTCAGATTACTCTATGCAGCTCTTTTCACATACCATGCCTGAGTTATCCAGCCAAAGCCAGAATTCCCCAGTCCAAGATGAATCTGACATGGAGTGCACTGATGCACAACCACTGCTAGATGATACATCGATCCAGAGCACTACATTGCCCTCACAGTCTATTGAGCCAGAATCTGACCCTGATGAAATTCAGGTGCCCCTTCCCGTATACTATACCACCTTACATGGTAACACAGAGGAAGGTAAAGAGGAAGGTGCAGATGACTTTGAAGAGCAGGTGATGGATGACCCAGTTTTTGACCCAGATTGGCATCCATTGGGGGAGGAGGGTGGCGCTGGCAATAGTTCAGATAAGGAGAAGGATCCACAGCAGGCATTGTCATCGCAGCAGCGGTTATCTGCCAGGCCCGTAGCTCTCCAAAAACGTGGACCAAAAACTAAAAGAGTTGCTGGACAGCTTGGCCAGACGGTCAACTTAGCACAGCGTGCACGGCCAGAAAATGTATACCATAGTAGGAAGAGTGCAGTGTGTCACTTTTTCCAAAATCCTACTGATGAGGCAAAGGTTACCTGTAAGAAGTGCGGAAGGACCTTTAGCCGAGGTAAACAACTAAGAAATTTGAATACCAGTTGCATGCTTAGACATTTAATCAACATGCACTTGCAAGCGTGGACGAACTACAAAACCTCAGGTAGCACATGTGCAACTGCTCCGACTGAATGTAGCCAGCAATGCTCCATCGCTTCCCCCACTATAAGACCACCACCACCATTAAGCACACCACCAGCACTAAATGTGGAGGTGTCGTCGCAAGGCCAAAAGTACTCAGGGAATCACAATGGTTTTGCAACACAACACTGAATCTAGGCCATCACCACCAATACCATCACCAATCCCCTCTCACTCCGTCCGGTCCACCGCTACTTCCCCCATATGCAGCTCTCAAGTCCAGCTCACACTATCAGACACTCTAAGTAGGACAAGAAAGTACTCATCCTCTCATCCGCGTACACTTTTTTTGAACGCCTACATTGTCAAACTAATCTCATTAGAGATGATGCCCTACCGTTTGGTTGAAAACGAAGCTTTCCGCGACCTCATGGCCTACGCTGTCCCATACTATGACCTACCCAGTCGGCACTTCTTTTATAGAAAAGCTATCCCTGCCCTCCACCGGCATGTGAAAGACCGCATTGTTCATGCACTAAAACAGTCAGTGAGTGGAAAGGTGCACCTCACAACAGATGCATGGACCAGTAGGCATGGCCAGGGCCGTTACGTGTCCATCACTGTGCACTGGGTTAATGTGGTGGATGCAGGCTCCACTGAGGACAGCGGTGGAGGAACAGTGCTGCCTAGCCCACGGTATAGGAAACAGTTGGCTGTAGGCTTTCGATCCTCCTCCTCCTCCATCAGCGAAAGCTCGTCCACAGAGCGCAGTCGCTCGAGCACTCCATCCGCAGCTGGCAGTGTCGTACACGAGGTTTCCCACTATCGAACAGCTAGTGGTAAGCGTCAGCAGGCTGTGTTAAAGATGATGTCTTTGGACGACAACAGACACACCGCGGAGGTGGCCGACTACTTGCAGCGACAAACTGAGTCATGGCGGGGCAGTCTACATCCTGAGGCAGGCAAGGTAGTCAGTGATAACGGCCGTAAATTTGTGGCAGCCATAGCCCATGCAAAACTCACACACATACCTTGCCTGGCTCACACTTTGAACCTGGTGGTGCAGTGCTTCCTTAATAATTATCCGGAGTTAACATCCCTGCTCCATAAGTTGCGAAGACTGTGCTCACACATCCGTCGCTCAAATGTCCACTCCACTCGTATGCAGAAGCTGCAGCAATTGCTCCACCTCCCCAAGCACCGCCTAATCATAGACGTTGCAACAAGATGGAACTCCACCCTGCACATGGTTGAGAGGCTGTGCGAACAGAGGCAGCCTGTAATGCATTTGTGGGAGGATACACGGGCAGGCAGTTTGAGGGAAGACATGGAATTGTCGGGTGTGCAGTGGTCAAAGCTGAAAGACCTCTGTAAAGTCCTTCAGTGTTTTGAGGAATGCACATGGCTGGTAAGCGCAGACGATGACATCATAAGCATGAGCATCCCACTTATGCGTCTGCTCATGCATAGTTTGATGCACAATAAGGATCAGGCGTCTGCAGCAGAGGAGGAGGAGGAGGAGGGAAGCCTTGATGACAGTGAGCCATTGTCTGGTCAGGGAACTGTCCTGGTCGAGGTGGAGGAAGAAGTGGAAGAGGAGGATGAGGGGGATGATTATTTTGGGAAGGAGGATGCTTCTCAGGGGGCAAGAGAAAATGTGGGCATTCCAAGGTGAGGTATAGTGTTTGTGCGTGACTGTAGGGATGTGGATTTGCCAGAAAGTGCTCCTCCACCCACCACTGGCAGTGCATCATTGACACATGGAACATTGGCCCACATGTGCGATTACGCCTTGCGGATCCTAAAAAGGGACCCCCGCATTGCCAAAATGATGAGGGATGATGACTACTGGCTGGCCAGCATCCTCGATCCATGCTACAAAGGCAAATTACACAACATCATGCCACAGGAGAACCTAGAGATAACATTGGCTAACAAACAAGCTACTCTGGTAAACCGTTTGTTTGAGGCTTTCCCAGCACACAGCAGTGGTGCTGGTTCTCCCACGAGCTGTAGTGGGCACAATGGAAGAGTTGTTCGTGGTGCACACAGCCGAAGTGGCGTTGGAGACAGGGGTTTCATGACCATGTTGTGGAATGATTTCTCAAGTACCGCTCACATGACTGCTAATATTGCATCGATTAAAGTTACAGGAGACAGCAGTTGTCAACTATGATTACAAACTACTTCTCCTCCCATATCGATGTTCTCCCTCACAGGTCATTTCCATTTGACTATTGGGCCTCTAAACTGGATGCATTGGTCTGAATTGGCACAATATGCCTTACAGGAGCTCGCTTGCCCTGCTGCTAGTGTGTTATCTGAAAGAGTCTTCAGTGCTGCTGGATCAATCCTGACAGAAAAAGGGACCTGTCTGTCTACCCAAAATGTTGATGATCTAACCTTCATTAAAATGAGCTATGCATGGGTTTCAAAGGATTTTGTCCCACCTTCCCCTGATGACACATAGGTTGCCAGAAAACTGCCTCGCTTTTGTCCTCCTCTTCCTCGGACTTGCCCAATTCCGCCCTTTGCAGCAGCTGAATGTCCAGCCAACACATCAACATATGCCATTTTTTAAACCTCCCTAAGTGGGCTGCCCACCCCCCCAATGGCTCGGGTCAACACGTGGCGCACCCGGGCAAGTGCCGTTGCTCTGAACAGGTGGATGGGACCACAGATGGCCGACGATACTGGCACAGGGCCCCTCATAGTACAATACAGTGTCTATGATGGTGGGGGGGCCCACTCGCCGTCAAACACACCAGCATACTATGAGGGGCCCTGTGCCAGTACCGTCGACCATGAGTGTGCCCCCCTGCTTGGTCATGGCCACAGCACTTGCAAGTTGCAATACTTACCTCTCCCTGCTCCACCGCTGTGTAGTCTGGCCAGTTAAAACCTTCACAGGGATGGGTAAGATGTAGCTATGGCCTTTCCTGCTGGCCTCTACCTTCAGATGATCAATAGCTACCATTTGTAATGGACGTCAACTTACAAGCGGATGCAGTGGTGCTTTATGATCACCTTTCACAGTTGTGATAGTCACAGACGTGTGACATTCCTGCCACCATTTTTCAATGTCTCCTCTCATGCCAATTCAATAGAATTGCCTACGGTCTGTGGCTTCTGTCTTTTGCACTCCAAATTGACCAGACACATCATGATAGGCAGTGAGAACCATGTCAACATCTCTCCCTGTGATCACAGTTTGATGGAGACGAGTAACGGTGATGTGTTCCACGCTACTGCGATAATGAAATCCTTTCTTCACAAAGAACTGTTTTCGCTGTCTCCACAGACACAGTAATTGAGGGTCTGCATCGTCTCTGCAACATATACCGGGAGGTTTTCCCATGATGAGTAATTCCCAAATTTCTGCTAACACTCGACTTTCCGTCTGTACTTGTATCCATGTAGTTTCCAATAGCGGAGAGTCTGGACTGGCTTACTGAGATTGAAATATATACGAAGATTTAAAAGTACCACAACACTGTATACTGTTGTAGGCTTCGACTACCTTTCCCTTTTTCTATTTGTTAAAGTCTGGTATAATACATACTGAGCCTGTGAGTGTCTGTGTCTGACTCCAGAAGTATAGACGGAAATTTAAAATTACCCCTAGACTGGATACACCTAGTATGTGCTGATACAGTACCTTTGTTCAAAATTTGGTATTACGGTAGCATCCATTGTGAGTGAGCGTGTGTGGTTTACGCCTTCTATATATACGGTGAATCGGAGATACAATTTTTACCCTATACTCGATACAGCTTGTATCTTGTTATACAGTACCTTTGTTCGACATTTAGTATTAAGGTCAAATCCATACTAAGTAAGCGTCTGAGACTGACTACGGGACTAGGTATACGGAGATTTCAATTGTACCCTACAATATATATACTTGCTATCTTGTTATCCAGTACCTTTTTTACAACATTTTTTATTATGGTCAAACCCAAACTGAGTGAGCGTCTGAGGGTGACTCCAGAAATATATACCGAGATTTCAAATTTGGCCAACACTGTATACAGCTGTACGCTTGTGTTACATTACTCATTTACAGCTTTTCATATTCTTGTGTAATCCATACTGGGCCTGAGAGCGTTTGTGTCTGCCTCCTGAAATGTATTCGGAGATTCAGAATGTTTACACTATACTATATATACCTTGTATCTGGTGATACTGTACCCTTTTTCAACTTTTTATTTTATTGTGTAATCCATACTGAGCCTGTGAGCATCTCTGTATGACTCATGAAATATATAAGGAGATTTACTGTTATCCCTAGACTGTATAGAGCTGTACGCTTCTGATACAGTACCATATATCTGCTGGTATTTTGGGTCAATTTTCTAAAACATGAGGGAGTATGGTGGAAGAGGACACGGACGTGGGTGTGGGGGACCACCTGGTACTGATGGTGGTGGTGGTGCATCTGCTGGTAGTGCCAAAAACACAATAGCAGCTAAGGCAGGAGGTGTTGAGCCTGCGTCATGGTGTAGCTCTGGAAGGCCTGTAAGGCTCTGTTTTCTGGGAGTAGGTAGACTGTTTTTAAAGCCGGAGCATCAGGAACTGTTTTTGGCTTACATTGCTGAAACAGCCTCCAGCTCTATCGCCTCCTCTTCTGAAGTTTAAAAAAATGCAAGCACTGAGTCGTAAGTGCGGGCTTCTGGTCAGGAGCAACCACTTTCCTTGTGTCCTTCACCCACACCAGAAGTGAAGGATGCGGCAGCACACATTTCAGTTTACTCCATGGATCTCTTTTCACATACCATGCCTGGGTTAATTAAAAATGGGGCCCATCATATACTGGAGCATTCAAAATGGGGGACATCTGACAGTGGAGCATCATCCATGAGGCCCATAATATACTAGAGCATTCTAAATGTGGCAGATCAGACACTGGAACAGCATCTATGGGACACATGATACACTGGAGCATTAGAAATGGGGCCCATTATATATGGAGCATTATTAGGGCCCATAAGACACTGGAGCATCATCCATGAGGCCCATCATATACTGGAGAATTCCAAATGGGGGACATCAGGCACTGGAGCAGCATTTACGGGGTCCTTTATACACTGGCGCATTAGAAATGGGGCCCATTATATATGGAGCATTATTAGGGCCCATAAGACACTGGAGCATCATCCATGAGGCCCATCATATGCTAGAGCATTCCAGATTGGGGACATCAGACACTGGAGCAGCATTTACGGGGCCCATTATACACTGATGCATTAGAAATGGAGCTCATTACATGTGGAGCATTATTTGGGCCCATAACACACTGGAGCATCGTCCATGGGAACCATCATATGCTGTAGCATTATGTAGAGCTCATCATATACTGTATGGAACATTATATGTGGCCAATTATTCTGTATGGAGAAATATATGGGGCTCATTATTTTTCCTAGAGAGTACATCTAAGTTTGGAGGTCTCATTACTATCTAAATCGTATAATCCCTTTAAGCTATGCTTAACCCCTCAAGCCATGCTTAACCCCCTCAAGCCAGGGACATTTTAGCTTTTGTTTTTTTCCTCCCCTTTTTCCAAGAGCCATAACTTTTTTATATTTTCATCAATAAAGCTGTATGAAGGATTGCTTGCTCTGGGACGAGTTGTGCTTTTGAATGTCACCATTGATATTACCATAGAGCGTATTGGAAAACAGGAAAAAATTTCCAAGGATACCAAACGTCTAGTTTTTTTTTATTTAAGTGGTGGAAAAAATTCAGAACTTTGTATGAAAAAAGTTTTTGCGTTTGTTCGCATTTTCCGAGACCCATAGCGTTTCCATTTTTGGGAATCAAGGGCTAACTGATGCCTTATTTTTTGCGTCCTGAGGTGACATTTTAACTGATACCATTTTGGGGAGGAT
Source organism: Dendrobates tinctorius (assembly GCF_039654945.1). Taxonomy (NCBI): domain Eukaryota; kingdom Metazoa; phylum Chordata; class Amphibia; order Anura; family Dendrobatidae; genus Dendrobates; species Dendrobates tinctorius. The sequence goes on from NW_027361679.1 coordinate 64,241,518, forward strand.
ATGATTTTTTGAACGACCTCTCAATCCGTTTTATTGCAATGTTGCGATGGCTAAAAAAACGTAATTCTGGTATTTTGTTTTTTTCAGCATTATGCCGTTTACCAATCAGATTAATTTATTTTATATTTTGATAGACTGGACATTTCTGAATGTAGTAATACCAAATATGTGTATTTTTTATTGTTTTTTGATGTGGAAAAGGTATGATCTGAACTTTTGTGTTTTTTTTTACTTTTTGCCGACTTTAAGAGTCCCCTTCTGAGACTTGAAGCTGTGATCACCAGCTTGTGCTTCAGCCCTGCTATGTATAGCAGAAATCACAGTCTCCTATGAACACCGGCCATGGGTTGGTGTTCACAGGAGTATTGTAATGACAAACACAGGGGTTTTCTGCAGACCCCCAGCTGTCATTGCAACCCATTGGCACCTGCGATCATGTCACAGGGGAGCCGGAGCCAATGGACAGCCAGAATAATGAGCCTCTGTCAGAGATTGAAAGCAGAATTTAAGTGGTTAACAGCCGCGAGTGGAGTTACAATCCACCAATGGCTGTTAAAGGCACATGACAGCTGATTAGGCACCCCGCCAGTCCGATTAGTCTCCCATGTGGCTCAGTCTCTGGTAACTATGTTTTTCCCTGAAACACTGATGCATTTCTGAGTTAAACATAAATGGGTGAAAACATGCATCCCGTGTCTGATACAGGCTGCACATAGATCAGCATCATGTATCAGCTGTCAGATTCCCTTTAAAATAAAATCATGTGTCAAATAGAGTGTCTGGTTTGACTTGTTCTTCCAAGTCATGTGGCAAAGCTCATTAAGGGATCAATATTGACTTTTAGGGTTGCTAATGGGGATGAGCGAATAGCTTCGGATAAGTGCATATCTGAATAGTTTTAGCGGTTACCGAATAGCTGCATTGGGAACCTTTATACCTGGAGCGCTCCCGATGATCAGCTGTTCGGCACCGCAGCCGCATGTGTCACGGCTGTGTGACAGTCACAACACATGCATGGAGAACCTGTTTGTTGGACTCTCCATACATGTGTTGTGACAGTGAAACAGCCACTACACATGCAGCTGCGGCGCTGAACAGCTGATCTTCGGGAGCGCTCCAGGTATCCAGGTTCCCAATGCAGCTATTTGGTAAGCACTATAACTATTCGGATAAGGAGTTATCCAAAGCTACTCGCTCATCCCTAATTGCTACATCTAATAAGTAGAACTAGAGTTCTAGCCGTCTTCCTCTCTAAAGAGGATTTTTTCATATTTAATTTTCCTTAAGAACACTGCCTGGCCTATAAGTCTCCTTATGCCAGCTTGGTATTTTTCATAAAAGAGAAATGTTCCCCCTTAAGCCCTCTGTTGGAGGTATCTCGCGTAGCCAAATCAGATCTCCTGCTTTGCACTGATGAGATACAACCACCACAAAACATACCGTATGTCTGCAAATAGAGTGTCTGGTTTGGCCTTTTATCCAAAGTGGCTTGTTAAAGTGTTAAATAGTCAATAGTGACTTTTAGGATGTACCCCAGTCTTCCAAACCTTTACCTCTCTGAAGATACAATTTGGAAAATAATACAAATTCTCACTACCACTACATATTGAAACAACAGCATTACTCATTCAGTTATTCAGTTTGTTGAGAGAAGGAGAAGGAGATGAAGAAAAAACTACGCACAACATTTATCCAAGCTTGGATATTAGAGGAGTGCTATAAAGAAAGGAATTCAAAGAACTCAGATACACTATGTAACATCTCAAGGTTTTACAGCCTATATTAGAACCAACTGTCTGCACTTGGTAACAGGTATAACAAACAAAAAATTCCAAGTGCTGGCAGAACAAAATTGGTTTAGTTCCATATTTGTGAAAAAAGACATCTGCAAATAAAGCAAATAAAATCAGATATTACAATAAATCATGGCATATTTCTTAAAACTACTAACATCTGTAGCCTATATATGTATTTATAATAGCCCAAACGCTACATATAGTGGAGGAGTGACTGCTAAGGAATTAGGAAAGTGAGAGCTTATGGCCACGAGGGGCGCACTTTGGCCATTTATAGAGCTCATTTTTGGTTAAATACAGGTCCAGCAGAAAAGTGCATTTTATTAAACCAAATTAAGTGTATTTTTGCTTTACGGAGGCCATGACATGGCTTGCATGCTGACATGTGTATGTCGTAGTCATGCTGTTAAATAACCTTATGAACCATCAGGCCTTTAGCAAATCATCCCTTACTAAACAAAGCTACACCTATTGATCTTATAGCTTTATTTACCACAGATTTTATGCACCATTTAGGGGCAGGCATGCCTGATACTGGTTTATTTGTATTGCACTGTTACGTGTACGTGAGGGTAGTGCTGGATCTCCCTAAAGAGACCAGCTAAGTCTGGAGTCTTACACGCAGTGCTCCATCTTGCAGAACAGGGTCCGCCAACATTACCCTAAATTCATCCACTAAATGTAACAATAATATTTCCATTTATCAATAAACCATTGCAAAACTAATAAGGTTCATTTGAGATTGCAATACCAAATACATTTTTATTGGAAAGTCCCAATTTCCGATTCTGTTTATTTCCATCAATTAACATGTTTCTACTGAACATAAAGCACAAATAAACCAATATCACGCATACCTGCTTCTAAATCAAGCAACTAATCTGCGGTAAATATAGCCATGAGATGATCAATATGTGTAACTTTGCTTAGTAAGGGATGATTTGCTAAAGGTTAAAGGTCACGCAATGTTTTTTTCTGCGCCACAATCCACTTCCATTTTTAGACATTTTGACAGCTTATTTGGAGGGTTGTTACACAGCATGACTACCACATAAACATGTCTGCATGCAAACAAAGAGGTTGGAACATCTCTTTTGAGGCCAGCCGGTCTTGATTTAACAGAATTCTATAATTGGTTAACACAAGAAATATGTGTTCTCTGCAGTTCTGGCAAAACATCTAAAAATAAGAAAACTTACTTCAATGGTAAAAAAAAATATAGCTGGCATTTCTGACTCTAGATTCTTATAGACAAATACAGTAGCTAAGGCTAGTTTCACATTAGCACATTTTACATGCAGCGCACGGTGCCGCTAAGCCCCGCCCCCTGCCCGCTCCATGCCCGCCCCATCTGGTCATCGCCTCCTACTATCGCACACGGCTGCATGCGATCTGCGCACCCTATCTTTAGCATAGGGTGCGCAGACCGTGCGCTGGCCGTGCGCTAGTAGGATTTTGGCGTGCGCTGTGCACTTTTGAAGGTGCGCCGAGCGCGCCAAAATCCTACTAGCGCACGGCCAGCGCACTGTCTGCGCACCCTATGCTAAAGGTAGGGTGCGCAGATCGCATGCAGCCGTGTGCGATAGTAGGAGGCAATGACTGGATGGGGTGGGCATGGAGAGGGCAGGGGGCGGGGCTTAGCGGCGCCGTGCGCTGCATGTAAAATGCGCTAATGTGAAACTAGCTTTAGTAGATTCATGGACGGTATTTTTGAGGTTGTACTCTCTCACTTTGGTATTCACTTTATGTCAAAATTGAAAGTTGCAACTCTCATAGCACAATGTAAGATTAGACCAGCCACAGACAAGGGCTGTGTCCCATTATGACCACAGAAGGGCAACGAGTTTACCACTAAAAACACAGAAAGAATCTCTGGCCACTTGAACTGAATGCAGAATATATCACTGCTGTCCACAGGAGAATGGGCAACGGATAGAAACATCTGGACAAACAGGAACATATCCATCTGGTGTTAAGGATGTGCTTATACTCTTCTAACTGGCTTCGTCAGAAAATAATAATATTGGGAAGGATGAATCAAAGGTGGTATCAGATGGCTTGAAATGACCCCTCATGAAATGGTGCTTTAAGTAAGGTTTGCATGATAGATGGTGATGTTTTGAACTGAAAGAAAGCATAACATTTACTGTTGCAAGAATTGTAAAGCATCGAAAGACCCTTTCCACAGCACTACCGCTTAATTTACACAACTAATAAAATTAGTTTAAACAATGTACACAAATTAGTTAAAGCGGTACAATTTGGAAAGATCTGAGCTTTCAATATATTTCAAGTTATAAAAAAAGTATCACCCTTAGGTCACATTCACACATTGAGTATTTGGTCAGTATTTTACATCAGTACTTGTAAGCCAAAATCAGGAATGGGTGAAAAATGCAGAAGTGGTGACGTGTTTCTATTATGCTTTTCCTCTGATTATTCTACTCCTAATTTTGGCTTATAAATACTGAGGTGAAATAGTGACCAAATACTCAACGTGTTAACATAGCCTTAGTCAGGGCCGGGACAAGGGACAGGCAAGGTAGTCATCTGCCTATGGCGCTAGCTCCCACCATGCTAATGGAGGCGCTCTCTGAAAAAAAAATATATATAATGCTGAATGTCTGCAGCCACCCGACAGCTTCCCCTGGCCGCAGGCATTGAGCACCATGACAGGCACACAATTGAATGCTTCCTCCCTGCACTCAATTGTATTTGCATCTGTCAGAAGGTGACGGCACATATGGGATGTTGGATGGCGTGATGCAGATACGTCATTGCGCTATCCAGTTCTCACTGCTATACCACTCTGAAGAAGAGACATAGGCTGCGCTGGATGGGGAGCTTGGATTAGGTGACTATGGCCTTTTTTGATTTTTCTTATTTTACTCACAATAGGGACTTACTGTGGGGATGTTATACAGGTGGATGGATATGGCAACATTATACTGGGGGGTGGATGTGGGGACATTATGAGAGGCTAACTGTGTGAAGATTTAAAGGGGTTGGATGTGGAGACATTGAGGGGCTGGATGTGGGGACATTATGAGGGGCTTGCCATGTGAACATTATGGGGGTCTGGCTGTCTGGACATTGAGGGGATGGCTCTGGGGACATTACAAGGGTATTAGCTATGGGAACATTATGACAAGCTGACTGTGTGACATTATGAGGGGCTACCTGTGGGAACATTATAAGGGGCTGCCTGTGCGGACATTATGAGGGGCTAGATGTGCGGACGTTATGATGGGCTGGCTGTGGGGACATTATGAGGGGCTATCTGTGGGGACGTTATGAGGGGATGGTTGTGGAGACATTACAAGGGACTGGCTGTTGAGATATTACAAGGGACTGGCTGTAGAGACAGTACAAAGGGCTGGCTTTTGGGGCATTATGAGTGTCTGGCTATGTGGACATTGAGGGGCTGCCTGTGTGAAAATTATGAGGGATGAGCAGTGTGGTCTTTAAGGGGCTGGCTGTAGAGATATTACAAGGGGCTAACTGTGGGGACATTATGAGGGGCTGACTCTGAGGACATTATGAGCGTATGGCTGTGTGGACATTGAGGGGCTGGTTGTAGGGACGTTATGAGGGGATGGTTGAGGAGACATTACAAGGGACTGACTTTTAAGACATTACAAGGGACAGGCTGTGAGAGACATTATGAGGAACTGGCTTTCAGGGCATTATGAGTGTCTGGCTATGTGGACAATGAGGGGCTGGCTGTGGAGATGTTACAAGGGGCTAAATGTAGGGACATTATAAGGGGCCCGCTGTGGGGGACATTACAAGAGGAGCTGGCTGTATGTACATTACAAGAGGGCTGAATGTGTAATTTTACAAGAGGAACCGACTGTGGTGACATTAAAAGAGGAGCTGTGGGGAACATTACAAGAGGGGCTGTGGGGACATCATATTATATGGGAGATTGTGGGGGCCATTATGCTGCCTATAGAGGGTTGAGGTGGAGACCAAACTATATAATGGAGGGCTCTTGTGGACATAATACTGCATATGGCACTATGGTTGACATCATAGAGTATACTGATGTACTGCCCTCTAGATGGGAGGCTGTGGTGACCATCATACCATATAGGGGGACAGTGTGAGGAAATGGTACAGTTTGGGGAAGACAATGCGGTACGCAGTATGAGGGTATTATGTGACGGGGGTCAAAGAATGGATATGGAGAGAGGGCAACGTGAAATGTGGGCAAAGTATGCAGAGAGGTTAGCCTGGCGGGGGGACAGTGTGGAGATATAGAGACTGTAGGGGAAAACAGTGGGGAGGGGATAGCCATGGTATAAGCCAAGGTTCATAAGGGCGGATGGTGTGGAGTTTATAACTGATAATGGAAGACAGTGTGGAGGACATATACCATAGCGGGCTTATTTAATGCATAGTATGGACAGATATTTCTATGCAGAGGGCATTTTAATAACACTATTATTTTTAAGGGAAAATCTGCAGAGATGATCAGCTGTGCATGTGAAAAGTCATCATAGTGTCTGGACAAGATGGAGACGAAATGAAATAAATGACTCAATCCTAGAAGAAGACATATATAAGGTGCCAGAAGGTAAATGTGTTCTTGTTAATACTGACTACATTTCATCAGTACTGTGGTTACAGTATTGTCTGCAGTATGATAATGACTGATAAGAACAACTTCCAGCATCTTCTTACCATTAATAAAGACATACTGGGAATTGTAGGTTCATGAGTTACAAATGTATATGACCCTGACTTAATATTATAACAGATTGCTGTACTAAGCTTGGTGATGTAGTCATGTATTTATGGTAGTTATGGTGATGTATTCATGTACTAAAAACAATCAGAGCAAAGGAGTGGCTTTGTAAGATGCATATGAAGGTCCTGGAGTGGCCTAGCCAGTCTCCAGATCTCAAGCCCATAGAAAACCTTTAGAGGGATTTGAAAGTCCATGTTGCTCAGCGACAGGTCCAAAATATCACTGCTCTAGAGAAGATATGCATGGAGGAATGGACCAACATACCACCAACAATGTGTACCAACATTGTGAAGGCTTACAGAAAATGTTTGACCTCTATCATTGCCAACAAAGGATATATAACAAAATATTGAGATGAACTTTTGATAATGACCAAATACTTATTTTCCACCATAATTTGCAAAATAAATCTTGCCAAATCAGACAAGGTGATTTTCTGGATTTGTTTTCTCATTTTGACTCTCATAGTTGTGGTCTACCTATGATGTCAATTACAGGCCTCACTCATCTTTTTAAGTGGGGGAACTTGCACAATTGGTGGCTGACTAAATACTTTTTTTTCCCACTATATCCCATTATAGAATGGGGTCTGTTTAGTTTTCATTACAATATCCGCCAAATCACCAAACGCTGCACACCTTATTGAAACATGATGAAACAATGATTGCTTCTATATCAAACTTTGAAAACATACATTCCCTGCTGAGCCTCACCCCTCAAAGGTACCACTTTTTTAATACTTTTTTTCATGAAGAAAAGTAACAATTTTAGGGAAAGTGGTCATCAGAGCGGGAGGAGGGGGCATTAGGTGACCTGATACCTTAGTTTTGTCTCTGACCCATTCCTTTTCTTGGGGGCTGAAGATTCATTTGGGGGGGCAACATCGGCTTCATCTGCCTAGGGCAGTAAAATACATTGTCCCAGCCATGTCATTGATTCCTTAATGGGGTTGTCTCAATTTCTTAAATGATTAAAACTTCAAAGTTCTTATAAAAACATGCAAGGATTTTTAACTTTATAGTCTACAGCCCGTGGTCTACGTCACCTAAACATTTGTCAATGGAAAGCTGCAGGCAATCACTTTTCCTCAGCAGTCACATGCTGTAAATACAAGCTTTACCAGCTGCCAGGTCTCTCCCATGCAGGTAGTGACCTGTTACTCCAGGAGGGTTTCAGGAGGGGAGAAGCCAATGTAGGACCACCTGGATTGGTCTACTGTGAGGCTTGGTCCCCAGCAACTTTTTAAAGCTGCAGTGTTTCACAGGTACCTGGCTAAAGTCTTGGACCAGTGATTGGAACAGTGTACAAGCCTTGAACCTGTGATAGGCTGATTGCTAAAAATGTTAATGCCAATTTTGATAGAAAGGTGTCAGGAAATAGTAAATGTTCATTTTATTATCTGAGAGTACTCATGATGACTCCATTTGCTGCAAAATTCACCAATTAAAAGAATTTGAACATCTGGACCAAGACGCTTTGGAAGAAGTTGAACTGGTTGGACAAATCATACTTTCATTGACATCATGTGGACAGCCTCCTGTGTGTAAGTCGCTTACCTGGAGAAGAGAAAACCTAAAATCTACCTATTATTCCAAAATAATATAAAACACTTCAAGGCCACTGTATTCCCTTATGGCAGTGGCTTCTGTCAGTGTAATAATTTGCCGAAAAGAGGCTTACAGTACCCAAAATTAGGCAGCTGGGTTTTTTACAGCTGAATTGTGTATATATAATATCTTATGAATATAAATACTAATCGCATTACCCACACTTATAAAACTTGGGTGGTCTTAAATAAATTTATAAAGGTAAATGTATTAAATTAAATAAAGTTTTAAAAATATTTTACAGGGGATTTGCAGCAAAAAGAACTCCCTTAGTGTCTAAACCCAAGTAAATCTGACCCAGCTGCAGTTTAGTTTGGACTGAAAACTACCCTTAACACTCTTCGAATGATCTCAAATCTGTAGTTATGCAAAACTAGTCTAGACTGCTAAAAAAGGCCGACTAACCAAAGTGGTATTTTCATTATTTTTTTCCTTCCATGGAAACAAGTCATATAGTTCCCATCAGCATCCTATCTGTCTGCATTTCATGGTTGTCTCCCCTAACCAAGCACTACAGCCTAGGCAACTTTAAAAGCGTTTATTGGTGTAGAACAATCAGACGTTCACAGAATTTTACTACTTTACAAGAGTTTTAAAGAAAAAAAATACATTTTTAAATATTCAGTAGAAAAAGGGAAAATGTAAACATAAAATGATATTTCTGTTTAGTGTGGAAAAAACATTAGATTTGTAAATAAGTGATCATAAAATAATCATATTTTATGCACTTTATAGGTAGCTAAAAGTAGAAATGTCATTGTTATAAAGTCACAATTATGCAAGAATTTGGGCAGGAATTGTTGGAAAAAAAGTACTTTATACTATTTATTGTTCAACATTTTAAGGGGTTAGTCATTATTTTTCTTTTTTTTAGCAACAGCAGCAGTCTTGTCTGTAGGCTGTGTTTGGTGCTGCAGCTCAGCTCTATCTGGTTAAATGATACTAAGATGCCATACTAGACAACACCTAATACTGGACCCCTTTACTAATAATCTTGCAGCCCTGGTAAGAATTTCAATATTTTCAATGGATTAATAGATTGTCAATGGGGTTACATCTACCCAATTATTTATTTTATACAGCACTTTATAGACATAATCAGCCCGTTTCCCATTGGGATTCACAATCTGAAATTCCCTACGGGGAGAACATACAAACTCCTTGCAGATATTGCACTTGGTAGGATTTGAACCCAGGACCCTGTGCTGCCCAAACTATATTGCCCTGTTTATAACACAAAGATCACATTTGATTGACTTTTAAAGACAGATAAATTGGATTCCATCACAGCTATTTATTTAAAGGGAAGCTGTCAGTAGGATGAACCCTCCTAAGCCATCTATATAGGTAGGCAGGTCATAGGAAGATGAATAAAATATAACGATGATATCTGCCATCCGATGTCTTATCCCTTTTTCTTAATATGTAAATGATCTGTTAAGATCTTTGGGCAGGACACTGATCTGCATGATAATCTGCTCCAAGAGGTTGTTATAAACAGAAGGGGGCATTGTAAATGGGAGACATGCAGATCAGAAGGGCAGGCTGTCAGGCACTACATGTCTCACACTTATAGCTCCCCCTCTCATTTAAAATAAGCTCTGGAAGCAGATCATCCAGGACATCAGTGTCCTGCCCAAAGATCTTAACAGTTAATTGACACCTCTGGAATAAAACATCGGATTGCAAATATCAAGTTATCATTTTATTCAGCTTCCTATTACCTACAAGCCCATTTAGACAGCTTAGGAGGTTTGATCCTACTGACAGATTCCCTTTAAGGGCAATACTTTTATACTTTCAGTTATATATATCTATACAATGTACTATATTGTTTTGGTGAAAGTATGTAATCATCATTTTCTGATTTTTTGATAATAGAATGGTTACAAAATCTGGTTAGGACATAGAACCATAAAACACAAATGGCTCTATATCTGAGATTTTGGAACTGTCAGAGGCTATGATGACTGAGACCTACATGACAGAAAATACCCAAAAGTGACACCATTCTAAAAACTTCACCCCTCAAGGTACTCAAAAACACATTCAAGAAGTTTATTTACCCTTCAGGTGCTTCACAGGAATTTTTGGAATGTGGAAGGAAAAAATAAACATTTACTTTTTTTCACAAAAAATTTTCCTTTAGACCAAACTTTTTTTTACTTTCGCAAGGGTAGCAGGTGAAAATGGACCGTTCAATTTGTTGTGCCATTTCTCCTGAGCATGATGATACCCCTTATGTGGGGAAAATCTACTATTTGGGCACATGGCAGGGCTCAGAAGGGAAGGAGCGCCATTTCACTTTTGAATGTAAACTGCTGGCATAATTTGCGGACGCTATGTCATGTTTGAAGAGCCCCTGATGTGCCTAAACAGTGGAAACCCCCAACAAGTGACACTATTTTGGAAACTATACCCATTATGCTACTCATCTAGATATGTATTGAACACCTTGAACCCATAAGTGTGTCACAGAAGTTTATAACATAGAGCCCTGAAAAATTAAAAAAATCACATTTTTCCCAGATAAAGCTTTTTTCTCCAAATTTTGCATTTTCATAAGGGTAAAAGGAAAAACTGCTAAATACAATTTGTTTTGCAGTTTCTCCTGAGTAACCCGATACCAAACTTGTGGAGGAAAACAACTGTTTGTGCGAACGGCAGGGCTTGGAAGGGAGGAGCGCCATTTGACTTTTTGAATGCAAAATTTGCTGGAATAATTAGCGGATGCCATGTCACGTTTGGAGAGTCCCTGATGTGCCTAAATAGTGGAAACCCCCAACAAATGACACAATTTTGGAAACTAGACCCCTTAGGGAACTTATCTACATGTGTATTGAGCACCTACAACCCACAGGTGCTTCACAGAAATTTATAACGTAGAGCCGTGAAAATGAAAAAATCACATTTTTCCCAGATGAATGTTTATTTGCTCCAAATTTTGCATTTTCATAAGGGTAACAGGAGAAATTGCTCAATACAATTTGTTGTGCAATTTCTCCTGAGTACTCTGATTCCCAATATGTGGAGGAAAACAACTATTTGGGTGAACAGCAGGGCTTGGAAAGGAAGGAGCGCCATTTGACTTTTCAGTGAAAAACTTGCTGGAATAATTAGTGGACGCCATGTCGCGTTTGGAGAGACCCTGATGTGCCTAAACAGTGGAATCTCCCCCATAAGTGACACCATTTTGAAAACTAGACCCCTTTGGGAACTTATTTAGAAGTGTATTGAACACCTTGAACTCGCAGGTGTGTCACAGCAGTTTATAACGTTAAGCTGTGAAAATAAAAAAAATCTAATTTTTCCCGCAAAAAATATTTTTTAGCTCCAAGTTTTGTATTTTCACAAGGGTAACAGGAGAAACTGGACCACAAAATTTGTTGTGTAATTTCTCCTGAGTTCACCGATACCCCATGTCATCAAGAGTTACTTTTGAGGCACAGTGCAAGGCTCAGAAGGGAAGAAATGCCATATTACAGTGCAGATTTTGCTGTACTTGTTTGAGGGTGCCATGTTACATTGGCAAAGTCCCTGAGGTGCCAGAACAGCAGAACCCCCATAAGTGACCCGATTTTACAAACTAAACCTCTCAATGAATTTATCTAGGGGTGCAGTGATTATATTAACACAACAGGAGTGTCACAGACTGTTATCCCATAGGGCAATGAAGATAAATTTATTTACATTTTTACCACCAAGATTGTGTGTTAGCACTAAGTTTTACATTTTTATACAGGGAAATGGGTAAAAATGGCATCAAAATTTGTCCCATAATTTCTACTGAACGTGGCAATACTCAATATGTGGCTGTACAGTGCTACTAAGCCATACAGAGATACTTGGGAGGGACGGAGCGATATTTGCCTCCTGGAGCGCAGATTTTCCTACAGTAGTTTGCAAATTCCATATAAAGAGCCACTAAGTGCTAGAAAAGCAGAATTTCCCCTCAAGTGACCCCATTTTGGAAATTATATCCCTTTGGGAATTTATCTACAGATGTAGTGACTATTTTGACTCCATGGGTGTTTTCCAGAAACAAGCAGCAGTGGATGTTGCTGAGTGAAAATTGCAAACTGCTGTTGTAGTGACCAATATTTAGACTTGAGAGTCCTCAGTGGTTGATACCTTTTAATGGCTAACTAACAAGATGGTAACACATTGCAAGCTTTCGAGACTACTCATCTAGCCTGATGAAGAGACCTGAGTAGTCTCGAAAGCTTGCAATGTGTTACCATCTTTTCAGTTAGCCATTAAAAGGTATCAACCACTGAGGACTCTCAATTCTAAATATTCTTCTATCTACTGGCTAACATGGTACAATGATATATACAGTATCTTTCCTGTTGTAGTGACCAATACATTATGCCCAGCTCAGACTTCTTCTGGAGACACACACCTGTAAATTAGGCAGGCTCTCATCACTAAATGTGATTTAGACACACTGAGACTCAGAAGTGAGGGGGGTCATTTGGATTAGGGAGTGGAGAATTTACTGAATTTCTTTTGGGAGGCGAGGAGCCATTTCGCTTTTCCAGAGCCTTTGTGCTACCAGTAACGTGGAAGCCACCTATATTTCCATTAACAGATGACAGACATGGATGAGTGCTTGCTTTTTTGTGGATTGAGTTGAAGCTTTTATTGGGAACATTTTACATAACATTTATGATCACATATATTCGGCGCGCTACGCTGAGCACTTACATCAGGGTTTCCATCTAAATCTCCAAGTGATGTGACAGATGAAACCCAAGATGGATCCATTCACTATAATGAGGCAGCAGTTACTCTGTACTTGATCTGGCCTCTGTTCAGTGGTGTCCTTTTCTTCTGAAGTGCACAAAACTGTGCCTGACGGCACTTTTATGCAATCCTAAAAAGATGGACACTTTCAGATCACAGGTCCTATGGCATCCACAGTGCCTCCATCTGCCTCATTATAGGAAATATTCTGCCAGGGTTTCTGTCTGAATCACATATTTCAGAGATTTACACGGAAACCCCGGTGTAAGCACACAGCATAGAGCGCGGGATAAATGTGCGCCGAGCCTTACTTATTTCTGGGAGGCAAAATGAAAAAATCAACAGCATGTGAAGAATTGGTTTTGTTTATTTTTTTGTGCCGCTTCTCGTGCAGTATAAGTCATATGGCGATTTTCTTTTTCAGGTTGGTGCAATTACAGCGATACCAGATTTATATCGAGTTTTTATATTGCTGTCACACACTAAAAGATGCTTTTTTTTTGCGAAAACAAGTTTTTGCATCACCATATTTTGAGAGCTATAATTTTTCCATATTTCGGCTGACAGAGTCATGTGATGGCTTGGTTTTTGGAGACAAGCTGATGTTTTTATTGGTACCATGTCTGGGCACATGACATTTTTTGATCGCTTTCTATTATGATTTTAGGAGACAGAATGAACAAAAGCCAGCAATTCAGGAATTGCTATTTATTTATTTTTTTACACTGTTCCGCTTGTGGTAAAATTCGTAAGGCAGTTTTATTCTTCAGGTTAAGTACAATTACAGCGATACCAAATTTTTATCTTTTTTATGTTTTTGCGTTATTACACCATAAAAACTACTTCATAGAAAAAATAATTATTTTTGTATCACTTTATTCTGAGAGCTATAACTTTTTTATTTTTCTGCTGATGGAGCTGTATGATGGCTTGTTTTTTGCGGGACAAGATTATGTTTTCAGCTATACCTTTTTTATTTACAATAGTTTTTTAGCCACTTTTATTGCACTTTTTGTTTGGCAGTATGTTGATAAAGCATTGTTTTTTGCCTCATTTTTTTTACGGTGCTCACTGAAGGGTCGTTACAGACGCGATGATACCAAATATGTGTACTTTTATTGCTTATTTTTTATTTACATAAATAAATGTATTTATTGGAAAAATATTTGTTTACATTTTTGTTCTACATTTGGGGATTTAAAAAGAAACATTTTTACACTTTTTAAAATATATATATATTTTCACTTTTTTACATTGTCCCATCCTGGAACATCACTGCACAGTGTCAGATTGCTGATCTGATACTCTGTAATGCTTCCGAAAAGCGTCTGATGGGCAGAGAATGAGGCATCACAGGTCCTGCTCTCGGCAGGCACTGCGAAGCCACCTTCCCTGAAGGACCCCACGGCCATGTTGCAGCCGGGAGTCTCTATGGAGACCATCAGAACAACGCGATTGCATCGCGCTGTCCTGATGGAAGAGCACAGGAAACCCATTCCCTGGGCGAAGCTCTTCTATGTTGATGTCACTAGTGACAACGGCATCAGAGGGGTTAAATGCCAGCGATCAGTACTAGCACTGATCATGGGCAGTGCTGCGGGGTATCAGCTCTCACACACAGCTGACACCCGTACCCGATCGCCGCGTCGCTCAGTGTGAGGCCACGCGATTGTGCCACCATATATATACTGCAGTTTGCAGGAACACAGCTCCCGCAGAGCAGTATATGTCGGGAAGGGGTTAATATCATTTCATGTCAATAGCAACTTTAAAAATATATTTACTTAGAATATTGGTGACAGATTCAATAATTACAGTAGTCCACTCGCTGTATATACAGTATATATATATATATATATATATGTATATATATATACACACACTGGCAAAAAAAACAAAGGGAATGCTTAAACAACACAATGTAACTCCAAGTCAATAACACTTCTGTGAATTGAACCTGTCCAGTTATGATGCAACACCGATTGTGAATCATGCTGTTGTGCAAATGGAACAAACAACAGGTCGAAATGATAGGCAATTAGTAAGACAACCACTATATAAAGGAGTGGTTCTGTAGTTGGTGACCACAGACTATTTTTCTGTTCTCATGCTTTTTGGGTATTGTTTTGGTCACCTTTGCATTTTGTCATTGCTTTCACCCCTAGAGGTACCATACATTAGGCTCTATCTACAACCCACAGAAGTTGCTCAGATAGTGCAGCTCATTTAGGATCAGGGCCAGTTTTAGGCAAAGTAGGACCCTGGGAAAAAATTTAAAATGGGGCCCCAAATGCTGACATATTGCACCATCACACAGAAATATTTCAGTTGTAGTTACATACGCTGAGTTCAGGCCACTAAATGAGTGTGATCGACAATATTGAAGTCATTCGATGCTTGTTTCCTGGCCTCTTTCCACCGACTGAGGACGAATAATGAGGACAGAATAATCACTATTAGATCAATCTGTTCCCATACAGTATCATGTTATCAGCAGCACATCTGCAGTTTTCACCGGGTGATGTGCTGCTGAGAACAATGATTTTTGTTCCGGCATAAACAAGCCAATCTCTCAATGAATAGGCAGCATTTTGTTTGTTTAGTATAATACACCCCATAGTCCTCCACATAATATAATGTACCCCACAGTCCTCCATATAGTATAATGTGCAGCACAGTCCTCCATATTGTATAATGCACACCCCATAGTCCTCCAAATAATATAATGTGCCCCATAGTCTGCCATACAATATAATGTGCCCCATAGTCCTTCAAATAGTATAATACACTCCCCATAGTCCTCCATATAGTATAATAAACTCCCCATAGTCCTCCATATAGCATAATACACTCCTCATAGTCCTCCATATATTAAAATTGTTAGAATCTGTTTAGTTTGTGACTATGCACCATTTTCTTGTGTTCTGGCTGCTGGTCTTTTTCCTCTGATGCTAGGTTTGTCTTGGGCAGGTGATTGTATCAATCTTTATTACCCAGCACCTGCCTCCCAGTCCTTGCTGGACAACAGTGTTAATCCGCTTGAGTTCTGGCTTGGTGCTTTGCTTTGCCTTCTGTGTGTGTAATTTGTGCAGTGCTGGGACCTCTGGTTCCGCTAGTCTTTGTTTCTGTATTCCGTTGGTTTCTGCAGCGTTCACTGTGCTATCTTATCTATTAGGAGGTCACCCGTTTTTGTGCCCAGTCCTTAGATCTTTCAGGGACCCCCTTCCCCCATGTATAGGCCTCCGTTTGAGATTAGCCTAGGATCATCGGTGGGTCTATTCACAAGGAATGGGTTGCCCACTAGGGTATCAGCCTAGTCATAGTGCAGGGTCAGTCTTCCCCCTTCTATCCTAGTCCTGTGTTGCAGATCTGTAACAAAAATACACTCCTCAGTCCACCATATAGTAAAATACACTCCTCATAGTCCTCTGTTATGAATGGGTCACCGAGGAGGATGGCAGGAAAAGGCTAAGCCACCAGAAAACCAGAGAGGTTTGTAACTAAGTGGATTGCATACCCCTGATCCTATCCACACAACTAGCAGTAGCCGTGGAGCATACCTACGATGCCCTAGAGGCCTTGGCACAGCCGGAGAGCTAACTAAGCCTAAAGCAACAAAGGTGAAATCTAAACTGCCCCGGAGCAGACCCCAAAAGGAATAGATAGCCCCCAAACATATATTGTCGGTGAGACAAGATGAAACACAAACGCAGGCAGAAAAATAGACTGAGCAAACGATGGGGCCCAAACTGACTAGACAGGACGGGAAAGGAAAGACACTGTATGCAATCACGCAAAAACCATGAAAAATCCAATACGTCTGATGTACAAAAAAACACTGAAGTCACACAACTTCGCCCCCACTCCGGTATGAACTGGCAGCAAAGCAAAAGAAACCAATATAACAGGGGACTGAACAAACTGACACAGGCTGTAACATATGGAGTGGTGGTCCAGCACAGCCCCCAGAGGAGCAAGCTGAACCCGCACAACAAGCAGAGTTTGACAAAACCAGATCAGATGCAAAGGATTAGCAAATGAACCACTTAGGCCTCTTTCACACATCAGGTTTTCGCCGTCAGGCGCGATCCGGCGCTTTTGACAAAAACCGGATCCGGCGAAATGCAATGCCGGATCCGGTTTCCCCCCCATTGACTTGCATTAGAGCCGGATCGAGCCGGATGGCCATGCGTTTCATCCGGTTTTCGCCGGATCCGGCAATGTGTCGCGATCCGGCGTCTGGAAAAAATGGCTACTGTAACGTTTTTTGTCTCCGGCGAAAAAGCCGGACACGCCGGATCCGGCGTGTCCGGCTTTTTCACACAATGAAAGCCTATGAGCGCCGCAATGCGCCTGATCCGGCGACAGCCAGATCCGGTGGCCGGATCCGGTTTTTTTGGTCTGAGCATGCTCAGTCGCTCTGCCCACAAGACATATATAAAAGCAAGACAGTGGGACCCTCAGCCACACCCATCATGCCACCCAAGCCAAGAACCAGGAGCAGGAGAAGGCAGGAGACATCTGCAGCAGCAGCACCATCAGCACCACCACCACCCCAATTGGAGCAGCATGCTGAACAACGGGAGGGTAGTCCAGCAGCAGATGAGAGACGGTAATTATCAAATCCCCCATTCCTCCAAACTAGGGCCATGGAATATCAATATATTCATTGGCCCTTTGTTTCTCTTTATTCAACAGCCGCCCAAGAGATGCAGCAGCAGCAGCAGTAACACCACCCACAGCCATGGAGTCTGGCCAGCAGGAAGACAGCACATCTTCTTCTGGGAGCCCTCCCTCGCATCGTCAGCGTTTGACGGTAAGTTTTTATTTCCAAAATCCATCATTCCTGTAATATATGTCTATTCATTGCCTTTTATTTCAAAACAGGAATCACAAGATGAAGAGGAGCTCCCAGAAGAAGAAGGAAGGGGTGGACAGACATCTGGAGTGGGCTCACAATTGGTAAGATTTTGGCATCAAACGCAGAAACACAACATCACACTACACACAACACATAGAAAACAATGTTCTGCAGACCACACACAGCAAACAAATGCCTACATCCAAAGACATAACATTTTTTGTTTTCTTCTCTAGTCTTCCCAATCTGGTGCTCGGCCAAGAGGTCCTCGCAGTGCCTCCCAGGGTGGTCGGCGACAGCAACGCGGCGGTCACCAGCGTGTAAGTATAAATATTTTTGCTTTGTTTTTTTGCACTTTTTATTTCATTTCTTTTGTGGAGGCTAATTATGTTATTTTTGTCTTTTTCTTTAACAGCCTTCACAGCGTGCTCCCGACTCTGACGGTGAGGATGGAGGGATTGATGTGGACCACCTCATCGATCTTGTTAGAGAAAGGGAGCCACTTTGGAATATGGCTGACCGCCGCCATGCTGACCTTATCATTACCCGACGACTCTGGGAGGAAATCTGTTCGCTCCTTGTGGACCGCTGGGAGGACCTCGATGCTCGGGCCCAGATTAAAGAGCGTAAGTATATACAGTACCGGTTGCTTGATTTAAACCAGTGTTTCCCGAACTCCAGTCCTCGTGGTCCCCACGGATCATGTGTTCAGGATTTCTATTTACTTTGGAAATCCTGAAAACATGACCCCTGGGGACCATGAGGACTGGAGTTTGGGAAACACTGATGTTGTATACTAACCACTTTGTCCTTTCTCGTTTCAGGGGAGAGAATTGTGAAGCGGTGGCGGTCTGTGAGGGATCGTTTCAAGAAGGAGTTCAATAAAGAGATGCGGGCCCCGAGTGGATCTGGAGGACGCAGGAGCAAGTACAAGTACGCACGAGCCCTGTCGTTCCTCCGGGATACAATGGTCACCAGAAGGTAAATATTACACACCACATGTGACAAAAAAATGTTTAGATGTAACTTTTTTTTTTCAGCCAGGGCCATA
This sequence comes from Dendrobates tinctorius, assembly GCF_039654945.1. NCBI lineage: Eukaryota > Metazoa > Chordata > Amphibia > Anura > Dendrobatidae > Dendrobates > Dendrobates tinctorius. The sequence continues at coordinate 64,260,332 of NW_027361679.1, forward strand.
CCATGTCAGTATTTTAATTGTTTTTTTTTCTCTTTATTCCACAGCACGGTGAGCAGCACTCGGGAGCCTGCACGATTGGACCCTTCTGAGGCGATCCCTGAGGAGACCGGCACCGAGGGACACTTCGACTGCCCCGGTACATCTGCACCTTCCCAGCCTTCCCACACATTCGACCCATCTGCCCCATCCACCAGCACAGGAGCATCGTGGCCGCCTACATTACATGAAGCTGCTGGTGAGGAGATCGCTTTCCCTTTACCCCACCCTTCTGCCCCTGCCACCTCTAGTACACCTGCGGGTACTGGGCGGCAGCGGCAGAGGGGTCAGGAAAAGACTTATGCGCCAGAGTTCTTGCATCTGAATGCATCTTTCCAGAACTGTCTAAAAGTCTTGTCAGAGCAAATCTCCGCAGGCTTTCAGCAGATCAACTCCAGCATTCTGGAGGTGAAGACACTTTTGCAAACCATGCATTCAGAAGCAAGATCTTCGCCAAACCACACCTTTTTCAGGTCTGTTGTGGAGCGCATGGAAACGCTCTCTCCTACCCAGCAGATGCATGTAATGCATTCATGCCACAGTGCTCTCCAGCACGTTACCTCCCAACCTCCTCCTCCCACCACAGTAGTTCCTCCACCTGCACCCCCTCCAGCCACTTTCCATCCTCCCCCTCCTATTACATACCATCCACCTCCCCAGCACCAGCCACCTCCCCAGCACCAGCCACCTCCCCAGTACCAGCAACCTCCCCAGTACCTGCAAACTCCCCAGTACCAGCAAACTCCCCAGTACCAGCAACCTCCCCAGTACCAGACATCTCCCCACTTCCAGCAACCTGCCCCGTACCAAACTCCTTCCCCATACAACTTGCCATCAACATCATCTGCTCCTACAGTCCCTGCCCAACCCTCCACTCCACCGCCCACCACCTCTTCTGCCTCCCACATGTCCACCCATTCTGTAGCTTTTTCCACACCTTCACCTCTAACTGTTCCTTCCCCACCACGATCCCAGTCCTCTCTCCACACTCCCAGTGTCGAAGTGTTCCACAGCCCCTCCAGCAGTATTTCCACCCCACACTACACCGAGTTGTAATGTTTTTTTTTAATAAAAATGGCCATTTGTTTGTTTTAAAACATTTATTCAAAAAGTTTTTTTAACTTTAAAAACATTTTTCCAAAAAAAAAAAAAATTTAAATAAAAGTTAAATTACTTTTACAATGGTTGTCTGTCATTTCTTTCTGCGGCGAAATATGTTTACAAAAAAAGGTTAAATAATTTCAAAGGTCAAAAGGTATTCAAAACCTGGTATATAACTGTGGGTAAATTTGACCTTTTTGCCACAGTTGTGTTCCTGGTTGTGTTTGAAGCAAAGTATTTCACCTAAAAAGTTGTGTTTATTGTTGGTGATTTCCTAACAATGTACACAACTTTTGTTAAAAGGTGAAATACTTTGCATAAAACACAACCAGGTACACACCTGTGGCCTAAAGGTAAAAATAGTAAGACCATGACAAGATAGCCAACTTTGGTTGACAAAGGTATATACTGTTGGTACACAAGTTTGGTTAAGGGCACAAATCTTTCACACTCTGTCATCCTGCCAGTGTACTCTGCCTTGAGGTGACATAAAGTATAGTGCAAAATTGTCCCTCATTACTGAAACAGTCACAGAACTTCTAGTGGTAATGTCATGGTAATCTTGCAAGGTGGTTTCTTCAGAGGTGTCCTCAATGGAAATGGGTTCCTTGCAGATAACAAAATTGTGGAGTACCACGCAAGCTTTGATCACCTCGTCCACAGTTTCTGTCTTGAGGTTGATCGCAGTCAATAGGACCCGCCATTTGGCTGTCAGAATACCAAAGGTACATTCAACCATTCTTCTTGCTCTTGTGAGGCGGTAATTAAAAATGTTTTGTTCTTGACAATCCTCTGCTAGAGTACGGTTTCAAAAGGTGTTCTGACAGCTGGAAGGCTTCATCCCCTACACAGACAAATGGCATAGGTGGACCAGATGTTTGCGGCAGCGGTCTAGGGGGTGGGAACTGGAAGGTGTTTCCATACAGTTTACGCCCCACAGCAGACAGTTTGAAAACTTGAGAGTCATTGGAGCGGCCATAGGCCCCAATATCAACAGCAATAAATTTGTATTCCGCGTCAGCGATGGCCATGAGGACAATGGAAAAATATTTCTTGTAATTGAAATATTCCGATCCCGATCCGGCTGGCTTTACAATGCGGATATGTTTCCCGTCCACAGCGCCCAAGCAGTTCGGAAACTGACATATCTGTAGAAACTTTTCAGAAATTTCAATCCACCTCTCTGTTGTGGGCTCTGTTAAAAACTCTTCGGCTAAGGAGTCCCACAGTGCACGGCATGTGCTTCACTATTCCAGATATGGTGGAAATCCCGAGTCTTTACTGGATATGCAGTGACGAAAGGGATTGTCCAGTTGCAAGAAATCTGTGGGGAATTAAAAAACAATCAATTAGTTTAAAATAACAGCATTACATACCAAAACTCAGCTATAACACTTGGAGATACAAACTACCACCAACAAGATTGCAGTGAAAGTGTGCTCTGATGCGAGCATATCCAATAAATGCGGCTTACCTTAAAGTCACCATCAGACGCTCTGCGGGTGAAACGGAGAAGCGGCAATAGGTGTCCGCTTTTCTTATGAGGTGTGCAATGCGCTCCACCAAGTAATCAAAATTCTCCATTTTCATCCTAACATATCCAAAAAATTTCTCCGGGTTTCGTCTAAGGTCCATGCAGAGTGTAGAATAGACCCCACGCGTCATTCTCTTGGCTGTGATGGGGTGGATCCACAAACGTCGTCTACGATGCCTGATGCGCTGCTGTCTCGCTCTCTCCTTCTCCAGAACAATCACCCTCAAACGATTCGCCTCCGCTGTAAAATCTGCCAAATTCTTCAAAATATTTCCAATCACAACATCCATCTTCGCCAGTAACTTGCTCTTCTCTCCAACCTGCACTTTCTCCTCTCCAACCTGTCAAAGAAGGGCTGTAGGAACATGCTATATATAGTTTTTCAGTAGCCAATCCCGTTCGGAAGGCCACAAGGGGCGATTTTAAAAACCGGATCCGGTGTAATCCGTCGAAAAACGGAACAAAAACCGGATGAACCGGATGAGACGGATCCGGTTTTGTCTGTGAAGAACAAGACGGATCCGGCAGAAAAACGGATCCGTCACATCCGGTTTTACGAAATATTTGCCGGATCCGGCGCTCCGGCACGACGCCGGATCGCGCCTGATGCCGAAATCCTGATGTGTGAAAGTAGCCTTTGCTGAACAATGCAGGATCAGTGTAGTACAAAAACTTGGCACTCAAAAGAAAAATTGATTTGACAGTTCCTTTATTGTAAAAGGCATCCAGTTGAATATACTTCTTTTACTTCTTTAAACGTTTTCGGTCATACAATTGACCTTCATCGGAAACAGAATTTTTTCACAGTTGGTTTTAACTGAGAGGAACTGTAATGGAAAATTCCATATATTATTATTAAAGAACCGCTGTCATAAATAGGCACTATTCAGTACTGGGTATATTCATTAATAATGTGGAGAAACAGACGTCTGGGAAGCAGCAGCTACTGAGGATGAAAGGACACCATTCATGTAGAAAATCACCAGACCCACGGGTTTGACACCTTGGGTTATACAGGGACCGGTAGATCCAAAAATTGGTGTGGGTGTCCAGAAATTTGTACTGTAATATATTCAGGAAACTATCCTGTATTGTTTGTGACAGGCATGAATGTCCACAACTGGGTGCTGTGATTCTCCAAATGGTATGTCCTGCCCAGGGAGGCAAGTGTGTCACAGGGAGAGTGAACGCGCTGTTCAGGAGAAGCACTGAGGGTGCAGAGGGATAGCGCTTAGTCTGTGGCTGGACGCATGTGCTGCTGGTATGAGAGACGCTCATACCAGATCTCCAATCGTCATCATCATCATCAGGTGGCAAACCTCTGTCAATCTGACCAGCTCCACTACCTCCAGTAACCACTGGAGGGAGCAGGGGGAGCTTCGGCTCAGAAGTCTGAGCCAGGGAATTCACAATAATCCTCCATATAGTATAATGCACCCCCATATTCCTCCATGTAGTACAATTCACTTCTCATAGTATAATGCACCTCATAGTTCATGCCGCTATTAGCAGCATGCCACTGGCTGGGGTGCCTGGGGGTGCGGGTGCTCTAGGAAGCTGCCTAGTCTGCTTGCCGCTAACGCCGACCCTGTTTAGGATGGCACATCAATGCGAGCTGTGGCAAGAAGGGTCGCTGTTTCTGTCAGCACAATGTCGAGAGCATGGAGCAGATACCAGGAGACAGGCCTGTACACGAGATGTGGAGGGGGCTATACGGGGGAAAAAACTCAGCAGCAGGACTGCTACCTCCTTTGTGCAAGGAGAAACAGGAGGAGCGGTGCCAGAGCCCTGCAAAATGACCTCAAACAGGCCACTAACATCCATTTGCCTGCTCAAACTGTCAGAAAAAGACTCCATGAGGGAGGTATGAGGGCCCGACGTACTCAAGTGGAAGTTGCGCTTACAGCCCACCATGAAAGGCAACTGGCATTTTCCAGAGAACACCAAAACTGGCAGATTCTACATTGGTGCCCTGTGCTCTTCACCAATGAGAGAAGGTTCACATTGAGCACATGTGACAGACGTGACAGAATCTGGAGACACCGGGGAGAACATTATGCTGCCTGCAACATCCTCCAGCATGACCGGTTTGGAAGTGGGTCAGTAATGGTGTGGGCAGACATTTCTTTGGAGAGCTGCATAACCCATCCATGTGCTAGCCAGAGGAAGCCTGACTGTCATTAGGTACTGGGATGAGATCCTCAGACCCATTGTGAGACCATATGCAGGTGCACTGGGCCCTGGGTTCCTTCTGATAAACGACAATCCTAGGCTTCATGTGGCTGAAGTGTGTCAGCAGTTACTGCATGATGAAGGCACTGAAGCTATGTGTCACGCCTGCCACCGATACTCACCTGCAAGGTCCTGTGCGCACCTCCCGGCGCGCACCCACTCCCCGGCACGTCCCCGCTCCTGACCTCTGGCCTCCCCGACGTCGCTCCCACGCTCCTGTGGCCGGCGCTCTGACTACACCATGTGACGCGGTGGCTCCGCCCCCAACATGGCGGCGCCCATCATCTATTTCTGTCCGGCGTCTCCCCAGGTAAGACGCCTGTGTATCGTTCCTGGGTCGCTGTCCTTTTGGCCAGCGCTCAGAACGCTCACAGGCCCTGCATATTCCCTTTGCTTTGCGGACTTAGGTTTTCTGCTGTCTCTCTCTGGGTTCGCCATCCCGGCGGTCCTGGTTTTCCCTCGCCTCTGGTGCCTTCACCTCTCATTGTCCCTGCTGTCCTTTCTGTGTGTTTGCTCTCCTGTGACCCTCCTGTCCATGTACTCTCTTACCCCTTTTCTCTCTTGCAGCCTCCAGCCACTACCAGCTCCGAACCCACCAAGTCTCTGCGTTTCTCTGGCTCCTTCCGCTGTCTCCCGTACCGCTGCTCTGCTGACTCTCCACCCTAGTTCCCCTGGTGCTCACCCAGTTGTCCCTTTGGCTCCAGCTGTCACGGTTCCATCCCATGTGGGCCTGCCCCTAACACTCCCTGTATAGGGGGTGGCTCCACCTGGTCCAGCTCGCACGCAGGGGCTCTGGAGCCGTGACCCAGAGGGTCCACTCCGGGTTGCTCTCTTTATTTTGCCATCCTAAGCACATTCCGTAACAGATACACAGGCCATGGACCCCGCTGGAGTCACGGCTACTCAGAAGGAGTTAATTTTTTTACGAGAGAATCAAACGCGCATAATGTCCATTATGAAATCCATGGACGCGCGCCTCTCCGCCCTCCAAACCTCTGATCCTGTTAATGCGGCCCAGCTGGCCGGCTTACAGCAAGAGTTAGCGCAGCAGTGGGACGCACAAAGTCACATCCTCAGCTACATGGCTTCGGTTGATGGTCGCTTACTCTCGTTCCAGGCAGCCGCGGCTGCTCCTCCTCCAGTTACTGGACCTCATCCCCAACCGCGGTTGGCCAAACCACCCCGCTATAACGGTGACGCTAAACTATGCCAAGGTTTCCGGAACCAATGTCGCCTCCACTTCGAGTTGCAGCCTCGGGCATACCCCACGGATCGGTCTAAAGTGGCCTTCATAATCTCCCACCTCGAGGGGGACGCTTTGGCATGGGTAAACCCCCTCTGGGAGCGTGATGACCCCCTGGTTGCCCACCTGTCAAATTTTTTGGACACTTTTCATCGCGTATTCGACGAGCCAGGTCGTCTCGCCTCCACTACTGAGTCTCTGTTCAGCTTATGTCAGGGATCCCTAACCGTGGGGCAATATGCCATTCAATTCCGGACTCTGACATCCGATTTGGGCTGGAACAATGAGGCATTGGTGGGAGCGTTTTGGAGGGGGCTTTCGGGTCGTATAAAGGACGAGTTGGCAGGCCGCGACACTCCCACGGCTCTTGAGGATCTAATCTCTTTGGCAACCCGAATCGATCTGCGTTTCCAGGAACGAGCTCATGAGAGAAGACTCGCGCGCCCGCTGTCATCTCCTCGCAGACCACCCAGTCCTCGGTCTAGGGCTTTTCCCTCTGAATCAGGACCCAAGCCTATGCAAGTAGATCGCTTGAAGCTCTCCGAACAGCGACGCAAGGAGAGAAGTTCTCACGGCCTATGTTTCTATTGCGGTAGCGGGTCTCATTTGCTCCGTACCTGTCCGGATCGTCCGGAAAACTTCCCGCCTAGGTCAGGTAAGAGAGGCCTCCCTAGGTGTGCATGATTCCTCTCAACCCCTTTCTCTATCTGTCCTATTGCATGTGGGTGGCAAGCGGGTCTCCTTGGCAGCCTACGTGGATTCGGGCGCTGCTGGGAATTTTATTAGACTCAATGTAGTTTCCAAATTTTCTGTCCCTGTGAAGGCCCTTGAGAGTCACCAAGTCCTTGCATCTGTAGACGGTAATCCCTTGCAAGAGTCCGTTAAGCTAGTTACGCACGAGATCGAGCTTCAGATTGGCGCCTTGCACAAGGAGAAAATCTCGTTTTCTGTTTTAGCCGGTATCTCTCATCCTATTCTCCTTGGTCTTCCCTGGTAGCGACTTCATGAGCCCACTTTAGATTGGCGTAACGACAATGTTTTGTGCTGGGGGGACTCTTGTCGGTCTCGGTGTCTGCAGCCGGTGCATCCCGTGGGTGTTCCCCGTCTCCTCCCTGGTCCCTCCAGTTTGCCGCCTGCATATAGGGCCTACGCGGATGTCTTCGACAAGAGAGAAGCTGAGGTTCTTCCACCTCACCGACCTTATGACTGCCCTATCAAGCTCATTCCTGGTGCCACTCCTCCCTGCGGCAGGATTTTTCCTCTCTTTAGCCGAGACGCAGGCTAAGTCGGAGTACATCCAAGAGAACATAGCCAAAGGCTTCATTTGAAAATCATCCTCGCCTGCTGCAGCAGGTTTCTTTTTTGTGAAGAAGGACGGGACTCTTCGTCCGTGTATTGATTATCGGGGACTTAACCGCATCACGGTGAAAAACAAGTACCCGCTTCCATTAATTCCTGAACTCTTCGATCGCTTGAGAGGAGCACGAGTCTTCACCAAGCTGGACCTGCGAGGAGCCTACAATCTAGTTCGTATACGGTCCGGGGATGAATGGAAGACCGCATTCAACACACGGGACGGGCATTACGAGTACTTAGTAATGCCATTTGGATTTTGCAACGCTCCTGCAGTATTCCAAGAACTCGTCAATGACATCTTTCGAGATCTCCTCTATGTCTGTGTAGTGGTCTATCTGGACGACATCTTGATTTTCTCTCCCGACTTGTCTACCCACCGCCGAGATGTCCGTCAAGTTCTACATCGTCTCAGTGAGACTTACCTATTTGCTAAGTTGGAGAAATGCCTCTTTGAGCAGTCCTCTCTACCGTTCCTTGGCTACATCGTTTCGAGTGCTGGCTTGGAGATGGATCCTGAAAAGGTCTCTGCCATTCTCAAGTGGCCGCGTCCCCAATGAGTGAAGGCAATCCAGCGTTTTTTGGGCTTAGCCAATTTTTACAGGCAATTCATCCCGCATTTTTCTTCCTTAGTCAAGCCTATCTCGGCTCTCACTCGCAAAGGGGTTAATCCCCACACTTGGCCGCTGGATGCTGAAGCTGCTTTTAAAGATTTAAAGCAGGAATTCGCTAAGTCTCCGGTACTCCATCGTCCAGATGCCAATAGGCCATTCCTCCTGGAGGTTGATGCCTCGTCTGTGGGAGCAGGAGCTGTCCTTCTACAAAAAACCTCCTCTGGACGTGTGGTCACATGTGGGTTCTTCTCCAAGGTCTTCTCCGCCCCAGAACGTAATTACTCCATCGGAGACAGAGAACTACTGGCCATTAAACTCGCCCTCGAAGAGTGGCGCCATCTTCTTGAAGGAGCTGTCCATCCGTTTACCATATTCACGGATCATAAGAATTTGGTTTATGTTCAGACCGCCCAAAGACTCAACCCACGTCAAGCTAGATGGTCTTTGTTCTTCAGGTGCTTTGATTTTCAGCTCCACTTCCGGCCAGGGAATAAGAACGTCAAGGCTGACGCCCTGTCTCGTTCCTTTTCGCCTGTGGACAGTGAGGATGGTCCAACGCACATCAATCCAGCTAAGATTATCACTGTGGCTCCCCTAAGCGTACTTTCTCCACCACCAGGTAAGACCTTCGTTCAAGGTGGGGACAAGGCTAGGGTCTTACGCTGGGGGCATTCATCTAAATTTTCAGGACACGCTGGAGTGAGGAAGACTCTCTATCTCGTCTCCCGTCACTATTGGTGGCCATCGCTTCGCCAAGACGAAGCGATGACCACCAATGGCCATCGCTTCCTGTCCTTCGTGTGCCAGGAACAAGGTCCCTCGATCCCGACCTTATGGGCTCCTACACCCATTACCCATACCCACAACTCCATGGACCCACATAGCTATGGACTTCATCACCGATCTGCCACTGTCCTCGAGATGTACGGTTATCTTAGTGGTCGTGGATCGGTTTTCTAAGATGGCTCACTTTGCTCCATTGTCTGCTCTGCCTTCTGCCCCTGAGTTGGCGAAGATTTTCTTGCTCCACATCTTCCGTCTCCATGGCTTTCCTCAGCACGTTGTCTCGGATAGAGGAGTCCAATTCACCTCTCGATTCTGGCGAGCTCTCTGCGGATTGATGAAGATAACTCTGGATTTTTCGTCAGCCTATCATCCCCAGTCAAACGGACAAGTGGAACGGGTCAATCAAGTCCTGACTTCCTACCTCCGGCATTTTTCCAACGCGCACCAAGATGACTGGGTTTCTCTTCTTCCGTGGGCTGAATTCGCGTACAATAATCATCCCAGTGAAGCCTCTACCAAGTCTCCCTTTTTTGTGGTTTTTGGACAACATCCCGGCATCCCCCTTCCCGTTTCCCCCACCTCGGGTGTACCGGCGGCGGATGCTGTGTCAATAGATTTCTCCCAGATTTGGAGGGACACCAGGGAGGCCGTTGAGAGAGCCAGTCGCAAAATGAAGGATTACGCCGATAAGAGACGTTTGGATGCTCCTCCGTACTTCCCTGGGGAGAGGGTCTGGCTATCCTCACGGTATATCAGACTAAAGGTCCCTTCCTATAATTTGGGCCCACGTTTCATCGGCCCTTTTGAAATTCTAAAGCGCGTCAATGACGTGGCCTACAAATTAAAATTGCCTGCCTCGCTAAGAATTCCTAATGTTTTTCATGTATCTCTCCTCAAGCCTGCGGTATTTAATCACTACCACTCAACTGCTTCTCAAAATTTCCAACCCAGCAGTTCTGATAATACCTTTGAGGTTAAGGATATACTCGCCACAAGAACTGTTAGAGGTCGAACTTTGTTTTTGGTCGATTGGAAGGGTTTCGGCCCTGAGGAGAGGTCCTGGGAACCTCGAGAGAACATTAATGGACCTCGGATCATGAAACGATTTCTCGACAACCTTAGGAGGGGAGGGAGTAGAGGGGGTACTGTCACGCCCACCACCGATACTCACCTGCAAGGTCCTGTGCGCACCTCCCGACGCGCACCGGCTCCCCGGCGCGTCCCCGCTCCTGACCTCCGGCCTACCCGACGTCACTCCCACGCTCCTGTGGCCGGCGCTCTGACTACACCATGTGAAGCGGTGGCTCCGCCCCCAACATGGCGGCGCCCATCGTCTATTTCTGGCTGGCGTCTCCCCAGGTAAGTTGCCTGTGTATCGTTCCCGGGTCGCTGTCCTTTTGGCCAGCGCTCAGTACGCTCTCAGGCCCTGCATATTCCCTTTGCTTTGCGGAGTTAGGTTTTCTGCTGTCTCTCTCTGGGTTCGCCATCCCGGCGGTCCTGGTTCTCCCTCGCCTCTGGTGCCTTCACCTCTCGTTGTCCCTGCCGTCCTTTCTGTGTTTGCTCTCCTGTGACCCTCCTGTCCGTGTACTCTCTTACCCCTTTTCTCTCTTGCAGCCTCCAGCCACTACCAGCTCCGAACCCTCCAAGTCTCTGCGTTTCTCTGGCTCCTTCCGCTGTCTCCCGTACCGCTGCTCCGCTGACTCTCCACCACAGTTCCCCTGGTGCTCACCCAGTCGTCCCTTTGGCTCCGGCTGTCACGGTTCCATCCCTTGTGGGCCTGCCCCTAACACTCCCTGGCTCCACCTGGTCCAGCTCGCCCGCAGGTGCTCTGGAGCCATGACCCAGAGGGTCCACTCCAGGTTGCTCTCTTTATATTGCCATCCTAAGCACATTCCGTAACATTATGGACTGGTCAGCCCAATCCTTAGACCTGAATTCAATCAAGCACATCTGGGACATCATGTCTCATTCCATCCACCAATACCACATTGCACCATGGAATGTCCAGGTGTTGACTGATGCTTTAATCCAGGTCTGGGAGAAGATTTCTCAGGAGAACATCTGCCGCCTCATAAAGACCATGCCCAGGCATTGTAGGAAGGTCACACAGGCTTGTGGAGGCCACACATGCTACTGAACATTATTTCCTTGTCTTGAAGCATTTCCATTGAAGTTGGATCAGTTTTCCACTTTTTTCCGTATTATTTCAAATTAAGGAATCTTACTTGGGGGCCGGTGGCGGTGGAGCGGGGGTCACAGGAGGCATGGTATCTTCCTCAGGAAGCCGGTGGCGGCAGAAGTGGAGCAATTCTTGTGGGCCCTGGTTTGGAGGACAGAGTATCCCAGCTGTGCAATGCTACAGGCCCGGTGTCAGAGGTGAGTCAGAGCAGAGTGTGTTGTGTGGGGCTTCAGCCATTTCCCTGATGCCCACAGCCTCAGGAAAATAGCCGCTTGCAAAGATCTTAATTTGCACAAGCACCGCCTCCAGCGGCCCACGGCTTCAGGAAAATGGCCGCCAGGAAACCAATGATGCACTCTGCTCTGCTCACCGCCGACACAGGGCTGCAGCATCGCCACACTTCAGCTCTCTGAAGAAAATACCCTGCTCCCCCACCGCCCACACCCCGGTAAGCATGCATTCTGATTATAAGATGCATCCTCCATTTTCCTCCCAAATTTTGGGGGAAAAAAGTGCATTTTAGGCTGTGTGCACACGCTGCGGATTTTGCTGTGGTTCCGCAGCGGTTTTGGCCGCTGCGGACCCGCAGCAGTTTTTGCTGCGGTGTACAGTACAATGATTCCCTATGGGAAACAAAAACCGCAGTGCAGACGGTGCGGAATTTTCCGCGCGGATTATCTGCGGTTTTCAATCCGCAGAAAGAATTGACATGTCAATTCTTTCTGCGGATTCCCCTGCGGTTTGCCATCTCCTCCATTGAGGAGATGAAAAACCGCAGGGCAAAACCGCAGAGCAATCCGCAGGTAAAACCGCAGGTATTTTGACCTGCGGTTTCACCTGCGGATTTTACAAAATCTGCGCGAATGAATCCGCACCTAATCCGCAGCGTGTGCACACAGCCAGTCCGAAAAATATTGCAGTAGCCAATATGGCAACATGTTGATCCAAAAGGTTAAATAGCTCTTAAATTTTTCATCTGTATATGGTGTGCTGCCTCCATATTTTTGGACTGTACTGAAGGACTGGTATGTATCTGGGAGGCTTTGCACCCTGCATTTGCTGGTGCTGCTTTTGTCTTCTTTTATTTTTATACAAATATTTTTTTTTTTTTTTTTGCAAAAAAGGGGCAGCACTGTTCACTTGCCCAGGTCTCAGAACTACTGCACTCTCAGGATCCAGAAAACCCATGTAGTAAAGATGGCGGCAACACCGATGCAAAATACTCATGAGATAACCACTCATAACCCACCAATTCATGGGGGGTGATTGCTTAGCATAAAGTTGCACAAAAGCAGCTTGTATAGGGCGGTGGTGTCACATATGTAGTGCAAAGTGTCTGGCTTACAGCCTGTTAACGACGCCCATACTATTCAATTAGGCGGGCGGCATTCCATGAGAACATAAACCCTAGTTTACAAGACCAGAAATGTAGGGCTTGTCTGCACCCTGAAAAATGAAGTGCAAATATATAAATGTGGGGAAAAAACGTATTTAGTCAGCCACCAATTGTGCAAGTTCTCCCACTTAAAAAGATGGCAGAGGCCTGTAATTGACATCATAGGTAAACCACAACTATGAGAGTCAAAATGAGAAAACAAATCCAGAAAATCACCTTGTCTGATTTGGCAAGATTTATTTTGCAAATTATGGTGGAAAATAAGTATTTGGTCTTTAAAAAAAGTTCATCTCAATATTTTGTTATCTATCCTTTGTTGGAAATGACAGAGGTCAAACGTTGTTTGTAAGTCTTCACAAGGTTGCCACACATTGTTGGTGGTATGTTAGCCTATTCCTCCATGCAGATCTCCTCTAGACCAGTGATGTTTTGGGCCTGTCACTGGGCAACACGGACTTTCAAATCCCTCTAAAGGTTTCCTATGGGGTTGAGATCTGGACCTTCATATGCTTCTAATGAAGCCACTCCTTTATTGCCCTGGTGGTGTGCTTGGGATCCTTATCATGCTGAAAGAAAGACCCATCCACGTTTCATCTTCAATGCCCTTGCTGATGGAAGGTTTGCACTGAAAATCTCACGATACATGGCCCCATTCATTCTTTCATGTTCACGGATCGGTCATCCTGGTCCCTTTGCAGAGAAACAGCCCCAAAACATGATGTTGTCACCCCCATGCTTCACAGTAGGTATGGTGTTCTTTGGAAGCAACTCAGCATTCTGTCTCCTCCAAACATGATGAGTTTTGTTTCTACCAAACAGTTCGACTTTGGTTTTAACAGACCATATGACATTCTCCCAGTACTCTTCTGGATAATCCAAATGCTCTCTATGAAACTTCAGACGGGCCCAGAAATGTACTGACTTAAGCAGGGGGACACGTCTGGCACTGCAGGATCTGAGTCCCTGGCGCCATAGTGTGTTACTGATGTTAGCATTTGTTACGGTGGTCCCAGCTCTATGCAGGTCATTCATTAGGTCTCCCCGTGTGGTTTTGGGATTTTTGCTCACTCTTCTTGTGATCATTTTGACCCCACGGGGGTGAGATCTTGCATGGAACCCTAGATCGACTGAGATTATCAGTGGTCTTGTATGTCTTCCATTTTCTTATTATTGCTCCCGCAGGTGATTTCATCACATCAAGCTGCTTGCCTATTGCAGATTCAGTCTTCCCAGCCTGGTGCAGGGCTACAATTTTGTTTCTGGTGTCCTTCAACTGCTCTTTGGAGTTTGGAGTGTGATTGTTTGAGATTGTGGACAGGTGTCTTTTATACTGATAACAAGTTCAAACCGGTGCCATTACTACAGGTAATGAGTGGAGGACAGAGGAACCTCTTAAAGAAGAAGTTACAGGTCTGTGAGAGCCAGAAGTCTTGCATGTTTTTAGGTGACTAAATACTTATTTTCCACCATAATTTGAAAAATAAATCTTGCCAAATCAGACAAGGTGATTTTCTGAATTTGTTTTCCCTCTCTCATCTTTTTAAGTGGGAGAACTTGCACAATTGGTGGCTGACTAAATACTTTTTTCCACTATATATATATATATATATATATATATATAAATATATATATATATTTTTATATATATTCCACAATATTTTATATTTGCAAATGATGCTGAAAAACTATTTCTAGATCTGAAGCCTCTGTCACTCCAGCCCTATTCTCCAGCCAGTACTGCCTCCTCCTGTTTGACCAGTGGCATAGAGGCTGCGAGTCAGGCAGGAAGAAGTGGCACTTGCTGTAACACAGCATAGAGGCTGCCAGTCAGGCAGGATGAAGTGGTGCTGGATGGGAAATAGAGTTGGAGTGACAGAGGCTTTAGAGCTACAAAAAGCTCTTCAGAATCATTTGCATATACAGTAAAGTGAAATGCTGATTTCTAAGTAATGGAGGAATGGAATGGCCATGTAAAGGTATTGCTGGACTTGTCTTTTGAAGTAGAAACACGTGCATAAAAATACGGTCGCTTAGGGGCTGAAATAATGCTGACATACTTATGGGTGATTTTGTTTGTAAATTTGCTCTCAGAATTGTACAATGTTATGGATTACAGTATGTTGAAGCGATATAAATTAAGATCATTTATATTAAAGTAAAGAAAATCTTTCCTGACCACAAGATAGGAACAAGGATATTTAAAGCAGACCTCCATTGTGATGATCCAACTAACAATTTTAGGTACTTCCTGGGCACCTGTAGGAATGATATTAGGGAAGTATGGGGTCAACAGCTGACTCCTCATTTCAATTTAGTTTACTGATTAAAACAGTAAGCAAGGAAATACATCAAAAGTGTTCATCACCAAAGACTGGACACAGTTGCTTTGAACAGCTAGGAAACTGTGCAGTCTTGGTGGACACAACACATCTGCCTTCACAACACATCTGCACAAAGAATGCTTGATCCTATTCATTTCTGGACTATTTGACAAATATTGCATGAGATGAAGGAATGTCAAGACTAAACGCGCCAATACAGATGTAGAACATATGCATTTTCACTACCTTAAGGCAAAATTACAAGCCTTGGAAATTACTGTGGTGGTTTGGCAATTTGAATCTTCCATTGCAATTAGTATTCAGGCCAGGAACATCATTAAAAATATCCTGTCACTTTCTGCATGTTGCAGACATATAAGGTCACAAAATAATGTGCTTCAGTACAGGACAACTACCAAAACTGTCAGCAATTCCGTAACAAATATTTATTTAATTAGTGGATTACTATTTATTACAGATGAGAGAATCTTTTAAAATATGAACTTTGCTAAGAAATTTGATTTGCGGTGAATTGATTTGCAGCAAATTAAAAGCACTAGAAAGCCTCAAATTGCCATGATAAAACGTTTGTGGCGCTATTCTCTTTTCCTTACACGGTAATCTTCTTCACTTCTGTGCTCTTTCTCTCTTTCTCTTTTCTTTCTTTAGGGCTCATACTCACTTCCGAGAGACTCGCACGATTCTCGGACCGGAGCGTGCGGCACTCGGGCCGGAGCGTGCGGCTGCATAGAAATACATGTAGCCGCACACTCCGGTTCGAGTGCCGGCGGCAGTGCCAGTTTTTCATGTGAGAGACTCGCACGCGAAACGTGCGAGTCTCTCGCAAGTGAGTATGAGCCCTTAGACAGAAGATTTGCGATGTTTTTGTCACATTTTTTGACAAGTCCATGGCTGCAGTCCATGGCTGTTTGTTTGGACTGCAGACTTTCACTAATGATCAGTACAATATATTTTTATGGCTAATTAAAGGGGTTGTCCATCCTTATTAGAAACTTTACCCGGAGCACTAAAACTTAAAAATATCAAATGGAGTAATACCTGTTGTAACCTACATGGATCCATTGGTCATCTTCACTTGCGCTGGAAGCCATGATGTCACCGTTCTTCTGCCACAGGACCATTGAGGTCTTTAATTGGCAGCGGCGGTCAGGTGACTAGATTGATGCATTTGTAAAAATTAGGCAAATTCACTTTATGTATAAAATGATGGGAGTTCAAAGGTGATTTGGATCTCTAGTCAAAAATACTCTCATATTAGCAAACATCTCTACGGCCATAGATCAGGGAAGCCGCAGTGGACATATTGATTGTTTGCAAGTAGTCCAAAACCAGGTGTTCCTTGTGCATAATAAGGGCTTGTTCAGATGAGCATGTAATCAATCCATGTGGATAATGGATAACATACAGGCAGGCCGTGTATCAATGCAAGCCAATAGGGTAATTCATGTGAACGTGTTTTACAGACAGACTGATGGTCCACTTGTAACAAATTACAGAAAGCGCTACTTTGATCTGTTTTTTTTATCAGACTTGCCAATTTTACTCAATGGGTCCATTAAACAAACCGATGCCATACGGACTCCATCTGTATGACATCCATTTTTTATGGATTCTGTGCAATTATCAGCATAAAAAACTGCATTTCGCCTTTTATTGTTTATTAAATTGTTAATGTAAAAACCGAATGCCATACAGATGTAAAAAAGCAGACACATGGACGAAAAATCATTGATTTATTTGGATGAGAAAAGGACGATTTTGCATATGCTCATCTGAAGCAGATCTAAGTGTGGCCTAAGATGCCAGCTTTTATTCTGGAAGGGCCAACTCCTGACTACAGCTACCTACAGTGCGCAGAGCTGAGCAGACAAATCAGCACCGCCTGCGGCGCTACACACACTGAGCGCTAATTAAGGTCAGCTTTATCAGTTCAACTGCTGCCTCTGCAGAGTGCAGCAGACAAACAGACTTTGGCACTGACTGCTATACTCTGCATATTTACTGTAATTTCAATGTTCTATGAACAGTATGAACAGTAGCAAGTTACAAAGTCAGCTTGTCTGCTGCACTCTGGCTGGCTGACTGCATTTCCTCTTTGTGCTGGCTGACTGCATTTAGCTTTTGTGCTGGCTGACTGCATTTACTCTTTGTGCTGGCTGACTGCATTTACTCTTTGTGCTGCTGACTGCATTTACTCTTTGTGCTTGCTGACTGTATTTACTCTTTGTGCTGGCTGACTGCATTTACTCTTTGTGCTGCTGACTGCATTTACTCTTTGTGCTTGCTGACTGTATTTACTCTTTGTGCTGGCTGACTGCATTTACTCTTTGTGCTGGCTGACTGCATTTACTCTTTGTGCTGGCTGACTGCATTTACTCTTTGTGCTGGCTGACTGCATTTACTCTTTGTGGTTGCTGACTGCATTTACTTTATGTGCTGGCTGACTGCATTCTCTATTTGTGCTGGCTGACTGCATTCTCTATTTGTGCTGGCTGCCTGCATTTACTTTTTATGCTGGCTGACTGCATTCTGTTTGCTGATTGACGGCATTCATGGAGTTCACCTTTTGTGCTAGCTGGCTGTGTTCATGGTGTTCACTTTTTATGTTGACTGACTGCATTTTCTGTCTTCACTGTTTGTGCTGCCTGATTGCGTTCTCAGCCTTCACTTTGTGTGGTAGTTGACTGCGACAACTGCATTCACCATTTATTCAGGCTGACTTTGATCATTGTATTCACTGTTTGTGCAGGCTGACTGTGATCACAGCATTCACCATTTGTGCTGGCTGACTGTGTTCACAGTTTGTGCTGGATGACTGAGATTATTGCACTCACCATTTGTGCAGGATGACTGTGTTTGCAGCGTGCACTGTTCACTCACAAAGATGGTATCTTCTTGTGCTTGCACCACCCCCACTAATGGGTGCATCTGCTAAAATTTGAAGATCGCATCAGTTCCATGTACTGGCTACGCCCTCCTCTGCTAAGGATTTTCTATGTTGTATGAAAAAGAACAAAAGGGATGGCACTCACCGTTCTGAAGAAGTGAATTTATTTTCAGATAAAAAGCATAGGCTCGGGAGTGATGTGTGAACTGTGGACAACGGCCGTTTCACACCAACTGCGCTTCAAGGATTTTCTATGTCGACGCAGGAGAAAGCCAGTACCCAGTAGAGAGGGAGGCGCCAGGACTGGGGGCGGATGCCATCTTAAATTCTGAGCTCCGGCGCACACAATTCAACACTGCTCAGACCGGCTCTCTATTTTCCCCACACGGGATGCAGGTTGAAGCAGTATTGAAATATGTCCTGTGAGGTGCATAGAATGACATGGCGAGCCGGATTCAGCACACGGGCCTTAAGTTTGGCACCTACAGTCTGAAGGGAATGAGTAGAAATAAAGTGTTTGCATATCAAAATAGTAAAATTTCACAGTGAAGGAGAACAAAATAAGGACCAAAAGGGTATCTTTGGAAATGTTTTTACACAGCCTTAGTTTCCAGGACATCTGTTTGCTCAGGGTATATCTTACTGACAGATTCCCTTTCAAAGGCTCAGGAGATCATGCTCAATAAGGGTGTGTTCACACACTGCGGGCACCTTGGATGTTAGCCAAAAATGCATCAAATCCACAAGGAGAAACCTTACCCCATAGCCTTCAGTCCAGAGCCTCTCACCTAGCCAAATCAGTTCTCATACTTTGCACTGACGAGAGCCAATAGCTCGAAAACCGTGCCTGCAAATTGAGATTCTGATTTGGATTTTATCCTAAGTCATATTACAAGACTCGTTAAAGGGTTGATTGTGACTTGTAGGATCGCTACCACCAACAGGTGGCGTTATAGAGTTCAAGTCCTCTTTTTCGCTGAAGAGGCAATTTGCATATTATTTTCCCAGAGGAGCATTGCACGGCGAATAAGCCTCCTTACCTTGACAAGCCAGAGCTCGCATGTCACTCTCCACAAGGAGAAACCTTACCCCTTAGACCTCAGTCTAGAGCCTCTCACCTAGCCCAAACAGTTCTCATACTTTGCATTGACGAGAGCCAATAGCTCGAAACACCGTGTCTGCAAATTGAGTTTCTGATTTGACTTTTATCCTAAGTCATATTACAAGACTCGTTAAAGGGTTGATTGTGACTTGTAGGATCGCTACTACCAACTGGTGGCGCTATAGAGTTCAAGTCCTCTTTTTCTCTGAAGAGGCAATTTGCATATTGTTTTGTTTTAGTCATGGCAAAAAGGAATGTGGTAAAAAAACCACAGGGTTTGTTCACTCTTTGCATTTTCGATGCAATTTTTTAAAAATGTTTTAAAATTGAGTTTTTGGAAAAATCATGGCAAAAAATGCATTGTAAACACATTGTGAGCACACCGGTGAAGACTGTTTACAGAGAGTTTGTGAACAGATTTTGAAGAGAATCCGCATCAAAATCTGCATCCAATTTTCGCTGCGTTTTACACTGCCAGCATAGAAATAGGAATAGAAGAAATCTCACGCACATGCTGTGAAATACATCAGCGGTGTAAAATTACAGGAGGCGTGGGCTCAAGATCAGAAGCATAATAATTTATATTGCAGACGTAATTGCAAATTTCGTACTTTACAAAATTGCTAATTAAATGTGTTCCCTGGAAAGGAAGCGAAAGGGTATAATGGGCATAAAGAGTATATGATGTGGATTTTAAAGTAAATCTGCCTTAAGGGTGGCAGCCTATCATGTTTAAAAGTTAATCCCATCATCAAGAATAGTTAAAACTGCAAAATGCTACTGAAAACAAGGAACTTTGCAATTTACTTTTTTATAGAGCTTGGAAGCACTGCTCTGAAGCTGGCTGGAATGCAGGATCTGACCAGCCTCAGTGCCCATGCACTCCTCTGACACTGCAAAGTCAAAGCCGCCTCTGATTGCAGAACCAAAGAGTGCACAGTTCAGACTAATGTGCTGACAATGCCGCTGGTCCGAGCCGTCACTCAAGCAAGGGCCCATAACCCCTTTCGGCAAGAAAGAAGATGGAAGGCAGGGAAGCAGAGTGTTCTTGCCCAAGACGATGAGAAGCCCCATTCGGTGATGCATATACTGTTGAATGCATAGTTATTTGCTGGTGTGCTTAAATGGGGGTTTACTGTGAGCCTGATTGAACCATGGGCAGTATGTATCAGGCACTGGTTGTATGATATCAGCCAGGTATGTTCAGCTCAATGTTTGTGAGAAAAACACATTTTCAGAGCCACCGGGGGACGAAGCTGTGCTGGAGACAAATTGGACAGGCGGGTCCTCATAGGCTTCTTCCCGCCCGCTGCCTTGGATTGACAGGTCTCTGCCTATACACACACGCATTTGGTGAAAGTGCGCATCTGCATTACCCTGGTGGGAGCTAACTCAGTGGTGTTTTCCACCCACTCCCCCCTGAGCTGAGCCCTCAGTTACGCCTCCGGCATAACACTTTGTAAAGAGAGCTGGTATTACCAGTGTAGTAGGGCTGAAATTGTCATTTGAAATAATATGCTTCATTATAATGATGATTTTTTTCATCACTTTCCAAAGAACTTTCCAAGAAACCAGCACAATGCATGGTAGAGAAGTATGCCAGTTCTGCGACATCTGCCTGTCAGCAAGTAACAGTAACCATTCTAAGTAGATCTTTTCAAAAATAGCATTACAATGTATAATAAATCTATGTGTCATTACTTTTACTAACAGATGAAAAAGACATACTGAGGAGACACGATAACAGCTCACTATGTGTTTATCACTGAAAGTTAAGGGCTCCTTCTACAGGGAATTTAAGAAACTACAGGTATTTTGTTACGCGCTTCTTGGCCTCAGCACATGAAACGCTCCATATAGAAACTGAACTACATGCAACCACTAGATTAATATACATATAATATAACGCATACATATAAATTCTGCATGTGAACCCCAGCTAAATGTCAGCTTTCAGCATGTGGGTGCTTCTGATTTTACAATGATTAGAATGAGAGATGAGCAGATGGATCTGCGGAGGATCGACTTCCAGTCGAGTTTTCTGAAATTCGTGGTCTCACGTTATTTTGATACTCAATTTGCAAAGATGGAAGAAATAGAAGCATGCCTGGCACTATTGCCCACACTGCTGGAGCATGAAACGGCGGCTACAAGGCTACCACACCATGCCCCGCAGCCATGGCAGCACATCCAGTTTATCAAGCAGATTATTGTACCTGGGTCATCAGAGATCAAGGGATCCCAGTGAAGTAGAGCCAGGTACATGGCTGGCAGAGTTGGCTTGCATCTCCAGATTCACTGGGTAAGTGGATATTGAGATCATATTGAAATAAAATGTGCAATTTATTTGACACATATCGAATTTTGGGGAAAAATCTGGCAATTTTGAATTTCAAACAATCCGCTCATTTCTAATGAGAGCTGAAATGCTCTTTGTGTGCCTGTAGTTTGCTGACTCAAGAAGGTTAGTAAGGTGGTCAGTATGGATGTCAGAGGTGATGGCAATACCAGAAAAGTCTAGATATGACATTGCTGTTTTTTTTAAGGTTGAGGGTACAGTGATTGGGTATCAAGGATCCAAACATTTGGCTGAAGCCTCAGTCAGGTGTCCATTTTTCACGTACTTGTTTTTTATCTATTCACATGTCAGCATTTTTTTTGCAGATCACGTGTTTGTAAAAAAATCAAGGAGACATAGCCATTTTTGAAGGGAGTCTTTGATCAAAATTACCCATCCAAGTTAATGTGTTTGTGAAAATCACTGAGACCACACAGAAGGCATCAGTGAGCAATCCATGTGACACATGCCTCCTGATGAAGTACTAAACAAAACGTGCGTTGGGGCTAGGTGGAGCAAGCTAATGCACTTTATAACTTTGTAAGTATTATGCTCTCTATTCTAATGCCATTTTTGCTATCGCTAATGGGCACTCATGGGTTTTGGACCAGTATAATTCCGTTTTTGTAATTAATATATTTATCACTGTTTTACTGGCCACTATTTATACTGAATTTCCAGATGATGAAAGTTAGGCTATAGTACTTGCAGTGACCCGTATATTTTGGGGAATTTGACACTATTTGGTCTGCCATGTACTATTAACAGTGGGCTCCACTTGGTGTGCTTTATAGTCTCTGTATTGACATTGATTTTAAAATAATTTTTTTGAATAAATTTTTGGTTTTATTTGGAAATCGACTCTGCTTGTTCTCTGGTGCATAGGTTTATGTATGCGTTATTCCTGTTTTTGCTTTTGTTAGGCATTTGTGTATCATTTAAGAGTTTGAATACCAAAGAAAGGGAGTTTTCTACACTCATTGGTGCCAATGGTATTGCTCTGGTAGCTGGAGGTCCATTTTCTGCCATTTTTGTACTCCTATAAAACCCAGCCCATGATTGGGCTTTAAATGAGTTTATTTATTTTATAAAGAATGGATGCCTTGGTAAATAAGGTGGTCACATGGTTAGTACCGATGTCCTGTCGGAGGTGATGGCAATCCACCAGAAAGGTCTAGATATGACTTTTTTGTTTGCTGAGGTTGAAGCTTCAGTGAAATGGTATTCCTTGTAATAGACAAACAATCAAGCAGCCACAGCTACAAAACCCCTATGGGGGACTAAAAAAATTTAAAAAATAATTATTTTTAAAGAATATAAAAAAAATAAAAAGATTAAATCACTATCTTTTCCTGAAATGTAAATAAAAAAGAAACATATTTGGTACTGCAAAATCCGACGCTGTAAAATATTATAATATTTATCTTGTCAAAAAGAAACTAAAAAAAACAAAACAGCAGAATCGTTACTTTTAAATGTACATATTATCTATAATACATTTACAAGTCTTCGTGTACTAATGAATATACTGATTCAAAGAAAAAAAATTGAAGGTCATCGCTATTACAACAACGTAATGTCAAAAGACTTTTCAGATCATAGCAATCAGACTTTTTAACGATCGATCCATGATATAAATGACTAAAAAAAGTCTTTCAGTTTTACCAATAGAATTCAAATATTAAGAATCTCCAGGAAGTTGGTTATAAACCTTTGTCACATTGCTACTGACTTTCCACAGTTTTCACAAACTATTCTCCATTTTGTTGGTAACATAATGACTAGTGGTTCTCTAATTAGTCTTCCTGGACTATCTATAAAGCTTTTGTGGAAACATGTAAGAGATATTATGGTCAGAAGCATTAAATAAGTAATGTCTTACATCATTAATCAGCTTCAAACTACTCCCTGGAAATGTGTGGCTTTTATCCATCTGTGCTACCATTAGCATTTTTCACATTTGCTCCCTAGACCTGTACAGGGTGTGATGTTTTTATACCTTCTTTTGGTTCACTTCTTTTGACATATTGTGCTCAACCATTCGTGGCTTTTACCCTGTCATTAGTTCCCTATGTCTTCTTACATCCCCATTTTCCCTTTATGACATCATGTAGGCACTAATTAGTTAACTCATTTATTTAATGATTATTACATTTTTTCCTTGTATCTACTAGCAGGCCAAATTTTTGCACTCCTTACCAATGGGATCAAATTGGCCCGCATGTCCTGGGTACCTGGAGCCTAATTCTATGAAACAGGAGCTTCAGTGGATTACAGAATTTACTAAATGCCAATGTGATTAGTTATCTATTGTTGTAGCTGTTTTCGTTCTGACCCAAAGTCAGGCATGCCAGATCACCAGTGAGGCCAAATTAGGAGTTTACACCCTTAATTTACAAGCACGCCTGGAGACAAAGGAGACTGCACACAGGTCGTGGGCAAATCACTTTATCTAACATAATGAAACACAAGGCAATCTTTTATACCATTTACAACAAATGTAACTGAGTGCAGCTCATATAGCCCCCACCGTTACCCAGGGTCATACTTTATTTACCATGTACCCAGAACATGTTGTGGCTGACTATTGAGAACATATATGATAAGAAGTATTGTCACCTTGAAGAGGAGACAGACAGACTGCTGCGTTATGAGAATAAATTCTAGCAATGAGAGGCAAAAGGCAATTAAAGGCAAACCATTAACCCTTCTATATCAATTTCCCCCTTTTGTAAATGGTATAACCTTTGCCACGGGGTCAGCTGATGTCCACAACGAAGCTACTGTCTCATGGGTCTAGTACCCATAAGGGGGCTTCCTACCTGCTTCGCCCATCCACCCTCAGTGTGGACTCTTACTTTCCCCATCAGCAATAGCTATCTGGGGTCTATGATACACTACAGAAGGTTCAGCCTTAGATTTTTTTTTCCAATACATACATTATTCAATAGCTTAGGTAATACATACTGTATGTTAGCGCTTGTACGGCTACATAAAACAATAAGCAAAACAACAAAATTTGCATACAAGTCTGTACCCTTCTATATTACTGTCTAGCTGTATTCTTTGGGAACCTGCAGCAATTTTGATTGGATCACTGTATTATTTGTGGATCCTATGGAGATTAAGGCAACCTCATAGAAAAGCAGCCATTTTTTACTTTTGTATTTTCCCTCTTCACCTTCCATAGAGCCATAACTTTTTAATTCTTCCATCAGCACAGCTCTGTTAGGTCTTGGTTTTTTTTATAGGTGAGCTGAAGTTTCATTTTACCATATAAAGAACTGAAAACAACAGCAATTCTGCTATTGTTATTTTGAGTTTTGGATTTCCGATGTTCCCTTTGTGGTAAAACTAACCAGGTAACGCTGTTCTATGGGCCAGTACAGTTATTTTGATACCAAGTTTACACAGTTTTTTTGTTTTGAAACAAAAAAAATTGCAAAAAATTACTGCATCCATTATATTATAAGAGCCATGACTTTTTTCAATGTTCATTGGTTAAATTTGCATGTGGTATACTCTTGCAGGGTAAGTTGGGCGCCAAATTGGTACCATTCAAAGGATTATAAATCATTCTGATTTGTTTTTATTCCATTTTTGGAGGGGGGAGTTATGTAAAAAAACAGCATTTCTGCCATATTGATCTTTTTTTGTATTCACTATATTGGATAAATATTAATATTTTATTACATTTTACAATTACATACAAAGCAATACTAAATATGTAAAAAATAAATTATATTTTAGATTTTGCTAATTATTTTTGGGAAAATGGACATTTAAATCTGCAACTACTTGATCTGTGATATAAACATCATAAATCCCGTGGCCACGATTGACAGAGGCATCTAAGAGGGAACTGTTGCATCATAGTGAGAGGGAGATAGCAAAATGAATGGTTATCATTAGTTTACCCTCTTGATGGTGGAGCAGCAGAGACAGCTTGCAGAAGTGGAGGACAGGAATTATTAACGTGTGGGGAGAAATGCTTGTGCACAGATCAAGGAAATGAAGGCAGAAGACTGACTTTGGATGAGCTGTGCATGAAGAGAGGTCCCCAGATCTGTCTCCTCTGTGTAATACAGTTCACACCCAGCAGACGGTAAGCTCCACTTCCACTTCCTGTGATCCCTTCTTCATTACTAAGGATGGATTTTCCCTAAAAAACAGCCACAGAAAGCCACTTAAAGACAATGGAGAGATGTAGTGGCCAACACTTTAGAAATTTTTATGGGAGGGAGCAAGGCAATATCTTGGTAAATGAAGCAATTTGCAAATTTCCAATTTAATTCAATTACAGTATTTTGCGGACTATAACCAAACCATAAGACACACCACAAATTTTGCAGAGGAGAATAGGAAAAAATGTTTTTAATAAAATTTTGGTGCGTCTTATAGTCCAATTTTATGGTAGCTCTCAAGTGGGATGGGGGAGGGGTGGGGTAACAGGAGGACAATGAGCTGGCGGGGCAGCAGGAGTGGGGCAATGCTGCGCCCCCCGAGCTGGGAGGTTGAGGTGTTCAGCTGTGCGAGGCTGTGGTGGACCCTGTGCATTCAGTAAATGTCCCTGCACTTCCCATTGTTTTCAGTGAGGTGGACTAAAGGAAAATGGCTGCCAGAGTTGGCCCTTGAGCAGATTGAGATCTCAGGAGCTGCAATCCTGTACTGTTCTGTGTGTATACTCTTTTGTGTCCTCCCCTGGCCAGGAGTTGTGGTATGATCAGACCGTGTTCCTGCATGGTCAGACACAGCCATTACACAGTACACAGCAGGGACATTTTTTAAAACACATTGAGTTGTGAGACATATTGTTATTTAAAGATCTATTGATTAAAATGTTGATTAAAATGAACTTTGATGATCGGAAAACCCCTTTAAATCTTATTATCAAGTGGCAATATTGGAGCAACTGAATGCATTGTAGTTGGGTGAGACTGGTAAGTATTAGGTAGAATAGCTATTTGACATAATGATATGATATGCTTGGACAAGCAGGTCAAAGCATGGACAAGATAAACAATAAAGAGAAATTTAGTCCCAGATTGGAAAGAAAATCTGTATTTGGAGATACTAAAGCAGTGGTTCTCAAACTCCAGTCCTCGCAGACCCCAACAGGTCATGTTTTCAGTATTTCCTTAGTATTTCACAGGTGATGGAAGTATCATCAAGGCATCAGGAATTCTCTCACATGTTTAACACTATGGAAATCCTGAAAACATGACCTGTTGGGGTCCGTTAGGACTGGAGTTTAGAAACCACTGTAATAAAGTATTGTAGATTAACAGATACTAGTGTGAGTAAAGAACTTTGGATATTTCACTATAGATGGCAAAGGTTTGAGCTTCAATCTTCCAATTTTTTTTTGCAATTTGTACAGTTCTGTGGGCCATGATACCTCATACAGTTTTGTGGGCAACAACAATAGTGATGATGTAAAATACAGAAGGCCATCATTATAAAATGCTGTTGAATGATCTGTGTCCCCATTACGTTTATAAATGAATAAAGAAACTAGGTGAGTCAAAAACCTCATATGTCAGTACACACGTGGTCAAAATTGTTGGTACCCCTCATTTAATGACAGAAAAACCGACAATGGTCACAAAAATAACTTGAATCGGACAAAAGTAATAATAAATCAAAATCTATGAAAATGAACAAATGAAAGTCAGACATTGCTTTTCTGTTCCAATATTTTTATTAATTTTAAAATTTTTATGAGGGAAGGGGAATAGGGTACAGAGCAAAAACAAGGGGATTAGGGTATGGAAAAACATAATCCCTGTAAAGACAGGGATACCCCCACAAAGTGCTTTTCAACCATTCTTCCACAGAATTTTTTTGAAAATGAAACTCATGAAATAGGCCTGGACAGAACTGATGGTACTCCTGAAAATAATGTGACAAAAGAGACATGTTAAATCTAGGTGTGTCCACTAATTAGCAAATTAGCATCACAGGTGTCTACAATCTTGGAATCAGTGAGTGGGCTTGTATATAGGGCTACAGCAGATACTTACTGTGCTGTTTGGTGACATGGTGTGTATCACTCTCAACATGGACCATAGGAAGCGAAGGAAAGTGGAGTCTCAGGAGATTAGAAAGAAAATTATAGACAAACATGTTAAAGGTAAAAGTTGTAAGACCATATCCAAGCAGCTTGATGTTCCGGTAACTACAGTTGCACATATTATTCAGAAATATAAGCTCCATGTGAAAACCTCCCTGAAAGTGGCCACAGGAGGAAAATTGATAACAAATCAAAGAGACGGATAATATGAATGGTAACAAAAGAGCCCAGAAAAACTTCTTAACAGATTAAGGTGAACTTCAAGCTCAAGGAACATCAGTGTCAGATCGCACCATCCATCGTTGTATGAGCAAAAGTGGAGTTCATGAGAGACAACTAAGGAGGACACCATTGTTAAAAAAAATCATAAAAAAGCCAGACTGGAATTTGCCTAACTACATGTTGACAAGCCACAAAGCTTCTGGGAGAATGTCCTATGGACAGATGAGACAAAAATGGAACCTTTTGGCAAGTCACATCAGCTCTATCTCCACAGACAGAAAAATGAAGCATATGAAGAAAAAACACTGTCCCTACTGTGAAACATGGAGGAGGCTTTGTTATGTTCTGGGGCTGCTTTGCTGCATCTGACACATGATGTCTAGAATCTGTGCAGAGTACAATGAAATCTCAAGACTATCAAGGGATTCTAGAGAGAAATGTGCTGCCCAGTGTCAGAAAGCTTGGTCTCAGTCGCAGGTCAAAGGGCTTACAACAGGATAATGACCCAAAACACACAGCTAAAAACACCCAAGAATGGCTAAGAGGAAAACATTGGACTATTCTGAAGAGGTCTTCTATGAGCCCTGTGAGAATCATGTGGGAATAGTGGATGAGGGCAGGTATATCTCGCCCAGATACCTTTCCTATGTGGCCTAGTCTGGTCAGTATATCACCTGGTTACTAATGAATAATGGGAGGCGGATATAAAAGGATGCCAGGAGGTTGTGTGAGTGTCTCAGCCTGGGAACACAGAGAGCCTGTCTGTGTGAGAGACACACGTGAGTGAAAGCAGTACCCACTGCAACTGTGGTTTGGGTGGATGGGAGAAGCCCGCCAGTTGGTAGTTAGGTTGTACCTTGTTTAGTTAGTGCCGGACAGGCAAGGATTTGTTTTATGTTTTTTTTCTTTATGCAATGCTTTCACCGTTAATAAACCTGACCCAGTGTCAGTTATACCCGGACCCCGGCTGTGCGCCTGAGTTTCATGCTGAACGCACGTGACCTTTGACCCCAGCAAAGGCGATCCCGGAGTGTTTCATCACATTGTGGTGGAGAATGCGGGCATCACGTGGGAAGCATGAGCATGGAGGACGTGGTGAAAGCGCTGGTACAGTCCACCGCCGTCCAGCAAGAGGCTAATCGGGTGATGATGGCCCAGCTGAAGGAGTTGGTGGCCATGACAGTTACCGATCGTTCGCTTCTCCAGCAGGTGGCATAGCGCTTGGCAAGCTTACCTGAGGTTAACCTGAAAGCCGAGTCGAGAGTGATTCACGTGAGTCGGTACTGGCAGAAGATGACGACCGAAGATGACGTCGAGGCATACCTGACCACGTTTGAACTGACGGCGGTGCGAGAAAAATGGCCGAAGGCACGATGGGCCAGCCTGATTGCCCCGTTTCTTTCCGGTGAAGCCCAAAAGGCTTATTATGACTTAGAACCTGAAGCCACGCAGGACTTTGACAAACTGAAAGCCGAGATCTTGGCCCGGCTGGGAGTGACGACCGCTGTCCGTGCACAGAGAGTGCATCAATGGACTTATCAGCCGGATAAACCACCGCGGTCACAGATGTTCGACCTGATCCACGTGACGAAGAAGTGGCTACAATCCGAGGTGTTGACAGCGCCAGAGATAATCCAGAGAGTCGTCATGGACAAATACCTGAGAGCCCTACCACCAGCCCTGAGGAAGCGGGTAAGCCATGGAAATCCTACGACTACAGATCAACTGGTGGATCTGGTTGAACGTTACTCCGTGGCGGAAGGACTCCGAGACGACGCTACCCCACCTCGTTCTTCATCATCTCCACGTGGAACCGGTAAGACTGTTCCAGGGAGTAGGGGAGAAGGAAAAATCCCTAAGACAGTGGGGGAGGAAAACGGGACTGCCTGCACTGTGAGGCCGAGAGTAACGAACTATGGTCTAAGCAAGGGGCCCGTTAGGTGTTTCCGCTGCCAAGAGATGGGACACATTATTGCGAACTGTACGCTCACGACTGAACCCATGCAGTGCGACGTCACAGACTCTAAAAACCACATGTCTATGGTTGCACGGGTAGTGAGTGTGAATGCTGGTCAAAAGGATGTGGAGAAACACTTGTGTGATTTAACTGTTGATGGAAAAAATGTGGTGGCATTGTTAGACTCGGGAAGTGTGGTGACTCTGGTGAGGGCCAGTCTGGTGTCAGCCCCGACTGGATCAACAGACAAATTTTCTGTAACGTGTGTGCATGGAGACACCTGTTCGTACCTCACCACGGTCATATGCATTACTACTTCCTATGGGTCTTTGCAACATAAAGTGGGACTCGTCCCGGCGTTGTTGCATGATGTTATCCTGGGCCAGGATTTTCCCCACTTCTGGCAATTGTGGGAGAATCAGTTGATACCCCAGGGTAATAGTGTACATGATTCTTCTCCCAGGGCGCGTGTGTGTCCCGAACCCCTGGAAGAGGTCTCCCCGGAAGACTCGGGGGAAGAGTCTGCTGGAAATGACCTGCAGTTCCCGTTTTCAGTCATGGCGGGTGATACGGAGGAGCCCGGGGAAGAGGAGGAGGCCGACAGCCGTCCACCTCCCCGTTTGCCGGATTTGGAAGTTCAGAAAGATGACTTCCAAAGCGAGCAAATAAAGGATCCTACCCTTTCTCAGGCTAGGACAAATGTAAAAGTGATAAATGGGGTACCCGTAGAACCTGGCTCTAGGCTGGCATATCCTTACATGGTTCTGGAGAATGATTTACTCTATCAGATAGAGAAAAAGGGGGAAGACACGGTGCAACTATTAGTCGTGCCAAAACCCTACCGGCGGCAGGTGCTGGACCTGGCCCACGGACATGTGATGGGAGGTCACCTGGGAGTCCAGAAAACCACCGAAAGGATATTACACTGTTTTGTTTGGCCAGGCATGCATCACAATATTCGTTTATATTGTGAGTCTTGTCCTGACTGCCAAGCCTCTGCACCTAAGCCCCGGTTCTGTAGCCCTTTGGTACCCGTACCTATTATTGAAGTCCCGTTTGAGAGGATTGGGATGGATTTAGTTGGGCCCCTTCCACTGTCTGCACGTGGACACCAACATATCCTGGTCATCTTGGATTATGTCACTCGTTACCCGGAGGCCATCCCTTTGCGTAACACGGCCACCAAGACGATTGCCAAGGAACTGGTGCATGTGTTTAGTTGGGTCGGTATACCAAAACAGATACTCACCGACCAGGGGACCCCCTTTATGTCCAGGGTAATGAAGGAGCTCTGCCGATTGTTACAAATCGAACCATTACGCACATCCGTGTATCACCCTCAAACAGACGGGTTGGTCGAACGGTTCAATAAAACTCTGAAGCAGATGCTGAGAAAGGTGATAGACAAGGATGGGAAGAACTGGGACTATTTACTTCCGTATTTGCTTTTTGCCATCAGGGAAGTACCCCAGTCTTCCACGGGATTCTCGCCTTTCGAGTTATTGGACGCCCGACGTCCTCGCGGACTGTTAGACGTCGCAAAAGAAACCTGGGAGGGTCAGGTCACTCCGTTTAAAATGGTGATAGATCACGTCACACAAATGCAGGACCGTATTGCGGCTGTTATGCCTATCGTCAAAGAACACATGATGCAGGCTCAAGGAGCCCAAAAAAGAATCTATGATAGGGGCGCCAAGATCCGTACGTTTGCACCCGGAGATAGGGTGTTGATCCTGGTTCCCACGGTGGACAGTAAGTTCCTGGCAAAGTGGCAGGGCCCCTTTGAGATCAAGGAAAGAGTTGGTGCAGTAAACTACAAAGTATACCAGGCAGGTAAAAGGAAACCTGAACAGATTTATCATGTAAATCTGATAAAACCCTGGAAAGATCGGTCTGCCTTGTCAGCGGAGCTGGCCCGTCCCGTCTGCTCGCATACTGTACCGGAGGTACGGGTTGCAGAGACTCTCTCGGAGCGGCAAAAGACTGAGGTCAGGCAGTTTCTACTTCACAACCAAAAGTTTTTCTCAGAAAAACCCGGGCAGACTACGCTAATGAAACATGACATCGTAACGGAACCTGGTGTCACAGTTCACATAAAACCCTACCGAATCCCGGAAGCGCGCCGTGAAGCCGTTTCCCGAGAAGTGAAGGCAATGTTAGAGTTAGGAGTCATTGAGGAGTCGCACAGTGCTTGGTCCAGCCCGATTGTGCTAATTCCTAAACCGGACGGCACCATCCGGTTCTGCAATGACTTCATGAAACTGAATGCGGTCTCAAAATTTGATGCCTACCCTATGCCCCGGGTCGACGAGTTAATAGATCGGTTAGGAAAAGCCCGGCATATTACGACCCTAGACCTAACAAAGGGGTATTGGCAGATCCCTCTGGTGGAGGCTGCCAGAGAAAAGACGGCATTTGCTACGCCGGAAGGTTTATTTCAGTATGTGTATATGCCGTTTGGACTGCACGGGGCACCGGCGACCTTCAAGAGACTGATCGATCGAGTCCTGAGGCCACATAGGCAGTACGCTTCGGCCTATTTGGATGACATTGTCATTTACAGCTTGGACTGGGAGACTCATCTCCAGAAAGTACAAGCTGTGATTGACGACCTGTGGGAGGCAGGTCTAACCGCGAACCCCAAGAAATGTCACATCGGGCTAGAAGAAGCCGATATTTGGGGTATGTAATTGGGAGGGGTATTGTTAAACCCCAGCTCGATAAGATTCAGGTGGTTCAGGACTGGCCGCAACCTGTCAACAAGAAGCAGGTACAAGCCTTTCTGGGGATCGCCGGCTATTATCACCAGTTCATACCCAATTTTGCAGCCATCGCTACCCCCCTGACGGATCTTACAAAAGGGAAAGACTCCGTCATGATTAAATGGAGTTTAGCGGCTGAAGAAGCCTTCCATAGCCTAAAACGGGCACTTTGCTCTCAACCAGTACTGGTGACTCCGGACTTCTGCAGCGAGTTTGTGGTACAAACGGATGCCTCTGATACTGGTATCGGGGCCGTACTGTCACAAGTGAGGGACGGAGTGGAACACCCAGTCTTCTATCTCAGCAGGAAGCTGAACAAACATGAGCAAAAGTATGCAGTCATAGAAAATGAGTGCCTAGCCATTAAGTGGGCTCTAGAGGCCCTCAAATATTACCTGGTGGGCTGAAAGTTCAGGCTGATCACTGACCATGCCCCTCTCAAGTGGATGCACTTGAACAAGGAACGGAATAGCCGGGTGACCCGGTGGTTCCTTGCCCTGCAGGCCTACACTTTTACGGTGGAGCACTGCCCAGGGGTACAGATGGGGAATGCAGATGCCCTGTCCCGAGTGCACTGTTTGGCGGGTGTCATTGCTCGACCGGAGTGGTCTGAGCAGAGGGGGGGATATGTGAGAATCATGTGGGAATAGTGGATGAGGGCAGGTATATCTCGCCCAGATACCTTTCCTATGTGGCCTAGTCTGGTCAGTATATCACCTGGTTACTAATGAATAATGGGAGGCGAATATAAAAGGATGCCAGGTGGTTGTGTGAGTGTCTCAGCCTGGGAACACAGAGAGCCTGTCTGTGTGAGAGACACACGTGAGTGAAAGCAGTGCCCACTGCAACTGTGGTTTGGCTGGACGGGAGAAGCCCGCCAGTTGGTAGTTAGGTTGTACCTTGTTTAGTTAGTGCCGGACAGGCAAGGATTTGTTTTATGTTTTTTTTCTTTATGCATTGCTTTCACCGTTAATAAACCTGACCCAGTGTCAGTTATACCCGGACCCCGGCTGTGCGCCTGAGTTTCATGCTGAACGCACGTGACCTTTGACCTCAGCAAAGGCGATCCCGGAGTGTTTTATCACAGCCCTGACCTAAATCCTATTGAGCATCTTTGGAAAGAGCTGAAATCTTTGGAAAGAGCTGAAACATGCCGTATGTTAAAGGCAACCTTCAAACATGAGACAATTGGAGCAATTTGCTCTTGAGGAGTGGGCCAAAATACCTGTCAAGAGGTGCAGAAGTCCATTGACAGTTACAGGAATCGTTTGATTGCAGTGATTGCCTCAAAAGGTTGTGCAACAAATTATTAAGTTAAGGGTACCATCATTTCTGTCCAGGCCTATTTCATGAGTTTCATTTTTTTTTTTATTCTGTGGAAGCATGGTTGAAAAGCAATGTCTGACTTTCATTTGTTAATTTTCATAGATTTTTTATTTATTATTACTTTTGTCAGATTCAAGTTATCTCTGTCACCATTGTGGGTTTTTCTGTCATTAAACGAGGGGTACCAAAAATTTTGACCACGTGTGTATATTTACTATACCCAGCAGAAACTCTAAAAACTTTAAAGGGGTTGTCCACTACTAGGACAACTCCTTCTTAATTAAAATGTTTGGTCCCCATAATATAATTAAGTTTATACTCCCCTCCCATGCCGGTGCTGTTATCACGGTGTCGGCACTCACTCTCCTGCGGCACCTGTGCGGTTGTTGTGACACAAGATACTGGTGCCCATTAAGTGCTGGTGTCATTGTTCCCACCTTTGGACAAATCGAACATGAAGAGGAAGTTCGTACTGCAGCTCATTTCTGACTTCCTCTTCAAGCTCAATTCAACAGGAGGTGGGGACAGTGACACCAGCGCTGATTGGGCACTGGTGTCACGTGTCACAAAAACAACACGGGAGCCTCGGGGAGAGCGAGTGCCAACACCACGGGAACGGATATATTATTTTATGAGGGCAAAGTGAGGAGTATAACAAGAAGTTGTCCAAGTAGTGAACAAATCCTTTAACCACTTGAACAGTTCATGGAAACTCAATATATTCCTTAAAGATGCTATGTTCTTGTGAGCAGGGCCCTCACTCCTCTTGTTTAAATTGTTGAATGTGTTACTCTATAATATCTAATATTTTTTGTACAAGTCCCTGTTGATTTGTAAAGAGATGCAGAATATGTTGGTTCCATATAAATAAAATTATTATATTTAAATTACTTCCTAAATACTTTCAGTTTATGCTAGAAGTGTAAAATAAGGTTGGATCGTATTCATATATCAGGTGGTACTGTATGGGTATCCATCAATATTTGACGGATGTATATAATATGATGCATGCTCAATGGACTATCTATACTATTGAAAATCTAGATTTGCACTGTTATATCTGAGCTTTGATGATCTACTCAAGGAAGAAATAATGTTATTCTCTCATATTCTAGTGGTTGCAAGATTATGTATATAGCTAAAAAATGGAAAAGTATTAGTATCTCTAGTACAGTTAAGGAGATAAAGGGTAATCATCATAGCAATTTTATGCAAAAACTAAAGTGTGTTCGTTTTTTTGGAGAAATTAGAAAATTACAGAAATATATATTTGGACACTGACTTTACGTATATACTTGCACGCTGGTGTTTTGTATGATTTTGTAAATATGGATATTTTTTTCAGAAAAATCATTAAAAAAATGTAAAAAATAAAAGTGCAAAATAGAAATGCATTCTGCACAATTAGTATGTTTCCAACGTTATACTACTTGATTAACACCTTTCTTCCAAGCAAAATAACCATCAGAAATTTTAAAAAATAATTTTAAATAATTTAAAATACCAAATATATTACCAATCTTTCTGAGGTCTGTTGGGGAAAAAATGATACCCAGAGGAGAATAATGCAGCCAACAAGGGAACAACAAAACTTCAGGTTCACAACATGAATTATTACAACTTTTATGATTCTTACACTAAGAATATGAAGTTTGGATCTGACATACAGTAAAGTGGCTGACTGTAGGCTTAGATTTCCTTGCGTGTTTTTTGAGTTATATTTCATTGTTTGATATTGTAAAGCGTTCTGTTGAGGAATGTGTGAAAAACAAGATACTCAAGAGAGAGTAACACCCTAGAATTTAGAGATTTTTGTAAACTTGCATAAGAATCAGATTTGGCTTTGCTTTCTATTTATGTGCAGTGATTTATGATGATGGTTAACTATACAAGTCAGTTACTAAGGAAGCATATATCAACAAGCTTGCCTTGGGTATTGGATAAACTAATATTATCCAGAGTTCGCATCAATATTTAGACGTACCATACTTAGTCAGGTATAGAGATTTACAGTCATACAGATTTTACAGTCATAAATGGTTCTAAATCTTCAAGTTAGGATCCGTCACGGTTTCAACATTGACTGTGGCAAAAGAACGCTGTGAGTGACAACTCAGCCACCCTATGGAATCTGGAGCGTGTTGTCAGTTTTGTGAGTGACAGTCCAGTTATCCAATCTGTTCCTGGGGCATGCTGGGTTGTTAACATTTTGATTGACAGCCCTGCTGCTCAATCTGGTTTAGTATGCGTGCGTTTCCCCAGGTGCCTCCCATTCTTAATAATTTGATGGGTATTTAGCTGGCTAGCTGTTAGTAGTCATTGTCAGTTGTAGCTTTGCTTAAGTGTGGTGTGTTCGCTTAGCACTGTGTTTCTTACTCTGAACTTTCTTGTAGATTATTACTCCTGCTCTTAATGCTCTCTGACTTCAGGTATATGACCACAGACTTAGCCCCTGACTATTTGTTTGTTGTTCTCCCTTGACTTGATGTAACCTTGTGGCATTTGACCATGGACTGTTTCCTAACCACATCTTAGACTTACCCTTCAGTACTATGAGACCTCCTGGTATCTGACTTCGGACCTTCTGACTACCCTTTC
Source organism: Dendrobates tinctorius (assembly GCF_039654945.1). Classification (NCBI taxonomy): domain Eukaryota; kingdom Metazoa; phylum Chordata; class Amphibia; order Anura; family Dendrobatidae; genus Dendrobates; species Dendrobates tinctorius. The sequence continues at coordinate 64,296,413 of NW_027361679.1, forward strand.
TCAGAGTCACAGGATCTATATCAGGGGTGTACAACCTTTTTTGGTCATACTTACAAAATTGCAATAGATATGGAAAATCTGTAGTACAAAAAACACATGTTATCTGCACATGACTGTAAACCAAATACCAGGAAGTACAGGGTGGGCCATTTATATGGATACACCTAAATAAAATGGGAATGGTTGGTGATATCAACTTCCTGTTAGTGGCACATTAGTATATGGGAGGGGGAAAACTTTTCAAGATTGGTGGTGACCATGGCGGCCATTTTGAAGTCGGGCCATTTTGGATCCAACTTTATTTTTTTCAATGGGAAGAGGGTCATGTGACACATCAAACTTATTGAGAATTTCACAAGAAATACAATGGTATGCTTGGTTTTAACGTAACTTTATTCATTCATGAGTTATTTACAAGTTTCTCTTTGTTTACAGCCATTGACATGTCGTAAAGTTTAACACGTGAGGAGCGGATAGAAATTGTGTTGATGTCTGGTGAAAGCAGTACCCAGGTCATTGCAGCAGATTTCAATGCAAGACATTCTACGCAAGGAAACTGTCACCATTCCCATTTTATTTAGATGTATCCACATAAATGACCCACCCAAAAAAGTTTGCCTCATCACTGAACATAATGTCTTGTGTAAACTGAGGGTCCTGTTCCAATTTTTCTTTTGCCCATTCTGCAAATTCAGTACGCGGATCTGGGTCACCAACCATTCCCATTTTATTTAGGTGTATCCATATAAATGTCCCACCCTGTATAAAAAACAAAGCATCTTTACTTAATGTGTGACATAACAAAAGGAGACCAAATCTGCAAAATACACAATAAAAACAAATGCAAAAAAAGCACTCAAAAACGCAATGAAAAAAGGGAAGCAACTGAAATTACCTTATAAGTGTAGAACTATTACAAGAAAACTGTAACATCAAAAACTCACCATAGGAATCTAGACTCATGCTACTTTCACTCAGAGTTTTAGAATGTAGTATTTAGAATCAGATTCTGCTCCTAAATCCAACTAAAAAACTTTGTCAAAGACTCTTTGAATACATTTCCTACTACATTGAATTGGATAGCTTCTTTAGTGCACACAGTGCTGCGTTTTTCCAGGATGTTATTTTGATCATTGTGCACCATATCAAAGGGCAAAGGTTTTATTATGCAACCTTTTATAAAGGAATATTTCAAATATTCAAGGCTGAAATTGGTTGCACCAATCAGTCTTTATCAATGGTGTCAATAGTGGTTTACATGCACTAACAAGAGGAAAAAAATTTGTGATCCAGCTTGAGACGGAGGCTTTTTAGTTGAAACGCGTTGATCCTCCTTACTGGTGTGCTCGGTGTTTGCTATGGAGACATTTCTAAAGAACTAACATATTTTTAAGTTGTCTAATAAAGCTTTGTAAAGTTGCAGCAGCCTCCGTCTCAAGCTGGACCACAATTTTTTTTTCTCTTGTTCCTAATTGATGTGGATGCTCACCACAATCCGTGCTGGGCGTTGGCAGGCTTGGGGATTTCATTGCAGACCGGTAAGCTGACTACACTTTTTTTACTTATTTACATGCACTAACAGTTTAAAAACTAGAGTTATTTAGAACTGGATGGGGATTACTTGCTGATTAATTAGGGTCCGGTCCTTGGAATACTTAGCAATCCAGAGAAAAGGGCTCAAAAATTCTCTGGCTATTTGTCATACTAGAACTAAAAGGGTATTCCTAGCTCATTAAATAATGGTATATAATTAGGATTTGCCATCGGTTGCTGAATCCCTCATCTATCTTATATATTAGTGGGCCGCTGCATTGCTTCAGTGCTGTGTTCCCATGACAATCTTTCCTCTACATGTGGTCATTCTTGGCTACATCATGCAGGATGGCACTATTTAAGGGAATAATGGCCCTCAGCACCGATGTGGAGGGAAAAACTGAAGGATTAGAGATGATATTAAAGGCATACCCCTTTAAGTACTCTATAATACAACTTGCTACCTATTTATGTGCGCCTCCACTAGAACAAATGACCTTGACCGCATATTCGTGCCTTCTGTTATCCTTTATCTATGCGATGACATTATCATTTTCCATAAAGCAACTTTATGTTCCCTTTTCCGTACCTATAACAAAGATGAAGCACTGGACAGTTAATGGCTCGACGTGAGTTGAAATACAATAGCGCTGGGAATTCCTCCTTAATTTTAACTTTAAACTTGATCTTTTGGCTGCATGACTGACCAGCTTATTACCTGTACTGAACAAGGTTCTATCAATGCAGAACGTCCCAGGTCCACAGACCAAAGACAAACCCTGCTATTGTATAGACCGGTGCCTCTTGTCAAGTTAATATAAAGGTACCTGACAGCCATTATTTTCCAGCGTAAGGGATTACACTAGAAAGAGAATAATTATTTATTAATAATTCAGATATGTTCCACTATACTCCCTAAATTAGAGAATGAGTTTTTGCTGAAACATCCTGCCAAAGCTAATTATAAAGAATTCTATATTTTGTGGAGCTACTAATAAGGTTTGCTATCTCTCCTTTAGATCATCTGATACAGCGGCGGCAATGGCACGGAGCGGAGCATGAGATGCCTTAGAAGCTAACAGAGCCCCTGCACTCTTATCTAACTGTATCTACACATGAAAAATGATCTTTTATTCTACAGTCGCTGTAGGATTCTGTGTCCAGTTCAAAACAAGTCATCTATGCACTGCTAGAACACAACTCTAGACCACTTGGAATGCTTGCGTGCCCCCACTGTAGGGCAAATGAACAAAAGTACAAAGGGGGCTTATTGTTTATCATGTCAGTCCCAGCTGCCACGGAGTCGTTTCTGTTACAGGACTGAAATATGTTAAATGAAATAGTGCATGCATATCACGTCTCATGGCTACAAAGAAAGTACATGTATTTGTAACTTGGGCTCTATTTACATTCTTTCTATCTCTTATTAAACCAATGGCTAGTAGTAGACTACAATAGAGGAAAATGCTATATATATATCTATCTTCAAATCTGTCTTAATGCGTGCACTCACTCGTGTCTAATGCACATAGGAGGCCACCATTCTCAAAACTTACAACTTTTAGTTAAAATATGCAATTCTCCAGTTTCCTACTACTGTTTCTTTGGTTAGTCAAAAGAAAACCACCTCTCGTTTCTTTTTTACATTCGATACCTGTGCACTTCTATATGCGCTGTAGTACTGAAGGCAAAAACAAGTTCTTCAGCCAAGGTGGATATTAATTTATACTATAAGAAATAAAACAAAAAAGGAACAATTGTAAAAATGTATGTACTTTTTTCTGTCATGGTTCCACCCCTCAATGTGTCTGGGATTCAGTTACTAATAGCTCAGCCATCCAATCTGGTATAGAGGTGTGCTGAAGCTGTAAGTAACTGCATCCCAGACATACTGAAGAGTGGAACCATAACAGTACCCCCTCTTCTAGGGGGGCCACCGTACCACCAGGCTTCCCAGGAAATTTTAGATGGAAGGCCCTAACTAACCAATTGGTCTTCACATCTCGAGAAGGGACCCAGGATATCTCCTCTGGTCAATATCTCCTCCAGTGGATGAGGTACTGGAGGGAATTACGGACCCTCCGAGAATCCACAACCCTCTGAATCTCATACTCCAGGCCATCGTCTACTGAGAGCGGAGGAGGTGGGGATGAGCGAGATAATCCAGAAGGGGCATACTCGTTAAAAAGGGATTCATGGAATATGATAGGGATGTGAAGGGATGGAGAAAGCTTTAATCTAAATGCCACAGAATTGACCACCTATAGGTTCTCATATGGACCAATAAACTGCTGGACCCAACTTTGCTGATGGCACTTTAAGTTTAATGTTCCTGGAAGACAACCAATCCTTATCCCCAATCTTAAAAACAGGACCCACCGAACGTCTTCTATCGGATTTTTGCTTTTGGCGAATCTGGGCAGTCCCAATATTCTTTTGAACCTCCCTCCAGACATCCCCAAGTCTCTGCACAATGATCTCCACCCCAAGGCATTCAGAATTAATTCTAGAAAATTCAACAAAATGGGGAAAAAAACATAAGTACATATAAGAACGGTGAGGTTCCAGTAGATTGATTTACTCGACTGTTAAAAACAAACTCAGCGAGAGGTAAAAACGAAGACCAGTCCTCTTATCGCGCTGCCACAAAGCACTTTAAAATTTGTTCCAATGATTGATTTTGTCCTCTCAGTCTGATCATTGGTTTCAGGGTGATAAGCAGATGAAAATGACAAGTGAATCCCTACTTTACTGCAAAAAGTTCTCCAAAATTTAGAGACAAATTGTACTCCCCTATCAGACACAATGTTCAGAGAGATCCCATGTGACCTTACAATATGAGAAATAAACAACCTGGAGAGTGTCTCTGCATTAGTTAGTTCTGACAAAGGAACAATATGAGCTTGTTTGCTGAATCGATCAACTACCACCCTGGTTCAAGTTTTCCCATCAGACAGAGGCAAATCTATAATGAAATCCATGGACAAATGAGTCCATGGTCTTTCTGGAATAGACGATGGAGACAATCCCACAGTTGGCCAGCTATGACTGACTTTGGCGTCGCAAGCAGAAACAAAATCTTTAATATCATTATGCATGGATGGCCACGAAAAAAGTCTAGCAACGGCTTTCCTTGTGGCAGTAACCCCAGGATGACGACTTAAAACAAAATCAAGAAATTACTGTAACACCCTCAATCTTAGGTACATAGGCACAAATATTTTGGACCCTGGGGAAGAGGAAGGAGCCAACTACTGGGCTTTACGAATTTCCTCTTCGAGCTCTGATGTTACCATAGACACCACAATACCCTGAGGAATAAAGGAGGATTGAGGTTGTGGAGGAGAAATGGAAACTAGACTACGAGATAAAGCATCAGTTTTCACATTCTTAGACCCTGGCCTGAATGTAATAGAAAAATTAAAATGAGAGAAAAACCAGGACCATCTGGCCTGTCTAGGAGTTAACCTTTTAGCCAATTCAATGTAAGCTAAATTCTTGTCTTCTTTCCCCCTCCAAAAAATGCCCCCATTACTCAAAGATCAATTTGACAGTAACTCCCAATTCCCAACATAATAATTTTTCTCTGCTGGTGAAATTTTTTTTAGAAAGAAAAGCACATGGACGCAGGTTAGTCAGAGTTTTGGGCCCTGTGATAAGACTGCCCCACCTCCGATCTCCGAAGCATCCACCTCAACAAGGAATGGTTCTTGGAGATCAGATTGGATCAGAATGGGTGCGGACATAAAACACTCTTTTAATCTTTCAAAAGCTCTGATAGCACCCGGCAACAAAATCTTGAGATTCGCCCCCTTACGTGTTCCATAATTCCCTGTTAAAGTAAGTACCTTCTGCATTATTTCCTTCATCCCCGCCTCCTCCACTTTCAGTAGAAAGTGGCCTGGAGTATGAGATTCAGAGGGTTGTGAATTCTGTAATTCCTTTCAGTGCCTCATCCACCGGAGGGGATATGGACCAGAGGAGAGATCCTGAGTCCCTTCTCAAGATGTGAAGGCCGATTGGTTAGTCAGGGCCTTGCATCTAAAATTTCCTGGGAAGCCTGGGGGTCCAGTGTCCCCTCCTAGAAGAGGGGTACTGTCACGGTTCAACCCCTCAGTGAGTCTGGGGTGCAGTTACTGACAGCTCATCCATCCAGTGTGGTATAGGGGTGCGCTGAAGCTGTCGGTACTTTGACTGACAGCTTGGACATCCAATCTGGCACAGGGGCATGCTGAGCTGTCAATGTGTTGACTGACAGCTCAACTATCCAATCTGAGACTGTGAAGCATTGGCTGTCTCCCTGTGTTCATTATTCCAGTTAATTTCCATGCTTCTTAGCTAAGCTGTGTCTTCCAGAACTCCGCCAGATGCACATTCAGCTCGTGAGGTTTGTGATTTCCTGTGCCTTGAGTTCTGTATGCTTGATCTGTTGCCTGACCTTGGACTTCATTCTAACAATCCAACTGTTTAACCCCTTCAGCTTTGATCCATTATCCTCCCGGTACGCTGACCTCGGAATGTTACCTGACTATGCTTTTGTCTCATCCTTCTGTTTATGACGGACCCTCCGGGCTTCTGACCTTGGACTCCTTGACCAGCCTGACTCACTGCTTGGCCGTGAGAAGTGACTAGCATCACATTTTCGTAATGTAATCATAATAGTACAAATTAAGTTGTCTGCATGGTAGCTGGGGTCCTGGGTTCAAATTCCACCAAGAACAATATCTGCAAGGAGTTTCTATGTTGTCTCCGTGTTTGTGAGGGTTTCCTCCCATTCCAAAGACATACTGATAGGGAATTTAGATTGTGAGCCCCATCAGGGACAGTGCCAACATGTATGCAAACTGTAAAATGCTGCAGAATATGTTAGTGCTCTATAAAAATAAAGATTATTATTATTATTAGGTCTAGTGTGAAGTTTCCACAATCAATGATGGTTTGGACAGCCATGTCATCTTCTGGTATAAGTACACTGTGTTTTTTCAAGACCAAAGTCAGCGCAGCCATCTACCAGGAAATTTTAGAGCACTTCATGCTTTCCTCTGCCGACAAGCTTTTTGGAAATCGAAATTTCATTCTCCAGCAGGACTTGGCACCTGTCCACACTGCTAAAAGTACCAATACCTGGTTTAAAAACAGCAGTATCACTGTACTTGGTTGGCCAGCAAACTCACCTGATCTTAACCCCATAGAGAATCTATGGGGTATAATCAAGAGGAAGATGAGAGACACCAGACCCAACAATGCAGATGAGCTGAATGCTGCTATCAAAGCAACCTGGGCTTCCATTAACACCTCAGCAGTGCCACAGGATGATCGCTTCCATGCCACGCCGCATTGATGCAGTAAGTGATGCAAAAGGAACCCCGACCAAGTATTGTGTGCATTTACTGAACCTACATTTCAGTAGACCAACATTTTGGATTTTAAAATCATTTTTCAAGCTGGTGTTATAAAGTATTGTAATTTACTGAGATAATGACTTTTGGGTTTTCATTGGCTGTAAGCCATAATCGTCAACATTAACAGAAATAAACACTTGAAATAGATCACTCTGTTGTAATGACTATCTAATATATGAGTTTCACTTTTTGTATTGAAGAACAGAAATAAATTAACTTTTTGATGATATTTTAATCTTGTGAGAAGCACTTGCATATATGTAAGGCATGTGGGAGCCAATTTAATGAGATATAGGGATAATGTAGGACTAAGCTCAGTAGGGGGAGCACAGTAGAATAGAACAGAATAGGGATTAGTTAGACCAATAGGATTTTGTCTGGTTAGGAGGGGCTAAGAAAAGAGTAGTTTGGGAGCTTTCTGGAGTTAGTCAGTGTGAGCCGGGAGCAAGGACAGGACAGTCGTGTCCAGAGGGAACATTCAAGTAGTGGAGCCCAGCGGTCCAGGGCCTAAGAGCTGACAGTCACACGTGGTAGAGGAATATCTGGGCAGCAAAAAAGATGGTAGCAGCTAAATTTGTGGGAACAACCCTAAACGTCCGAGGTCTACGGCCTAGTAAGGAATGGAAGACCCATTTCTCGACTTCACCTTCGGAAAGGGAAGCGGGTGGGGAACTCCTGAAGCGGGTTAGTCTGACCAGTCAGAAAGCTGCGGGACCGGCGGATCCGGTGAATATTTCTGGAGGAGTGAGGGATAGTACAGGGAACGGAATGGTGATATTCTGTGAAGAATCTTGCGCTGTTTCTGTGACTAAACTGGACGAGTTGAGTAAAATCGTTTTGTTAAAGATGAACCTGGGCTTTGACTTTCATTGTGTGGTGTTAAAGGAAAAGGACTCCTGGCAATGTGAAATGGACCCTGACTTGCAAGTGAATGGACTACAGCGTGTTAATAGGGCAGAGGACCAGGGTGTGCCAGTACTGCCACCCTCAGCCGCCACTACCCTCTGGCCTCCGTTTCATATATATAGATATATATATATATACATATATATACTGTATATAAATATTTACGGAAAAATAATCCTCACTCATAATGAATACATGAGATATCTAAGAGAGAGAGAGAGGATAGGCATTGATAATGATTTCACTTCTGTTAAGGCAGGGGTGATACAAGTTAGTTGTATGTTGTGTGACATGCACATAAGGAGCTGTCTTACACCATGTGCCCATACTAGAAAGCGCCTGTCTTAATCCTGCTCATTTAGACACTGTTCATATGTTCAGGTTTTAAATACATTAGATAGGGACTGCTTCAATACGGGTTACCTTGACGAGGTGGAGCAGCTTGGTATACATTTTTTTGCAAAAAAACGTATCGAATAAATACCCTGTATTTGTTGTTACCTTTTATCAGCACTTGCTGACTACTGTCATATGTCTTACTGCAAGGTATTTCTGCACATTTGTCATTCTGTGCTTTTTGTTTGAGTTTCGGTCAGTGGGTGGTATGAACATTGTCCAACAGACTTGTTCACATTTGTGCATGTCACATGTGTTTTTAATCAAGTTAGTTTAACGCTAGGTAAACCCTACAATTTCATTGGAAATGGACAAAGATCTGATGATTCTCAACTGTCCTGATGGTTCATGTTCTGAAAAGATAGGAATAGGCCATTGAATGCTAACGTGTAATAATTATGAAGGTACTATGGAATCTGATTGCGTGGGATAAAATGAATCTGAGACTAAGATTTAGACAAATAAACTGTAATAACAAAGCAGAGAGTATAAAATAAAATAACAGAGGAATTCCTGAAATTATAGCAAAGTGCAACCAGCACAAAATGGAAATGTCCAGCAGCTATGCTAGCGCAGCACGACTGCTAACACAAGTCCATTAATTATATGTGGCAAGATTGTGACCTGAACTCATACGTGGTAGTCCAGAATTATGCAAACAGTGAAGCCGGCACCTTCATGGAAGTCCAGAAATATGCAGATGTGAACTACAAGGAGAAGGTTTTCCAGTGTGCATCTTTTAGGGTTGGAAAAGTCCTGCTAAAGTCCAGCACGGCAGCCCACACAGACACAGTCCAGGAGTAAATACTCAGATAATAATAATGTCAAAAAGCCTTACAGACCACAGAAGTTCCAGAGATGTGTAGCTCCTCTCCTTAGAAGTCTGGACAATAGATAGCACAGCCTGGATCAGGAAGCAGCGCAGAGGACTGAAGGCAGCTGGAAGTTATGAGGCAGAGCATGGAGTAAACGAGCAGCAGTAGGAACTACAGAAGCAAGATAGGAGGAAACTCATAAACCACCAGCAACAAAATACTGAGGCAAGGAATATTTCCTGACCCATACTTAAATGAGAGATAGGAAGTTCAAGGACATCTTGGATGAGGCAATGAGGCAAAACCGGAGCCATGGAACATCCGGAAACCTTACAACATGCTGCTGTGGTGCTGTGGTGTCATTGGCTTTCTGACTTCTCCCCAACTCATTTGAATGTGGGGTTGGAATAGACAAAACTTGACTGACAGGTATGTAGTGTACATCGCCAGACTAAGAACAAACATTATGCAATAAAGAGTGAAAAAAATGTCTCATTTAGGTTTCTTAAGGGTAGTCGTATACCAAACAGTCAATAATAATGGACATGAAAATTGCAAAATCTCTAAGGCACTGTCATCTGACAAACGTTGTGTTTAAAGCTATTAAAGCTATTTTATTCATATTATAAAAACAATGTTATATATTTGCACCTAGTAGAGTATTTCACACCACTGGATAAAATACTTGTAGCATAAAACACTGTAAATTAAATCTGATGATCTATTTTGTTCGCAAGCAGCCTGGAGGGCAAAATAGATTCTGGAGCCCACAAGTAACTTGAGTGTACAACACATCAAAAAGTCAGCTACTTTCAGGGAGAGTGGGAAAGTTTTAAAGGTGAAAGGTGACAATCTTTAGAATAAATGTTCCTTTCAGAGAAATTCCATTTAAAACAGCCTACACTGGAAAGATTTCCCTTACCACAAATGGTACTTCCTTTAAACTACTGCATTTTAACATTCAGCTTTCCTGTGGACACATGAAACTTAATGACGTCTGAACTGCTCATGTTTGCACATATATATCATACATTTTTCAGTGGTACGACATATTATGGGTGCACTCATTTTCTTAACATTAACATGAAATGTCAAATAAAGTACATATACAGTTAGCAGCTGCCATGCTAGGTTTGCTAAGTCATGACTTTAAATGCTGCAAAACAAGTGTTTCACATTACCTTCTCAGATACACTATAAAGTATATTTGAGTATACAGCGCCTTGAAAAAGGACTTTTCCACATTTTTTCATATTACTCCCACAATTTGAAATGCCAACACTAAGTAACAAGTATTTGTGAAGTGTAAAGAAAATGATACATGGTTTTCTGTATATTTAAAAAACATAAATCTGAAAATGGTGATGTACATTTGTATTCAGCACAGGCGCCGGGAAAGGTCAGAGAGGTCCGTCGCCTGTGCACTGCAGGACTCTGCTCTGCCCTCAATAGAGGGCAAGCAAAGAAGAGGACGTCATCGTTAGAAGATGGGAGGCGCCGGACAAGACCGCGACACCCATTGGACTAAGACCGGACCCGGACCACCCCTGGGTGAGTATAGTATAACTTGTTTTTCTACTCTTTCAGGTTACATCAGGGCTTATAAACAGCATTACAGAATGCTGTAGATAGGCCCCTGATGGCGGTGACGGCAGTTGATAGTCGAAAAAATAGGTGACAGGTTCCATTTAAAGGGAATCTGTCACCCATTTTTAGTGATATCATGTAAAGATATCACCCAATTGTGTGTCCCATAAGGATTCTATTAGGGCTTTTGACTCCCCCGACCCCGCACCTTTGAGGCATAAATACCTTTTCTATCTTGTTGGGGATGTATGCAAATCGCCAAGGTCCGGTCCGATGGGCGTGGCTTAGTCGCCTTCCCCCCCCCCTCGGCTTGCTGCATGTAATCTTCATCTGTGAATATCACAGATAATGTTGGTTTCCGCGCTTGCGCATTGTCAAGCCTACGGCGCCTGCGCAGGATGCTTTGCTCAACTGTGGGCGAAGCATATAATCGCTACCGCGCATGCACCGGTATTTTCCAGTGCGGTCTATGCCCCGGAAGTGTGTCCTGCATGTGAAGTCTTCCAGGGCATAAACCGCGCTGGTAAATACCAGCACATGCGCGGTAGCGATTATATGCTTCGCCCACTGTTGAGGTATTTATGCCTCAAAGGTGCGGGGTCGGGGGAGTCAAAAGCCCTACTAGAATCCTTATGGGATGCACAATTGGGTGATATCTTTACATGATATCACTAAATATGGGTGACAGATTCCCTTTAATCAATACTTCAGAGGACCACCTTTAGCTGCAATTACGGCCGCAAGTCTGTTGGGGTATGTTTCTACCAGCTTTTCACGTCTAGAGGCTGTAATTTTTGCCTATTCTTCTATGCAAACCTGCTCTTGCTCAGTGAGATTGGATGGTGAGTATCTGTCAATAGCAATTTTAGCAAGTTTAGGAATGCTGTCCTGCTGTAAACCTATGGCTCAGTCTTTTGCTGCCTCTAACAGGTTTTCCTCCTCTATTTAGCTCCATCCATCTTCACATCAACTCTGACCAGATTCCCTTTCGCTGCTGGAGAAAAACATCCTCACTGCATGATGCTGCCACTGCCATGTTTGACAGTGAGGATGGTGTTTCCAAGGTGATGTGCAATGTTAGTTTACCGCCATACATGGAAATGTCAGGGTATCAGGCAGCGGACTATTCCTTCCTCTCCACTAAATAAACAAGCATGTTTTGCGGTATTGAGCATGCAAAACAAAATATGTGACATAAAATATATATTTATATTGACTAATGAAGAAAATGTTAGGAACGGCGGAAAGAACTGAATAAAAATATAAATAATGTGCGCTCGCCGCTCGGGGTCCACCGTGCGGTAGGTGGTATAACCGCTGCTAGACGGTGGCAGAGCAATATGGCGGAGGTGCGCACGGGGTTAGCCTTCACCTCGGAGCGCAAAGCAATCGCTGTTTAGTCACAGAGATGGCAAAAACATAAAGTACTGAGCCTGTTAGGGGCACAGGAGCTCAGAGTAATAACACACACGGTAAGTGGTTACAGGAATAGCCCAAGATGGCGGCACTAAGTCCTTCTAGACCTACCGTGTGTGTCCAAGTATATAGCTATGGCGCAGGCGCAATGTCGGATGCTAGCAGCTGAGTATGGAGCAATAGCGCGCTGGCACTGGTAACTCAATCCCTCACACAAGCGTATTATCAAAGGGAAGGGGTTTCAAATGAGTCATTCACCAGATCATGCATCCATCAAACATTCACTCAGCAGCAAGTATGTCTATACTAGCGCATGGCGAAACAGCCATGCGCGCCTTTTATAGCAGCCGGGACCTTCCGCACGCCTCCAGATCTCTGAGAATTATAGGTTCCCCCCTGCCTAAAATCCAGGTTCTTTATGATAAGATTATTCGATCCCACGCATTGAAAATTTCATCCGATCCCTCTCACCCGGGACACTCCTCATTCCAACTACTCCCTTCAGGACGTCGCTTCAGAGTCCCCAAATGCAGCACCAACCGCCATATGAACAGCTTCTATCCACTCTCTGTTCAACAATTAAATCGTCATGTGTAGACTATATACTGTATCTGTCTTGTTAGATGTTACTTGTTGTATCTGTTGTTATATATTATGTTGCCTCTTTGCCACAAAGAATTCCTTGTATATATGTAATATGTACTTGGCGATAATAAATTTGATTGATTGATTGATTGATTGATTGAAATGGACAAATGAGATTTGGAGCAGGACCTGAGCACATGACTCCCGATTGCCCCATGAGCATGCTCAGTAACAGGACAGAAGGACTTAGCCTCAGGAGAGATTTGCTGCAAGGCAATCTCCTCTGCAATCTCTTCTGCAGTGGATAAAGAGCAGGAGACTGCAGAATGTGAGGGTCTGGATTCCTGCATAGCGACCGCAGAAACCTGACTCCTAATATTACCCCCCCTCCTAGGGCCCCCCTCCGAGACTTCTGATCCGCCAACTTGTGCCTATAAGTGGCGTAGGCCTCAGACTCGTCCAAAGGCAAGTCTGATGTCCGGGTAGGTGACAAGAAAACCCGGGACACGCGGAAGGCATCAGGGATGGCAAGATCACCAGGTTTGAGAAGGGACACACGGGCGACAACGGGAGCGGAAGTTAAAGTGGGACGCCGCCGTGTGTTGGTGGGCGTCGCCACTCTCCATTTGGAGAGGCTATCCTGTGAACAAAAAGCACAGGCCCGAATATATTTTTTTACATCCCGAGCCCTGTGCGGCCACCAATAAGACCTAGCCAGGAGTTTAGTGTTCTGCATATAGCCGCAGTGACCACCCCTCCTGGAAGCGTGTGCCCATGCGAGAACCCTCGGCCGAAGGTGATGAGGGACAAAGGTCTTACCCGGCGGCACAGAGTTTGGCCATTGCGGGGCGCTGTTGTCTGGAGCAACAGCATGTTGACAACGGTAACCACAAATGGCGCGAGACACCTCCATGGGCTCAGGGGGTGGCATCTCTGACTCGGGTGGTTCCAGAGGCTCAAAAAAGTTGGGAGCTGAGGTAACCTTCCGCTTGGATTGAGCACGCTCCATACCGCGCTCCGAAAAACGGAGGTCAATGCGGGTGGAGATGGCAATCAGCTCCTCCAAAGTTGCGGGTACCTCTCTGGTAGAGAGAGCATCTTTGACGTGCTCCGCCAAAACCTCTCCAAAACACAGAGATAAGGGCTTTGTCGGACCACTCCAGCTCGGAAGCCAGTGTCCGAAAATGAACGGCATAATGACTAACCGAGAGGGATCCCTGGGTCAAAGCCAGAAGCTGAAGAGAGGTGTTGTGCGTGACCCGTGGACTGAGGAAGACCTGCTTAATAGCTGTTAAAAACTGAGCAGCAGTCTGAACCTCTGGGTCACCATGCTCCCATAGCGGCGTAGCCCACTCCAATGCCTTGCCCGACAGAAGGGAGACATTAAACCCAACCTTGGCCCGCTCCGTAGGGAATCGCGCAGCCAGTAGTTCCAGCTGGATAGAGCACTGGCTGATGAAACCCCGACAGGAGGCGCCATCGCCAGAAAATTTATCGGGCAACGGGAGGCGGATAACTGTCGGCGCGTGGGAGGATGTGGACATACGCGTAACCGCGTCAGTGATTGCTTGCACAGCAGCTTCGGTGGATTGCGCAGCTGAGAGAGCCCTCTCAAGAGTGGCCAATCGGCCCTCAAGCTGCCGAATGCACTGCAAGAGTTGCTGCTGTTCTGCCATCACTAGCCAGACCCTGGCGCCAGTATAATGTTAGGAACGGCGGAAAGCACTAAATAAAAATATAAATAAAGTGCGTTCGCCGCTCGGGGTCCACCGTGGGGTAGGTGGTATAACCACTGCTAGACGGTGGCAGAGCAATATGGCGGAGGTGCGCACGGCGTTAGCCTTCACCCTGGAGTGCAAAGCAATCACTGTTTAGTAACAGAGATGGCAAAAACATAAAGTAATGAGCCTGTTAGGGGCACAGGAGCTCAGAGCAATAACACACACGGTAAGTGGTCACAGGAATAGCCTAAGATGGCGGCACTAAGTCCTTCTAGACCTACCGTGTGTGTCCGAGTATATAGCGTCACAGCCGTGAACACTCAAGTGGGCTGCTACTGCGGCACGGCGTGAATACTGCCGCTCAACGACACTGCTATGGCGCAGGTGCAATGTTGGATGCTAGCAGCTGAGTATGGAGCAATAGCGCGCTGGCACTGGTAGTAACTCAATCCCTCACACAAGCGTATTATCAAAGGGAAGGGGTTTCAAATGAGTCATTCACCAGATCATGCATCCATCAAACATTCACTTAGCAGCAAGTATGTCTATACTAGCGCATTGTGGAATAGCCATGCGCGCCTTTTATAGCAGCCGGGACCTTCCGCAAGCCTCCTGATGTCTGAGATGGACAAATGAGATTTGGAGTAGGACCTGAGCACATGACTCCCCCATGAGCATGCTCAGTAAGAGGACAGAAGGACTTAAGGCCCTTTTACATTTAGCGATGCACCAGCGATCCGACCCGGTCAGGATCGCTGGTGCATCGCTAAATGATCGCTAGTGAGCTTTCAGACAGAAAGATCTCACAGCGATGCAGCAGCGATGCAGCGCACGATACTTACCTTTCACACACAGCGATCCTGACGTCCTCCCGCCTGCGTCCAGCGTCGCTCGTCCCACACAGCAGGAAGCCCAGCAGGAAGCAGATGATGAGAAATGGAGCCGCCCGATCTCGTGCGATCAGCGATGGACAGCGGGGGAGCCGGTTGGAGGTAAGTATCACAGATAGCGATATCGCTAGCAATATCGCTATAACGTCACAAAATCAGTGACGTTTTAGCGATATTGCTAGCGAATTCGCTATGTGTAAAACCCCCTTAAGCCTCAGGAGAGATTTGCTGCAAGGCAATCTCCTCTTCAATCTCTTCTGCAGTGGATAAAGGGCAGGAGACTGCAGAATGTGAGGATCTGGGTTCCTGCATCGCGACCGCAGAAACCTGACTCCTAACAGAAAACATGTCAATGTGCTTGATTTGGTAATAAGGACATCAGAAAGATTTGGGATCCCCTCAATGATCCAGAACCCCGACTGCCCTTGCAATACATGGATGGCTATATATTTGCCAAGAAATGTTTGGACTAACTTGTCTAAACCCTGGTGATCATTGAAAAAAAGAACTTTACAGTGCTTTACTTTAGAAAGCTATTCCCACAATTGCATTTTTTTTTCACAAACCACAATGTCAGCATGACTATTGTTAATATACAAAATAATCCCAAAATAAATTTTCCTACTTGTACCTTTGTGTATTTTTTTTATCTCTTTTCATCCCACAATGTATCCGGCTTCACACAGCGGTATGGGTGGTCCTACTACATTTCCCAGCAGCACTTTGCTTCTCCTGCAAGCCCCTCCTACTACTCTCCTATGATGTGCTTCTCCAAATGTATCTATTTAACGCTAAAAAGATACAATTCCTCAGCATCAAAGATGTACAGGACTAAATACAACTTAATTATAGTCAACCAATGTACATTGAATGTCTGTATCATGAAACAGGAGTGCTGCAAAATAATGCAGTGCAGCACTGTCAGCTCAGTGACTGCTGCACTCCCAAGCAGAGCCAAGTACTTACACAGCACAGTCGAGCAGTGTTGGCAGAGTGGGGAGCCGTGCTAGCACAACTTCAGGAATAGGATGTGGATCAACGAGTCAATGCAGTATAGTTGAGTTGTATTGATAAACCCAAGTCATTGTAAAGAACTGTACTTGCGCAACTTCATGGCAAACAAGTAGTGCGCCAGTTCAGCAAATCTTAGTTGAGCTTTTGTCGGCAGGCTGCCCAAAAGACAATACACTGAACTATTCGTGCCTGACTAACCGAAGGCAAGGTAAATGCTGGAACTGACAGCCGGCTCAGAACAACTACGAAAAACTTGAGCCTTACAGAGAGTGAGTGTGCAGAATGGCATTGCCCATCACCATTGGAACTAATGGAAAATAGCTAAAAAGTTCCATAGGACTATCCGGTGGTGTATATACACTGTGTGCACAATTATTAGCAAGTGAGTATTTTGACCAAATCATCATTTTTATATATATTCTCCAACTCCGGAGACTGGAAAATTTACATTTTTCATTTAGTTACATGATGATTCTGCACTTTAATAGCTGACAAATAATTCAGCACACATAGATATTCTACTAAGAAAGACAAAGTCTCACTTTTACTTTGTTAAATATTCAGGTCTCCAGTTTATCAATCTTTTGGATTGGCCGACCGCACTGTAGTGGTTCAATAATAAAATTATTCATGAAACATACAAATTGCCCAATTACTGTGCACAAAATGTAGACAATTTTTCTGTGTTTATTGCTTGAATGTAAAGTCATTTATCTTTTTTCCACTGTTACATAATGAATATATATGGTGGCTTTATTGTTGAGTGATATTATTGTATCTTAAATTACCGCCACGACAGAATTTAGTTATATAATTATGGAATTACTTTTAATTTTATAAGAAAAAAATTAATTTGTGCAACAAAAAAAAACACATTTCTTTGTAGGTAGAAAACAACCTACCGTGTGTTTATTTATATATTTATTCTTTTAGTTCTGGTAAGCAGCTACCCCATCACGTTTCCCAGAAATCCGTCATAGATCATGTGTTTTTTCCTTTTTTCTTCAGCTCATTTGTTCTTGTGCCACTCTGTAACACCACCATCTGGCATGGAAAAATCCTCCAATTTGTCTCTTTCTCTTTCCCTTTTGAAGGGGTGATATTTGTTGATGTTTTCCAGATTGTATACTATAAATCTTGAACACAACTTTTCCACATTTTCCTTCAGATACTTTTATGATATCACGGTCATAATTATTGCTAAATTCAAGTGAGCCAGAGAAACATTTAACAGCTGTGAAATAGAAACAGTTTGTCAAGTGAAACAAACAAACGTTTGGATCGACTTTATTCAAGATTTTCTCTGAATATTTATTTGATTTTCCAGAGTGCAACATTTCTAATGGACCAATGTTTTGATTTCTCTGGATGTGGGCCTGACCTGACCAAATACTAGGTGATGACAGTAAAGAGTCATGCTGTGGGCTATCAGCAGCACTTTCATAAAATAAGTGAAGAGAATAAAAATAAATAGGTCTGTTAAACACATGGATGTCATCGACATTCAGGATCCCAACGATAAGCCAGAACATAAAGATGGCACGTAAGAGTGACTTTCACTCTGGTGTGCTTGGCCTGTACATTAGACTAAACTGAATAATGCTACAGTAATTTTCATTGTATAGTCAAGTGGTTTAAAGTGGGTTGCCTTATGAAGACAACCATGTCCAATACACTGAATAAGTGTCCACAGTGTCCAAGACACTGAACAACCACATTACTAGAAGCAGCCATCTAGTAGCACATTTGATCTCTTATGGACTTAGTCATTCATGGATTGTGGCTCATGTGGGCAGAATATAGTAACAAAGTAACATAGTTAGTAAGGCCAAAAAAAGACATTAGTCCATCCAGTTCAGCCTATAAAATTCTGTCAGAATAAATCACATTCGAGATACCGTAAATTTGATGGAGGTACTGATATGCTCTGAACGGACTGTTCTACCTCATCCCAGGGATGCTCTAAATTAAGATCTGTGGATAGTGAATTTCACGGTCATGCCCCTGAATCTAGTCTAAAACTGTAGGACCCTTGTGGTATGGCTTTTGGTATGATGTTCTGCCTAGCTGAGAGTGTCTTCTGCCTTAGGGTCGGCAGTGTTACGGCCAGTTTCGCTCGTTCAGACACTTGTTTGAAAACGGAAAACTGCTGCCCAATACCCTTGTGACGTTACTAGCTATGGGTTCTCTTAAAGGCAAAAAAGTAGGGGGCTGATTCTAATGCGCTTCTGATGTACTGTCCTCCTTCATCAGGGATTACAATCCATGGCTGTGGCAGTTCTTTTATAGATAGGTACTATAGCACATTGGTCCAAATGATAATTGATCATTTTCTGAAAAAACAGTTGTATTTCATCATTAAGAGCTACTGGTCTCAGTGTTACAGAAGACTCTGAAAGCCAAACGTAAAGACAACATACACTGACAGGTATGGCAATTTTTCTTTTTTCAAACAAGTGTCTGACCGAGCTTACCGGTCACAATTCTGCCAATGCTGTTTGTTCAATACAGCACGGATCCAAAGTGAAAGATCCATGCCATCCAGCCTATCGCAGACCGCTGATCACTACAGAAAATGTTGAAAGCCATCCAGAGACAACTTACACTGACAGGTAAGGCTTATCAGCCTACTGACATTCACTATACGGGACATTTTAGCGCATATCAGCATTTTCTTTCATTTTGACACATTAGTTGGAGGTCCAGTATTATAGTTGGTTGTGTTCGTCAAAACAATTCTTGAAACTCAATTGTGAGATCCATTTAACTGCCGAGCCAATCATAGATGTTCTCCTCTTATGAATTCAGTATACTTTCTTACATTATGTTCTGTAATTTGGCTTAAAGGGGACGTGACACATTGAAATTACTGTGAACTCATATTATAGGTCATGAGGCTAACTGAAACTCAGAACCAATGGGGGTTCTAACAGTGTCATCCCTGAAATTCAGCCATGCAAGCCTGAGGGTCAGAGAATGTTAGGATGGTCCTACTTAGCCACAATGGACATTCACCATTTTCTACAATAAGGGGGAATGGATGAAAATGAACTATTAAAAATGCAGTACACTTGCCTTCTTATTAGCCCACGGGCCAGTTACAAACCTATGGTTTCCATATTAAAATATAAGCTATCCTGGAAACTTGAGTTTCCATATAACAAAATGGGGGAAACAATGGAAAAAGGTTCACATGTTGTGGTCAGCCGAGCTAAGTGTGAACCATTAACCTTCCCTACCCTCAAGGACACAGCAGAACTAGCTAAACATTTACATATATAGTAGTTCTTCTATTTCTTTTTTATTTTATAGCTGTTTTCATATTTGATTGCCAACTTATTTTTCTTTTTTTTATACCTTTTCTTGCAAGCACTGTCCTTTTTATATTAAAGTTTAGAACTTTAATAAGTTTGATCCTTGTATTACCTAAAGAATCCATAGCCTTTCGGAAAGTGTGTGGCCTTTTGACTGTCAATTTGGGGACTAATTGCCCCGTTTATTTTATTATTTTTTTTTTACTTACATAGCACCATTATAGCACCATTAATTTCTCAGTGCTTTGGCTACTTTCACACTTGTGTTTTTTTGCACTGCGCTGCGTGCGCAGCGCAAACGCGTATAAAAATGCATCATGCGTTTTTTATGCATGTTCTTGTTTTTTGCACATGGTTTTTGCAAAAAAAGCATGCTTTTTTTGCGCTGACGTCCGCATGACAATGCGGACGTCAGCGCTGCCATAGACTTTAATGTGTTTTGGGGTGAATTTTGTGCGCATTGCGTGCGCATGCGTCTTTTTTTAGACAGGTAGGATGCACAAAAAATGCAACAGGATGCATTTTGTGCGCCTGGGCGCACACTACAAAAAAAGCATGCGCAATACAAACGTGTACAAACGCATGACAATGCGCACCCATGTTAAGTATAGGAAAAAAAACGCATTCGCAAAAACGCAGTGCAAAAAAACGCAAGTGTGAAACCAGCCTTTACTACAGACATCATTATTGTTCCCATTGGGGCTCACAATCTAAATTCCTTATCAGTATGTCGTTGGAGTAAACCAGAGAACCCATAGGAAACCCATCAAAACACGGGGAGAACATATAAACTCCTTGTAGATGTTGTCCTTGGTGGGATTTGAGACAAGGATTCCAGTGCTGCAAGGAAACAGTGCTATCCACTGAGCCACCGTGCTGCCCAGTGATTGGCAGCAGCATGTTGTATATCTTAGGTGAGTGGAATGTGTTTGGGTTTGCTCAATTTACAGACCTATAATGGATGTTGAGAGAAAGATTGAGTAAGTGGAGATAAATTAACATCCCACATCATGTGCATTAATCTACATTGTAAAAGCCAAAGCAATAAGTGAGCAATTTCTCTTGTACTTTATGATGAATAATGAACCTTTAGAGCGGAGTTAATATATTCAATTTGCACCTTCACAGACTTTCTGCTATCATTCAACCGCTTAACTATTTTTAAATTTGTTTGGTCAGGAAGACCTAAGGTAATGTGATAAAATGCTTGAGAACGGTATTCCGAGAATTAAGGGCGCTAAACTAAATCTGACGTAATACCACTGCCACATAAGAGGAAAGACAAATTATTAGCTTATGTAATAGAGTAGATATATGCTTCATGAAAATAAACACAGAACGCATGCCACTTTTATGCTAATATTGATTTAGCAATCCTCTACGATGAATGGATGAATGGACCTATAAGACATACCTATTACTTTCCTATAACGTTACGTCAGGCTTATTTTGGAGCTTTTTCTGAATGTTCTTTTATTACACATAGGATTTAACATTTATCAGAGGTCTAAAGCACCCTTCACTGCTATCAGAAGCGCCTTCCCTTACAACCTTCAGTTGGCTCTTAATGTACCAGCCAATAGTCGGAACGTTATGTCAAAGGAGAATGGCTTCACAGATGCAGCTTACATTTGAGCTGTCTGAGCTGATCAGAGTGTTTCATGTCACACAAACCTAACTCGATGGGCGTCTGACTTTGTCAGCATAAACTAACATCAAGGCATTTTCATTAACAAATACTCTTGTATTAGTGGTTCAGGGCCAGAAGTTCATTTCCCAGTAGATATTACTAGACAGAGCTTAGTTATTGCTTTTACCTTCTAAGTGCTGAAATACCACACGTTGTTTGCTCCAAAAATACTAGTTGTTTATTGCAAGTGCTAAAATAATTACAATGTGGTGCTTCAGCAAGTGTTAATAATTAATGTTGTTATAAATTTATGACACTTGTTCGACTATTTACTGTTATGTGGATGTTTTATCTTGCCTTTCAGCTTTTCATTATTGTCATGGGGTTACCGCAACAGTGTGGAGCCAGGAGACTGCAGCGTCTGATTGCTCCTACTCCGGCACTGAAAAAAAGCAATTCTCCTTCATTTTAAATGTGTCTATTTATTCTGGCAGAACAGGGGTTAATCAGCCATATTAGAAATGTTGTGCACACAGCTGAGCTCGGTTAGCCACTCATTTTCCCTTTATAATCTGGGCTCTGTTACAAATCCTTGTCAGAGTTAGCTTTATTGCAGCATGGTTAACGGAGGGAGAGGAGTTCTTATGAGAAGAAGAGTTGGAGGAGTTAGCTGTGACTGTTGTTTGGTTTGTATATGTGGTAATTCCTTATCCTTCTCTATTTTGGTTTATTCCCCTAACTTCACATTCCGATGTATTCCTCTGTTATATGTGAGTGAATATTTTGTATGCCTGGAGTTTTCTGCTTACCTTTGTTAGTATTGCTTTTTTTATCGGGTTGGTGTACTATGGTGGGGGAAGAGAATAGATCAAGGGCTAATTCAGGAGATAATGCAAGGGCGGAGGCCTCTGCATCTTCACCTTCAAAAGTTTCCCGGGGTGTAAGGCGATTTAGGGCGCCCCCTAGTGTTAGGGACAGGGAAGGAGCCCCTGGTCCCGGGTCACCCGACAGCTGTGTTATGACATTAACTCTGACCACAACCATTTTATCTGATCCATGATTGATCCAACCACTACTGTGATGGGGCAATTGCAGCAGGTCAGTGTGGAGGTAGCAGATTTACGCACAGTGGTTTTACAGCACCCTAATACATCTGGTGTGGGAAGCTCATCTCTCAGGCAAAAAAATAGTGGCGCCCAAGGTCACGTTGCCTGACAGGTTCTCTTGGGGGTGTGACCCGATTGTTGTTTTCAGAGAGGCCTGTAAACTCTACTTCAGGTTACATCCGCTTTCCTCAGGTACAGAGGAGCAACATGTAAGGATAGTAATCTAGCTTCTTCTGGGGGACCCCCAAGCATGGGCATTTTCTCTCCCGTCTGGCTCTCAGATGGTGGAGGGATTTTTTCAGGCACTGGGCCTTATATATGATGACCCCGATTGCATCTCCTTAGCTGAGTCCACACTGCGCCAACTTCAACAAGGAAACCGGCTGGTGGAGGAATATTGCTCTGAGTTCCGGAGGTGGGCCACGGATACCAAGTGGAATGACCCCGCACTCCATAGTCAGTTCTGTCAGGGGGTTACTGTAAGGGTCAAGGATGCCTTAGCTCTGTCTGAGACTCCTGACTCGCTTGAGGCAGCCATGTCTCTGGCGATCCAGATTGATCGCCATCTTTTTCAGAGACATAGGGAGTCACCTCTGTGTGTGAGGTCCTGGGTCAAGGGAAGTTAGCACTGAGCCTTTTGTGAACCCCATGCAGGTGGGTGTATGCGGCATCGCATTCAGGAAAATTGTCTGTTGTCTGGCGTAAGGGGGAGTGTGTTTCTTTTGTGGTAAAATGGGCCATTTCGTGAGCACGTGTCTTTCCCGACCACATAGTAAGCAGCCGTCGGAAAACTAGATGGCCTGGGTTGCGGGGAGGTTAGCAACCCGGTGGACTTATCACCTCTGTGGGTAGGACACAGTTTTTTCTACCAGCTGTAATCCACGTGGGTGGAATTAAGGTGGAAGTGTCTGCATTTCTGGACAGTGGGGCGGGGTTTAATTTGATCGATGCTAGGTTCGTCCAGTTCCAAGGTCTCATCCCACATACTCTGTCCAGACCCATACCCATACTTGCCATTGACACTGCCCCCTTGAGACAGGGGCACTTTACTCAAGTCATCCGAAACTTGAGACTTCAGCTGTGTGTCATGCACACTGAGGTGTTAGACTGCTATGTGCTACAGGGTCTGCCCTGACTTGTGGTACTGGGACTTCCTTTGCTATTTAATTGGCTTATTATCAAGAGAAGCTGTGTTACCTGGTCTGTAAAGCTTTTACTGAGAAGACGCCTATAGCCTGCACATCTGACCAGTAGACCCTCTGCAATTCCCACAGACAAAATGATCCCCCATCAGTGCCAGCATTAGAGCTGCTACAAGTAGCCAAGCAACCAGAAACAGGTACAATATATTTGACAAGATGAACCAGATGTTTTTTTTCTGCCATTGCAACAAGTATATTCACTCCAGCAAACAAAGAGGAACCAAATAAAAAGTCAGGTTTGGGCAAAGCTAGACGTTGTCCTTTCTCAGGCAGATTCCCTGAGCTCTAATCCCATGGACTTCTGGGTCAACAGATTAGAAAAGTTGTTAGAACTTACCCAATTTGCTATGAGTGTACTGTCTTTTCCAGCCTCCAGTGTAATGTGAGAGAGCTTTTTCAACAAACGAAGTTATAACTTTGTCAAGCAGACAGTTATCTATCATAAGCAAGGAATATCTTAAAGTGGCATGTAAAAGTTTAGAAAACCCTTGACAAAATTATTGTTATTGTGAACAGTTAAGCAAGTTGAAGATGAAATGATCTCTAAAAGAGGCAATGTTAAAAATGACACATTCCCTTTTTATTTTAGGCAAAATGCTGCCGGAGTTGACACTAAACTGCCACACACCTCCTTTACTGCCTCTTCCTACTTTTCTATCATGTGGCTTCTTTCACTGCCACTGCAGAGCCATGCAAGCCAAACATTTCCTGGCTGCCTACTATGTTTTACAGTGCTAGACTGTACTAATGCTGGGAAAAGTACTCTCTTGAGAGTACACAAACATGAAATAACTGCCAAAATAGAGTTAATTTTTGGAAATGCTTGGTGACAAGTGAATGATTCTTCATTTTTTTTAATCTAACCTGTTCCTGCTCACCACAAAAATTGATAATGATAATTTTTGGACATCTTGAAAAAAACCTACAAATTGATATAATTGTATATACGGTAATTGTCTCTATATACTATAGATAGATTTATGAAAGTTCATATATAATATACAGTATGTATATACAGTATATATATATATATTGTAAGGTAGTGCTTGTCATTAAGGTAGGGGATACTCGCTAGGCAGCCGATAGATCAGTTCTGGCACAGGTTTCTCAACATAAACTCAGTCCATTCGGTTTATTATGCAGCATAAACCATGAACAGCAACAGAAAGTTCATATCAAATCAGCATAGCGTCCATGACAGAGCTCCCCTCTGTTAACCCCGTGGTCACACAGGCTTTGTTATCTCCGGTACACAGGCTCTCTAGCCTCACAGTTATATCCCCTGTTCGGGTTACCTCATAGCTGCTTCTCAGTGCAGACGTTCATTCCCTTTCCTGGGAACTCTCAGACACGTGCAGCCATGATACACAGCATCTCCACGTGTACTCAGGAAGGCAGACACATCTTCCTGCATGAGACCTTCCATACGGACCAACCGGGTCCAAGCATTCACACTCACGTGACCTACCCTGGCCACCTTATATGGTCTGTAGCCACGCCCACCGGATCCCATGGCTATGACCTCATCACAGGTCCTTCAACCATCATACACATACTTTACTCTGGCGTTTTAGACACCCGCCCCTAGGTGGGTTTGTAGGTGATTGATCCCACCCATCTCATCAATCACCTGAAGTATTCTCCCTAACACATTGGAACAAAAGATCAGCTCTGCTGATCAGCACATAATCAAGCCTTCATCCCAAGGCCACCCACCTTGGGATACATAATGGTCATTTAGGACCCTGCTCCTGTTACCACTCTGGACATGGCTATCTGTCCTGGGACAGCCACACAGCGCCCCCCCAGCAGACACAGTGGTCACTACATCACATACCTCCCCCCTCTGTTCAAACTTGTGGGGTTAAACACACAACATCACCCAGGGATCTCGAGACCGTGCACCCATGTCACCTTGCCCAACAGGTCGAGAGAACCATCTCTGTCTGTTTTGTCTGTCATATGGCCTCATCTCTACATTAGGCCTCCCCGCCCCCAGCGGTCAGAATATTAGTCTTGGGCTTTGGACCTCCAGTCACAGTCTGTCTGCGTCATCAGACACTGTTTAGTCACCACACTTCTACAGTGCGCTCCGTCAACTCCTTTTCTATCTATGCGTCTTGTAACAAATGGTACACCACCACGTCTATGTTTGCTTTTCAGTGCTTTAACCTCACGGTTCATTGCACCTGTTGTCTCTGTAGCATCCTCCAGTTCACGCTGTAATCTACTGGCACGTTGAACCTCTTTCTCTGCTTCTTCCACCTGGCGCTTCAGCTGTTTCGAACATTATTTCCCTCCGCCAGGTCTTTGTACTGCTCAGAATTACGCCTTTCATCATCCATTTGCATTAGTACATCCTTCAGTTTTTTTCTCCGTACGCCGTACTTGTTTGCTTGCAGATTGTCGCTTTTTAGTTTCAGCATCAAGCTGTTCCCCCAGTTGTGCAAGCTTTGCATTTAACTCCTTATCCCGATGATCTAATTGCTGACAGGCATTCTCGTTCTTCTGAGCATTACTACGTTCTGCATTCAGATCAGTATTCATCTGGTCAACCTGAAGTGTGGCCTTTCTCAGCCTGTCATTGGCTAATTCAACGTTGCCTTGTTCTTCCTCCAATTCTTCTTCAAGCTGTGCAATGCGAGACTCTAAACGCCTCTTTTCTTCCAAAGCCAGTGTTAGGCGTCGGGTTCCTCCCACTGCACAGCAGGAA
This sequence comes from Dendrobates tinctorius, assembly GCF_039654945.1. Taxonomy (NCBI): domain Eukaryota; kingdom Metazoa; phylum Chordata; class Amphibia; order Anura; family Dendrobatidae; genus Dendrobates; species Dendrobates tinctorius. Next base: position 64,322,643 of record NW_027361679.1, read on the forward strand.
TCCGGAGTCTTGCACCCAGCGGTCTCCCATTCTTCTTCGGCCGCAGTGGAGCCTGCTCAGCAGATTCGTCGGTCCCGGGTCTCTGCCCAGGTCAACTCCGTGGGTTTCCTTGCTGCTGACACCTCTCGCACAGCTATGACAATGCAGGCTGCTCAGCAGCGAGATTCTCCAGGGACTAAGTCCTGATGTCGGGCCACTGAGCTTGCCTGTGGAGTGATCTCCCACTGGAGATCGAGGGTCATGTGCTCAGGTCCTGCTCGTGTTCGCATTGGCCCATCCGAGAAGCCAGGAAGGTCCCGGAGGCCCGTGGCTATAAAAGGTTCGCATGGCTGCTCGCCCATGCGCTAGGATAGACTGTATTTACAGACTATAAGGTGTGAGAGATGTATGCACTTATGAATGTATCTTGTGACTGACTCATTATGAAACCCCTACCCTTGGTACGTATGTGTTGTGCAGCCTAGCCTGCTAGTGCCCAGGCTTAGGTGTAGGTAGCTCAGAGTACCTCAGTGCACGTGCTCCACACTCCACTGCCAGCGTCATTAGCGGCGCTCGTGGCAGCAACGCCGTGGGCCTAGAGGGACTCTAACCCCGTGTCTTTGGGCTAGCGCTCTGTGGCCGTACACTGTGCGCTCTTCTAGCCGAGCTCTGTGAGCACAAACAGGCTTCGGCGTTTATGTTCAGTGGTAGTGCGGCTCTGTGAAACAACAGAGTCCGCCCCCATACACACCGGGTGACGATAACCCGCGTGTGTTTTTATAGTATTACTGAGCAGCAGGTTACCACCCCTGCACGGTGGACCCCGGGCTGCGAACGCACCTTATTACCATCTTTATTATTTTGTGCATTCTGCCAGCCCTAACATTATCCTAGCGCCAGGGTCTGGCTAGTAATGGCGGATGAACAGCGACTGCTGCAGTACATCTGCCAGCTGCAGGGAAGGCTGGCGGCTCTCGAGCGTTCAGCCTCAGCTGCGGATGTTACTGCGGTCGCTGTTCAGGCAGCCACAGAGGCTGTCTCCCGTGTGACCACAGCCATCCCTGCCCCGACTTTGTCCCGCCTCCCGCTGCCCGAGAAGTTCTCGGGTGATAGTGTTTCTTGTAGGGGTTTCGTAAGCCAGTGCTCTATACAGCTGGAACTGCTGGCCGCACGATTCCCCTCTGAGCGGGCTAAAGTGGTATTTATTATTTCCCTCTTGTCGGGTAGGGCTCTGGAGTGGGCCACACCGCTGTTGGATCATGTGGTGCAGAGTGTCTCACAGTTCTTGGACACTCTGAAGCAGGTCTTCCTGGGACCACGAGTCACCCATGACACCGCGCTCCGGCTGCTGGCATTCTCACAGGGCTCGTCCATGGTCAGCCACTTTGCCATCCAGTTCCAGACGCTGGCCCCTGAGTTAGAGTGGCCAGATAAGGTCCTCATTCCGGCATTCTGGAGAGGTTTGGCTGGCCAAGTGAAGGACGCTCTGACCACCAGGAAGATTCCCGCTACATTGAAGGAGATTATCACTGTCTCCACCCGTATTGATCTTCGCTTCGCTGAGCGAAGGTTGGAGCGGGCCCAGTGTAGGCAGAGGTTTAGGTTGGCATCTAGTTTTGCTAAACCTCTGGAATCTTCCGATCGAGCGTCCGAGCGTCAGGGGGCTTCCCGTGAGGGATCCAGGCCCCGGTCCGCTCGAGCTCCTGTGAGCCGTCATGTTTGCCGGCAGTCCGGTCACCTTGCCAACCGGTGCCCACAGCAGCTGGGAAAACGGTCGCACCTAGTGGCCGTAGGAGGCGGCGCACTAGAATCAGCGGCGTTTTCCTCCAAGCTGCCCTTTAAGGGGACACTTGAGTTTGATTCTTCCACTCTGGCGGTGGAGGTTTGCGTGGATTCCGGGGCAGAGGGCAATTTTATGTTGTCAGCCTTAGCTCAATGGCACGCTATACCCCTGGTTATGATGTCTACACCAGTCACCGTCAGAGTGGTGAACGGCGCAACTCTACCCTCACAGATAACCCACTAGACCACCCCCTTGTTACTCTCAGTGGCTCCATCTCATCAGGAGACGATATCCCTCCTCGTCATGCCCGAGGGTATTGACCAGGTACTTCTAGGGTTCCCTGGTTGCGGTACCACTCCCCCCATATAGCGTGGTCCTCAGGGAGGATTATTGGGTGGAGTAAATCATGTGAGGGTAGATGTCTGAGGGAGTGCGTTCAGGTTGCCTCCACCGAGGTTCCTGCAGATCTCTCCTCGCTCCCCAAACACTATCGACAGTATGCGGACGTGTTCTCCAAAAAGGCGGCGGAGACCCTTCCACCGCATCGCCTCTATGACTGTCCTATTGACCTTTTGCCTGGTGCTGAGCCTCCCCGGGGTTGAGTCTATCCCCTATCTCTCCCGGAGACCGAGGCCATGTCTCAGTACATCAGGGAGAATCTGGCAAGAGGATTCATTAGAAAGTCAGTGTCACAAGCGGGGGTGGGATTCTTCTTCGTCCAGAAGAAGAGTGGGGAACTACGTCCTTGCATTGATTACAGGGGTCTTAACGCCATCACCGTTAAGAATAAGTATCCTCTGCCCCTGATATAAGAGCTGTTTGATAGGCTACTGGGAGCAAGGGTGTTTTCCAAACTTGATCTGCGGGGGGCTTACAACCTGATTCGCATCCGTGATGGGGACGAATGGAAGGCGGCATTTAACACCAGGGATGGGCACTATGAATACCTGGTGATGCCCTTCTGCCTCTGTAATGCCCGGCCGTCTTCCAAGACTTCGTGAACGATATCTTCCGGGATATGCTTACCACCTCGGTTGTAGTCTATCTGGATGATATTCTCATCTACTCTCCAGATATTGACTCCCACCGGAGAGATGTTTGCAAAGTTTTCGATCGCCTGCGGGCAAACTCCCTCTATGCCAAGTTGGAGAAGTATGTGTTTGAGCAGGAGTCCTTGCCTTTCCTGGGCTATATCATCTCCACCCGGGGATTGGCCATGGATCCTGCCAAGCTACAGGCGGTGATGGATTGGCAGGAACCTCATTCTCTCAAAGCGGTGCAGCGCTTTATGGGGTTCATAAATTACTATCGCCAATTCATCCCCCACTTCTCGACTTTGGTAGCACCCTTGGTAGCCCTCACCAAGAAGGGTGCAAATCCCAAGTTATGGTCGGAACCGGTCTCCAAGGCCTTCTCCTCCATTAAGTCCCATTTCGCTAGCTCTCCCATTCTACATCGCCCCGATGTAGATAAGCCCTTAATTCTGGAAGTGAATGCCTCTTCCGTCGGTGCTGGAGCGTTCCTGTTTCAGAAGGACATGCAAGGTCGGAAGCACCCATGCTTCTTTTTCTCCAAGACTTTCACCCCGGCGGAGAGGAATTATGCCATCGGGGACAGGGAGTTGCTAGCGATGAAGTTGGCCTTCTCGGAGTGGAGACACCTCCTGGAGGGGGCTCGCCACCCTTTCCAGGTGTTCACCGACCACAAAAACTTGTAGTATTTGCAAACAGCCCAGCGGCTAAATTCTTGCCAGGCCAGATGGTCTTTGTTCTTTTCCCAGTTCCACTTCACCCTCCATTTTCTCTCCGGGGAGAAGAACGTCCGGGCCGATGCTCTCTCCCGCTCCGTGGTGTCATCGGAGGAAGAGGAGGAGGAGCTGATTGTCCCATCCGAGAGCCTGAGGACTGTGGCTCCGGTTGCCCTTGAGTTAGTACCTCCGGGCAAGACATTTGGCCCTGCCCGTCTGCGACCGGAGGGCCTCTCGTGGGCTCATTCGTCCAGGGTGGGTGGACATTTCGTGACAAAACGGACCTCTGAGCTTCTGGCGAGGACGTACTGGTGACCGCATATGGCCCGTGACGTCAGCGACTATATTCAGGCGTGCGTCTCTAGCGCCCAGAATAGGTCCTCTCGGCAGCAGCCTGCTGGGCTTCTTTATCCTCTGCCGGTAGCGGACAGGCCCTGGGAGATGGTCGGTATGGACTTTGTGGTGGGGCTACCCAAGTCCAGTGGCAGCACGGTCATTTGGGTTGTCACCGACCATTTCTCTAAGATGGTGCACCTGGTACCTCTCTCCCGGTTACCTTCTGCGAGGGGCCTGGCAATGTTGTTCATTAAGCACGTTTTCCGCCTGCATGGCATGCCGGACAAGATTGTCAGTGACCGGGGTCCTCAGGGAGTTATTAGGGTCATTAAGGGACAGCCGACGCGGAGCAGGGGCACCAGTACAAATTAGGGTGAAAAAACTCCGCTGGCAGGTAGGGACTGCTCCAAATAGGGAATCTAGTTAGGACAATTTCCTCCTCTCTTTCTTGCCATTAAGTAATGATTTTTCTTTGGTTACTGGTTGAACACTGGTTAATATATGAGCTTTGGTGGCTTGTGATAATTGAGGTCTGTTGATGTTATTGAATACTATACATTTTGGACTGTTTAAACTGACCTAATACTTCTTTTGGCTTGATTATTCTGTACTCATCCTGAGATATAGCATAAAACAGGGTGAGTAGGGATAGCCACTGCTGAGCGGGGGCGCCATTTGCGTTTCAAGAGGGTGCCAACCTCCGCTGTTAGATAGGGGCCAGTATAGGGCCTATTAGGGATACGTAGGCCATTGGTCCGTCTATCCTGCCTTTTTTCTAAAATGTTTTTTGGCTTGAAGTGAGTCTGATCAGCACTAAGTTGCTTGGTCTTTTTGATATATTGTGGTTTTATAATAATTAATAAAGTATATTAGTTTTAAATTAGTATTTTGTTAGGAGCCACTCTGGACATGGCTATCCGTCCGTCCTGGGACACCAACACAGCGCCCCCTAGCAGACACAGTGGTCACTACACCACAATATACATATGCACATTATAAATCTAGGGTTAAGAACAACCATCTGCCAAAATCTCAGATGAGTATTCAGCAATTAATTTCCAAATCATTGACGTGTGACCACAGAAAATATCTACTGCACAGAGCAGCAATGAATCCAATCTATTGTACTCACTGTCATTTTCCCATTGCGATTTGCCTCTTCCCTTAAGGCTAATGCTTTCAGGAAATTATCCTTCAATTCTTTTCCTGCACTTGACAATATCCTGAAAAATAGGAAATGTAACTGCAATGATGAATATGCATTTACAATTTACATACACTACTTTAACACAGTGACTTTTATTTCAATGTTCTGCAGCCCTGGCGGCTCTGTACAGTGCTTTACTTCATACATACACATCATGCATCATGCATTTAGATTGGCAGCCTGAAAGTCTTGGAGACTGTTCACACTCCAACCATTTTGGAAACAAGGGAAGATAAATCAGCTATATATGGTAAACAGATTAAAAAAAAGCCTAAAATCATGCATAATATGATTGGGAGACAAACCTCATCTAACACTGGTTCCTAAATTTTCAAATGCTTTTGGGACAAACTCCCATAGCATGTAAACCACACCCCAAACATGGGTGTTCTAGAGTGGATCAGGTTATTCTGAAGAGGTTGGGTGCATTCAGAAAAGGGGTGTGGATGGGGGCGAGAATTATACATCCCCAGAAATGCTGACAACTGTAGAGAGTGGAGCAAAATTGTTCATAGGACTGTGGTCCACTGACCACTTTAATGGAATGTTTGGAATGGCTTGTCTAAAAAGCTCATATAGCTGTAAAGTTCAGGGGTATTGTATATATTTGTTCATTACCTGCAAGCACATGGATTAATGATATCTGAAAATTCTTATCATTCTTAAAATAATTTTTCATTAACAGTGGCAATATAGTTATCAAAAGTAAAAGGCAATGAACACTGTTCTTAATGTTATGTAGATCTGAATCTCTGAATCATTACTAATACCCAAGACCGGCTCCTGGTTTTTCGTGGGCCTCGGGCTAAAGAGTCTCAGTGGGCCCCTTTAACACATACCACAATTCATGATGCACCAATACGGCAGAGAAATATATGTATAGTACAATGCCAAATATTTCACTTACTTCTTACATTACATGAGTGATATCTATTGTAAATTCTACTATAGCTCAGAAACCAAAAAAGCATATTCCTCCATACAGTATTATGGGCACCACATAGCTCTCCATACAGTATAATAAGCCCCATATATTGCTTCATACAGAATAATGAGCCCCATATATTGCTTCATACAGAATAATGAGCCCCATATAATGCTCTATACAGAATAATGTATCCCATACAATGTTCCATACAGTATAATGAGCCCCATATAATCCTCCATGCAGTATAATAAGTCCCATATAATGCTCCATACAGTATATGATGGGCCGCATAGAGTGCTAAAAGTCAGTATAATGGACTCCATATATTGCTCAATACAAAATAATGGACCCCATATAATGTTCCACAAAGTATAATGAATCGCATATATTGCTCCATACAGAATGAGCCCCATATATTGCTCCACACAGTATAATGAGCTCCATATATTGCTCCATACAGTATATTGCTCTATCTAATATAATGGGCCCCATATATTGCTCCAAACAGTATAATGAGCCCCATATATTGCTCTATACATAATGGGCACCATATAATGCTCCATACAGTATATGATCAGTCCCATATAATGCTCAATACATAATGGCCTCATATAATGCTCCATACAGTATATGATAAGCCCCATATGTTGCTCGATAAATATTGGGACCCATATAATTCTCCATGCATAATGAATGAGCCCCATATATTGCTCTTCCATGCAGCATATGATGAGCCCCATATATTGCTCCATACATGAGCCCCATATAGTGCTCCATACAGTATAATGAGCCCCATATAATGCTCCATACAGTATATGATGGGTACCATATAATGCTCAATATAGTATAATGAGCCCCATATATTGCTCCATACATAATGGGCCCCATATAGTGCTCCATACAGTATACCATGGGTCCCATATAATGCTCCATACAGTATATGATGGGTCCCATATAATGCTCCATACAGAATGGGCCCCATATAATGCTCCATACAGTATATGATGGGCCCCATATAATGCTCCAGAATATGATGATGGCCCCATATACAGTATAGCCCCATTTATAATGGGCCCCATATAATGTTCCAGGATATGATGGGACCCATATAATGCTTAAAACAGAATGGGCACCATATATTGCTCCAAACATTAAAAAAAAAACCACTCACCTCTCCTCTCTTGCCACTACTCTGCTCCGGACTCCTCTCCTTCTTGCGACTCTCTGCACTGTGACTATTCAGAGCCGAGAGCACGCTATATTGGCATCATTGCGCCCTCTGACCTGAAAAGTCACAGAGTCAGGAGACGTGGGAGATGCTGCAGCGGAGGAATGCGGAGAGGTCAGTATTGCATGTACCAAGGCTTTGAGCAAGCGCCCATGTTGACCGGGTGTGTCAGGTGCTGATGCCGGCCCTGTTAATACCTTAACCCTTTAATGACAGCTAATACGTCTTTTAACTGACCTCTGATATAAGAGAATAGCATCCCTATACAGGTGAGAATCCAGCAGCTGTCGGCTGTACACTATAGCTAACAACTTGCTGTATCACAAATGATCTGTGTTGACACCGTCCATATCTGTTTAACCCCTTAGTTGCTGCTGTCAAAAGTGACTACATCAAATAAATGGTTAATAGATTGTGGTTGCTTCCGCTTTAATCTAATTGACACACAGAGATCATGATTGTGTGGTCCTGATGTTTGCCATAGCATTTCATGGCCAAATAGCGGCCTTAGAGTCTCCTGGCTCTAGCGGTCAGTTCAGAAGTTACCGACATTTAGGTGGTAAACAAACACTTTTTCATTCCTGCTATACTACTTTGCATTAATTCCTGAAAATCACCTCAAGGGTTAATAACTACCTGACAGCAGTTTTCAATGTGTCAGGGGGTGCCGTTTTTAAAATGGTATCATGTTTGGGGTTTCCCAATATATAGCACCCCCAAAGTCACTTCAAACATTGATAGGTCCCTCAAAAAATACATTTTGTAAATTTCCTTGAAAAAATGAAAAATTACTGCTACATTTTTAAACCTCCTAAAAGGCTAACAAAATAAACTAGCGGTTTAAAAATTATGCTGATGATGCTAATGTAAAGCCAACATGTGGGAAATGTTATTTATTAATGTTTTTGTGTGGAATGACTATCTGGATTAAAGGGATAATCATTCAAAGTTTGAAAATTGCAATTTTTTTTACGTTTTTGTCAAATTTCTGATATTTTTTATAAATAAACACAAAACATATCAACCTAAATTTACTATTTTCATAAATTATAATGTGCCATGAAAAAACACTCAAAATCAATGGGATTTGTTGAAGCGTTCCAGAGTTATCACCACATAAACTGACAATGGTCAGAATTTTAAAAGTTGGCCTGGTCACGAAGGGGCTAAAGGGGATTTCCACCTATGGGGCCATTTTTAACCTTAAATGCATGTATTTAGGGCTAAAAAAATTAATTGTAGTTAATTAAAAAGTATGCAATGTTCTACTTCATCACTATTGTCTAATCTTGAGTGCAGAATTACACTGAACAAAAATATAAAGCCAACACTTTTGTTTTTGCTCATATTTTTGATGAACTGAATTCAAAGATACAAGACTTTTTCTATTACACAAAAGGCCTGTTCTCTCAAATATTGCTCACAAATTTGACTAAATCTGTCTTGGTGAGCTTTTCTTTCCTGAGACAATCCATCCACCTCACAGGTGTGGCATATCAAGGTGCTGATTAGACAGCATGATTATTACCCAGGTGTGCCTTAGGTTGGCCACAATAAAAGGCCCTGCTAAAATATGCAGTTTTACAGTATTGAGGGGTCCGGGAGCCTCAGCACAGAGACTATTAGGCACTTTTTAGGCTAGTTCTCATATGCATCTAACAGTGTAAAGTGCCATTGCACAGCCCTGTGTAGGACCATAAAATCTAACTATATTACTTGCTACTCACAATTTTCTCCCCTCTGAACTTTTGATCCCCCTGATGAAGCCTGGAAATCAAGGCTGAAATGCACAGGAACTTTGTGGATCATGTATAGTAGGTCTATTCTTGGGTATTGCTCTTAACAGGGCAGGAGTCTACGCATGGGGCACAACAGGGGATATTAGGGTTACCTTATCACCTTCCCCTTCTGCCAGTGCCTTTTTACCTTGAGCTATATCCACAACAAAGGATACCGGATTTTTTTTGCACTGGTGTTGTCATGGGCACTTTCATGTTTCAAGCACAGTAATCGGAGTATTAGCACTTTTGCATTTTAACATTTCTTCCTCTATATTTTATGTGTATTTACATGTGCATGGCTCTTTTTAGTATCGTTCAATAAAGGTTATGTTTTCTTGGTACTCGCATGGCTTGATATACAAATATCAGAATGTGTAGAGGAAGCTTTACTTGTGAAAGAATGTCTAGTCAGTGTTGAATGTTTACTAGAGATGAGAGAATCATTTCAATCTGATCTGAATTTGTGAAAAAATTTTAGATATTCAAACTATTTGCACTTCACTTCATGTGAATCGCCTGAAATGGCCATCACCATTTTACACATTTCAGAACAGTACGTCAGCCAGAAAATAACCAGATAAGCTCGTTCAGGCTTTCCAATAATGCATATAGCTATCACATCACATGGTGTAGCACAGCCTATCAGTAGGGACTCTCATAGCCTGTATAAAAGCAGAAGCAGGAAATGCAGCAGCCATTTTTTGTGAATCTGGACAGTTAAAGGATGGCACAGCTCACACCTTAGCCATAGAGCTGCAGAGATAGGAGAGAATGGCATAAAACATGTACAGTGTGTGTGATAGCACAGCTCTGCAGACAATTAGCATTTAAGGAAAAACAGTAATAGTAGAAGTAGTAGAAAATAGCATCATACACATTTTTCATGACAATTGGAGGCTTTAGAGTACTTTGCTGTAAATTGAATATTCTGGGAAAATCCATTGAATCAGGCAAATTCGAATTTTAAAAAATTCTTTCATCTTTATTACTTATATCTATTCTACAATAACATAAAATATGATTAACGTCTTTGAGGACATCTGTTTTTACCTCTGTCATATAAGACACAAATATACAAGAGCATATATTTTGCATTAGAGGCCAGAAACATTAACCCCTTTACTCCCAAGGGTGGTTTGCATGTTAATGCCCGGGCCAATTTTTACAATTCTGACCACTGTCCCTTTATGAGGTTATAACTCTGAAACGCTTCCATGGATCCCAGTGATTCTGACACTGTTTTCTCGTGACATATTGTACTTCATGTTAGTGGTAAAATTTCACTCATATAACTTGCGTTTATTTGTGAAAAAACTGAAATTTGGTGAAAATTTCGCAATTTTTCCAACTTTTAATTTTTATGCTCTTAAATCACAGAGATAGGGCACTCAAAAAACTTAATAAGTAACATTTCCCACATGTTTACTTTACATCAGCACAATCTGGGAACCAAAATTTTTTTGTTAGGAAGCTATAAGGGTTAAAAGTAATTTCTTATTTTTACAACACCATTTTATTTTTAGGGACCACATCACATTTGAAGTCACTTTAAGGGGTCTATATGATAGAAAATACCCAAAAGTGACACCATTCTAAAAACTGCACCCCTCATGGTGCTCAAAACCACATTCAAGAAGTTTATTAACCCTTCAAGTGCTTCACAGGAATTTTTTGAATGTTTAAAAAAATGAACATTTAAATTTTTTTCACAAAAAAAATTACTTCAGGTTCAATTTTTTTTATTTTACCAAGGGTAACAGGAGAAATTGGACTGGAAAAGTTATTGTGCAATTTCTCCTGAGTATGCTGATACCTGATATGTGGGGGGAACCACTATTTGGGCGCATGGCAGAGCTCTGAAGGGAAGGAGTGCCGTTTGACTTTTTCACTGCAAAATTGGCTGTAATTCAGATCGGATGCCATATCTCGTTTGGAGAGCTCCTGATGTGCCTAAACAGTGAAAACCCTCCACAAGTGACCCCATTTTGGAAACTAGACCCCCCAAGAAACTTATCTAGATATGTGGGGAGCACTTTGAACCCCCAAGGGCTTCACAGAAGTTTATAACGTACAGCGGTACAATTAAAAAATCATATTTTTTCCACAAAAATGATCTTTTCACCTACAATTTTTATTTTCCCAAGGGTAACAGGACCCAAAAGATATTATGCAATTTGTCCTGAGTTTGCTGATACCCCACATGTGGGGGTAAACCACTATTTGGGCGCATGGCAGAGCTCGGAAGGGAAGCAGCGCCGTTTGACTTTTTTGGCTGGAATTGAGATCGGACGCCATGTCGCTTTTGGAAAGCCTCTGATGTGCCAAAACAGTGGAATCCCCCAATTCTAACTCCCTAACCCCAACACACCCCTAACCCTAATCTCAGCCCTAACGGGAAAATGGAAATACATTTTTTTTTATTTTATTATTTTTCCCTAACTAAGGGGATGATAAAGGGGGGTTTGATTTACTATTTATAGCGGGTTTTTATTTTTGGCAGCTGTCACACACTAAAAGACGCTTTTTATAGTAAAAATAGTTTGCGCATCACCACATTTTGAGAGATATCATTTTTCCTTATCTTGACCCATGTGAGGTCTTATTTTTTGCAGGACGAGTTGAGGTTTCTATTGGTCCCATTTTTGGGCACGTGACTTTTTTTATCGCATTTTATTCCGATTTTTGGGAATGAACGAAAACCAGCATTTCATGAATTTCTTTTGGGGGGTGCATTTACACCGTTCTGCATGCGGTAAAATTGATAAGGCGGTTTTATTCTTCGGGTCAGTACGGTTACAGCGGTACCTCATTTACATTTTTTTATGTTTTGGCGCTTTTATGCAATGAAAACAATTTTATATAAAAAAAATGATTTTTGCATCGCTTTATTCTGCGAGTTATACCTTTTTTATTTTTTCGCTGATGATGCTGTGTGGCGGCTCGTTTTTTGCAGGACAAGATGCCGTTTTCAGCGGTATCATGGTTACTTATATCCGTCTGTTTGATCGCGCGTTATTGCACTTTTTGTTCGGTGGTATGATGATAAAGCATTATTTTTTGCTTCGTTTTTTATTTTTATTTTTTAAGGGGTTCGCTAAAGGGGTTAACTAATGGGACATTTTTATAGGGCGGGTCGTTACGGACGCGGCGATACCAAATATGTGTACTTTTTTTTTTCAAAAAATTAACTTATTAAGGGAAAAAAAATTTTTTTAATTTATTTAGCGATTTTTTACAAACTATTTTTACACTTTTTTTTTAACTTTATTACATTGTCCCAGGGGGGACATCACTGTCATGTGACAGATCGCTGATCTTACACATCACACAGCGTTGTGACAGATCAGCGATCTGACATAGGTGCTGCACAGGCTTCCTCATGCCTGTGCTCTGCAGGCAGTGAGGAAGCCGGCTCCCTGCAGGCCCCTGAAGGTCCCCGCCACTATATTGGATCCGGGGACCTGCAGGGAAGGAGGCCCCCACAGCAGCACTGCACATCGCGCTGTTGTGGGGGTCTCAGGGAAGCATGGAGGGAGCCCCCTCCTTGCCGATGCTTCCCTAAACCCCCGATACACTGCGATCGTGTTTGATCGCAGTGTGCCAGGGGTTAACGTGCCGGGGGCGGTCCGTGACCGCCCCTGACACATAGTGCCGGGTGTCAGCTGTGATAAGAAGCTGACACCCGGCTGCGATCAGCGGCACTCCCCACGGGGGGCGCCGCTGATCGCTATGACGTACTATTCTGTCCTTGGGACTTAGATCCCAGGTCACATGGACAGAATAGTACGTCTAATGTAGGAAAGGTGATGACTGACCTTCTGATAAAACTTTCATAGTTTCCTAAATATTACTTAATAAGTCTACCAATCTACTATAGGGCTGTAATAACAACTTTGTGAGATAATACAAAGGGGTTGACAGCTTTAATACTACATTTGAGGTTTTAAATACTAAATGATAGTAAATTTGTGATTGCTAAGTTGAATCTCTGCCATGGTTATCACAGAATTTGGCTTCCAGCGGAAAGTACACACGTGACTAAACATTAGAACTAGTGTTTAACCAGTTAACTGAGAGCTACCATCTACATGAGTCCGTCATAACACAGTCACAACCTAACACAGAGACATAAGCTGCCTGCCGACTATCAAGTCACTGCTGTATTTAATAGGCAAAATAACATTGGGAATGTTATCTAGTGTTCAAATCTGACCAACATTGTCTAAAATATTACAGAAATTGCATTACTTGTATATAGTTGAAGTCATTCACTTAGGATACAGTCATAAAAACTCACATGTATCCGCTATACAGGCTCTCTGTCAACAAACTCAGCAAATTGTTCAGGATATCTACTATACGACACAAGCAACTTTTCCAACATATTAGAGTTTACTAAATCTGCAAATTAAATGTTTCTTATTATGCTTTGGAGTCTTTAAAATACTAATCTCACTGTTTACCTGTCCTGCTAACCGGCCACCCTCTTATTTCCATCTTCTCCATATGTGCAACATCCTTTTGGACCTTCTTCACTCGCTAGGGATTCCAGGAGCGAGTAGACCTCTGACGTATGTCGTACCACGTGTCGTAATATCACCTTACAATGTGCATCACCTAAGGCACCGACTAGACTACCGGCGGTGCACGTTATACTGTCAGAGGTCTACTTGGCACTGGAGCCCAGATACAAAGTGAAGAATGTTGAAGTGGATGCTGAATGGCGGGAAAAAGCCAAAAAAAGCTTGGAGGTGAAAGGTACAGGAGAAAGGGCTGGGGTGGTGGCAGGACAGGTAAGTGACGAAGTATGATGTTCTTATTTAACCAATTTCCTTGCCCTTTACAATTTAGCAAAATGGAGGCCAACTGGTTGCCATATTGCTGAATTCGTCTGAAACAAATGGCTAAAGTTATGGATTCTGGAGAATCTGAATAATTGTAATAGGCCTATTCAATTCACCTCAAATAAATTCGCTCATCTTTATTCATTCTATCAAAATTCGACTTGGTTCAATAATGCCAGCTTTCTGTCTACAATTGTAACAGCAAGCAGGGGTCATTATTGAACTGTGAAGCCTTTTTGATTTTAACAATGAATAATTTTTTTCCTATAGGTTTAAATTACAAACACAATTTGTTATATCATTATTAACAAAAAAATATATCTGCAAATATTTATCTATATGTCTATGTATTGCTTTCCATGACAGCTTTTTTTGTATTTGTTTCTTTTGCATTTCTGTTTCATATGCTAAACCTGTGTGCACTTTTCTTTGTTTTTTTCCAGCGTAACGGGCAGTATTTATTGTACACTACTCAATATTGAAATTGCAACACCAAGAAGTAAATCTCACGGAATTATGCAAATCAAGGGATAATTAGACATGTTAATGATATGCAAATTATGAAAATAAGAAAATCATATTTAAAACATCCTAATTTATTCTGCATTAAGTATGAGCATCATGCACATAAATACACGCACCTTCACCATTTGGCATGATATCAATGGGGTTATTAATGGTTGTCTGTGGAATGTTCTGCCATGCTGAATGCACTTTTCACAGAAATCACCACAATCTGCTGCTAGCAGCTCCCTTTTGACCAATAACATCCTGGATGTGCTTGATGGGAGGCAAATTTGGAGATGCTGCGGGCCATGGTAACACATTAAGGCTGCACACTGCAGTACGAGCAACATGTGGCCTGGCTTTGTTGTATTATAAAAACAGCTCCTTGGACACTTTGGAGAAATTGCTTTACCACTGATTACCCGGCCAATTCACTTTAATGTCAAGATGTTAGTGTACCTAGCATGAAGACTACAGTGGTGGTCCAGCTACCGTACATTATGCCATCTAACACCATCTCAGGAGTAGGACCACAGTAATGTTCCCCCATAAAGGCCTCTTCATGGCATTGCCTAGTTGTCTACAGATCAATCCACAGCTATAATTGCATCCAAGAAAAGTGGAATTCTGGCTATCACTGAAGAGTATAGACATCCACTTCCAATGCTTTGCACTATGATTACTTATAAGAATGGTGATGGGAGGTAGACACTGTAAGGTGCCTTAGTCTCGTTATGTGACATCCCATTTCACTTGCCATACAGAAAGGATTATTATGTTCCAATCTTCTAATCTGACTATCCATTGGTACAAAAAGTCACCTCAGTGCACCTCTTGCTTTCATAACATTTCATCATTGGTCTCTCAACCAAAAGGACATACAATGATTAACAGTACTAATGTCTAGGCCTATGCATGCTGTGATATTCAGGAGTGTCTGGGGGAAGGCAGCTGGGGCATGTGCCCCGGGTTCAGCCAGCAGGGGGGCGCAGTCAAGCCGCCTAATGTGGCAGTCCCCAGTGTCTCCCCAGGCGGCTGCAGTCTGCCACCCCCTGGACTGTGAGTCAGCTGTTCTCTGTGTCAGCTGTCAAGCTGACAGCCAGCAAAGAGATGCTGCAGCGCTCTGGCTCCCAGGGATCAATTGTACGCTCGTCTGTAAGAGGCAAGTACAATTGAAGCTCTGACAGCCGGGTCAGAGCGACGCCAGCAGCGTGATTAGGTCACGTGATCACACTGCTGACATCACTCTCCGCTCTACAGAGACGTATATTTGTGGTAAGTGCTCCAGTAGAGCTGAAGACACCAAAAATTAAGTGCACGGGGATGGGGGGATTTAGCTTGGGGATGGGGGGATTTAATGTGTGGGCTGAGATTTGGAGTGGGGATGGGAGGATTTAATGTGTTGGGGGGGATTTGGAGTGGGGATGGGGGAATTTAATGTGTGTGGGGAGATTTGGAGTGGGGATGAGGAGAATTAATTTGTGGGGGGAGATTTGGAATGAGGATGGAGGGATTTAATATGTGGTTGGAGATGGAGGATTTAATGTGTGGGAAGATCTGAAGACACAAAATGAGGAGCAAAGGGGGAGATGCAGGGCATGTATGAGGAAACAGTATGGGGGCATGTAAGAGGAAACAGTACGGTGGGATGGGGGCATGGATGAGGAAACAGTATGGGGGAATGGAGGGCATGTATGATTAAACAGCATGGGGTATGGGTGTAGACACAGTATGGAGAGTGGGGGGATGGGTGCAGACAGTATGGGGAGCAAACGGGGGAATGTATGCGGCCACAGTATGAGTAGAGATCCAAAAAATGTATGTTGACATAGTATGGGGAGTGAGGGTGATGGGATGTGTGTGGACACAGTATGGGGAGTCTGGTATGAGTGAACAGGCAGTATAGAGAGTGAGAGAGTAAATATATGAGGAGACAGTATGGTGAACAGGGGGGATGTGAGAGGAAACAGTATGAGGGAGGGGAATAGTGTGAGGCGACAATATCGGGCGAGAAAAGTGATTGGGCACAGAATAGAGACTGAGTAGTGGGGGCGCAGCATTTGTGACAATGTAAGGGTACAGCCAGGAGGGGACAGTATACGAAGGAGGGGGAGTGTGATGAAAGGGTGAAGTATAGAGACTGAGCCCTATAGGGAGGATACAGTGTGAGAGGACAGTGAGAAAAGGGGTCCAGTATGGAAAGGAGAGGTTAGTGTAAAGAGCATGTACCATAAGAGGGACAGCGTGGGGTCATGTTTTGTGCAGACAATACAGTGATTGGCAATTATTTATTCATGGGCTCAATGTGGGGCAGTTATTTTTATTTAGGAGCATTATAATGGCACTGCTATCTTTAAGGACATCATGTGTAGATTTGCCGCAGAAGACTGGAGAAGATGGCTGTGGATGAGAAAATTCATGGGGTCTGGACAATATGAAGAAAAGGAGAGTGACTCCAGAGACGACGTCATCTCTAAGGTACCTGAATGTAAATAGTATTTGTGAAACTGACTAATTCTCATAGTTTTATTTATGCAAGGAGCATTAAAGGGGTTGTCCAGGTTTGTGATGAGTCTGCAGTCATTCTATGTGACTGCAGACTTCTCAATTCTCACAGTGCTCACTGAACACTGTTAGGATTCTCTCGTGATGGTGATTTACATACATGCAGTCACATGCTGACTAAACATGTGTGGCCTCACTCAATCAAAATGAACGGAGGGAGGCCGGGCATGTCTAGTCGGAATGTGGCCAGAAGTATACAAATCACACGTTTGTGCTGTTAAATCACCGTATTTTGCGCTGTATAAGACGCACCAGATCATTAGACATACTACAAATTAAGGAGGAAAATAGGAAATAAGTGTTTTAAATAAAATGGTGGTGCGTCTTCTAGTTCTATTTTACGGTAGATTACTGTGGTTTTGCGGCAGTAGAGTGGGGTCACAAGAGGCAGGCTTGCTGCTTCAGGAGGCTGGTGGCAGCAGGAGTGGGCTGATTGTGCGGGCCTTGAGCTGGGAGAGGTAGTGTCCAGGAACTGCAAGACTGAGGGTCCTGGGCTCTCCTAAGAAGTCAGTACTGACCGGAGTCCTCCTTCTCATCGATTTCCCTGTGATAAGCTTTGGGAATATGGTCGCCAGAGGCAGCGCATGTGCAGATTAAGAACTTGGGAGACGAGATCTCTGGACATGATTTCAATTTGCGCATGTGCCACCTCCGGTGGCTATTTTCCCAATGGCCACATCTGGGAAATCAATGGAAAGGAGGACTCTGGTCAGCGCCGTCATCTTAGTAGAGCCCAGGACCCACAACTTTGCAGTGCCGGGACACCTCTATTCCCAGTCAGGGGCCCACAGCATCAACCCACTCCTGCCGTCACAGACCTCCTGAAGCAGTGACCCTGTCTCCTGTAACCTTGCTCCACTGCCGCCTCCTCCCAATTAGTTACCTTCAGATTATAAGATGTATCCCCATTTTTCTCCCAAATTTTGAAGAAAAAAGTGAGTGTAATAATAATCAGAAAAATCTGGTTCTTAGGCTGGTTTCACACTAGCGTTGTATTGCGCAGTGCATCGTGCGCTATCGAGCGCTCGCGCAATGTTCCCCTATCTCTAACATGGCGGGCGCAGGGTCTTGCGATTGCACACGCTCATCAGCGTTTACGTGCGCTGCGCATTTTCCAGGTGTGCGTGCGCTGCGCATTTTGCAGGTGTGCGCTTGGATGCCCCGTACGCTACATGTTGCATTTTTTGTTCCGACTACATCGTTAAAAAAATTGCGCGCGCATGTGTGCGCACGGTATGCGCAAAAAAATAGCATTACAGTCTATGGGGTCGCTGGTGTGCGCTTGGATGCGAACACGTCAGCACTTCTTGCGCGCACGCGATTTGAGTAAACAATGTCTAGACACTTGTTTAAACCTCCCCCTAAACAAGCAACATTGTTTGGGAGGAGTGTTGATAAGAAGGTGTCTTCAGGGCCAGACCAATACTCTACAGACAGCCTTGCAGAGACCAGACAAGAACACAGAAGAGCCTTCCAATTGTGGATTCAAGCTTCAGCAGTCAAAATGTGAGTATTCTTCAACATAATGTCTGTGTGTCCTGTACAATTTATTATGTACTAATGTATTTTTTGTTTAAATTTCAGCATGCCTTCTTCTGAATCGGCCTATTCGCCATCTCGGCAAGAACTTGCCCAAGCAGATCGTGAGGTGAGAATCTTGCTGCCTTTGGGCAAGTACAGCTGCTGCATCTAGAAACGTGTAATAATTTTTTTTTCTTTACAGACATTGGACACGGGCAGTGAAGATGAAGTGCAGGAGCAGTCTGAGCGGGAGCAGGCTAGCCAAGTCGCGGTGAGGAGATGCAATGTAAGTATATAGTCTTTCAATTTTTTTTTTCTGTCTTTATTTTCATCTTCTATCTTGCTTCTTCTCTGTTTCTTTTTCTATCTTTTTCATTCTCCAAAATTACAAAGATTCTAATTTTTTGTTTTTTTTCTAGGTACCACAACGGGATGACGAAGACGTTTACATCAACAACGAGCACCTGATCCGTCTTGTTGAGGAGCATATCCCGTTGTGGGACAGCCGTAACCAGCAGTACAAAGACACAGTGGTGACCCGGCAGCTCTGGAATGAGGTGGCCGCAGCGATGATGGATGGCTGGGACAGCGCCTCTCCAACTTCAAAAAGGGCGTTCAGTAAGTATAAAGCTGCTCTGTGATGCTGCATTTATTTTTGGTCCTGATGGTAGTGGTGTGTTTGTTGCAAGATATATTCTAGCATCAAAAACACCAATGCCTTCTGGAAAAACAGTGATTGCTTTGTGTATTGAACTGCTGTCTTGAATCTGGTTTTATTTTTGGTCCTGATGGTATAGGTGTGTTTGTGGCAAGATATATTCTTGCATCAAACACACCAATGCCTTCTGGAAAAACAATGATTGCTTTGTGTATTGAACTGCAGTATTGATCCTGCTTTCACTCTTGCTCCTGATGATACTGTTGTATTTGCTGCTAGATATATTCTAGCAGGAAACATAACAGTGTCCTCGGGATCAACAGTGACTGCATTGTGTAAAGAATTATTTTGTGATGCCGCATTGACTGTTTGCAAAGTTCTATCAGGTTTGTGTGCTGATAATGATGTTGCCTTCAGTGCATTGTATAACATTTTTTCTTTGTTTTTCCAACAGTGAACAAAGTCCGCACACATTGGCGCTCGATGAAGTACTGCTTCAACACTGATGTTCGTGCTGAGGGACAGGTTCGCAGTGGTTCAGCGGCAAGGCGCAGAAGAAAGTACCGCTATCATCGCGAGTTGGCTTTCCTGAGACCGGTCCTTGCCAGCAGAGCGTAAGTACTATTATTTTTTTATTATTACTATGTGCTTTTCTATTCCACAGCTGATGCTTCTTGTAAAGGCATGATAGTAATGTTTTCCCTTTCTTTCCACAGCACTTGGAGCAGCACCCTGCAACCTGTCCCTGAAGCAGTCCTTCATCGGTCGACCTCGGACCCGTCCCAGCTATCCGACAGCCAGGAAACAGCTTGCAGGTCAGCAACACGGACAACTGGTGACCAGGAAGCTGGTCAAGCAGGTGTTCCCCTTTCCTAGGTCTCTGCCACTGGTTATGCGGGCACTACCCGCCAGCGGCAAAGGGCCTTGGAAAGGAATGTCTTGCCCGAGTTTATGCACTTGAGTGAGGCCTTTCATGCCAGCCTCAAGTCGCTGTCCGACAGAGTGGAAGGCGGTTTTTCACTCATGGAACGTGGTTTTAACTACATGGAAAAACGCTTCCACTCTGTCGACCAGCACTTCGAGCGTCTGGAGGCCGACCTCAACAGACCAGCGCACCATTTTTTTAGTAAAATTGAAAAGGGCATGGAAGAACACCTTAGTCCTGAGCAACAGCTGAGTGTGTTGCAGGCCTGCAACACTGCTTACTTGCAGGCTATGCAGCAGAATCGGTATGTGCAGCAGTCAGTGGTGTCATTTCCAACTGTGCCACCGCTGACTCGCTACACCTCCCTACCAACTTCTGCTGCATACCACTGCACGGCAATCTGCATTCCAAGCCAAGCCGGACACCACTACACCAACCCATGTCCGAGTGCTGCTGGACACTCCTCTGCCACCACCACTATGGCAAGCGCTGCTCCTGCATGGAGCACCACCACCGCCACTGCACCACCTGCTTGGAGCAACGCCACCACAGAACCTGCTTGGGCCACCGACACCTATTCTTATGTTCAGAGCACCACCACCATTTCTCCGTCTAGGAGCACCAACACCACCACTCAACGTCATCAAAGGAGCACCGCCAGCACTCCTCATCAAAGGAGCACAGCCAGCACTCCTCATCATAGGAGCACAGCCAGCACTCCTCATCAAAGGAGCACTGCCACTACTCCTCATCAAAGGAGCACCGCCACCAATTCTCCTCCTAGGAGTCCCACCAGAACTTCTGCTCGGATCACCAACAAGCATCCTCCTTCTAGGAGCACCGACACGACTTTGTCTCCAAGGATCACCGCCACCGCCACTTCTTTGAGCACCGACATGAGTTTGTCTCCTCGTGTCACCTCCACCGCCGCCACTTCTATGAGCACCGACAACTTTGTCTCCTTCTAGGAGCACCGCCACTGCCACTTCTAGGAGCACCACCACTATCACCACAGAGCATCAGAGGGGTGACCCACATTCCCTCTTTTTCAGATCAACGCCACGGTCCACCAGCTCAAGGATAAGAGCAATGTAAGGCGGTCACACGGTGGAAGTCGGTCCAGTCAGGATACTCCTGCGCCAAAGAAAAAAACGTTGTTTGTCCATCCACCCTCTCCTCCTAATGTGTCTCAACCTGCCTCCATGTCCATTCCAGAGCTCCCTTCCCCCAGTACTTTCGTCGCCCCTTCTCCTAGAACCCCTTCCTCAACTTCCAGCCGTTCCTCGTCTCTCCACATCCCCAAAGTATCCCAATCTTCCCCCAAACGTCATTCATAATAAAATCTTTTCTTTTTTTTTTTGTGGAAAAATAAATGGGCAATTCTGCTTTCAAAAAATTTGGTTTGATTATTGTGTCAATCGCCGACTATACACACTGCGCCGTACACATAACGTTTTTGACACCAGATATCTCCATTACTGAGACATGTTTCTTGTGTCAGTCTTGGAGATATGTGTTGTCAAAAATCAAATCTATATGACTTGTACACCACACCAGTCTCTACATTCTTCTACTATTGCACAGACTGGATCAAGCAGGGTTCCCCAAATCCAGTCCTCAAGGTCCACCAACAGATCATGTTGTAAGGAATTCCGTTTTTTGGCTCATGTGAAGCAGTTATCAACGAAGCAATGGAATTAATTACAACATTATCTGTTGATGGTCCTTAAGGACTGGAGTCAGTCTGTGCAATATTACAAGAATGTCGAGACTGGTGTGGAAAATACAAGTCATATAGATTTGTTTTTTTGACAACACATATGTCCAAGACTGACACAAGAAACATGTCTCAGTAATGGAGATACCTGGTGTCAAAAAAACAAATCTATGTGACTTGTATTTTCAGCACCAGTCTCTTCAGTCATATAATATTGCACAGACTGAATCAAGCAGGGTTCCCCAACTCCAGTCCTCAAGGCCAACAAACAAATCATGTTTTAAGGAATTCCATTACTCTGGTGATAACTGCTTCACCTGACCCCAAAAAAAAGGAAATCCTTAAAACATGATCTGTTGGTGGACATTTAGGACTAGATTTTGGAAACCCTGGCATAGAGGATGGTGTTGAGTGCAAGGCATATCTATTGTCACCTTGCCTTTTTTTTTGTTACCATCATCATTTAACTATTTTTGAGACAAGGCAAGGGGATTGTAGATATACCTAGTAATTAACAACATACTCTACTTAAGTGTGTGGAATAAACTGATGACCTGATGCTGAAAATAAATGTTATATTTACTTCACCAATACCCTGGCCTTGTATCATCATCTCTATCACACCTGGGCAAGTGAACACACATGAG
The DNA here is from genome assembly GCF_039654945.1 of Dendrobates tinctorius. NCBI lineage: Eukaryota > Metazoa > Chordata > Amphibia > Anura > Dendrobatidae > Dendrobates > Dendrobates tinctorius. The sequence goes on from NW_027361679.1 coordinate 64,345,016, forward strand.
TTTTAACCTGCAGCATTGCTTAAGTCTCCATATATTTGAAGGAAACTGTATAGATGCTGCAGTTTAAGTAATATGTGTATTGTCATGCCCATGTGTGATAACTTTGTGAACTCAATATGCATGATTTTGTGCGTCCTCCCTTCAGCATGACACCAGGCCTAGGTATGGTAGAAGTTGTATAAACTCTATTATGTATCCAGTGTGCGTTGAAAATCAAGCCACAGTGGTGATCGTACAAATAATATTTATAGTCACATGTTTTGGTGTAATAAAAAGTAAAGGATGCCAGTGCATCAACAAATCTTTTTTTAAATTTGCCCATGTGACAAAAATATTAGTTGTATTATCTCCACCGTCGCTGCTAATTGAACACACTGTCGAGATGATAAAGGTCATACAACTTGCGTTGTGGTGTAGTGACCACTGAGTCCGCTAGGGGGCGCTGTGTGGATGTCCCAGGAGAAAGGATGAATGGCAGAATACTGAATGGCCGTTATGTATCTCAAAGTGGGTGGCTTTGGGATGGAGACTTATATGCATGTTAATCAGCAGTGATACTGCTGAGGTGCTGCTTTAATGTGTCAAGGAGAAGTCTCTAGGTAACTAGGGAGATGGGCAGACCTAGTTACCTACAAACCCACCCAGGGGGTCTGTTTAAAGAACACTGTTGTAAAGAGTGTGAGTGGTTGAAGGACCTGTCCGGCTATGGACCATATATGGTGTCCAGGATAGGTCACATGTGGTGAATGCTGGGACCTGGTTGGTCCAGTGCGGAAGGCCCTGTCTGAGAGAGAGATGGGGGCGTCTTCCTGACAGCAGGGAACACTGTGCTGAATGGCTGCATGTGCCTGGGAATTCCCTGGGGGGAATGGACGTCTGCCGCATGGTGAAGGAACCGTGAGCTAACCCTGACGGGGTGAGAGAACGCTGAGGCTGAAGAGCCTGTGTAATGGACATTTGCTTAACCTGTGTGAGTACAGGATAACCAGAGTAAAGCTCTATAATGGACGCTATGCTGTAATGTGAAGTTTATATTCCTGCTGTGGGTTTATGATGGAGGAATAAACCGCATGGACTATGTTATGGTTTATGAAAACCCAGTGCCGGATGTGTTTTATTCGCTGCCTAGCGAGGATCCCCTAATTGAATGACAGCGCTACCTCACAGTGTGTATGTATAGTCACCTGGTCAGGAGTACTAGTAAATTCATGATGCACAAAACACGGCATCATAATTTCACTGGTACACCTGGCGAGTTGATCATAGTATTGGGAGTGTAAAAAGACACAATGCACTCAGTACAGGTATCAGAACATTGTTTTATTAACCCAACAACAAGAAAAATTTTTTACACCATTTGCTCTTGCCATTCCACCCGGCCTACATCCGAAATGAAGTAGGCCGCAAATTGGTCCCTCATTTGGCCAACTTCAACCGATGACCTGATAGGGTGCTGAGTAAATTCAGGCAATAGGTTAGTAGAGTTGAGCGAAACGGGTCGAAAAATTTCAAAAGTCGCCGACTTTTGGCAAAGTCGGGTTTCATGAAACGAAACCCGACCCTAGGATGAGGTCGGCCACGAGGTCGGCGACTTAAGCGCCAAAGTCGCATTTCAAAAGTTTGTTTTGCGCTCTTTTTCATCCAATCAGGATCCACGGACACTGTGGGCAACGTGATGACATAGGCAGGGGTCACCACCATCTTTCAGAAGGGCATGCAAGTGATTGGCTTGCTTTGGTGGGCGTCACAGGGGGTATAAAAGGACGTGCACGCCGATCGCCATGTTACTCATGCTGATCTCAGAATAGGGAGAGCTGCTGCTGCTGATTTTGTAGGGAGAGTGTTAGGCAGGGAAGAAGACACCAAAAACTGCTTCTGCTGCTAGCGATTTTGCCTGTACAACACACCAGTCACTGTGTGTGCAGTGCAAGTGGAGGCTATATTTTGCTGGATCAGCGGTGTTGGTTGTTAGGCTGCCTTCTAAGGCTTCCTGACGGCTGCATTGCTGTTTACCCACTGCTCTGCAAACTGCTTTTTTAAAAGCAATCCCAATTTTTTGTTTTGTCCTGGTGAGGTACTGAGCGTGCATTATTTCACACCATACAGCGGTGCACACTCCTCACACAGTACCATGTAACGGCTGTTATCACAGCCACAGTGAAGCTATCTGTGTGTCACTCTGTAAGGATAAGTCGAGGACATGTTCCGTTCTTACAGACCTGCACCTTCTAGTTTTGTCTAGTTTTCAAACAGTTAAATATATTTGCTGTTTGATCACATTCAAAACTATAGAGAGACAGCGTGTGTCAGTCCGTATACTTAAAAAACAAGGAGCTTGACAATTTTACGCACACCGGACAGCCATGTACGTGCACACTCCTCTCTCAGTACCGTGTAATGGCTGTTATCACGGCCACAGTGAAGCTATCTGTGTGTCGCTCTGTAAGGATAAGTCGAGGACATGTTCTGTTCTTACAGACCTGCACCTTCTAGTTTTGTCTAGTTTTCAAACAGTTAAATATATTTGCTGTTTGATCACATTCAAAACTATAGAGAGACAGCGTGTGTCAGTCTGTATACTTAAAAAACACGGAGCTTGACAATTTTACGTACACCGGACAGCCGTGTACGTGCACGCTCCTCTCTCAGTACCGTGTAACGGCTATTATCACGGCCACAGTGAAGCTATCTGCGTGTCGCTCTGTAAGGATAAGTCAAGGACATGTTCCGTTCTTACAGACCTGCACCTTCTAGTTTTGTCTAGTTTTCAAACAGTTAAATATATTTGCTGTTTGATCACATTCAAAACTATAGAGAGACAGCGTGTGTCAGTCCGTATACTTAAAAAACATGGAGGTTGACAATTTTACGTACACTGGACAGCGGTGTATGTGCACGCTCCTCTCTCAGTACCGTGTAACGGCTGTTATCACGGCCACAGTTAAGCTATCTGTGTGTCGCTCTGTAAGGATAAGTCGAGGACTTGTTCCGTTCTAACAGACCTACACTCTAGGGAGATTCCTATTCTGCCCAATTCTATATACACCTTGTAGTTTGTCATACACTAGCCAATTTCTGCCTGTGACATAGCGCTGTGATATTCACTGGGCCTCACACAATCCAAAAGTGTCCAGTGTCCACAAGTGTGTGCTGAAATTCAAAATCTCCGTTATCCTCTAGTCACATTTTTCACACCTGCGACATCAAGCCTGTGACATAGCGTTGATATTCAGTGGGCCTCACACAATCCAAAAGTGTCCAGTGTCCACAAGTCTGTGCAGAAATTCAAAATCTCCGTTATCCTCTAGTGACATTTTTCACACCTGCGACATCGAGCCTGTGACATAGCGCTGTGATATTCAGTGGGCCTCACACAATCCAAAAGTGTCCAGTGTCCACAAGTGTGTGCAGAAATTCAAAATCTCCGTTATCCTCTAGTGACATTTTTCACACCTGCGACATCGAGCCTGTGACATAGCGCTGTGATATTCAGTGGGCCTCACACAATCCAAAAGTGTCCAGTGTCCACAAGTGTGTGCAGAAATTCAAAATCTCCATTATCCTCTAGTGACATTTTTCACACCTGCGACATCGAGCCTGTAACATAGCGCTGTGATATTCAGTGGACCTCACACAATCCAAAAGTGTCCAGTGTCCACAAGTGTGTGCAGAAATTCAAAATCTCCGTTATCCTCTAGTGACATTTTTCACACCTGCGACATTGAGCCTGTGACATAGCGCTGTGATATTCAGTGGGCCTCACACAATCCAAAAGTGTCCAGTGTCCACAAGTGTGTGCAGAAATTCAAAATCTCCGTTATCCTCTAGTGACATTTTTCACACCTGCGACATCGAGCCTGTGACATAGCGCTGTGATATTCAGAGGGCCTCACACAATCCAAAAGTGTCCAGTGTCCACAAGTGTGTGCAGAAATTCAAAATCTCCGTTATCCTCTAGTGAGATTTTTCACACCTGCGACATCGAGCCTGTGACATAGCGCTGTGATATTCAGTGGGCCTCACACAATCCAAAAGTGTCCAGTGTCCACAAGTGTGTGCAGAAATTCAAAATCTCCGTTATCCTCTAGTGACATTTTTCACACCTGCGACATCGAGCCTGTGACATAGCGCTGTGATATTCAGTGGGCCTCACACAATGCAAAAGTGTCCAGTGTCCACAAGTGTGTGCAGGAATTCAAAATCTCCGTTATCCTCTAGTGACATTTTTCACACCTGCGACATCGAGCCTGTGACATAGCGCTGTGATATTCAGTGGGCCTCACACAATCCAAAAGTGTCCAGTGTCCACAAGTGTGTGCAGAAATTCAAAATCTCCGTTATCCTCTAGTGACATTTTTCACACCTGTGACATCGAGCCTGTGACATAGCGCTGTAATATTCAGTGGGCCTCACACAATCCAAAAGTGTCCAGTGTCCACAAGTGCGTGCAGAAATTCAAAATCTCTGTTATCCTCTAGTGACATTTCTCACACCTGCGACATCGAGCCTGTGACATAGCGCTGTGATATTCAGTGGGCCTCACACAATCCAAAAGTGTCCAGTGTCCACAAGTGTGTGCAGAAATTCAAAATCTCCCCTATCCTATAGACACCTTGTACCTTGTTTTACATTACTATATAGTTTGTTGGATTTTGTCTACATTTCTACCAAAAATGAGGAAGGCTGGTGGAAGAGGCCGTGGAATTGGGCGGGGGTTGGCAGCTGGTAATGATGGTGTTGGTGGTGGATCTGATGGTAGTGGCAAAAGCAAAATAGGACCGAATGCAGGAGGTGTTGAGCCTGCGTCATCGTCTGGCTCCACAAGGCCTCGAAGGCTTAGTTTTCTAGGAGTTGGCAAACCGCTTTTATAGCCAGAGCTTCAGGAAAAAGTTTTGTCTTACATTGCTGACTCAGCCTCCAGCTCTATCGCCTGCTCTTCTGAAGTTGTAAAAACTAAAAGCACTGAGTTGTCATTGGAGGCTCATGTTCATGAACCACACCTTTCCTTGTGTCCTTCACCCCAACCAAGATTGAAGGATGACGCAGGCCATACTACTGATTACTCCATGGAGCTGTTTTCACATACCATGCCTGGATTATCAAGTGAAATGGTGAATTACCCAGGCCAAGGTGAATCTGACATGGAGTGCACTGATGCACAGCCACTGATAGATGATTCTGCTGGTACATTCACTCAGAGCACTACATTGTCCTCGCAGTGTACAGAGCCAGATTCTGACCCTGATGAGACTCAGGTGCCCCTTCCCGCACACTATACCACCATACACGGTGACACAGAGGAAGGTGCACATGACATTGAAGAGGAGGTGATGGATGACCCTGTTGTTGACCCAGATTGGCATCCATTGGGGGAAGAGGGTGCTGCTTCCAATAGCTCAGATGAGGAGGAGGAGCATCCACAGCAGACATCGACATGGCAACAGCTGTTATCTGGCAGGCCCGGAGCACTCCAAAGACAGGTTCCAAAAATCAAAAGAGTTACTGGACAGCTTGTCCAGAGGGTCAAAATATCACAGCATGCTAGGCCGCAAAATGTCTGCCAAAGTAGGAAGAGTGCAGTGTGGCACTTTTTTGAACAAAATCCTCATGATCAGGCCAAGGTTATCTGTAAGAAGTGCGCAAAGACCTTTAGCCGAGGGAAAAATCTGAAAAATTTGAATACCAGTTGCATGCTTAGACATTTAACCAGCATGCACTTGCAAGCGTGGACACAACACCAAACCTCAAGTACCACATGTGCAACTGATCACAAAGAAGGTAGTCAGCAACGCTACATTGTTTCCCCCACTGTAAGCCCACCGGTTAGCACAGCAGCAAATGTTGAGGTGTCGTTGCAAGGCCACAGCAGTCAGGGAATCCCACTGTTATATCAACGAAAGACTGAATCTAGGCCATCAGAAAGAACACCAACTCCATCACCATCATCAACCCTCTCTCAGTCCGCCCTGTCCACCGCTACTTCCACCATATGCAGCTCTCAAGTCCAGCTCACCCTCCCAGACACTATGAGTAGGTCAAGAAAGTACTCATTCTCTCATCCACGTACACTGGGTTTGAACGCCCACATTGCCAAACTAATCTCGTTAGAGATGATGCCCTATCGGTTGGTGGAAAGCACAGCTTTCCGCGAACTCATGGCCTATGCAGTACCACGCTATGACCTACCCAGTCGCCACTTCTCTCGCAAAGCCATCCCAGCCCTCCACCATCATGTGAAAGACCGCATTGTCCATGCACTCAAGCAGTCAGTGAGTGGAAAGGTGCACCTCACAACTGATGCATGGTCCAGTCAGCATGGCCAGGGCCGTTACGTGTCCATCACGTAACATGTGTCCATCACGTATCATGGATGCAGGGTCCACAGGGGAGAGCAGTGGTGGGACAGTGCTGCCTAGCCCACGGTATAGGAAACAGTTGGCTGTAGGCGTTCGACCCTCCTCCTCCTCCTCCAGAAGCGAAAGCTCGTCCACAGAGCGCAGTCGTACGAGCACTCCATCTGCAGCTGCCACTGTTGCACACGAGGTGTCCCCCTACCGAGCAGCTAGTGGAAAGCGTCAGCAGGCTGTGTTGCAGGTGTTTGGGCGACAGACACACCGCCGAGGTGCTGGCCGAGTACTTTCAGCGACAAACTGAGTCATGGCTGGGCAGTGTACATCTTGAGGCAGGCAAGGTAAGTTAGTGATAACGGCCGTAATTTTGTGGCAGCCATAGCCCTTTCAAAACTCAGCCACATACCTTGCTTGGCTCACACCTTGAACCTGGTGGTGCAGTGCTTCCTCAATAATTATCTGGAGTTAACAGCCCTGCTCCAGAAGGTGCGAAGACTGTGCGCGCACATCCGCCGGTCACCTGTACACTCCATTCGTATGCAGAAGCTGCAGCGATTGCTCCACCTTCCCAACCACCGCCTCATTATCGACATTGCAACAAGGTAGAACTCCACCCTGCACATGGTTGAGCGGCTGTGCTAGCAGAGGCAGGCCATAATGCATTTGTGGGAGGATACACGGCCAGGCACTTTGAGAGCAGACATGGAGTTGACAGGTGTGCAGTGGTCGAAGCTGAAAGACCTCTGTAAAGTCCTTCAGTGTTTTGAGGAATGCACACGGCTGGTAAGCGCAGACGACGCCATCCTAAGCATGAGCATCCCACTTATGCGTCTGCTCATGCAAACTTTGACGCACCTTAAGAAGCAGGCGTCTGCAGCCAATGTTGACAAGGAGGAAGAGGTGGAGGGAATCCTTGATGACATTCAGCCATTGTCTGCTCAGGGACCTCTCCTGGACGAGGTGGAGGAAGAAGAGGAGAAGGAGGATGATGATGGGGATGATTACTTAGGGGAGAAGGATGCATCTCATGGGGCAAGTGAAAATGTTGGCGTGGCAAGGTCTGGTACAGGGTTTGTGCGTGACTGGAGGGATGTGGATTTGCCAGAAAGTGCTCCTCCACCCAGCACTCGCAGTGCATCATTGACACCGGGAACATTGGCCCACATGTCAGATTATGCCTTGCAGATCCTAAAAAGGGACCCACGCATTGCCAAAATGATGAACAATGACGACTGCTGGTTGGCCAGCATCCTGGATCCACGCTATAAAGGCAAATTACAAAACATCATGCCACAGGAGAACCTTGACCTAATATTGGCTACTAAACAAGCAACTCTGGTTAACCGGTTGGTTGAGGCATTCCCAGCACACAGCAGCGGTGATGGTTCTCACACGAGCTGTACGGGCCGGGGGCAGAAAAGCAGATGTGTTTGTGGTGCACACAGCAGAAGTGGCGTTGGAGACAGGGGTTTCATCACAATGTTGTGGACTGATTTTTCACGGACCGCTCACACAACTGGTAATACTGCATCGATGGAAAGTGACAGGAGACAGCAGTTGTCAACTATGGTTAACAACTACTTTTCGTCCCATATCGATGTTCTCCCGCACAGGTCATTCCCCTTTGACTATTGGGCCACTAAACTGGACACCTGGCCTGAATTGGCCCAATATGCCTTACAGGAGCTCGCTTGCCCAGCTGCAAGTGTGCTATCGGAAAGAGTCTTCAGTGCAGCTGGATCAATCCTGACAGAAAAAAGGACCCGTCTGTCAACCCAAAATGTGGATGATCTAACCTTCATTAAAATGAACCATGCATGGGTTTCCAAGGATTTTGTCCCACCTTCCCTTGATGACACATAGGTTGCCAGAAAAATGGCTTGCTTTGGTCCTCCTCCTATTCCGCGAACTTGACCTATTTCGCCTTTTGCAGCAGCTGAATGACCCACATCTACATATGCCACTTTGTAAACCTCCCTAAGTGGGCGGCCCCCCCATGGCCGGGGTCACCACCTAGCGCACAAAACCGTGCGAGTGCCGTTGCCCTGGACAGGTGGGTAGGCCGACTCTTGGGTGCGGGCACTGGCATAGGGTCCCTCATAGTGCAATCAAGTGTCTCTGACAGTTGTGGTGCACACCCGCCATCAGACACACCGCCGTACTATGAGGGGCCCAGTGCCAGTACCGACGCCCACGAGTGTGCCCCCTTGCTTGGGCAGGGCCCCAGCATTTGCAATTTTTACCTCTCCCTGCTCCTCCGCTGTGTAGTCTGGCCTGTCAAATCCTTCACTGGGACTGCCACTACAAATTGATTGAACTGAAAGATGATGGTTAAGATGTAGCTATGCCCTGTCCTGCTGGCTGGGCTCTAGCTCCAGATGATCAGTGGCTTCCATTTCTTATGGACGTCGACTCACAATTACATGCAGTGGTGGTTTATCATCAGCTTTCACAGTTTTCCTACTCACAAACGTGTGACATTCCGGCGCACATTTCAAAATGTGCCCTCTCATGCCAATCAAATAGAATCGCCTACGGCCTGTGGCTTCTGTCTTTTGCACTCCAAAGTTACGTGACAGATCATGATAGCCAGTGAGCACCATGTTTACATCGCTCCCTGTGATAAAAATTGGATTGAGATGAGTAACAGTAATGGAATCAACGGAAGTGCGATACAGCAAGACTTTATTCACAAAAAAATGTTTTCACTGTCTCAACACACAAATTAATTGAGGGTCAGCATCGCCTATGAGAATTGTGACGGAAGTTTTTCCCGTGAATAATAATTCCTAGATTTCTGCAATCAATAGCCTTTATGTCACTAATTGTATGCATCTCATTTCCTATTGCGGAGAGGCTGGACTGTATTACTGAGACAGAAATATATATGAAGATTTAAAAATAACATCAAAAGTATATAGTTGTGTACGCCTCAAATGCATTTCCTTTTTTCCACTTTTTAGATTGCTGTGTAATCCATACTGAGAACACGGAGATTTTACATGTTTAAACTATGCTATATATACCTGCTATCCAGTGATAAAGTACCCTTTCTCAACTTTGTACAATCTGGTCAAATCCATACTGGGCCTGAGAACATCTGAGTCTGCCTCCTGATCTATAGACATATATTTTTAATGTGTAAACTAGGCTACATGTATACGTGTTATCCGGTGAAACTGTACCCTTTATCAACTTTCTACAATGTTGTTGAATCCATACTGGGCCTGAGAACGGCTGCCGAGCTGTTAAGCAAGCTACAGCACCTGTGGTTTGGACACGTAATTTTTCAGGAATGACGGTAAGGCCTAACTCCGGAATTGCGGTTGACCTGAACTTACTGGGAAATCATCGTTCGCGGGGAATAATCTGAATCCCAGATCCCCATCACTAACGGAGTTCAGCAGGTTATCTGCACCTGTAAGCGACAAAAGTTGGTCCTTTCAGTGTAGCGTGCATGCAGCCCAGGACATGTACTGGAATGCTAGACCTGTTATTGCTCGATCTCACGTGCCACAGCCTCGCGTATCCCTCTAGTAAGCTTGACGCGTACCGCGGGGCCATGCCGGCGTCTCGGTCGTTAACGGAATAAAGCTGAGAAATCGCTAGCACAACTACAAACGGACATACCACACCACACACAGAATCGACAAAGCTTGCAATCTGTCCATCTTTTCTGTAGCTTGTATGGTAGTGGTTTCCCAGGTGCAGTCCAATTAAGCCACAGGCTCCACTCCTGGTGGTGCCCTTTTGGACATTCCTTTAAGGTTCAGCTTTGCAATCATACTGCCCCCGGAAACCAAAAACTTTGCCTTCAGGAACGCTGTTTGGAGGTTCGTGGGAATAACGCCGCCCGATCAGCAGTCGGCATATGGGTCACCCTCCCAGGGCTGTGGGGTACTCGGTACCGGGCCGGTGTCAGTGGGATGTGTCACAGCAGCGGTGACCCGGACGGTGGCCCTGGGCACCCATGTAAATGGCGTGGTATAATGGTAAAGAGTTTATATAGATAGTTTGACGCCACCTGTGGTGTTCGGCAACATAGATGTTAGGCTGACGCTGCATGCAGATCCTCTGGGACTGATGGTGTTGTGCAGCAAAGATGGTGAAGCTCCCCACAGGTGGAGCTGGAGTCCCAGGGAAGTGTAGATGTAGTGATGGGGGAAAGGCACAGGCGGTGTAGGTGCTGGTACCCAGATGTAGCGGTGCTGGAATAACTGTAGGACACCAGAGCGTGCAGTTCCAAAGCTTTACTCACAGTCTGCAGGTTACACAGATGCCTGCCTCCGTGCTGTGTCCTCCGGGTCAGGACCTCTGCCAACCTCCGGGACCAGAATGGAAAGCTCCCTTCCAACACCCCGCCAACATGTACCTTCCTGAACGTCTCCTTTCTAGCGCTTGTGGGGGAAGCACTCACAGGACCGTGGTTCACTGAAACGCCTCCTGTCTAACAGATGTTCCTCAGACTTTACTTGTATGGCAGACAGCTGTAGCCTTTTCCTTCTGCCTCGCACACGTCGATGCTGGGGCCTCCAAGCCTTAGTTGGGTACAGAGCATTTATAGCTGCTACTTCCCCCGGATTCTGCTGCAGGAACGTCAGTGTCCCTACAAACTCGGAGACCGGAATCCGGACCATGCGCTCCAGCTAGGAGTGAGCCTTAACTCTGCTCATCCTCCAGCTCCCCTTCTCACGTCCACACACTTCCCCTTCCCTGCAGAGTGTCCTAACTTACCACCTCCCGACCAGAGAGCAGCTCCTCAGCAGTCAGGTTCAGAGGTCTCCCTGCTAGCCTGGAGTGGGAAATGTGTTGTGTGTTGGTTTCACTGCTAGAGAAATCCTTCGTTGCTCCCAAGCTTGACACCACACTCCCTGGGAGGAAGGCAATGCCACAGTGGCGACCGTACTCTTGGGGACGCCACAAGTGCACTGAGGCCCAGCCACTGCTGGATGATGCTGCTGGTACATTGACCCAGACCACTACATTCCCCTTGCAGACTACACAGCCAGAATTTGACCCAGAGGAAACTCAGGTTCCCCTTCCCACATACTATACCACCTTACACGGTGACAAAGAGGAAGGTGCAGATGAAAGTGCAGGTTCCTTGAGCAGGTGGGGGGGCATACTCATGGGCGATGGCACTGGCACAGGGCACCGCATAGTACGCAAAAGTGTCTCTGCCGGTGGGAGGGCCTAAACAGCCAACTGCAGTGAGATGGAAGATGGGGACGACAAGGAGTTCAGAGTAGTGCAGGGATTCCCTAGCTAGGAGACTTATGTAATTGTTTTCAATGTTGGGACAGCAATTTTTGGGGAGCACTATACTCTGGTGAATGATATATGGGGCCCACCTTACACTGGAGCATTCCAAAGGTGGACATCAGACACTGGAGCAGCATTTACAGGGCCCATTATACACTAGAGCAGTAGAAATGGGGCCCATTATATATGGAACATTATTTGGGCCCATAAGACAGTGGCGCTTCATTCATTGGGACCAACATATACTGTAGCATTATGTGGAGCTCATCATATACGGTTTGAAACATTATATGGGAATAATGATTCCGTATGGAGAAATATATGGGCCTCATTACTCTGTATAGCGCACTAAGCGCTGGCCATAATACTGTATGGAGTTATATACTGTCCGCTTTTGGAGGTATTGGAGAATTTAAAATGGATATCAATCATGAGATGTAAGAAGTGAAGTATTTTTCATTGTACTACACTGCTATTTCTCTGCTGTATCGGAGCATCATGAGTGGTGGTATGTGTTAAAGGGGCGCTCTTTGGCCCTGGGCCCACGAAAACCTGGAGCCAGCCCTCCCCCCCACAACTGTAGCCAAATAACCCCCATTTTTCAGTGCATAACTAGTATTATGAAGTTAATTAAGGTTGACAAGCTTCAGTAACAAGAATTTATGCTTTTGGCATTCAAATGGGCACTGTTGGTGTGTTTCCTGTCCTCCTCTCACTGCCGACTTTAATTCTCCATTGACTTACATTGGGTTTCGTGTTTCGGGATGACCCCGACTTTTCCCTATAGTCGGCCAATTTTGCTCGACCCGATTTTTGGAAAAGTCGGGTTTCATGAAACGAAATTCGACCCTAAAAAAACAAAAGTCGCTCAACACTAGTTAGGAGCAACATCATCAAGATCTAAGTTCGGATGCTCTCTAGCCATGACAAAATTATGTAGAACCACACAGGCCTTCACCACCTCATCCACTGTTTCCAGTTTTAGATTAATGGCTGTGGCGAGAATGTGCCATCTGGATACAAGAATACCGAAGGCACACTCAACAGTTCTTCTGGCCCTGGTCAGCCTGTAATTAAAAATTCTTTGCGCGTGGTCCAAGTCCTGGCTGGAGTAGGGCTTGAGAATGTTTTGGCACATCTTGAATGCCTCATCCCCAACCATTACAAAGGGCTGTGGTGGACCATCGGTGTTGGGAAGAGGCCGTGGCATGGGAAAATTAAATTGGTTGCCATACAATCTCCGGCTCATGTCAGAGTTCTTAAAGGCCTGGGAGTCATTTCCACGGCCAAATGCCCCAATGTCCACTGCTACAAACATACAGTCTGCATCCGAAATGGCCATGAGTACTGTAGAAAAGTACTTTTTATAGTTGTAGTACTCCGATCCAGTTCTTTTTGGCTTGATAATCCGGATGTGTTTCCCATCCACCGCTCCCAAACAGTTGGGGAAATTGCATACTGTCCAGAATTTTTCGGCAATTTCCAACCACTTTTCTGCGGTGGGCAGGGGCATGAATTCTGGACAGAGAACATTCCACAAAGCCCGGCAGGTGTCCGCTACAATTCCAGACAACGTGGATATTCCAATACGTTACTGGAAGTGGAGTGAAGAGAGTGTCTCTCCAGTTGCCAGGAATCTGGGAAACAAAGAAAAAACAATAATTATTACTTCTGTATATGGATTTTTAAAACGCCAACAATAAATTAAAAAAAAAAGTTAATAAAAATACATCTGCAGCCTTTTGTTCATTACATGCCATAAAAAAACCCGCAGCTTTTTGTTAAATACATGGCAGAACTATAATTCTGCCAGATTTGTAATAGTACATGTCACAAAAAGAAAATTTTGCAGGCATTGGTTTTGCAATACTACGTACCGTAATGTAACCAGTAGCCGTTCCTCAGGAGTAATCGCACGACGGAGCTGTGCGTCCTGTCTCCTGATCACTTCTTGGACCCGACCAAGCAAATCGTTAAAGCTTTGTTGGGACAACCGGGTATAATCTGTAAATTTCTCCGGTTTTTACTGTAGCTCACTGTAGAGGGTGTGGTACGCTCCACGGCTCTCCCGGAGTTCAATAATGGGATGTATCCACAAACGCCGCCGCTGCCGTCTTCACTGCCTCTCTTTCTCCCTTTGTTGATGGCAAGCAACTGCATAAGCCTGAGCCATCCTGATGTCCAGATCCAAGTCAAAGTAAAAACTCTTCCAGCGCAGATCCATGTTTCTCAAGTCAAATGCAAGCAAATGTGAAGAATTCAGCTGTAAAGAGGGTCTATATAAAGAATTTCCATAAGCCACGCCCACTGATGTCCCATTGGTGGAGTCTGTTGCAAGAATTTTTCAAGGATTTTTTCTCCTGTGAAAGTGACACCATTGTGCATAAAAAATGCAAACGCATGAAAAAACGCTTACAAACGCATAAAAACGCTGCGATTTTTCGTCATAATGCGCACAATAATGCTACAAAAACCGCAGTGTTTACAAGCGTTTGCACGTGCTTTTGACATGCGTTTCATGTGCGCTCGATACACTGCGCAAAAAGGCACAAGTGTGAAAGTAGCCTTAAACAGTTATGTCGGGGAACCCCTATATAAAATTATATGATCAGTCTACATTTTAGTTATTTAGCGACTGAGAAAATTATTTTTATTTTGTAGAGACAAATGAGGAGGCTTCAGTGCACCCTTGACATGGCTACGGACTCAGTGTACCATTATGACTCCTCATTTTATTTTCTGACTCGTTTCACAAGTTCTGATTGACAGTGTTCACTTTCCCACAATGAGCGCTTCCCGAAATTAATCGGTGGTGCACTGACACTGACACGCACAGTGTGGTTGTCGGAGCGCTCTCATCACTATCTTCTCTCTTGCCTTCAATAGGACTTGTCTCCTGGTCAAAAGTGGCCAGTATTTTTTTTTACTCTTGTTTTCTGACAGTTGCTAACTTGAGTATTCATGTTTTTGTTAGTTTTAATCTGCCATATGGTTCCAGAGATTTGGGCCTTTTCATTTAGTGTTCATTTGTATGGTCTTTACAAGGGGTCGTTGCTCAGAGAGTAATTATACAGCTCAGTCTAAAGATATATTCCCAGAAAAGTCTGTGAGCCACACCCTTTTGTAAAGACTATAAAAATTAGCACTAAATAAAAAGGCTTAGGTTTGGGACCATATAGTGCATTAAAAAAACTCGTTGCGTTCGGCGCAGGTCGCCAGACAGTCAAAATGATGCATGCGGAGGCATCAACATACATCGGCACGGCCTGCGTACCCAATGTTAAAGATAGGGTACGGACACCGCTTGCCGACGTAGGCGGAGCAGACCGGAGGAGGTGTGGCCGTGGGCAGAGCTTCACAGAGGAAGTCTGCAGCTCGGCCATACGCTAGTGTGAAACTAGCCTAAGCAGTGCACAGAAAATAAGTGCAAAAATGACAACTTTTGACCTACTAACAGGTCCTCCTTAAGCAGTTTAACAAGCTTAAAGGATGTTTGGTTAAGTGCCTGTATGAACATTAATATTCATAAAAATGTTTAGGTATTTGAAGTTTTAATTTGTATTGTTTGGTTAGCAAAAACGTAAAACTAAAATAAAGAGTATAATTAACAAGTGATTTTTGTCATGGCTTTATAGTAACATTAATTATTAAGGAAAAAATGAGATACAGCTAGAATGTAGAAATACACGCTGGGCAATTTAATATTTATAATTTTGGATTTACTCCCTTGTGAGACTGAGGTTTAGAGTTGATAATCCCAGCACTAATAATAGCAATGGATTTCACACGTATGATAAAGTGAGTTCTTCTGCTAAACTGGAAACTTACCAAAAAATACAGTATTTAAAAATAAATAAGACTAAGAAGGCAAACTGGAAAACAGAAGAGACTAAAGATGTATGTCAACACAAAAGCTTCCATGAATAGGAGAAAAGTGTAAAAGTAACTGCGGGGTCAAAGTACTGATGTATTATTAACCCAAAGCAATAAATCTTGTTTTATCTGGATTAATGAATATACTTGGTTCCAAGAATAACAGCCTAAGGAGTGTTAATAAGAATGTTGGTTATCAAGATAGTAACAAAACAGAATCTGGTTATTGGTTATTGTGGGGTCAGCCATGATTTATGCCAAAGATAACAAAAATATAAGTATACTGTAAATGGAAAAATCAGCAAGTCAAAACCTACGCCATTTACCACAAGACTTTTTAAGGGAAAAAAAATTGGATTAATTTTTCTAAAAATCAGTATGCATCATGGTTATCGCGGTGGTGGTGAAGGGTGGGGAGTATTTTGAAATTTGGGGACCGGAAAATAATACTTTGTGGGTCTCCTTTAACTAGTTCAGGAGATTAATTTCTTTGTGGTATGAATTTGTGAATATGTTCAGTTTTAAAAGTAATGTATGCATACCTAAAATTAGCATTTAATTATTAATGTTCACACCTGTAAGGGAACAGGGCAAAAACTGATACATTAGGTTTCGACTAGTGTAGGGCCTGAGGTGTGAAGCAAGATGCTCAAAACACTATACATGGTTTCCTGTGTCTTAAATTGTCCTCTGTATACCACTATATACAGTGGGGAAAAAAAGTATTTAGTCAGTCAGCAATAGTGCAAGTTCCACCACTTAAAAAGATGAGAGGCGTCTGTAATTTACATCATAGGTAGACCTCAACTATGGGAGACAAACTGAGAAAAAAAAATCCAGAAAATCACATTGTCTGTTTTTTTTTCATTTTATTTGCATATTATGGTGGAAAATAAGTATTTGGTCAGAAACAAGCAATCAAGATTTCTGGCTCTCACAGACCTGTAACTTCTTCTTTAAGAGTCTCCTCTTTCCTCCACTCATTACCTGTAGTAATGGCACCTGTTTAAACTTGTTATCAGTATAAAAAGACACCTGTGCACACCCTCAAACAGTCTGACTCCAAACTCCACTATGGCGAAGACCAAAGAGCTGTCAAAGGACACCAGAAACAAAATTGTAGCCCTGCACCAGGCTGGGAAGACTGAATCTACAATAGCCAACCAGCTTGGAGTGAAGAAATCAACTGTGGGAGCAATAATTAGAAAATGGAAGACATACAAGACCACTGATAATCTCCCTCGATCTGGTGCTCCACGCAAAATCCCACCCCGTGGGGTCAGAATGATCACAAGAACGGTGAGCAAAAATCCCAGAACCACGCGGGGGGACCTAGTGAATGAACTGCAGAGAGCTGGGACCAAGGTAACAAGGCCTACCATAAGTAACACACTACGCCACCATGGACTCAGATCCTGCAGTGCCAGACGTGTCCCACTGCTTAAGCCTGTACATGTCCGGGCCCGTCTGAAGTTTGCTAGAGAGCATTTGGATGATCCAGAGGAGTTTTGGGAGAATGTCCTATGGTCTGATGATACCAAACTGGAACTGTTTGGTAGAAACACAACTTGTCGTGTTTGGAGGAAAAAGAATACTGAGTTGCATCCATCAAACATCATACCTACTGTAAAGCATGGTGGTGGAAACATCATGCTTTGGGGCTGTTTCTCTGCAAAGGGGCCAGGACGACTGATCCGGGTACATGAAAGAATGAATGGGGCCATGTATCGTGAGATTTTGAGTGCAAACCTCCTTCCATCAGCAAGGGCATTGAAGATGAAACGTGGCTGGGTCTTTCAACATGACAATGATCCAAAGCACACCGCCAGGGCAACGAAGGAGTGGCTTCGTAAGAAGCATTTCAAGGTCCTGGAGTGGCCTAGCCAGTCTCCAGATCTCAACCCTATAGAAAACCTTTGGAGGGAGTTGAAAGTCCGTGTTGCCAAGCGAAAAGCCAAAAACATCACTGCTCTAGAGGAGATCTGCATGGAGGAATGGGCCAACATACCAACAACAGTGTGTGGCAACCTTGTGAAGACTTACAGAAAATGTTTGACCTCTGTCATTGCCAACAAAGGATATATCACAAAGTATTGAGATGAAATTTTGTTTCTGACCAAATACTTATTTTCCACCATAATATGCAAATAAAATGAAAAAAAAACACACAATGTGATTTTCTGGATTTTTTTTCTCAGTTTGTCTCCCATAGTTGAGGTCTACCTATGATGTAAATTACAGACGCCTCTCATCTTTTTAAGTGGTGGAACTTGCACTATTGCTGACTGACTAAATACTTTTTTTCCCCACTGTATAGATAAGACGACAATATATAAATATATATATGAGTGTATTTGTGTATATCTAAGCATCTGAAACTAAAATACCTGAGCTTCAATAAGCCTTCTGGCTTAACAAAACATTGTTCGCCAACATTAAAGATTTGGTCAGGTACCTAAAATGTAATTAGCTTTATTACACAGTACCTTATACTTCTTCCTATTTGGCTAATCCATAAATGTTTTTTTTACTTCACTTCCTGTGACGTTTCATTTCAAAGGAGTCTCGAACGGGACGTCACAAGACGCTTGAGCTGCACTCTATTCCTTATAGTGTATATTGACCCTCTTGGAACAGGATGAAGATTCTTTTGAGGGTTGTGCTTGAAGCTGTGGAGCACTGCTGGTGTCAGAAGCAGAATGCTGGCGCTGCACTCACATGTGCTGCAGCTGCTATCACCATGAATTTAGGACATCTTCAGATGCCAGTGATGCAAGAAATTGCAGTAGGTAACTACAGCACTGCCCCTGATGACATCCTGACCCAGGAGTGGTGATAAATGTTGCAGGGAAATAAGTGCAGCTCCAACCTTCTGTGACCTCCTGTTTGAGACTCCTCTAAAATGAAACATAAGAGGAAGTACAGTTACAAAAAAAATACATTTAGGGATAAGAGAGATAGAGAAGAGAAGTGTAAGGCATTGCATAATAAAACTAATTAGAAAAGTGGTTAGGGTGTAAAAATAGATATTTATAAAGGACATTTTAAGTACTGGACCACCCGTTTAAATTCTGGAGTGGCAGATCGGAGAAATGATCAGATCACAGTTTAAAGGGACTCTTTCATCACAGAATGACTGTTAAAACTAAGTCTCGCTGCTCGATGCTTCACGGTGAGGCCAATAATATAAGTACACCTTCCCGCCTGCTTGTTTTTCATCTATTTCCTCCCCCCTCTTCTTAGATTGACAGTTCTGGCTTCATAGAGCCTCAGAAGTGTAGATTGATGGAAACAAAGCTGGTGGGAAGGTGTATTTCAATTTTTGGCTCTACCATGAAGCACTAAGCAGTAGGTCTTAGTTTGACGAGTCTGGCTGACAATAGCAATAGTACTCCAGCACTGTCACTTTTCACCAACTGCTGCCACAACATAAATTGTCCTGTGGTTGATGGGCATGCTGTACAATGTGTGTATGAGGTGCACGGTCGCCCTGCCCCTTCTGTTTAATCGGCTGGTCAACTAATCTGGAGATTAAAGCCCCCGTTACACACTGCGATATCGCTAGAAATATCTCTGTAAAGTCACCGATTTTGTGATGTTGCAGCGATATTGCTAGCGATATCGCTACATGTGATACTTACCTCCGATCGGCTCCCCCGCTGGTAATCGCTGATCGCGCGAGAAGCTGCTGGACATTCCTCGTCGGTCACTTCCTGCGGCGCTTCCTGCTGTGACGATGAGCGACGCGTGGAGCCGGGCGGGAGGACGCAGCATCGCCGTGTCTGACAGGTAAGTAGCGATCCCCGCCCCCAGCGATGTCGCAAGTGAGATCTGCCTGCGTGGCAGCTCACTAGCGACCACCTAGCGATGCACCAGCGATCCGGACCGCGTCATATCGCTAGTCGGGATCGCTGGTGCATCGCTAGGTGTAACGGTACCCTTAGGGACCTGATCAGTCAGAGAGCAGTGCACTGCATGCTAATTAAATCTATTGATCACTTATGCCTATTAGTCTTTCAAGTACAAGTGTATATAACCTCGTCATTTTGAAGAGTACGTTGCCACTTGGACCTTGTTTGTTACCTGACCCTGCTTTTGGATTCTTCCATGGTATGTTAGGTACTCAGGGCTGTTGGGCTTCTCTTTTGCTTGCCAAGCTGGAACTTCTTTACTAAAGCTTACTATTGACCATGCCTTGCTCCTGTCCTGATTTCTGGCACATTTTCCTTTTGCCTTTAACTTCTACCCGTTTGATTTCTGGTTATAACTTACTTCTATTTTTGACCAAACCTTAGTCTTCAGATGTAAACTGCCAAATTACAACTACACCAGGATCTGTAACCTAAGAACCCCGTGCAGTGAAGTCTAAATCCAAGAATGTCTTGGACCCACTGCCTGGTTAAGTGTTTTTCAGTAATGATATGATATATCCAAAGGGAATTAGTAGTTATATTCCGCGCTGCCGCTGAGACAAATTCCAGGAGAATGCTGTACAATTGCAGTGGTTTTAGTCAAAGCGTTTCAGGGGTATCATGCCCCCTTCATCAGGAAATACTACACAGTACATACAGATATTACAGACAAAAAATAGTTTTGAGAGGATGCTAGATTTCAAAAAAAGGAGCGCCAACAAGTCAGATGATGGTTAAAAAATATATATATTATAAAAGGATCTAAGGTGTAGCAATACACGGAAAGCTGTTTAGCAGCCAGCTGCCTCTCTCAGTAAGGCGGAGGACAAGCGGGCCAAATGAATATATTTCTTCACTGATCTGTGGACGGTGCGGAAACTAATCCCACCACTGCACTAAAACACACATAAGGAAAAGAGACAAAACAGGGAAACACCACTTAGCTTTGCTCTGCTGCTTATGCTCCCAGCAAGAGAGCCCACCACCTGCGTGCATCTTTTCCACCGACCGGATCCAACACCATAGTGCAGAAACAGAGTCCAGCATATGAGTCCAGCTTTCCAGCGAAAGAGTCCAGCATCTTGAGTCCAGCTTTCCAGCAACCGAGTCCCGCATCATGAGTGCAGCTCTACACCAAAGCTGCCACTCCACCAAGCCATGCAAGAACTCCTTGCTGACACCACAGCTGCAACTCCACCAAGCCATGCCAGCCCTCCTCGCAGACAACATAGCTGCCCGGGACTCTCCTTCAGCTCCATGCTTCACCCAGGCTTGCTTGCAACTGAGGACTATCACCAACAGTGATTACCACACCTGACACTCTTTTATAGAGCAATCACACCTGGTTTATAATTACGGGCACAAAACTAAAGTAACCAAAGTGCAATGACCCTAATGGCCACTGGGGGGCAAAAACCAAACTTTAGCACACAGCTAAAGGAAAAAAAGGTTACTTGTGCATTTTCTCTGTCATATCCAACCTGGATCATGACAGATGCAACAGCGATATCACTAGCGATCTCACTTTGTGTGACATGTACCTGCGACCGCCCCTCCCGCTGGATATCGCTGACCACGCTCAAATGTCCTGGGCCATTTTCTACTCGTTGGCGTCCCGCAGGCGCCGACTAGTGACGCATGGACGCAGACGGAAGTCGTCATCATCGCTGCCGTGTGACAGGTAAGAGCGACCGCTGAGCATCGCTGGATTGCTGCTGCATCGCTGGTGAGATCTGCCTGTTTGGCAGCTCACTAGCGACCATTTAGCGATCCACCAGTGATACTGACCAGGTGGTATCATTGTCAGGATCACTGTTGCATCGCTAAATGTAACGGGACCCTTTGAAGTTGTTGGAACAACAGGCAAAATGCAAAATTGTTCACCTTGTATTGGCACTATGTTTAACTAAACTGTGATTGTAAATGTAAAAAAATGTAAAAATTAAAAAAATAATAAAAAGAAAAGAAGCCTAGCTTTGTCAACAATCCTGCAGTTTTTGTCATGCTTTTTTTTCTATAATGCTGTATCTGCTTGGTTCTTTGAACATGTCTGATCCCTAGCAACTCAACTCTTCCGCAGGCCATACACATTTCATTGCCAGCTGAATGATGCTTCCTCGGATGGTTCCGCCAACAGTTGTCTCAGTCAATTCTACCATATATAGGATCTTGAGAAAGCCACCAAATGACACGTCAGCCAGCAGCTTCTCTCTGGTAGAACAATGTGATTGGCATTGTACTGATATATCATTAAACTTAAGCAACAAATCTTAGTTTATCTGGATTAATGAAAATTCTCAGTTCCAAGAAAAACAGCTCAAGGAGTGTTAATAAGAATGTTAGTTTTCAAGACAGTAAAAAAAGTAAAAAAACAGAATCTGGTTATTCTGGGGCTAGCCGTGATTTATGCCAAAGATAAACAAAAATATAAGTAAACTGCAAATGGAAAAATCAGCAAGAGAAAACCTGACCATGCACATGGCCAATAGACTGTGTTTTAAAAAATGGCAGTACGCGCTATTTTGGTCCAAATTACGGACCAGACTGATGCATGCAATTGAAAGGAAGCTTATGAACTCATCCAATATACGGTCGAGCAGACCAACCTATAGACGGAGCCAGTCACGTCTGCAAATTGCTGAACAGAGATTTTGTACAGCCGTGTAAACAGATAGTAATACTGCATAAAATAGTTAATAACATTTACCATATGTCTACTTTATGTCAGCATCATTTTTTAAAATTATTTATTTTTAGAGATGCACAAAATTGTGGTTGACTGCGCTTTAATGCATTCCTAAAAAGAAGAGATTTCTTAGGGAAAGAGGCAAGGAGTCTAACGTGGCTCTGCCGGCCTCATTATAGTGAATGGTTCTGCCTAAATCTTTTGGAGATTTAGGGATCATATCATCTACTGTTAAAATGGACAAGTGCAACCCGAAAAAAAAATCGAATTGCACTCTGACTAATGCTAGTCAATGATTATGTGTTCATCTGCAATGTATTTCTCAGCTCAGATCAGACTAAGAAAAAAATCACAGCGTGCTGCAAGAGGCCACGTATATCAGATCAGACTCTACAATGTAAGTCAATGGGTGTGAGAAAAAAAAACAGATGACACACTGCATATGCGGTGCGATTTTCATGCACCCATCTTATAGGAAACCTGACATTTCATTAACCGGGTACAGCAAATTCTAATATATATATATATATATATATATATATATATATAGTAAAAAAATAAGTGGGGTTTCCAATACTAATTTTATTATTTTTAACAAGCTGAGGGGAGGGAAAGTCAACAGCTGAGGGCCGATGTTTATAGTCTGGGAACGAAGTAATAAGCATGAAGCTTCCAGGCTAATATTAGTTCACAGCTATATAGCCTTTACTGGTTACTAACAAGGGGTAACCTACCAAAAAAAATTATATTGTTCCTCTATAATTAATAACCAGTAAAGGCTAGTCAAACAGCTGCAGGCTAATATTAATAGCCTAGGAAGGGCCATGGATATTGGCCACCTCCCAGACTAAAAACATCACTCAGTCATCCCAGAAATGGCACAATCATTAGTTGCACCGATTCTGGTGCATAGCGTCAGCTCTTCCCGCTTGCCCTGGTGCGGTAGCAAGTGGGGTAATAGTATTGGGGTTTATGTCAGGTTTGTAATGTCAACTGACCTCAAACCCAGGGGTTAGTAATGAAGAGGCATCTATAAGAAACCCTCATTACTAACCACATACTTATGTAATAAAGACACAGACACAGAGAAAAGTCCTTTATTTGAAATAAAAACTTGCCAACCCTCTTTTACCCATTATTAATATCCAAAGAAAAATTAAAAAATGCTGATTATCCATTTGTCCCATGTTGAGACCAACTCAGCTACATCTGAATGCTTTGCTGAGCAGTCACATTAAATGAGACCACTAAGCCTGGCATACAGGAGACACTGAGCTGCGCATGCAGACACAGCTTCAGTGCCGAGCGTTAATGTCAGGAAGGTGACAGGAGTTCATAGGTGTACTCTGGTCACCTCATTGACGTTACCGCTCACTGTGTGAGAAGTTTGTGAGAAGACGACCACATGTTTGGACCAATGTTATGCTATGGGGCTGTACATATGTCTATTATTTTCCTCAGACAAATGTCTGCTCGAGGAAAAAATGGCAGCATGCTCAATTTGCATCCGTTATTCGGATTGCACTCGGTCATGCAAGTCAATGAGTCTGTGGAAAAAAATCAGACTACACTCGGATGACAACTGAGTGCGGTCTGATTTTCATGGACTGACAGAATAGAGAAGATGGAGATTTTTTTTGTACCATTTTCTCCTCAACCAAGATTATAGGTGCACACTATGATCACACTCGGTCCAATTCTCTTGAATGAGAACATACTGTTGTCCGACCCCTGCCTTACACTGACAGAGTCCTGTTAGAAACTGCAGCTTGTAGCAGGACCTAACAGGCTACTATACCTGGTAGAACTGGAGGTTATTCCTTGCCCACTGATTGGTATGGCAGCCATCAGCACTATGTGATCTCGTAAGGTGGAGGGAGTAGAGGGGTGGGAGCGGGAGGCTCCGTTTTCTACATTTAGAGGGTAGAGGGTAGAGTGCCAGGCTGTAACTGCAGGAAGTAGGCCTTCAATGAAGCTGACCTCCCTTGATCACATTGGGCACAGCTCCAGTGCCTGCACAAACACTAAAAAACATACCAGTTAAGGATGAACGAACATAATCGTGGGTATGTGGTACTCGGTACATAGCGAGTATTTCACTATTCGCCTCGCACTATTCGGTTTTCCCGCCCAGCAGTTGCCAATCATTGTAATGCCGCACCCTTCTTTGTTGTGGGCGGCATTACTATGATTGGCTGGCCGCCCAGCGTCATCATAGGCTATGACTCATCACAGCCTGGCACTAAGCCCTGCCGCTGCCATTTTCTGCACATTGCATGCAGAACACAGCTAGTGTAGGGAGAGTGTGAGCAGCTGCTAGGGAGAGTTGTGTTTTTTTTTGGTGCAAATCATCCAGAAATCCTCTGTAAAACCCAATAGCTCTTTTCAGATCTGAAAGTATAAGGTCAGGGTGGGACTGAGTAGTGACAGTTTTCCCAGCTTTTTTGGGGGTCACATTTACACCTGCAGGGCAGTTTTTTTGTGCTCTTGCGGTGCTGTGTTCACAGCGAATAGGACGCATGCACGGTACTGCACAACTGACACGCAGCCATCACCGCTGTCTTGTGTGGTGTCTGGGCTGTGTATTCTTGCCTTAAACCTCAGGGCAGTTTTTTTGTGCTGTTGCGGTGCTGTGTTCACAGCGAATAGTATGCATGCACGGTACTGCACAACTGACATGCAGCCAGCACCGCTGTCTTGTGTGGTGCCTGGGGTGCGCAATCTTGCCTTAAACCTCAGGGCAATTTTTTTGGGCTGTTGCGGTGCTGTGTTCACAGCAAATAGTATGCATGCACGGTACTGCACAACTGACATGCAGCCAGCACCGCTGTCTTGTGTGGTGTCTGGGGTGCGCAATCTTGCCTTAAACCTCAGGGCAATTTTTTTGTGCTGTTGCGGTGCTGTGTTCACATAATCACAGCGAATAGTACGCATGCACGGTACTGCACAACTGACACGCAGCCAGCACCGCTGTCTTGTGTGGTGTCTGGGGTGCGTATTCTTGCCTTAAACCTCAGGGCAATTTTTTTGTGCTGTTGCGGTGCTGTGTTCACAGCAAATAGTATGCATGCATGGTACTGCACAAATGACATGCAGCCAGCACCGCTGTCTTGTGTGGTGTCTGGGGTGCGCAATCTTGCCTTAAACCTCAGGGCAATTTTTTTGTGCTGTTGCGGTGCTGTGTTCACAGCAAATAGTATGCATGCACGGTACTGCACAACTGACACGCAGCCAGCACCGCTGTCTTGTGTGGTGTCTGGGCTGCGCACTCTTGCCTTAAACCTCAAGGCAGTTTTTTTTGTGCAGTTGCGGTGCTGTGTTCACAGTGAATAGTACGCACACACAGTACTGCACAACTGACACGCAGCCAGCACCGCTGTCTTGTGTGGTGTCTGCGGTGCGTATTCTTGCCTTAAACCTCAGGGCAGTTTTTTGAGCTGTTGCGGTGCTGTGTTCACAGTGAATAGGACGCACGCACGATACTGCACAACTGACATGCAGCCAGCACCGCTGTCTTGTGTGGTGTCTGGGGTGCGTATTCTTGCCTTAAAATTCAGGGCAATTTTTTGTGCTGTTGCGGTGCTGTGTTCACAGCGAATAGGACGCATGCACGATACTGCACAACTGACATGCAGCCAGCACCGCTGTCTTGTGTGGTGTCTGGACTGCGTATTCTTGCCTTAAACCTCAGGGCAATTTTTTAGGGTCTGCACCGCTGTCTTGTGTGGTTACTGGGGTGCGTAATCTCACCTTAAACCTCAGGGCAATTTTTTTATGCTGCTGCGTTGCTGTTTGTAAATCACAAAGCAGTACTAGGTTGTAGTGCTACCTTGCACAAAGCACTAACTGCTCCTTGGTCCCCAATATCTGCATCTGAACATCTGCAACTATGGCAGAAAAATTCATAATTCCTAAAAAGGCTGTTGTGAAGGGACAGGGACGTGGACGTGGGGTCGCTGGTGCCCAACAAGGCACAGAGTCTGGGAGATCGAAGAAGGTTGATGCATCTAGGTTCCTGGTGAATTTCCCAGTCTGGAACATAAACGGGCCTGGAAGCCAGAAGAACAAGAGCACATACTGCCTTGGATGACTGATAAGGCCTCAATGAAATGTTCTAGCAGCGCCCAATCATCAATGACAAAACAGTCTACTGTCCATACAGATAACGCTGGGTCATCCTATTTTCAACCTGTTCCTAGTTCATCACCTGGTCAGGAGTCACAGGAAACATTTGACCCCAACCTTGGTCACTCCGAGGATCTGTTTGATCCATTTCCTTGCATTGCCTCTGGTCTCTCACTGCACGACATTGAATAGGAATATGAGGGGGTATCGTCTGTTGATGATGGCCAAATATTTGAAACCCCACGGCCAGAAGTAAGCCACTTTCATCCATGTGATAAACCTGGTGAAGAGGTGGAGGCTGATGGTGATGACACACAGTTGCCATATGGCCAGTCGCCAATATCAACACGGAAGGAGGATGACATGGACGGCGAGGTGGTCGATGATGAGACCACCGAACCGACCTGGACCGTTGGCACGCATAGCCAGCACATCAACATAGAGAATGAAGGTGGATACGTAGCACCAATAAAGGCACCAAGGGCTACTGGTTTGAGCAGAGTGCAAAGTGTGTCAACTGTTGCCAAGAGCAATCCCTCTGTGCCCCAAGACAAGGCAAGGGTGCATTCAGCCGCTGTCTGGAAATTTTTTTCCGATAGTCCTTCTGAACCAAATGTTGTCATCTGTAGCATCTGCCATAGGAAGCTGAACGGAGGCCAGGGCAAAGGCAAACAAAGCACCACCAGTATGCGGAAACACATGGCAGCTAAGCACCCTAGTCGGTGGGCTGAACAACAGGGTACCAAATCAGTGTCTGCGACTGCGGGTCAAACCACTGCGATGTTGCCTATTATACGTCCTTTCCAATCTGCTGGGCAGGAAGCAGGTGATCATCATACCTCTTGCTCACAAGCTGCGGTTGCACAGACACAGGCCACAACAAGCTCATCCACTTGTTTGTCCCAGGAAAGCGTCCAATTGTCTGTGCCCCAGATGTATGAAAGGATGGGAAAGTACCAAGCCACGTACCCACATGCACAAATACTGAACGCACACATTGCCAAGTTGCTAACAGTGGAGATGTTACCGTTTAGGCTAGTGGGGACACAGTCTTTCCATGATCTTTTGGCTCGGTTCCCAGCCGGCACTATTTTTCCCGCTGTGCTGTCCCCGTGTTACACCAGCACGTCTTAAACAATCTAAAGCGTGCTCTCACCTACGGCGTAACCGGGAAGGTCCATCTTACAACAGACACGTGGACAAGTACTTGTGGCCAGGGATGATACATCTCTGTCACGGCACACTGGCTCAACCTGGTTGAGGGTGGGACAAAGTCTCAAACTGGACCATCAACACATATCCTACCCACGCCACGAATAGCGGGCCCAACCTCATTCAGGGTTTCTGCCTCATCATATACGTCTAGTCCCCCCTCTTCCTCCTCCTCCATCCTATGCTGAATTACCCTCCAAATCACTCCCAAGTTGGGAGCTGTGCAGCAGCACATCGGCAAAGCAGCAAAACGCCCTGCTGAAGCTGATCTGTTTATGTGAATCACCACACACTGCAGCAGAGCTCTGGCAAGGAATAAAACAACAGACCGATCAGTGGCTCTCTCCACTGCAACTCCAACCTGGTCCGGTTATCTGCGACAATGGGCGTAACCTGGTGGCGGCTTTAAAGCTTGGGAACCTGGTACACGTGCCATGCATGGCTCACGTGCTGAACCTAGTGGTGCAGAAATTTATGAAAACATACCCTGACTTGCCGTACCTACTTGAGAAGATGCGCCATATTTGCACCCATTTCCATCACTCCTCAACCGCTGCTGCCGGTCTTGCAGCGCTTCAAAAGCAATTTAATTTGCCAAACCACACTCATTTGCGACCTGCCAACACGGTGGAACTCAACATATAATATGTTGGCAAGGGTAACTGAGCAGCAGAGGGCACTTTCTGAATACCAGCTTAAACATGTCCGTCACACTGAGACTCAGCCAAGACACATTACAACTGTCGATGGATTGCTGATATTTGTGAGGTGCTTGATAACTTTGAGTACTGCACCAAACTTGTGAGCGGTGATCAGTCTATTAACAGCGTAACCATCCCTATGCTATGTCTGCTGAAAAAATCGCTGCTGAATCAAAAAATGGAATCCTTGCATGCCAAGCAGCTGGGTATGGAGCAAGATTTCACAATGGGTGATTCTACCCACCTCAGCCAATATCATCAGGTAACATTGGGGGCTGAAAATGATGATGGAAATGAGGAGGGAGAGGACTTCATTTTCAGTGGTACCTAGGGTACACCTCATGCTACAGAGGGGAATACCAACCCCAGCTTCATGTCTGTCCAGCATGGGTGGGCAAAAAAGGAGGAGGTGGAGTGGGCTAAAAAGGAGGAGGTGGAGAAGGAGAGTCAGTGTGAGGAGAGGTTGGGTATTGTTCCTCCTTCAGGGGTCAGAGAACATTTGCCTCTTTGCAGCTTGGCACACATGGCACACTTCATATCTGACTGTCTGTACCAAGACCCTTGCGTAATCCACATTTTCAATAGCAACTTATACTGGTTGGCCACCTTTCTAGACCCACGGTCCAAGGACAAATTTCCTTCGCTGTTGCAGTCACCAAGGGGTTTCACAATGGAATCCTTCAAGAAGGCACCCTCAGACACCACTGCTAGCAGAGATACCAGCTCTGTGCAACAGCATGCATTAATGGGGAGAGATACGCCAAGCAAGTCCAAAAGAGGTGGTGGTAAAATGTCCTCAAACTGGGCCATCTGCAATGAACCGGCTCATCACCAAGGACTAGCTGGAACAGCAGCAATTAGAGTTGAGCGAAACAGGTCGACCAGATTCATATGTCACCGACTTATGGAAAAGTCGGGTTTCGCCGACCGAAACCCGACCACAGCGTGAAGTCGGCCATGCGGTCGGCAAAACGAGCGCCAAAGTCGAATTTCACAGAATGCTTGCACGTGACTTTTTTCAGCCACTGAGCAAGGACGTACACTGTGGGCAACGAGATGACATGTGCATCATCCGGGGAGAGAGAGAGATTTTGCGCACTTTAAAAAAGCGGTCCGGCATGTAGGTGTGTTTACTGTCCTCCACTCCCTGCCGACTTTGCTTCCCCATTGACTTGCATTGGGTTTCGTGTTTCAGTCGGACCTTCGACTGTTCCTGATAGTTGGCCGATTTCGTTCGACTCGACTTTTGAGAAAGTTGGGTTTCATGAAACTCGACTCGACTATAAAAAAGGCAAAGTCACTCATCTCTAGTAGCAATATCAAGGTGGGAGAAGTTGAACAAGATGGTCAATGACTATCTAAGTGACCATACCTGCGCCCTTCCGGATGCTTCTGTACCATTTAATTACTGGGCATCCAAGCTGCATGGTTGGCCTGACCTCTCCTTCTATGCCTTGGAGATGCTGGCCTGCCCTGCTGCTAGTGTGATGTCAGAGCGTGTTTTCAGTACCGCTGGGGCAATCATCACAGATACACGCACACAGTTGACTACAGAGAATGCAGACAGGCTGACTCTGATAAAATTTAACAAGGACTGGATTTCACAACAGTATTTAAGCCCACCAGATGACAGTATCCCAACCTAAAGTCACCCAACACATTTTTTTTTAAATTGGTAATCACATCCATCCCTTCCCATACAAGCCCCTTTTCTTCTTCTTACACATGTTTTGAAAACCTGCTTCTGACACATGTACCTCATGGTCAATAAGCTAAAAACAATGTTACGTTAATTAATATTGCCCATCGGAGGCACTTGTGATGAGAGTGAGACCCTTCTTCCTTCATCAACCATGGTATCATGCCCCTTGGGCTAATTTTTGGAGACACTATGGCTATGCCTGGACATTGGGCACTGCCACCTCTATGCTAGTAGTCCTAGCTTCATCATAATTGTTTGGCCCTTCAGACCTGTCTTGCTTCCTTCATCAATTATGATACAGCCCCTTCGGCTAATATTTGGAGTCACTATGGCTATGCCTGGACACTGGGCAGTCGCACAACAAGGACAGTAGTCCAAGCTTTATAATTGTGAATCCCTTGTGATGATGATGATGATGGGTGGCTTCTTCCTGCGTTAACCATAACACAGCCCCTAGGGCAGATTGCTCTCCTTACCCCACTTAAGATACTGTCACACTTAGCGATGTACCAGCGATCCCGACCAGCGATATGACGCGGTCAGGATCGCTGGTACATCGCTAAGTGGTCGCTAGTGAGCTGCCACACAGGCAGATCTCACCAGCGACATCGCTGGGGACGGGGGTCGCTACTTACCTGTCACATTAGGCGATCCTGCGTCCTCCCGCCCGGCTCCACGCTCGTCTCTCCACAGGAAGCGCCGCAGGAAGCTGACGACGAGAAGCGGTCCTGAACGTTCTCGCGCGATCAGCGATAACCAGCGGGGGAGCGGGTCGTAGGTAAAGGTACTGTCACACTTAGCGATGTACCAGAAATCCCGACCAGCGATATGACGCAGTCAGGATCGCTGGTACATTGCTAAGTGGTCACTAGTGAGCTGCCACACAGGCAGATCTCACCAGCAACATCGCTGGGGACGGGGGTCGCTACTTACCTGTCACACTAGGTGATCCTGCGTCCTCCCACCCGGCTCCACGCTCGTCACTCGTCTCTCCACAGGATGCGCTGCAGGAAGCTGATGACGAGAAGCGGTCCTGAATGTTCTCGAGCAATCAGCGATAACCAGCGGGGGAGCGGGTCGTAGGTAAGTATCAGACACAGCGATGTCGCTAGCAATATCGCTATAACGTCACAAGTTATAGTGATATTGCTAGCGATATCGCTTAGTGTGACAGTACCGTGTGACAGTACCTTTACACACTTAGCTGTCAGAAGACATTGACTATCATTGGACTCGCTGTTCGTACCAAATACCCAAGTATTAAGGTATACTCGGTACGAGTATAGCGAGTCCGAATACTTCAGTACTCACTCATCCCTAATACCAGTGCATCTATTTGCGTGAACTTTTTCCCGAACAAGATTTACTAGTATGCCTTATTTTGGGAAGGGATTAAAGACAGATGGACACCTGATCTTAATTCATAATATTATAAATATCCTAGTACAGGCTTAAACATTTTAGAGTCTGCAGGGGCAAAATGTATCCTCAATGTAATGCGAAGTAATATGTCACTGCTCTGTAAATAAATCTAATTATAATAAAGTATGTAACAAAGTAGAGCAATAAAGTCAACATATAATTATGTTTGATGTGAATAACCTTTTTGCACAGGACAAACCACATTTTTGCTTCTTGAAATATAAGTAAACCCAACAATGTGAGTCAGTTACCGGCATCCTCCACAGCTGACTCCTATTTTCATGGTTCTATACCATTAGAAGCAGATTGGTACAATCATCTGTTACTCATTTGAAAGTAACAAAAATTCTAAACGAGTATCATTTGTATCTTGGCATGTTAGACTTTTCAATGAATCATCAAAACACAGATGATTTAATAACCGGCCACCGCTCATATGTAGTGTGGCCGGGAGTAGAATAGCCAGGAGTAAAAAGAGACATTATCTGATGCAGTCACATGACCGCAGAAATCTGTCATGGGCTTATGACTCTAGGAGGAGATGTATATATTGACGACAGAAATGTTTGTTTTAAAAGCACAGTAAATAGAGTCATCGGTCACATGACCGAGTATGCCGGTGTTTGTGATCACCCTTACACAAAGTAGGGGCGTACCTATATTCTGAAAGAAACATGAGCTGGAACACTTTATGAATGAGATCACCTACCATGCAATTAGGTGGAGCTCTTAAATAGTAGAACAGATCTCAGTTATATGATTTAAATGAATCCAAGGGCATAAAAGAAAACCGTTTTAAAACATGAATTGATGTCTGATAGTCATAAAGTATTAAGGGCAGTATGTGCGATAGTATGTATATACAGGTGCATCTCACAACATTAGAATATCATCATAAAGTTAATTTATTTCAGTTCTTCAATACAAAAAGTGAAACTCATATATTATATAGAGTCATTACAAACAGAGTGATCTATTTCAAGTGCTTATTTTGGCAAATGTTGATGGTACCACCAGCAGTTTCCATATTGCGACACCCATCACTTGGGTATCCCAATATGGCGGTCGTCGAACTTCTGCCGCTTGGAATTCTGGTATCCAGAGACATCCGGATGGAACAGGATGTGAAGACATTGCAAGGTAAGTATATATTTGAATTTTTTCTTCTATGTAACACTTTTAGTTATATCGCACTAGCTTTTTATCCATTTACTTTATCTTTTTGCACTAAGTATATGACTTTTGCTCATTGATTCTATGTGTGTGTATATATTTTTTCATTTTCATGCCACATACTTTTTTGTGTCACAATGTGTGTCACTTTTTCACTTTGTTATGTTATCAAATCCCTGGGTGTGCGTCCATTTTGTATAATTGTACACTCTATTCATTGCATATTTTGGTCTGTTATTTTTAGCTGAATCTGTTTTTATCCGTAATTATGCAATAAATTAAATATTATTTTGGACTTCATGGTCGGTTTTTATTTATTTTTATTTTTTTGGGGGGGTTTTTTTTTTTTTGCTTGTCATTTGATAGTTGCTATGTATTTATGCATTTATACGTGTGTATTGCACATGTTTTTATTTATTCTATGTCTTGTCCATTGTTGTATAGGTCTTTTCCTTTTTTTTTTTTACTTTCTTCTTGCAAGGGAGTGACTCCACCAGTGATTTGAGGGCTTAGTTGTCTGCCTCTTTGATTATACACATGTGTGGAGTCCCTCTGCTGATTAGGAATGTTTATAATCATTTTGTGAACTGTTCTGTTTCATGTTTCTGAGGAAGAACCTGGTGTAAGGTTCGAAACGCGTCAGGCGTGGGGGGTCTGTTTTCCCCTTTATGGTTTTATCATGAAATTATGTGAATAAAACTTATCGTGGATTTTATCAAGTCTCCAGTGCCGGATCTTCCTTCTCTCTTCATGTCGGTTTTTAGTGCTTTTTCTTTTCGTTTATGTTGTTAACAGAATCGTTGTTCTCAAGATACCCATACTGTTAAGAGTTGTGATGGAGCACAAAGTTGCTGACTCCATCACTTACCCCAGGTGGCCACGGATAACATTAGAAATATTGGTCTTGTAGAAAATCTTCCTTTCCTCCATCCAGGGTAATGTTAGTAATATATCCCATCTGGTTCATGGGGACGGGAACAACATGGGCCTGAGTAATTTCAAATGGCAGGACTGAATTTCAGTCCCAGTCCATACCTGCTTACAGCCAACGAAAACCTAAAAGTCATCATCTCAGTAAATTAGAATACTTTAAAACACCAGCTTGAAAAATGACTGTAAAATCCGAATTGTGGGCCTACTGAAATGTATGTTCAGTAAATGCACTCAATACTTGGTCGGGGTTCTGCTTGCATCAATGTGGTTTGGCATGGAGGCCATCAGCCTGTAGCACTGCTGAGGTGTTATGGAAGCCCAGGTTGCTTTGATAGCAGCCTTCAGCTTGTCTGGGTCTGGTGTCTCTCATCTTCCTCTGACAATACCCCATAGATTCTCTACGGGGTTTAGGTCAGGCGAGTTTGCTGGCCAATCAAGCACAGTGATGCTGTTGTTTTTAAACCACGTATTTGTACTTTTAGCAGTGTAGACAGGTGCCAAGTCCTGTTGGAGAATGAAATTTCCATCTCCAAAAAGCTTGTCGCCAGAGGGGAAGCATGAAGTGCTCTAAAATTTCCTAGTAGACGGCTGTGCTAACTTTGGTCTTGATAAAACACAGTGGACCTACACCAGCAGATGACATGGCACAACAAACCATCACTGATTGTGGAAACTTCACACTAGACCCCAAGCTGCTTGGATTGTGTGTCTCTCCACTCTTCCTCCAGACTCTGGGACCTTGATTTCCAAATTAACTACAAAATTTACTTTCACCTGAAAACAACACCTTGGACCAATGAACAACAGTCCAGTTGTTTTTCTCCTTGGCCCAGGTAAGACACTTCTGGCATTGTCTATTGGTCATGAGTGGCTTGACACAAGGAATGCAACACTTGTAGCCCATGTTCTTGACACATCTGTGTGTAGTGGCTCTTGAAGCAATGACTCCAGCAGCAGTTCACTCCTTGTCAATCTCCCCCAAATTTTCGAATAGGTTTTTATTAACAATCCTTTCAAGGCTGCAGTTATCCCAGTTGCTTGTGCACCTTTTTTTTTACCACACTTTTTCCTTACACTCAACTTTCCATTAGTATGCTTGGATACAGCTCTTTGTGAACAGCCAGATTCTTTAGCAATGACCTTTTGTGGCTTACCCTCTTTGTGGAGTGTGTCAATGACTGCCTTTTGGACATCTGTCAAGTCAGCAGTCTCCCCCATGATTGTTGAGCCTACTGAAACAGACTAAGGGGCCATTTTAAATGCTTAGGAAGCTTTTCCAGGTGTTTTTTGTTAATTATTCTAATTTACTGAGATAATGACTTTTGGGTTTTCATTGGCTGTAAGCCATAATCATCAACATTAACAGAAATAAACACTTGAAATAGATCACTCTGTTTGTAATGACTCTATATAATAAATGAGTTTCATTTTTTGTATTGAAGAGCTGAAATAAATTAACTTTTTGATGTTCTAATTTTGTGAGAAGCACCAGTATATATATTTTTTTTCTCACAAAGTCCAAACAGCATAAACAGTAGAAAATAATTTTATTATAGAAAATAAAAAAAAATTTTTATAATCATGTGGCATATTCAATTAAAATTTTAGTGTTTTTTTTTGTTTTAATGGATTTTTTAGCTATACCCACATCTGTGTAAACATGAAGGCCATGCTTACCCTTTTATTGTCTACAAAGGGAAGCAAAAAGGAAATGAAATAGAAGCAGTAAGGTCATTCCAAGCTTAGCAAGCACTGCCTGACGCCTGATCTCCCACTCAGAAATATCTACCTAGTACCAGGTAAGAGATAGAAACTGAAGATTTTCTCATGTAAGATATGGGGAAAGCTATAAATTCTGCAAACTATGAGTCAAATGAATTGCTCATTGTCCTGGATTGGAGCCACTTTAAGACATAAACCCTGACACATCTGGCTGGAAATTTTGAATTCTGCACATGAACTTGATCTACTTGATTACTGACTCATAATAAATTTTAAATATTTATATGAGAAATGTGAATTATATTTTGATATCAAAATTCAAGATTTCTGGCTCTAGAGTTGCATACACTGAATGCTTAAGATAGTATTGTTCACACGGTGCATGCAATACCATGCACAAATAGCCACATCTAACACACTTACACAGGAGAACTTTTTATTTGATCAGGTTGATAGATAAGTCAAAACATAGACAGACAGATATGGAGAAAGATAAATATATAGAAAGCCATTTTGTACTATAGCCATTTGAGGAATTATTTTTTTGTTGACAATTAAGTTTTTTACATAACCATTTTTTCAGGAAATTATTGTTATTGACTAAGCTTCCTTTTTTGGGGGGGTGGAAGTTTGTTTGTTTCATAATGTTTATGTGCAGATTAAATAAAATGTTATATTTTATATGTGTTGCAAAGATTGAGGCAATATATTTAGGGATGAGCAAACGTGTTCCGTGATACTCGGTCAGCACTTGATTATCACAGTGCTTGGATGTATTCGTTACTCCATGAGTAATGGGCAGTGCTCCATGTAAAACTCAAATCCCAGCCTTGGGCAGTAGAGACGGAACACTTACCTCGAAGGCAGCAAGAGCTAACGTCCGTAACTATTGACGTTCCTCAAAATGGAGGGGCAGTATTGCTGGTATGCAGTGCGTGTGATCCCAGAAGGAAGGGAGCATGGTGAACCCTTCTTCAATAGGCCTGGGAGAGGCTATTTGAGGTGGCTCTCAAGACAGGGCTACTACCACACCCGAGAGTTCGTACTGTCCTTGGGGTTCTCCACCTCCTATTCGTGAGCAGCCAATTGTGCAGGTGACATGGGGCTGTTGCCCATTTCTATATGTAGGGAGCTTTGGCACTACATAAACCTGGTCACTTACAGCCTAGGCACCTTGGAATCAGGCTCCAGGAATCAGGTGGAGGCAGTCCACCCAACCTCAAGAGGAAGGAGAAGAAGTGGACACCAGAAGAGGAATAACGTATTACCCTGCTTATAATTTTTTCTGGCTTTGTTCTTTGTGCAAAGCCTTTATGAGTGTAGGAGTACAGCAAGTACATTTTTAAAATATTTGAATGTGGCCTGCCAGTTGTTGCATTTCAGGGGTGTATGGTGGACGACAGTCCGTCCTTATAATTTTTTCCTGGCTTTGTACTTTGTGTAAGGCCTTTATGAGTGTAGGAGAACAGTAAGTACACTTTTAAAAATTTGAATGAGGCCATATCCTGTTTGGAACACATGGACTCATTGTGTCCAATCAGAGTAAATGCGTGAACAAGGTAAAACCATAAAAACAATATTTCGAGATGGATAACCCGCTCAATACTTATGATGGAACATGAGGCAGTATCACCTATACGGTGAAGTGAAAAATGCTTGGAGGCTGACAAACATTTGGATGTAACTTTATTAGCTGCATCCAATCAATGGCGTAGGATGCGTTTTTTAACAGACCAGTAGTGCAGTCTATGTACTAGACACTGCAGATTTGGCATGTAATGTAATCAAATATACTATGTAAGACAAATTGCAATAAATGAAATTGTGTATTTTGTATGTTTTATTTGTAACTGATGAAGTAAAATGGGTTGAATTGGTAATATGTTGGCAGCAAGTACAAACTGCATGGCCACACTCAAAAAATCCTGTCATGTGTTTGTTTGGGGGAGTTATTGTCATTGACATAAAGTGTAGAGATGAGCAAACTTATTCAGAAAACGTTCGCCAACCTCAAATTCAGCACAAACGTAGCACATTTGGATTTGTGTTCAGTTTCCCGAGCATTTTTCTTCAAAGTCGGCAAAATTCGGTCACAGATAAATGATCACGTTTCCACTAATGCTTTTATTATGACTTTAGCTAGGATAGTGGTTCTGTATGATGAGCAGGGTTTTATGAAGGGAGGGGAATAGGTCAGAGAAGCGGCGGCGGAGAATATTTTTTTTTGTTAATTAACTTAATTTGTGTACATTTTGGCAGCCAATCAGTGAGCAGATACCATCCACAACATCCAGACACAAGGGCATCACATGTCCCTCTCCATATAAAAAGCAGACATGTTGCTTTGCTGGTGCCATTTTCTCAGTGTATCAGTGCAGAGAGGCTGCTCTTGCTGCTGCTGCAAGTTGTCATACTGTATAAATAGATATGATCCTGTCTTGCGTGACATCGAAATTCAAGCATCTAACTAGTTTGTGCTAATAGTGCTGTGCAAGCAGGAGTTCACATTTACCATTAAAAATCATTTGGACTAATACTGTGTTGTGGTCAGGAATCAGGAGGTCACAATTCCTAATTTCTAATCAAAATCGTTAGGGATATTATTGAGGTGCAGCAAGGAGGCCCCATTTGCTAATCAAAATTGTTAGGGCTAATATTGGAGTGATTGATGGCTGACAGGTTTGGGCCTACGGTTGTAAAACAGAGAGGAAGGGTACATAAAAGATGAGTGGAAAAAAGTGGAGTCAGGGTGGAAGGGGGAATAGGCTTGGCGTTCGATATGTACGTGGGTTAGGTGGTAATGTTACTGAAGGCTCTACTGAGCAAACACCATCTCATCCTATACAAACACAATTGACATCTATTACTGGATGAGCTACTTGACTTAAGGCCCCGTCACACATAGCGATCTCACTAGCGAGATCGCTGCTGAGTCACAAGTTTTGTGACACAACAGCGATCTCACCAGCGAGATCGCTGTGTGTGACAGCGATCAGCGACCGGTCCCCCTGCCGGTATCGCTGATCGCTCTGGGAAACCTCTAGACTTTTCTTTGGTCGCTGGTCTCCCGCTGGCCAGCACGCATCGCTGCGTGTGGCAGGCGGGAGACCAGCGATCTGCTGGTAACTAACGTACACATCGGGTATTGAAGGGACGCACGTCCCTTAGATACCCGATGTGTACATTAGTTACCAGCTCCCTGCATCAGCGCGCTGGTAACTAACGAACACAGCGATGCCGCGTGCTCGGCGTCGCTGTGCTGATCGCTGGTGAAGCTGTCTGTTTGACAGCTCACCAGCGATCATGTAGCGATTCACCAGTGATCCTGACACGTTGATATCGCTGTCGGGATCGTTGGTGAATCGCTATGTGTGACGGGGCCCTTACTCTTTTTGGCAGCCACAAAGGGGTACGCGTTGTAGATGAAGCTTCAGTGGATAGCAAGTATGGCATCGAGTGACCTTTACTCTTCTTCCTCCACCTTAACATTACACACAATACAATCCTCACAGGTGGCGACCGAATCACCCTTGTTTTCCCCATGTCACAACTCCTATGGGCAAGTCTGCAGAGCTGCAGAGGAGATTGACTCTCAGGGTGAGGAATGTAAGAACAAAGAGGATGACGATAAGGTTGTAGATCCCACATAGAGTGAACCCAGAGGTATTCATCTGAGTAGCTCAGCTGAGGAGGCAGAGGAGGAGGAAGACGAGGAGGTTATGTTGCGGCTTGCCACACAGACACGGAGTGATGCAAGCATGACAAGCAATGCATAGTCAGCCACAACTGTGGCTGTGGCCAACACCAGTCGAGAGTCTGCAGCTCACATGGATGGCAAGGGTTGCCCTAGCCTGGGCCCTTTTTTCAGACCACAAAGAATGACCCAATTCACACTGACAACTTTACAAAAAAAGACTCAGTAGAGGCAAAAATTGCAATAATTTAACTACTACATGCATGAACTGTCACATGCGCGATCTACATGCCTTAGTCTGGGAATCACACTGTGCCAAAATGTGGACTAGCGGGCCTTGTCAACTAGCCGCAGAACCTCCATTTGTTTACCCCCAACAGTCGGAGTGAGAGCTCATCAGCTGTTACAAAAATACAGATGCCTGCTGTTTTTGTTTCAATAAGCACACCACATCTTTCTCAATCCACCATAATATCTTCGCCTCACAGTCCAGCAGGTTGACCTGTTTTCTGTACTCCATTTCTCACCACAGCACCCAGCCCTCTGTCCTGCAGTTGTGGTCAAGTAAAAGAATGTTTTCTCCCACACATGCCAAATATAAGAGCTTTAACTCAACCATCTCCAATCTGTTTTCCACAGAAATACTGCCTTGACGCCTAGTGGATACAGACGGTAACCGAAAGTTGATGGCTGTCGTAGTCCTACAGTACCAGTTGCCCAATCGCCATTACTTCTCTAAGAAAGTTGTGCCTGTCGCTTCATCAGCATGTTGCAGACAAAATGGCCTGTTCCCTGAAAATTGCATCCCTCTTTTCAACTAGTATTATTCAATTTAATGGTATTATTCGTCTTTAATTTCAATTTATTGGTAAAAACACACATTGGCTATTGTGCTTTTAATGAGATTGTAAAATTTGTATTTTACATTCAGATGCTGAATTGAAATACCTCATCTCAAATTGGACATTGCAATTGATACTTTCTTGGGTATGTGCTTTAAAACGGTTAATTAAGAACACAGCATGTCGATGCTGTACTTGGCATGGTAATTTTGCATATTTTTTAGTAGTAACGTATGTTCATTAGATATCCACTTTATGCATACTAGTGATCATTATAAGGATTAGCGCAACAAACTATGTCTTTTATCTTTCTGTTTGGCTTATTCCTTGGATTTCACACACAGAATCCTAAGTTTGCCTGCTGCTCTGCATCTTTAGTTTGTGCTTTTCCTTTATCGCTGAGGATGCTAGTGTTATTCTTTCATCTTATTGTTTATTGATTTTATATTTTCATGTGAGTAGTTCATGGATACTTTGTATCCATCTATAGGCAATATAAATCTTTATGAAAGTCTTTTGCAGTCAAACAGGGGTTCTGACTTGCCTCTCTAGCAATCCTACGAGCAGCTCTCACTTAAATTTGCTTGGTCTTCCAGACCTTATCTTGACCTCCACTTTGGTATCTTCGTATAGCCTTCTCCTGCTTTGTGGGCCTCCACCACTTTCATTTTCAAAGTCCTACGCAGCTGCTTTGAAGAACCCATGGATACAGTTTTGGACACAAGGTTAGAGGAGTCTGAGTTTTTATAAAGCTGGGAAATTTGAATCACCTGGAATTTCCTAACGATGATAGTGAACAAGCCATGACGCTTACAGGCTAATTAAGATCTAAAACCTTTGACTAAGTTATCTGAGAACACAAATCTCCAGGGAGTCTCCAAACTTTGACAATGGTCCATTTCCATTTTTGTAATAATTAAAATTTAAAAAATTACATTTTTTTTTGCCTAAAACACAAAGGGAATGTGTAATTTTTAATTTTAGGTATTTTAGTGACTATTTCATCTTCAACTTGCTTAAAGGAAACCTGTCACCAGGTTTGGCCAATATAAGTTACGGCCCTCACCTTTCAGGGCTGATATACAGCATTCTATAATGCTGTATATCTGCCCCAACCTGACCTGTAAGAGAAGAAAAAGAACTTTTATTATATTCACCCGGGGGGCGGTCCGGTCCGAGGGATGTCGCAGGTCTTGGTCCGGCGCCTCTCATCTTCTTGCGATGCCGCCCTCCTGTCATCCACACAGACTCCTCAGCACCGCACTCCTGCACATGCGTACTTCTCTGCCCTGTTGAGGGAAGAGCATAGTACTGCAGGGCGCAGGTGCCATGGCTCTTTGACCTTTTCTGGCACCTGTCAGATATAGAATGCTGTATATCAGGCTGAAAGGTGATGGCCGTTACTTATATCGACCAAAACTGATGACAGGTTCGCTTTAACTGTTGACAATAAAAGCCACTATATTTGAAATATAAATGTTTTTTCTTTTAAAATACTATTATGTTCACACTGATACAAGATCCATGCATCGCTATGTTTTATAACCATTGAGTTAATGCCAGTACTGCTAACATTGATGTCTGATGTATCAATCCAAGACAATTCTCTTGTCTCAGTACAGCACAATGCACTTGTCTTTGAAGCAATGTGTTGACAGTCAATACGTGAACACTGACATCAGACACTCAAGAGAGTCATCCAGTAAGGCTGTCATGCTCTAGGCAGATTAATAAAAAATGCTCAAGGCCACAAACCCTAACTGCCTGGGGACATCATTTAGCACCTGTTCATAGCTGAATGAGCATGAGCTCAACCTTCTAAACTCTGAATCATTGCTGTTAGAAGTCATGTCACAAAACATCACAAAATAACGAGTCTCTTAAAACACTTAGCAGCTAAAACAACCAAGTGCTAAGAATAAATGATTTTGAAACTCAAACCAAAGCCAAAATTCGCAAAAAAACAAATCTAGTTCAAAATCCCAACCCAATTCTAGATTGTTTAAAATGGTAAAAATCGACTTTTAGATTTGTAAAAATTTAAATCTTTATGATATAAATATAAAATATATATACTACATGATTAAATTGCTCTTGCTTTTCATGCACTCAAAGTCAAATCAACTTCCTTCTGATATCTCCGTCGATGGGGAAAAATGCAAAGTTCTACATCTTGACAATAAAAATGAAAAAAAGCATATACAGAATGGGACGAATTGGGCTAAGTAACAGCACATGTGAAAAAGATCCAATGTAATTTTCACTGCGCTTGCTCTGCAAAAAGCTACAATAAATATGTATCTAAAAAAACGTTGCACCAAAAGGGTACCACAAATATACCAGACCCTGTCCCTGCCAGGTGGCAAATGGTTAAATAACATACAGTGGCTGTGCCCCGGGAACGGGAACGCTATGCAGACTGGCCCCTCACCGCTAGCAGCAGAAAGTGGTGAGATATAATCTCGGCTGATAAGGATGAAAGGTGTAGTAATTAGGTTCTGCTGGGTAACCTGATGAAGAGGGACCGCGTCCCTCGAAACGCGTTGTTCGGATTGACCCTGAGCACCACCCGTCCAGCACGGCGGCTGGTCACGTGACGTCACGCCCCCGGCTTTTTTGTGCTTTGCGGTGTGTTGACGGCGGTGCTTCGGCCAAGCCTGTCGTCAGCCTCTGCTCCTTCCCAGCTCCCTGCCTGCACTCCCCACGTACTGTCAGCACACCGATCTTCAGCAGTACACTGGAAGTTTTTGGTGTCTTCAGAATTTATGGCTTCCTAACTGACCACCCGGCTATTGGGCCCCATAACTAAACAAGTAAGTGCCTTACTTTACTACTGTCTATTAACAATAGCAGTTTGCATATCCAAACAACTTTTTGTGGCGCCTAATTGAATCAGCAGAACCTAATTACTACACCTTTCATCCTTATCAGCGGAGATTATATCTCACCACTTTCTGCTGGTAGCGGTGAGGGGCCAGTCTGCATAGCGTTCCAGGGGCACAGCCACTGTATGTTATTTAACCATTTGCCACCTGGCAGGGACAGGGTCTGGTATATTTGTGGTACCCTTTTGGTGCAACGTTTTTCTAGATACATATTTATTGTAGCTTTTTGCAGAGCAAGCGCAGTGAAATTTATATTGGATCCTTTATTGCTGTTCATATAACAGGACTCGCACAGTGCCTGTCTTCACTTGCAGCTTCTTCATTAGGTGCATCTGTAGAACGAGCGCCAGTGTGTATAATTGTTTGCTGTATACATGTGAAAAAGACTTGGGTAAACTAATAGATCACAGACTGAATATGAGTCAACAGTGTGATGCAGCAGCAAAAAAGGCAAATGCAATTCTAGGATGTATTAACAGAAGCATACAGTCTAGATCACGTGAAGTCATTATTGCCCTCTACTCCTCTTTGGTCAGACCTCATCTGGAATACTGTGTCCATTTTTGGGTGCCACATTTTAAAAAAGACATCAACAAACTGGAGCAAGTTCAGAAAAGAGCGACCAGAATGGTGACCGGTCTGCAAACTCTGTCTTATGAGGAAAGGTTGCAGGATTTGGGAATGTTTAGCTTGCAGAAGAGAAGACTGAGAAGAGACTTAATAACTGTCTACAAATATCTAAAGGGCTGTCACACTGTAGAAGGATCATCTTTAATATGATTTGCACAAGGAAAGACTAGAAGCAATGGGATGAAACTGAATGGGAGGAGACACAGATTAGATATTAGAAAAAACTTTTTGACAGTTAGAGTGATCAATGAGTGGAACAGGCTGCCACGAGAGGTGGTGAGTTCTCCTTCAATAGAAGTCTTCAAACAGAGGCTGGACAGACATCTGTCTGGGATGATTTAGAGAATCCTGCTTTGAGCAGGGGGTTGGACCAGATGGCCCAGGAGGTCCCTTCCAACTCTACGATTCTATGATTCTCTGCAATTCTGGCAGATAATAAATATAATGTTATAGTATTAGACCATTGTTTTAAAGAGAATCTGTCTGCAGGGTTTTTCTGTTTAATCTGAGAGCACCATGATGTAAGGGCAGAGACCTTGATTCCAGTGATGTGTCACTTACTGGGCTGTGTTTTGCTGTTTCAATACAATCAGTGCTATATCTGCAAGAGATTATCACTACAGGACAACTGTCCTCATGTCTGCTAGTCTAGCCCAGCCCCCACCACTGATTGGCTGCTATCTGTCGCTATACATTGTACAATGAAAGCTGCCAATCAGTGGTGTAGGTGGGGTTATACACAGCTCAACAACTGAGCTCTGCTAGATCTGCAGCAGAGAGAATGATTATTCTATCGCAACTGCACCCAGTAAAGTGATAAGTGATACATTGCTGGAATGAGGCTCTATAACCTTACCTCGTGCTGCAGTCAGATTACATAGCAAAAACCTGCTGACAGATTTCCTTTGAGATTGTGATGTACTCTGTCTTTACCATAGATTGTCATCAAGAATTATCATCTGTAACTATTTCAACAAAAGGAAATCTGTGTGAATAAGGAATAATGCACTCACAATGCTGCATGCATAGCCCTGCAATGATATACTGGTCTATAAAATACTAACCCATGAAAACCACAACAAGTGTGTATTATGCACCAGTAGGCATTTAACCCCTTACCTACAATGGACGTAATATTCCGTCCATGTGACCCTGGACCTAATTACCATGGATGGAATATTACGTCCCAGCGATCAGCGGCGCCCACATGGTGAGCGCCGCTGATCACGGCCGGGTGTCAGCTGATTATCACAGCTGACACCCGGCACAATGTGTCAGGGGCGGTCACAGACCGCCCCCGACACGTTAGCCCCTTGTACACCGCGATCAAACGCGATTGCGGTGTACCGGGGGTTAAAGGGAAGCATCGGCAGGGAGGGGGCTCCCTCCGTGCTTCCCTGAGCCCCCCACAGCAGCGCAATGTGCAGTGCTGCTGCAAGGGGC
Organism: Dendrobates tinctorius; assembly: GCF_039654945.1. Taxonomy (NCBI): domain Eukaryota; kingdom Metazoa; phylum Chordata; class Amphibia; order Anura; family Dendrobatidae; genus Dendrobates; species Dendrobates tinctorius. The sequence continues at coordinate 64,389,582 of NW_027361679.1, forward strand.
TCTTTCCCTACAGGCCCCCGGATCCAAGATGGAGACAGGGGCCTTTGGGGGCATGTATCGAGCTGACTTCCTCACTGCCTGCAAAGCGCAGGCATGAGGAAGTCTGCAGCACTGCCTGTGACAGATTGCTGATCTGTCACAGTGATGTGACAGATCAGCGATCTGTCACAGGACAGTGATGTCCCACCTGGGACAAGGTAATAAAGTAAAAAAAAAGTGTTAAAAATAAATTTAAAAAAATCGCTAAATAAATTAGTAAAAAAAAAAAAAATATTCCCAAATAAATCCATTTTTTCAAAATAAAAAAAAACAAAAAAACAATAAAAGTACACATATTTGGTATCGCCGCGTCCGTAGCGACCCACCCTATAAAACTGTCCCATTAGTTAACCCCTTTAGCGAACCCCTTAAAAAATAAAAATAAAAAACGAAGCAAAAAATAATGATTTATTATCATACCACTGAACAAAAAGTGCAATAACGCGCGATCAAAAAGACGCATATAAATATCCATGGTACCGCTGAAAACGTCATCTTGTCCCGCAAAAAACGAGCCACCATACAGCATCATCCGCAAAAAAATTAAAAAGTTATAGCTCGCAGAATAAAGCAATACAAAAATAATTATTTTTTATATAAAATTGTTTTCATTGCAAAAAACCGACAAAACATAAAAAAAGACCTCAATGAGGTATCACTGTAACCGTACTGACCCGAAGAATAAAACTGCTTTATCAATTTTACCGCACGCGGAACGGTGTAAACGCACCCCCCCAAAAGAAATTCATGAAACGCTGGTTTTAGTTCATTCTGCGTCCCAAAAATCGGAATAAAAAGCGATCAAAAAATGTCACGTGCCCGAAAATGGTACCAATAAAAACGTCAACTCGTCCCGCAAAAAATAAGACCTCACATGACTCAGTGGGTCAAAATACGGAAAAATTATAGCTCTCAATATGTGGTGATGCAAAAACTATTTATACAATAAAAAGCGTCTTTTAGCGTGTGACAGCTGCCAGACATAAAAACCCGCTATAAATAGTAAATCAAACCCCCCGTTATCACCCCCTTAGTTAGGGAAAAATAATAAAACTAAAAGAAAATGTATTTATTTCCATTTTCCCATTAGGGTTAGGGCTAGGGTTAGGGTTAGGGCTAGGGTTAGGGCTAGGGTTAGGGCTAGGGTTAGGGCTAGGGGTGTGTTGGGGTTAGGGTTTCCACTGTTTGGGCACATCAGGTGCTCTCCAAATGCAACATGGCGTCTGATCTCAATTCCAGCCAATTCTGCGTTGAAAAAGTCAAATGGTGGTCCTTCCCTTCCAAGCTCTGCCATGCGCCCAAACAGTGTTTTACCCCCACATATGGGGTATCAGCCTACTCAGGACAAATTATGAAACAACTTTTGGGGTCCAATTTCGCCTGTTACCCTTAGGAAAATAAAAAATTGGGGGCAAAAATATCATTTTTGCGGAAAAAAATGATTTTTTTATTTTCACGCCCAGGCGTTATAAACTTCTGTGAAGCACTTGGGGGTTCAAAGTGCTCACCACACATCTAGATAAGTTCCGTGGGGGGTCTAGTTTCCAAAATGGGGTCACTTGTGGGGAGTTTCAATAGTTTAGGTACATCAGGGGCTCTCCAAACGCACATGACACCCGCAGACCAATCCATCAAAGTCTGCATTCCAAAACGTCACTACTTCCCTTCCGAGCCCCGACGTGTACCCATACAGTAGTTTTCTCCCACATATGAGGTATCAGCGTACTCAGGACAAATTGGACAACAACTTTTGGGGTCCAATTTCTCCTGTTACCCTTGGGAAAATAAAAAAAATGGGGACTAAAAGATGATGTTTGTGGAAAAAATACGATTTTTTTATTTTCACGCCCGGGCGTTATAAACTTCTGTGAAGCACTGGGGGGTTCAAAGTGCTCACCACACATCTAGATAAGTTCCTTGGGGGGTCTAGTTTCCAAAATGGTGTCATTTGTGGGGGGTTTCTACTGTTTTGGTATATCAGGGGCTTTCCAAACGCGACATGGTGTCCGATCTCAATTCCAGCCAAAAACGTCAAATGGTGCTGCTTCCCTTCCGAGCTCTGCCATGCGCCCAAATAGTGGTTTACCCCACATGTGGGGTATCAGCGCACTCAGGATAAATTGCACAATATCTTTTAGGGTCCTGTTGCTCTTGAAAAAATAAGAATTGAGGGTGAAAAGATCATTTTTGTGGAAAAAATATGATTTTTTAATTGTACGGCTGTATGTTATAAACTTCTGTGAAGCCCTTGGGGGTTCAAAGTGCTCACCACACATCTAGATAAGTTCCTTGGGGGGGTCTAGATTCCAAAATGGTGTCATTTGTGGGGGGTTTCCACTGTTTTGGTACATCAGGGGTTTTCCAATCGCGACATGGTGTCCGATCTCAATTCTAGCCAAAAACGTCAAATGGCGCTGCTTCCCTTCCGAGCTCTGCTATGCGCCCAAATTAGTCATTTACACTCACATATGGGGTATCAGCGTACTCAGGACAAATTGCACAATAACTTTTAGGGTCCTGTTACCCTTGGAAAAATAAAAATTGGGGGTGATAAGATCATTTTTGTGGAAAAAATATGATTTTTTTAATTGTACCGCTGTACGTTATAAACTTCTGTGAAGCCCTTGTGGGTTCAAAGTTCTCACCACATATCTAGATAAATTCCTTGGGGGGGCTAGTTTCCAAAATGGGGTCACTTGGGGGCGTTTCCACTGTTTAGGTACATCAGGGGCTCTCCAAACGCGACATGGCGTCCAATCTGAATTCCAGCCAATTTTGCATTGAAAAAGTCAAACGGCGCTCCTTCCCTACTGAGGTCTGCCATGCGCCGAAACAGTGGTTCCCCCCCACATATCAGGTATCAGCGTACTCAGGACAAATTGCACATTAACTATTGCTGTCCAACTTCTCCTGTTACCCTTGGTAAAATAAAGAAAATTGAACCTGAAGTATTTTTTTTGTGAAAAAAAGTTAAATGTTCATTTTTTTTTAAATATTCAAAAAATTCCTGTGACGCACCTAAAGGGTTAATAAACTTCTTGAATGTGGTTTTAAGCACCATAAGGGGTGCAGTTTTTAGAATGGTGTCACTTTTGGGTATTTTCTATCATATAGACCCTTCAAAGTGGCTTCAAATGTGATGTGGTCCCTAAAAATAAAATGGTGTTGCAAAAATGAGAAATCGCTGGTCAATTTTTAACCCTTATAACTTCCTAACAAAAAAAAATTTTGGTTCCAAAATTGTGCTGATGTAAAGTAAACATGTGGGAAATGTTATTTATTAAGTTTTTTGTGTGCCGTATCACTGTGATTTAAGGGCATAAAAATTCAAAGTTGGAAAATTGCAAAATTTTCAAAATTTTCGCCAAATTTCCGTTTTTTTCACAAATTAACGCAAGTTATTTGAATGAAATTTTACCACTAACATGAAGTACAATATGTCACGAGAAAACAATGTCAGAATCACCGGGATCCATGGAAGCGTTTCAGAGTTATGACCTCATAAAGGGACAGTGGTCAGAATTGTAAAAATTGGCACGGGAGTTAACGTGCAAACCACCCTTGGTAGTGAAGGGGTTAACATGCTGCCTTATAGGAAAAATATTTCAGCATTAATAATCAGTGTATGTGCACACAGCATCTTCTACAAGTTGACTCCGACTGATGCACACCACCACTCCATTCACTGTCAATGAAACTGCAATAGATAGTGTAGTTAGCACCTAGCCTTCTATGGGTGTCCATAAGTATGGGGTGTTCCCCATACTTAGTATGTTTAACACGTCCCTTTCAGGAGTGATAACTTGGGAGCTTTGTACAACTCCTTTATGGATGTAATCTATTTTGGCCACTTTGGTTTTTTTGCTGTGCTTTTTTCTGCAGTCAAAACCTATTCTCTTGGTAATGAAAAAAGCTGCAGCCAAAATGCAGGTTTTGCTACCTTTTTGCTGCTTTTCCTGCTGCATTTTTCAGAATCCCAAAGTTAAGCTTTGCTTCCACCTTGCAAGCATAAACAATACAATGTGTTAGGCCGCCAAATCAAGATGTATGTGAAAATCTACTGCCTTGTTATCCTGCAACAACTTTAATGGTATAGAACAGGGGTCCGCAACCTGTTGCTCGGGAGCCACATGTGGCTCGCTGTCCCATGAATTGTGCGTCACGGCTGTCTGCCAACTTGGTGCAGTAGCTCCAGGTCTAGCAAACAGGTATGAGGAGCACATCTCAAAATTGTGAATTTTGTGAGTAGCCCTGCACAGAAGAGCAGATCTGGTTGCACATGTACTGGTTTTAGAGGTTTCAATTTAATTTAAGTATGGTACCCTGGAGGCAGGATGATACTACCTGTGTGAGGTGGTGCCTGAAGATGGATGTGACAGTGTGTTGGGAGTGCTGGATGGGAGCGAACTGAATGGAGGAATTGTGGGGACCACTGGATCTTGTTATACTGCTTTGAGGGGATTTCTGTGGAAAAGCTTTGGTTATCATTATACCTGTAATGGGGGCTCTGTTTGCCACTACTGTGAGGGGGGAGGGAGCTGAATGTGACTCGCGACCCTCTCTCAGAGCTGAATGTAGCTCTCTAGGTCAGAATGGTTGGGGACCACTGGTATAGAACACAGAATTCTGCTTGCTTAATCCTTGCTATAATTCATCTGTTGCAGTGTACTCAATACTCACTGCTGTATATCCAAGGCTGGGGTCACTGTAGATATTATCTTGGTAAAGGTGATATAGCATAGCGATAGAGCCAGGACTAGAGTATTTGATCATCTATCCACCCCCTGGTGTGTTGGAGCAGCTGCTAAATTATCTCAAGCCAGCTCCCACAATCCCTCTCTCCTGACTCTGTAACGTGGCCTATAAATTTAAAAGCATTCTAAGGGGTGCACGCAATGTGGGGAGCATGCATGCATCCCCTCACCAAAGCATCCCAGCAGCTAAGTATCAAGAAGAAGCAGTTAATCCATGGCAGTTAGTCAGGGCAGGAGACAGGTAACCCACACTTTGCTCTCCCTTTTAGCCAGGTGCTTTATTTCTATCCTCCTGTGTTCCCTTGCCATCCACATTCACCGCCCCATCCCCCTCCATCACGACTCATACACATCAGCCCCTCTATACTTCCCTTTCCCATGTACAGCTCCCATACACTTCTCACCTTTCTGAAAAACCTCAGTCCATCTTGCCCAAACACATTGCACAAAAAACTTCTTACAATTCCAATAACTACTTGCTCTTTATCTTCCTACACCTACTGATTTCAGGGGACATCTCCCCCAACCCTGGTCCACCATCCCCCAACCTCAACCCCCACGCTACCTCACATCAAAACTTTACTAACCTTATTAATATTAGTTGCACTCCTTCATCTCCTTCTTTCAATTATGCCCTCTGGAATCCATGGTCTGAATGTAGCAAACTTCCTTTCCTGCACAATTACATTCTGAACAACTCTCTTAATCTCTTGGCCCTCACGGAAACCTGGATTCAGGATTCTAACACTGTCTCCCCTGCTGCCATTTCCCATGGTGGCTTACAATTCTCCCATTCCCCGAGATCCACCTTCAGACTTGGTGGTGGAGTCAGCATACTTCTGTCCCCACAATGCATTTTCCAGGTCATCCCCTGAGTTCCATCACTCTCATTCCCTTCTTTTGAGGTCCACACCATCAGGCTCTTCCGTCCCCTCTCCCTCAGAGTAGCGGTCATATACTGGCCCCCAGGCTCACCCACCCCACTTCCTTGACCATTTCTCTGCATGACTGCCGCACTTCATGTCCTCTGAACTCCCAACCCATATCCGCATTAACATCCCCACTTCCACATTTGCATCCCAGCTTCTATTACTAACCAATTCTCTCGGCCTCTCACAGCTCTCAACCTCTGAAACACACAAAGACGGTAACACACTTGACCTCGTCTTTGTTCGGCTCTGTTCAATCTTCCACTTAGATAACTCACAGCTTCCCCTCTCTGACCAGAACATTCTCTCCTTCATGCTCACAAATCCTCGCCCATCCCAGCACACTCATACCTACCACATATTCAGAAATCTACAAGCCATTAACCCTCATACACTTTCAGACTCCCTACACTCATCACTGTCCCCAATCTCCTCTGTTACCTGTCCTGATCTGGCTGTACATCACTACAACAACACTCTTAGAAGCACCCTTGACCACGTAGCTCCCCTCATCTTCAGAACCTCGAAGCACAGAGTAAAGCAGCCCTGGCTCACATTGCAAACTCAATTTCTCCAGTGATGCTCTAGGAGTGCTGAACTCTTATGGAGGTAAACTTGCACACCAGAAGACTTCACCCACTTCAAGTTTATGTTAAGAACCTATAACTGTTCCCTTCACCTCGCCAAACAGATGTACTTCACCACCCTGATCTCCTCACTATCCAACAAACCCAAGAAACTTTTTGACACCTTTCACTCCCTCCTCAGGCCAAAAGCACAAGCCTCCCACTTTATAGAGAAAATAGATAATATCCATCAGGAAATCTGCTCCCAGACACCAGGAGTCATGACACACATCCCGCCATGCATTTCCCCTGGCTCACTCTCTACTTCTGATCCCATCACAGAAGTCTCCAGGCTCCTCTCTTCTTGTCGTCCGACTACATGCACTACTGACCCCATTTCCTCACATCTCCTCCAGTCTCTCTCGCCAGTCGTCACAACTCACCTAACTACAATCTTTAATCCCTCCCTCTGCTCGGGCATTTTCCCCTCCTTCTTCAAACACTCTATCATTACACCATTATTAAAGTCCAGCTTCCGCCCCCTACATTCGTCAGAAACTGACCAATGATCTACTGAAAGCAAAATGTAACGGTGACCACTCTCTGCTCTTTCTTCTTGACCTTTCTGCAGCTTTCGACACTGTTGACCACCGTCTCCTACTCTCTAGGCTCCAGTCACTAGGCATTAAGGACACTGCCCTCTCCTGGTTCTCTTCCTATCTTTCTGACTGCTCCTTCAGTGTTTTGTTCAGTAGCTCCACTTCATCTCCTCTTCCTCGCACTGTTGGGGTACCTCAGGGCTCAGTCCTTGGCCCCCTTCTCTTCTCTATCTACACGGACCAATTGGACAGACCATCAGCAGATTTGGGTTTCAGTACCATCTTTATGCTGATGACACACAACTATACACATCATCCCATGACCTTACCCCGCTGTACTACAGAACGCCAGTGACTGTCTGCAGTCTCCAACATCATGCCCGCTCTCTATTTGAAACTCAACCTTTCCAAAACTGAACTTCTTCTGGTCCCGCTGTTTACTAACTTCCATAAATCTGATATTTCTCTCTCCATGGATGGCACCATAATTACACCCCGGCAGCAGGCACGCTGTCTGGGTGTTATGTTTGACACCAATCTCTCCTTCACCTCCCATATACAATCTCTTGTCCACTCTTGCCGCTTACACCTAAAGAACATCTCTAGAATCCGCCCTTTTCTCACCATGGAGACAACAAAAACCCTCACTGTCACCCTGACTCACTCCCACCTGGACTACTGTAATGCTCTATTAATTGGTCTCCCCTTCACTCGACTTTCCCCTCTCCAGTCAATCCTTGATACAGCAGCCAGGGTTGTCCATTTGGCTAATCGGTACTCGGACGTGTCCACTCTTCACCAGTCATTACACTGGCAGCCCATTCATTATAGGATCCAATTCAAAGTGCTTGTTCTCACCCACAAACTCTCAACAGTGTGGCTTCCCTACATCTCCTCCCTCATTTCTGTCTATCGACCTAACCAATCGTTGCGCTCTGCAAACGACTTTTGACTAACCTGTGCACTCCCAACTCAAAGACTTCTCCCGTATTACGCCAATCCTCTGGAATGCTCTACCCCAAGAAATTAGGACCAGCCACAACTTGCACAGTTTTAGGCACTCCCTCAAAACACATTTGTTCAGAACAGCCTATCACGTTCCCTAATCAAAGTTACTTTATGTGTAAGTGTGTGCGTAGCCCATTCACTATCTCTATCTATCCTCTACTCCCTCAAGATGGCTGGACTATCATTGTAAATACACACTTGTACTTTGTATCTCCCCCACCTCATTGTAGATTGTAAGCTCTCATGAGCAGTGTCGTTTTATTTTGCTTTAATTATTGTAGTATTGTTAACATTGTTACTGTTGTGCTTGAAACTGTTAAACTATAAAGTGCTGCGGAATATGTTGGCGCTATATAAAGATTATTATTATTACATAAACATTTTTGAAAAAAGGGCAATTTGATCAAATTATTTAGGGGAAAATTTCCCTTAATGTCTGAAAAAATTGTGACTATTTTGAATAAAATAAATGTATTCATGTATAAAGTGCCGCTCTGAACTAAGGTTACATCATGAATTTATGAAAAAATTCACAATTCACAATTATAGACTGAGGATGTACAGAGTTGTCATTTGCAGGTCACAGTGCGTCTGCGCGCTCTGATTGGTGCGACTGATGTCATCATTGATTTCACCAATCAGAGCTGTCCCTGGTGATGCCGGCAATGCCAGGCACCAGTCTATGATCAGTGCTCTTTCAGCACCAATCCTAGGCTGTACATCGGTGTTTCAGGCAATATGATAGCAAAACAATGACAACGCTGCAACTGGCTGTTCAGAATTGGACAGCCAATCACAGGGATCGTAGCTGCTGGGGATCGTCACCACTCCCTGGGATGACAACACCATGTACCCAGAGGTAAGATGGCACTGGAATTTTAATGTCGGCACCGCGACTGCAGTCACGCTGCTGCATTAGAGATATGACATATCCTTATGTCCAAGATCGTTAAGAACCAGATGGACCTGGATTTAGGGATACATATAAGGTAAAGCAGTTAAATACTTAATACATTGGTTGGGTATTGAGTTGGTTTGGCATTGTTTACTTTCCCACATTGGTATGGCATAGTTTAACTAACATTAATAGGGCATTGAGCTGGTAGGGCATTGTTTACCTAAAACATTGGTAGGGTATTGAGTTGTTCAGGCATTGTTTACTTTCCCATATATCACAAAACTAATTAAATTGTATTAATACTAAAATATATGCTCATGTGATAGATAGCAAGAAATTAAGTTTTAAAAAAGTTGCATTTTTGCACCTACTCGCTGCTTTGGTGAAAAAACGCTGCAATGATGCTGCAAAAGCACTGAAAGAATTGACATGGTGCAGTTTCAAAAAATGCAGTTTTTCAATTCAGTCAGGAAAAAACAAATTAGCATATGCATGAGATTTTTGATATCTCATAAATTTTGCTGGTGCTGTACAAAGCAGCTTTTAATTTGCATAAAAAAGCACCAAAAAAACACCAAAAATATGCAATGTGTGAGCACAGCATTACAATACACATACCACATTTTTAGAAATATAACATGCATTTTTTTTCCCAAAAACTGGGGCGGGGGGAGAGGAGTGTGTCTTATAATGCGAATGTAGCTTACCGGCTGCGGTGGAGCGGGGTTACAGTGTCGCTACTGTAGGAAGTGATGCTGTTTGACAGTGCGGGGACTCCGCAGAGATTTTATGAAGGCCTGGAGCCCCTTACTTTCCTTTATTTTCAATGCGGTGGAATTCAGGAAAATGGCCGCCTCCGGCAGCACATGTGCAAATTTAAATCACGGTGCCAAAATCTCAATCCGCACATGCGCCACCGGAGGTGGCCATTTTCACAAAGTAATCCGCATTGAAAACCATGGTGAGTCCCGGGGTCCGGTCTTTCATAAAATGTCGGTAGAGCCCGGCCGAATACCCCCTTCTACCAGCCAAAGACCTAAAGCATCTCAACAAAGCATCCCCACCCCCCGCAGTGTTGCACCACTGAACACCCCCTACTGAGAGCCTGGGGCCCACAGCATCGCCCCATTCCTGCCTCCACTGTCTCCGCTAGCTTCCTGCAGCAGCAACCCTGCCTTCTGGGACCTTGGTCCATCACAGCCGACATCCCCGGTAAGCTACCGTAAAAGTGGACTATAAGACGCACCATTTTATTAAAAAAGAAATTTTACCTATTTCCCTCCACAAAATTTGGGGTGCGTCTTAAAATCCAGTGCATCTTATAATCCGCAAAATACAGTGATTGTATTAAGCTTTATTTTTTGCAAGTTGTTGTCTTGAATAACACCATTTTGAGATAAATATAATGTTTTAAGAAAAACTTATTAATTTTTTTAAGGTAATGGGTTAATTTGAGGAAAAAGCAATTCTAATATTTCTATTTTTTTTCATATTTGTCTTTATCAGAGTTCACCATACAGTATGAATGTTAACTTAATCACACTTAATCAATATGATCATGTGGCTACCAAATGTATTTATTTGAATAGTCTCTGTATTGTGAGGGTCTTAATATTTTGAGAACAGTAACTTTTTAATTTTAAATAAAAGGAGCTATCTGAGTACTTTTTTTTGAGGGGTAAGTTGCCATTTTTTTAAAAACTTATCATGAGGTGAATATGACCTTTTATCATGAGGTGAATATGTTCGGAGTTGAGAGAGAAGAGAGTCTCTATGGGGGTAACTTTTCTTTCTTTGGCAGCCCCCTATCCCTTACTACAACCATTTTACAGCCATTTTACAGTCCAAGGTTTTGGTCCCCATTAACTTCTATGGGGTTTGTGTTCAAGTAGAGTTCTGGTACACAAACCAAACTCTGTACTTAAGTTATGTCGATTCCGACTAATCCAAACACTCACGGGTCCGCTAATCCTTATATTTAACCTTTCGCTGGCCCTCTGTGGTTTAACCAGTTCAGCGGGCCGCCATTTTGCTGAATTCACTAGGAGTGATTTACAATAAAATCTACATTCTGTAAAATTTTGTAAAATTTGAGCACAATTCAATTCCACTCAAATCAACTTGTACAACTGTAGGGGGTAGCATTTTTTCTCTTCTCTTTTCTAAAATTTGCTTAAAAAATATAGTTGTACAACTACGCCCTATTATTATTATTGTTACTGCTATTACAGAAAATAAATACCATCTAGTTGACTTACAATGGTATTATAAAAAATTTCTGTCAAATTAGAACTTCTATTGCATAAGCGATTAACATAGAGTTGTCAAATCTGAAGTTATTCAGGGAACTAGGCAGGGTGAAATTAGTATATGAGCTCCTATTATTCTCTACCTTGGTGATGGATCTATAGAAAAGATACAATTTCACATCTGACAGATACATCAATGTTGTAAATTTCACTTCTGAAAAGCAGCTTTATCCTTGGAAATCAAAGAACTCCACTCTCCATGTTCTGTGTTCTGCTGATTTCACAACCACGCTGTCAATCATTGAAGTCCCACTTTCTGCATTTTTCTCTGATTTTTCATGTGACAGACTTTATGGAACCTTTTCATCCATCATAGGTATATATGCAGGTAGACAGCCAAATTCTCACCAGTGATACTTCATCTTTACAATACTTCGTCACAAAATGTTTTACCTATACATGTGCCTCATGAGCCACGGAAACTCCCAGTTACATGAGCTGAATGTCTCCATTTGAGCCCATTGAGCAAACATGTTCTATAACAATGTCCATTTAGCATACATCGGCAAAAGTGAAAGGTATGTGTAATCATACCTTTCAATTTTAACTAATTAACTTATTTTATTTGAATGGTGTCATTGACTATACTATTCATCCTGCAAAAAGAAGTAAAACAAGTAAAATACATTTTTCAAATTAATTATTGTGAGCCTATGGAAGACATACGCCACCAGGGAGATAATTTATTATTCCTTCTATGTCAGGAAACTTTAGTCTAAAAGATGCAATTTGTTGCAACTGGTGTGACTTTTTGCATTTTTGTGCAAATTTTTTGCTTAGTAAAAGTAAGTATAAGCTATTGCTGAGCAACAAATTTACCACACAGTATATGCAACAAAACTGTCAGCTCATGGCTGGTATAGATTTCATTTTCTGGTGCCCACATGGCACTAAAAAGTGCCAAATTTATTAAGAGGCGTGCTCCCCTGTACTGCAGCGGTTAAGAATGGGAGTACAAGACGCAAGTTTTCATGAAATACTGCTGACATGTACTGCAAACCTAATGTGAATTCCGCTTAAATGAAGGGTACTTTGGGTATTTCATAAGAGGCAGCAATTATAGAAGGTTGATCTGTACTGTAGAAACATATGCCTTCTGTTTGCCATCCTGTTGCAGCAATAGAGTGTATTAAAGAAAAACACAATATGAAGAAAAACAAATGTATATGCCACAATGGAGTATTACTAAAACTTTTGAAGGGTTTGTCCCAGAAGTGGTTTAAGAGTAACTAGGGCCCTGAGCAGTTTAGAAGGCGTGTTTTCCGCCAGGTACCTGATGTATCATGTGAAATGTCATATGATCCACCGATAGATCATATGGTAGGTCATGTGAGTAATGTACAGGTGCTCTGGGGCACATCCGTACACAGAAAGCATCAGAGATAGCGGAGCGCTAAGTGCGACACGCAAATTTTTTCCTCATGTATAGCACTATAAATAACATAGCGCTATACTAAAAATAGAGAAGATACAGTGGGGAAAAAAAGTATTTAGTCAGTCAGCAATAGTGCAAGTTCCACCACTTAAAAAGATGAGAGGCGTCTGTAATTTACATCATAGGTAGACCTCAACTATGGGAGACAAACTGAGAAAAAAAAATCCAGAAAATCACATTGTCTGTTTTTTTTTCATTTTATTTGCATATTATGGTGGAAAATAAGTATTTGGTCAGAAACAAGCAATCAAGATTTCTGGCTCTCACAGACCTGTAACTTCTTCTTTAAGAGTCTCCTCTTTCCTCCACTCATTACCTGTAGTAATGGCACCTGTTTAAACTTGTTATCAGTATAAAAAGACACCTGTGCACACCCTCAAACAGTCTGACTCCAAACTCCACTATGGTGAAGACCAAAGAGCTGTCAAAGGACACCAGAAACAAAATTGTAGCCCTGCACGAGGCTGGGAAGACTGAATCTGCAATAGCCAACCAGCTTGGAGTGAAGAAATCAACTGTGGGAGCAATAATTAGAAAATGGAAGACATACAAGACCACTGATAATCTCCCTCGATCTGGTGCTCCACGCAAAATCCCACCCCATGGGGTCAGAATGATCACAAGAACGGTGAGCAAAAATCCCAGAACCACGCGGGGGGGACCTAGTGAATGAACTGCAGAGAGCTGGGACCAATGTAACAAGGCCTACCATAAGTAACACACTACGCCACCATGGACTCAGATCCTGCAGTGCCAGACGTGTCCCACTGCTTAAGCCTGTACATGTCCGGGCCCATCTGAAGTTTGCTAGAGAGCATTTGGATGATCCAGAGGAGTTTTGGGAGAATGTCCTATGGTCTGATGAAACCAAACTGGAACTGTTTGGTAGAAACACAACTTGTCGTGTTTGGAGGAAAAAGAATACTGAGTTGCATCCATCAAACACCATACCTACTGTAAAGCATGGTGGTGGAAACATCATGCTTTGGGGCTGTTTCTCTGCAAAGGGGCCAGGACGACTGATCCGGGTACATGAAAGAATGAATGGGGCCATGTATCGTGAGATTTTGAGTGCAAACCTCCTTCCATCAGCAAGGGCATTGAAGATGAAACGTGGCTGGGTCTTTCAACATGACAATGATCCAAAGCACACCGCCAGGGCAACGAAGGAGTGGCTTCGTAAGAAGCATTTCAAGGTCTTGGAGTGGCCTAGCCAGTCTCCAGATCTCAACCCTATAGAAAACCTTTGGAGGGAGTTGAAAGTCCGTGTTGCCAAGCGAAAAGCCAAAAACATCACTGCTCTAGAGGAGATCTGCATGGAGGAATGGGCCAACATACCAACAACAGTGTGTGGCAACCTTGTGAAGACTTACAGAAAACGTTTGACCTCTGTCATTGCCAACAAAGGATATATCACAAAGTATTGAGATGAAATTTTGTTTCTGACCAAATACTTATTTTCCACCATAATATGCAAATAAAATGAAAAAAAAAAACAGACAATGTGATTTTCTGGATTTTTTTTTCTCAGTTTGTCTCCCATAGTTGAGGTCTACCTATGATGTAAATTACAGACGCCTCTCATCTTTTTAAGTGGTGGAACTTGCACTATTGCTGACTGACTAAATACTTTTTTTCCCCACTGTATGTGTTAGGCTGCACGGGATAGATCCCAAGACTTGTCTGGTGCTGTGGTCTCCCATTCAGGCTCGGCTGCTGGGATGACTGCTCAGCACAGACTTCGGACCCAGCACCTTGCCCAGGCTCATGCTGCATGTGTAGTCACTGCTGGCCCTCCAGCTAAGTCTATGGTGACTACTGGTGTACACGTGCAACATTGTGCTCTGGAGCCCAAGTCCAGATTTCACCCAACTGAGCATGTCCATGATATGGTGCCTTCCCATTGGTGCTCGGATGTCAGGTGCTCTGGTGATGTGGCAGCTTCAGATTCGGCCACAGGCAAGGTCCTGTCTGTCTGGACTTGAGCAAGGTATAAAAATTTCTCAATGGCGCATGCATGTGCGCTAGTATCAAGTGTGTTTGGTGTCTACTATACCACCCGGTGTGAATATGTGCTGCTAATCGCACTGCAAGTGGTTTTCTAGACAGGCAGTGTAGGGTGGGAACTCTCACTTGAACTTAGCGTCTGCTTTGGGCGTCCTCAGTTGCACGTGCTAAAGCCCACCATGTTGTCAGAGCAGGGTCAACCACCAGCTTAGTCTTCCTTGACGGTTTAAGTTATAGGGACCCCAATTAGTATTTTGTTTTTTTCTATACACCTGTGCAGTCTAACAGGGTATAGTCCTATGTGTGTTGCTTCATTGTACCGCTCTGTGGTGTAACAGAGCTTGGTATTTTGTGCTCTGTGCACACTGAGTGACATTTAACTCAGTGTGATTAAAGTGTTTTCTCGCAGCCTTACTCCGACATTGTGCTAGCTGCAGTTTTCTCCATCACCACACAGTGGACCCCGGGATGTGAACGCACCTTATTATTATTTCTTATTTGGTGCATTCCGCCAATCCTAACAGTATACTAGCAACAGGGTCTGGCTAGCAAAGGTGGATGATCAGCGTCTTCAGCGGTACATCAAACAGCTTGAGAACAGGTTGGCCACTCTCGAGTGGGCGTCTACAGCTGTGGATCTTGCCGCATTGGTAGCGCAAGCAGCCACCGAAGCTGCTACTAAGGTTACTGCTGTGGTTCCTGTTTCCTCTGTTCCATGTTTTTCGCTGCCCGAAAAATTTTCTGGGGATACCAAGGCTTGTAGAGGGTTTGTGAATAAGTGCTCAATCCACCTGGAGTTACTGGCTTCGCGGTTTCCAACAAAGTGTACCAAGGTGAGATTTATTATTTCCCTTTTGTCAGGCAGGGTGTTCGAGTGGGCTACGCCAGTGTGGGAATGAGATGATCATCTGATCCTTACCGCCACTCATTTTTTGGGGGCCACGAGTAACCCATGATACCGCTCGCAGCTCCTGGCTTTAACTCGGGATTCGTTTTTGGTTAGCCAGTTTGCCATTCAGTTTCCGTTCACTGGCTATCGAGTTGGAGTGGCCTGATAAAGGTTTTAATACCTCTTTTTTGGAGGGGATTAACAGATCATGCCAGGGATGCTTTGGCCACTCAGGAGATTCCAACTACCCTGGAGGAATTAATATCTGTGGGCACTTACATAGATCTGCAGCATGTTGAGCGTGGTTTGGAGCGAGCCCATACTAAACCCCGGGTTCAGTTGGCTCTGAATTTCACCAATCCCATGTGTCCTCCAACTCAGGTTGACGGCCCTGTTGAGTCCATGGACATCTCTCAAGAGTGGAGCCAATCTCCCGCTCTGTAAGTCTGCAGTCGACTTGTTTTGCCTGCGGGCAAGTCAGTCATTTCCAAGCCTCCCAGCATATGGTGGCTTCTGAGCGTGGCAAATGTTGCCAGGGAGGGGGTGTTGGGGGGTAATGTCAGGCACCGGGATTCTCCCACTGCATGGGATAGATCCCAAGCCTTGTCTGGTGCTGTGGTCTCCCATTCAGACTTCAGTCCCAGTGCCTTGCCCAGGCTCTTGCTGCATGTGTAGTTGTTGCTGGCCCTCCAGCTAAGCCTATGGTGACTACTACTCATGCAGCACTGTGCTCTGCGGCCTAAGTCCAGATTTCACCCTACTGAGGATGTCCATGATATGGAGCCTTCCCATTGGTGGTCGGACGTCAGGCGCTCTGGTGATGTGGCAGCTTCAGATTGGGCCACAGGCAAGGTTCTGTCTGTCTGGACTTGAGCAAGGCATATTAAAGGGGTTGTCCGGGCTTTTCACATAATCTCAGTGCATATCTGGGCTGCAGAATGCTGACAATAAGTAATTTAGCATCTGTGGCCTGTTTGCATGGTTTCCAAGATATCGCTCTCTTGCTTCTAAGAAAAATGTCCAGGGGGGTGTGTTCTGGTATTGAAATGAGAACTGGTCGTTTCCTCCTACTCTACTAAAAACATGCCCTCTATAGCAACAACCCCACCCTCAATAGCAACAGGCCCTCCCCAACAACATGAACAAGCCCTCCTCACACAGTAACAAATCCTCCCCCTCTAGCAGCCTCAGTGCAGAACCACCCAGCTGCTCCTCCCCCAGACACACACTGAACAGTGATCTATGGAAAGTGAAACTAGTGAGGAGGAAACGACCAGTTCTCATTTCAAAGTCAGAACACTCCCCCCCCTGGACGTTTTTATTACAAGCAAGAGATGATATCTAGCAAACCCTGCAAACTGGCCACAGAAGGTAAATTACTTATTGTCAGCATTCTGCAGCCCAGATATGCACTGAGATTATGTGAAAAGTCCGGACAACCACTTTAAGCTCTCAATGGCACATGCCTGTGTGCCAGTATCATTTGTGTTTGGTATGTTGATGGCTATTATACCACCCTGTGAGCACGTGTGCCGCTAATAGCACTGTGAGTGTTTTTCTAGACAGGGAGTGTAGGGTGGGAACTCCCGCTTGAACTTAGCATCTGCACCAGGCGTCCTCAGGCGCGCATGCTAAAGCACACCATGTGTCAGTGCAGGTTCAACCACCAGCTTATTTCTCCATCACCGCACAGTGGACCCCAGGTTGCGAACGCACCTTATTATTATTTCTTATTTGGAGCATTCCGCCAATCCTAACAGGGTGGGAGATTAATTTTTCCAAGGGGTCACATGACAGATCGTGACTATTGTGGAAGTCAAACCAATAGGGTAAGTTCACACTAGGCATTTTTGCTGCATTTTTTTCTGCAGCAAAACCTGATTTCTCGGCAGGAAAGAAGCTGAGGCAAAAATGCATGTTTAGGTGCGTTTTTGTTTGCGGTTTTGGTGCGGTTTTACCATGCGTTTTTGGGGCTAATTTGTGCCTCTGTGCATGCTGATAAAGTTAAGTGTCCACAAGAAAAAAAAAATACTTCCTGTAGAACCATACCTCTAGATCCTTTGAAGAGCCGGCAATTCATATGCGGCGTACAATAAAATCACACTGACATGTTAGATTAGAATAGATATATACACATAGAATACAATGATATATAGATGTCAATGACACATACACATATACAGTATATATATATATATATATATATATATTACGGTTTTAGGAAGTTTCGCCCCCAGCAGTTCGCCCCCAGCATTTCGCCCACAGCAGTTCGCCCCCAGCAGTTCGCCCCCAGGTGCACTTCGCCCCCGAATATTTCGCCCCCAGCATTTCGCCCCCAGGTTGTTTCGCCCCCGCACATTTCGCCCCCGGATGTTTCGCCCCCGGATATTTCGCCCCCAGCAGTTCGCCCCCGGATGTTTCGCCCCCAGCAGTTCGCCCCCGGATGTTTCGCCCCCAGCAGTTCGCCCCCGGATGTTTCGCCCCCGGATGTTTCGCCCCCGGATGTTTCGCCCCCAGCAGTTCGCGCCCGGATGTTTCGCCCCCAGCAGTTCGCCCCCGGATGTTTCGCCCCCAGCAGTTCGCCCCCAGGAGTTCGCCCCCAGATGTTTCGCCCCCAGCAGTTCACCCCCAGCAGTTCACCCCCGGATGTTTCGCCCCCAGCAGTTCGCCCCCGGATGTTTTGCCCCCAGCAGTTCGCCTCCAGCAGTTCACCCCCGGATGTTTCGCCCCCAGCAGTTCGTACCCGGATGTTTCGCCCCCAGCAGTTCGCCCCCGGATGTTTCGCCCCCAGCAGTTCGCCTCCAGCAGTTCACCCCCGGATGTTTCGCCCCCAGCAGTTCGCCCCCAGCAGTTCGTACCCGGATGTTTCGCCCCCAGCAGTTCGCCCCCCGGATGTTTCGCCCCCAGCAGTTCGCCCCCGGATGTTTCGCCCCCGGATGATTCACCCTCAGCAGTTCGCCCCCGGATGTTTCACCCCCAGCAGTTCGCCCCCGGATGTTTCGCCCCCAGCAGTTCACCCCCGGATGTTTCGCCCCCAGCAGTTCGCCCCCAGCAGTTCGCCCCGGATGTTTCGCCCCCAGCAGTTCGCCCCCAGCAGTTCGCCCCCGGATGTTTCGCCCCCAGCAGTTCGCCCCCGGATGTTTCACCCCCAGCAGTTCACCCCCGGATGTTTCACCCCCGGATGTTTCGCCCCCAGCAGTTCGCCCCCAGATGTTTCACCCCCAGCAGTTCGCCCCCGGATGTTTCATCCCCAGCAGTTCGCCCCCAGATGTTTTGCCCCAGCAGTTCGCCCCCGGATGTTTCGCCCCCAGCATTTCGCCCCCAGGTTGTTTCGCCCCCGCACATTTCGCCCCCGGATGTTTCGCCCCCGGATATTTCGCCCCCAGCAGTTCACCCCCGGATGTTTCGCCCCCAGCAGTTCGCCCCCGGATGTTTCGCCCCCAGCAGTTCGCCCCCGGATGTTTCGCCCCCGGATGTTTCGCCCCCGGATGTTTCGCCCCCAGCAGTTCGCGCCCGGATGTTTCGCCCCCAGCAGTTCGCCCCCGGATGTTTCGCCCCCAGCAGTTCGCCCCCAGGAGTTCGCCCCCAGATGTTTCGCCCCCAGCAGTTCACCCCCAGCAGTTCACCCCCGGATGTTTCGCCCCCAGCAGTTCGCCCCCGGATGTTTTGCCCCCAGCAGTTCGCCTCCAGCAGTTCACCCCCGGATGTTTCGCCCCCAGCAGTTCGTACCCGGATGTTTCGCCCCCAGCAGTTCGCCCCCGGATGTTTCGCCCCCAGCAGTTCGCCTCCAGCAGTTCACCCCCGGATGTTTCGCCCCCAGCAGTTCGCCCCCAGCAGTTCGTACCCGGATGTTTCGCCCCCAGCAGTTCGCCCCCCGGATGTTTCGCCCCCAGCAGTTCGCCCCCGGATGTTTCGCCCCCGGATGATTCACCCTCAGCAGTTCGCCCCCGGATGTTTCACCCCCAGCAGTTCGCCCCCGGATGTTTCGCCCCCAGCAGTTCACCCCCGGATGTTTCGCCCCCAGCAGTTCGCCCCCAGCAGTTCGCCCCGGATGTTTCGCCCCCAGCAGTTCGCCCCCAGCAGTTCGCCCCCGGATGTTTCGCCCCCAGCAGTTCGCCCCCGGATGTTTCACCCCCAGCAGTTCACCCCCGGATGTTTCACCCCCGGATGTTTCGCCCCCAGCAGTTCGCCCCCAGATGTTTCACCCCCAGCAGTTCGCCCCCGGATGTTTCATCCCCAGCAGTTCGCCCCCAGATGTTTTGCCCCAGCAGTTCGCCCCCGGATGTTTTGTCCCCAGCAGTTCGCCCACAGCAGTTCGCCCCCGGATGTTTCGCCCCCTGCTTTTTGCCCCCAGATGTTTCGGCCCCAAATTAGGCAGGGAATTTTGGCCTTGTGTTTTAGCCCTAAGACCGCTTTCACAGTAGCCACTTTCCCAAGTGCTAAGCACTGGAAAATCGCTAAGAAGATTGCCAATTTTGAATATACTACATGGTGGCCCGATTCTAATGTATCGGGTATTCTAGAAGGCACAGCCACGTGGTATGTTGCACAGGTTATGTAGTATATTGGACAGTCCACGTAGTACATTGTACAGGCCACGTAGTATATAGAACAGCCGACGTAGTATTTTGGACAGCGCACGTAGTAAATTGCACAGTCCACGTAGTAAATTGCACAGCGCACATAGTAAATTACACAGCGCACATAGTATATTGGCCAGCCAACGTAGTATATTGCACTGGTCACGTAGTATATTGCACTGTCCACGTAGTCTAGGAATGTGGGCACTATATTCATGTTTAAAAAAAAATAATAAAGATATACTCACCTCAGCCACGGGCCCTGAAGTCCTCGCGCCTCTCTGCAGTGCTGGCGGTGGCTTCCGGTCTGAGCGTAGGACCTGCGATGATGTCGCGGTCACATGACCGTGACATCATGGCAGGTCCTGGACGGTGTGCATTGGAGAGAGGCGCGGAGGACAGCGCGACGTTGGAGGGGGTGAGAATAACTTTTTTTTTTATCATTATTATTTTTAACATTACATCTTTTCACTATTGATGCTGCATAGGCACCATCAATAGCGAAAAGTTGGTCACACAGGGTTAATAGCAGCGTTAACGGAGTGCGGTACACCGCGATCCGTTAACGCTGGCATTAACCCTGTGTGAGTGGTCAGCGGTGAGTACAGGGCAGTGAAGCAGCGGCCATTTTTATGGCAGACTGTGACCGTCGCTGATTGGTCGTGGGCGTTTTGCCACGACCAATCAGCGACTTGGATTTACATGACAGACAGACGCCGCGACCAATGAATATACGAATAAAACGTTACAGACAGAAAGACGAAAGTGACCCTTAGACAATTATATAGTAGATAAGTCAATGGCTAGAAAAGCGAGGTGTTGTTTCGGCCAGCTCTTTTTATTTTATTACAGGAGCTATTTTTGAGCACTTAGCGTTCATCAATAGCCTGTATCTTATGGGTCATTACCGAGAGCGCTCACAAAAGCGCTCTGAAAAATGCCAGTAAAGCACGTGCTTTGGAGTTCTAAAACAGTGGCAGCATAAGGGTGCTTTCAAACTTCCGCTACATATGCACTACAGGCCGCCCGTTCGCTTCTGTAATGCCGCATTCCGCTAACCTGCAGCGGAACGAAAAGAAGAAAATGCTCTTCTTTTTGTTCTGACACTGATAGCGGAATGCGGCATTACGAAAGCGAACGGGCGTCTGCAGATCGCGGAACCCTGCCGTTCACTTCTATGGGCAATGCAAGCGGAATGCCAGCATTCAGCCAGCATTGCCCTGGGGTCAGCTGGATGTCAGATCCAGAGCGGATCGACCTCTGGCGGCCACAAACACAAGTGTGAAACCACTCTAAAATTACAGTGTGCAAGAGGCCTAAAATCTAAACAATTTTGAACTTTTACCTGACCCAGCACTGACCTGCTTTGTTGCAAGTTTTGTTGCAGATGTAACAAGTAGCATGGTCACATGTCCTGCAAGTTACATTAGACTAGCTTTTATTCCATCTGTATATCAGAATATAGCAGAGTCTGAAATCTCCACAAAGAGAGAAGTGTACTGCCACAAAAAATCAGTCAGCTTCCACAGCAATTCACTTTCTACAACTATGAATTCAGTTCTGTCCAAACGTGGAAGGAGCAAGTTGGTCCATGAGAATCACATTTACTTATTTTCCAAACGAACCGCTGACGATGTTCATTCCATCTGGGTATGTGAAAAACGGTCGACTTGCAAGGGACGTGTTTGGACCAATGAAGAATCTGGCGAAGTTGTGAAAGTAGTCAATCTTCACAATCACGCAGCACAAGCTGCAAGACCTGAAGCAATCCGACTTGTTAATGAGGCTGTGACCAGGGCAAGGACAACACAGGAGACACCACAACAGATTCTCACAGACGTCGTTTCAGGAGCCCATTCTAATGTTGCATCACTTCTCCCAAGGAAAGCATCACTGAAGAGGACAATACGATTAGCAAGGCAACTTGGCAATATCCCAAGGTTACCTCAAACCCTTGATCAACTTGTTATCCCCCTCGAGTTCCAGGAGATCAGTATTGATGGTGTCCAGCAGCAGTTCCTTCTGCATGACTCTGGCAAGCTACTTAACCATTTAACATTGTATTAAAACAATTCCATTATGCATAATTATTGCAAAGTTTATTTTGCACAAATGTGAAAAATGCTACACTATAAGGTGCTGATATAAAATACTATGTGATTTTTGCCTTCAAGGGAAACTTTGAGGGTAATATAATGTAGTGAGGCCTACTGATTCCAACTAGTGTTGGCCGATCACTGGAAAGATAGGATCAGATCGGGCTGATCATACCGAAAGATTGGAATTAATTCAGATCCAATCTCCAGAGCTAGATGTAGATATATATATATATATATATGCACACTGTACGCCCGAACAGTGTGTGTGTGTATATATATGCATATATGTGGGTGGCTGATGGTGGTCTGGCACTTTTGGAACTTTGAAATGCAATAAAGGATTTGTATAGGACTTCAGGAGCGCGGAGGTCTTTCTTCATGGATGCATGTTAAGTACGGGCGGAAGCCAACCCCTGCTCTAGCAGCACACTGAGTCCTCAGCAACAATCTCAGTTGAGCCACTCTTCTTCCAGCTTTCTTGCATATATATAATGGCCCCAAGCTGCGCTGTTAAAAAATAAACAAACCCAGTTATTCAACTCTCTCTCCGGTGTCCAGCGCTGTCTCCGGCGGTGCAGGGAATTCCGAAATCCCAATGCTATGCTTTCTGGGTTGTGCATCACCACCTCTGCACATGTGCCGGGCTGTTCTGTGACGTGATGTGGTGCTTTCCCAGGACCGTCTAGTGAGCGGTCCTGGGATCACTCTCCACTGTAGTTATAGTACGGCAGGCACAGAGGCGGCGATGCGCCGCCTGGATTTCGGGATTCCCTGCACTGCTGGGCTAGGAGCCGGAGCCAGTACTGGACACTGGAGAAAGAGGTGAGTAACTGGGTTTGTTTATTTTTTAACAGCGCAGCCTGGAGCCATTTACTAAAGCTAAATATGCACACACGCTGTACACCTGTATAGTGTGTGTGTGTGTGTGTATATATTTATATATATATATGCACACACTGTTCGGGAGTGTATGCCCGGACAGTGTTTTCAGATTACGGAGGATTCCGATTTCTAATTCAGATCATCATCATGATCTGGCTACAAATCGGATCGTAATTTAAAATAACGATCAGCCTGAAAATCGTAATATATTACGATCTTCAGTGATCGGACCGGCCAACACTAATTCCAAATATGCAGCATTGTACTGGCCATACCTGTCCTGGATGCTGCCCCGGAGTTCAGCCTCGCCTGTCTGCGGCATGCACGGACTGAACTGCCATCGCCGGCTGATTCCTCGGCTCTTGTAGTTCAGTCCTGCAGATCCGTGGACAGGTCGGGCTGAACTCTGGAGCTCAGGTGAGATACGCCATGATTTGCAGATGCGTTTTGCCTGCTGCTTCCAAGCACTTTTTAAGCACTTTGCAAGCGCTTTGGCAAAACGCTTCTGCAAATAGGGGACGTGGCCAAGCTCTGCTATGGGCGTGGCCATGCCCTGCTATGGCCTAAACCGAGCGTATTTGGCGTGGTTTGCAGGCATTTTTCGGGAGGTTTCCCTCTCCCTCTTGCCCATTCCCATTCCTTCCGGGATCCGCCGTAAAATAGCTTTGAAGCTATTTTCCGGTGGGGCGTTTTCCGGCCTCGGCCGGAATCCGCCCGTAACCCGCACCATAGACATGAAAGGGCGGGTTTCAGGCAGGAAACACAGCACGGAGTACGCCTGTAAATCCAGCTTGTCTGGATAAAGCCTGAGGCCTCGTGCCCACTGACGGAAAGGGATTGTGGAGCGGCATCTCCGCAGCGGCTGTAATTGCGGTAGCAATTGGAGATCCCACAGGAATCTATTTGTGCTTGCAATTGTGGCCACTATTGTGGTACCCTAATTCTGTATCAAAATCTTCACTTAACTCTATGGATTTAGGTGCAGGTTTTAGTGCAGGATTTCAGCCCCTTGTCTGAATGGCTGGAATTTTGTTTGTATAATGGCAGCATACATTGACATGCTGCACTGCATGTTTTTTTTTGTAAACAAAATTTTTTCATCAGCATGTGGATGGGATTTACACATTAATGCTGCATATGACCCCAGCCTAATGGACCATTCAGTTATGCCTTAGGCCAAAAGCACACTGGTGATTTTACTGGCGTTTTTTGAGTCCTGCACAATCCTCTCAATGAGACAGCATAGGCAGCGCGGACGTCACGAATGTCTGCGCTGCCCACCCGATGGCTAGCGTGCCCATCCGCCTGAATGGAATGCCCCATTCAGGCGGGCGGACCGCCCAGTCGTTCATTCAGACGTCCAGCCGCACGCCGCGTCTGGATGCGGCTGTCAACTAGACGGCCCGTTCAGCATAGTGGCGATCGGCCGTGCTGAACGGCCGTCTAGTTGAAGGGTCTAAAGGTACCCTAAAAATATGACCTATTTCAAGTTTGGAAGTAATTTTAATATTAAACAAAAATATATAATTTTCCACTGGGACAATATATGTTGTAAAAAACTACTGGTTGGCCCCTTCACACTAGATTTTGCTTCAGTTTTTTTATTATGAAATCAGAAAATCTAGAGCAAAATGTGAGTATTTAATGTGAGATATGAACAGAGTCTTCTGATTAGGATATTTTTTTTGTGAATTTATCCCAAAACTCTGTCTGCTGCTTGTTACACTTTTTCTGTTATTTCCTCTACTAATACTTTCATTTTAAATTAGGAAATGGACACAGCCGTATGTTGATATTTGGAACAAGAGACAATCTCCATCTACTGGCACAAAGTAAAGAGTGGTTTGCTGATGGCATGTTTTTCACTACACCAGCCTTGTTTAAGCAACTTTACACAATCCATGTAGTCCACAGCGGCCTTGTTGTTCCTGTAGTGTACACCTTGCTGACAGACAAGAGCCGTTCTACATACCAGAGGTTGCTGCAAGAGCTGAAGAACTTGCAGCCTGGACTGCAGCCAGACAACCTGATGTTGGATTTTGAACTAGCTGCAATACAGGCATTTGAAAGTGAATTCCCCAACCTTGTGAAGACTGGTTGCTTTTTCCACCTATCACAGTCGGTTTGGCGTAAAGTTCAAAATGAAGGACTCAAGATGCAATACCAAGGTGACCATGAATTTGCCCGTTGGATACGCATGATACCTGCCCTGGCCTTTCTACCACCACAGAATGTTGTGCAATCATTTGAAGAATTGGTGGAAGATCCTGACTTTCCACAAGAAGCAATACCTATTGCCAACTATTTTGAAGACAGCTATATCGGTCGAATGAATCGCAGAGGACGTCAAGCACCTTTGTTTCCAGTTCAATTCTGGAATGTGTATGAACGAACATTGAATGATCAACAGCGAACAAATAATGATGTCGAAGGATGGCACCGTAGCTTTCGAGAAACATGTGGTACTCTTTTCCAAAATATATACCGGTTCATTAACTGTCTGAAACATCAGCAAGAGCTCCATAGTTTTGAAATTATTCAGATAATAGCAGGAAATCCCATCGCTGCAAGAAACAAAAAGTATGCTGCAATTTCAGCAAGGGTTAAACGTATCGTGCAAGATTTCAATAATAGAAGCTTGATGGATTATCTGAGAGGCATTGCCTACAGCTTTGATTTTTAGTTCATGGTCACATATTGTATATTTTGAGAGCAGTGTTTTTAGCTGTAAATTAATTCAAGCATTATAACCTGCAATTTGTATTTTCTCTTTTTCTCTAATCCTTCCCCTCTATACCTTTTTATGTTTCTTGTTAAAACAGTTTTGATATATACAGTTAAAGCATAACTCTGCAAAAAACATGTTATGTTATAGTACCTGTGCCCATGATATTCATTTCCAAAGGAGACCTTACAGCAGCTTCACTTCTGTGTGAAAAGTCTCATCCAAGTTAAAGCTCCATGTGCTGCAGGATTTCAGTGGTTGCTAAGGAGGTTGTTTCTCCTTAGTAGCAGTACTTGTGGATGGATTCTAGAGGGTGTGGCTGCACAGGAGCATGCAGCTAACAATATATTCCCTATGATGTATAAAGGGCTGCTGGTTTACAGCCCTCTGCAAAGCCCCCCCTACGTGTTCCGTCCTGTAACGGCTTTACACAGGCAGGGGGGAGCCCTCCTCTTGTCCAGGACAGAGCACATGAGCGGAGGGTGAAGGGGAGCTTTGCAGAGGGCTGTGAACAAGCAGCCCTGAATGTATCATAGGGAGCCAGGATCCGTTCTGCTCCCAAGGGGGCACGACCTCCTTAGTAACCAATGAAATCCTACTATTTTCCTGTCTGTTTGTAAAATTACTCATCTAGAAAACAAACTTTGAGAATAAAAAAAACTAATTTGATCAGAATTGTATATCTTAGACTCATATGGTGTATTATTAGTGATAAGCAAACCTGCCAATGTTCAGTTCAGGCAGGTTTTTCCCGGATGCGAAAGATCCAGGAGCAAATTGCTAGAGGCAAAACATCCAGGGATGAGCTGCTGGGGGCGAACTGACAGGGGGCGAAACATCCGGGGGTGAAACATCCGGGGGCGAACTGCTGGGGGCGAAACATCCGGGGGTGAACATCCGGGGGTGAACTGCTGGGGGCGAAACATCCAGGGGCGAAACATCCGGGGGCGAACTGCTGGGGGCGAAACATCCGGGGACGAACTGCTGGGGGCAAAACATCCGGGGGCAAAACATCCAGGGGCGAACTGCTGGGGGCGAAACATCTGGGGGCGAACTGCTGGGGGCGAAACATCCGGGGGTGAACATCCGGGGGTGAACTGCTGGGGGCGAAACATCCAGGGGCGAAACATCCAGGGGCGAACTGCTGGGGACGAAACATCCGGGGACGAACTGCTGGGGGCGAACTGCTGGGGGCAAAACATCCGGGGGTGAACCATCCTGGGGGCGAAACATCCGAGGGCGAAACATCTGGGGGCGAACTGCTGGGGGCGAACTTCTGGGGGCGAAACATGAGGGGGCGAACTGCTGGGGGCGAACTTCTGGGGGCGAAACATGAGGGGGCGAACTGCTGGGGGCGAAACATCCGGGGGCAAACTGCTGGGGGTGAAACATCCGGGGACGAACTGTTGGGAGCGAAATATCCGGGGGTGAACTGCTGGGGGCGAATCATCCGGGGGCGAAACATCCGGGGGTGACCTGCTGGGGGCGAAACATGCGGGTGCGAACACTGCTGTGGGCGAACTGCTGGGGGCGAAACATCCGGGGGCGAACTGCTGAGGGCGAAACATGCGGGGGCGAACTGCTGGGGGCGAAACATCCGGGGGCGAAACATCTGGGGGCGAACTGCTGGGGGCGAACTTCTGGGGGCGAAACATGCGGGGGGCGAACTGCTGGGGGCGAAACATCCGGGGGCAAACTGCTGGGGGTGAAACATCCGGGGGCGAACTGCTGGGGGTGAAACATCCGGGGGCGAACTGTTGGGAGCGAAATATCCGGGGGTGAACTGCTGGGGGCGAAACATCCGGGGGCGAAACATCCGGGGGTGACCTGCTGGGGGCGAACTGCTGGGGGCGAAACATGCGGGGGCGAACTGCTGTGGGCGAACTGCTGGGGGCGAAACATCCGGGGGCGAACTGCTGAGGGCGAAACATGCGGGGGCGAACTGCTGGGGGCGAAACATCCGGGGGCGAACTGCTGGGGGCAAACTGCTGGGGGCGAAACATCCGGGGGCGAACTGCTGGGGGCGAAACATCCGGGGGCGAACTGCTGGGGGCGAAACATCCGGGGGCGAACTGCTGGGGGCGAAACATCCGGGGGCGAACTGCTGGGGGCGAAACATCCAGGGGCAAACTGCTGGGGGCGAAACATCCGGGGGCGAACTGCTGGGGGCGAAACATCCGGGGGCGAAACATCCGGGGGCGAACTGCTGGGGGCGAAATGTGCGGGGGCGAAATGTGAGGGGGCGAACTGCTGGGGGCGAAATGTGCGGGGGCGAAATGTGCGGGGGCGAAACAACCTGGGGGCGAAATGCTGGGGGCGAAATGTTCGGGGGCGAAGTGTACCTGGGGGCGAACTGCTGGGGGCGAACTGCTGGGGGCGAAACTTCCAACTCCCATATATTACATAGATAGAAGAAAAGCCGGCAATTCATGTGATGCACACAATAATATCACAGCTTGACAGGTTACAATAGAATAGATAGAATAGGTTTATACACATACAGCTCTGGCAAAAATTAAGAGACCACTTCCAAATATGCATTTGAATGTCTGACCACTTAAAAATATGCATTTGGATGTCTGATTTTTCTCTTTATAGGTATATTTTTGAGTAAAATGCAAATTGTTCTTTTAGGCTGTGTGCACACGCTGCGGATTCCGCTGCGTTTCCGCAGCGGTTTTGGCCGCTGCGGACACGCAGCAGTTTTAGCTGCGGTGTACAGTACCATTCATTTGAATGGAAAAACAAAAAACGCTGTGCCGACGCTGCGGAAAAAACCGCGCAGATTTGCTGCGGTTTTGAATCCGCAGAAAGAATTGCATGTCAATTCTTTCTGCGGAAACCGCTGCGGGTTCCTATCTCCACCATTGTGGAGATAGTGAATCCGCAGGACCAAACCGCAGGCAAAACCGCAGATAATCCGCAGGTCTTTGGACCTGCGGATTATCTGCGGTTTTTGCAAAATCCGTGCGGATTAATCCGCAGCGGAATCTGCAGCGTGTGCACACAGCCTTAGTCTACAATCTTCTGACAACATGTCTCCGAATTTCCAAGCACTAAATTTTGTTTCTTTTTTTTCTGAAAAGGTGAAATGGTCAAAATTAAAAAAAAAAACAAAATAGTGCTTTCAGACCTCAAATAATGCAAAGAAAACAAGTTCATGATCATTTAGAAACAACAATACTAATGTTTTAGCTCAGGAAGAGTTCAGAAATCAAAATTTTGTGGAATAAGCATAATTTTAAAAAATAGCTATGCGTCTTTGCATGCTTGCCACCAGGCTTTCACACTGCTTCTGGCGCTAAAAATGTAAGCAGTTCTTCTTTGTCTGATGGCTTGTGACTATCCAACATCCTCGTGATTACATTCCAGAGGTTTTCAATGGGGTTCAGGTCTGGAGAATGGGCTGCCCATGACAGGGTTTTGATGTGGTGGTGTCTTAATTTTTGCCAGAGCTGTATATACATAGAATACATGGATATATAGATGTCAGTGACACACACACATATATATATATATATATAATTATATTACACAGATAGATAGAAGAAAAGCTGGCAATTTATATGCTGCAAAGTGTAAAATCACTGCAGGAGCCGACAGGATAGAAGAGATGGATTACACACAGTAAATACATATAGAATAGGTAGATATATGGATGTCTGTGACAAATACAATTAGTACAGTGTGTGTGCAAATTACTGCACATGTATTTAATTAATGAAAGATTATTTTTCGGAAAAAAGTAGCGGGGGGCTCCCACATAATTTTATTAACCAGTAGAGGGAATGCTGATGGCTGGGGCAGATGTTTATAGCCTGGGAAGGGGGTAATACCAATGGAGCTTCCAGACTATTAATATCAGCTCACAACTGTATACTTAGGCTTTTCTGGTTATTCAAATGGGGGACCCCCAGAAAAATGATGTAGGGTCCCCATATATTTAATAACCAGCAAAGGCTATGCAGACAGCTGCGGGCTGATATTAATAGCCTAGGAAGGGGCCATGAATACTGGCCCCCCAGGCTAAAAACATCAGCTCTCATATTTAGACTGAATTTAGATGGCTAGGGGTGGTTACGGTTTGGGACTGTTATGCTCAATTACCCATACTTAGGAGGGGACTTTCTAGTATGGTTAAAGACGAGTTAGCTCATGCGTATGCTCCCCAAGAGTTATAGGCATTCATTCAGCATTGCGTGCGCATTGACATACGTATTACTGAATGTAGACAGGAGAAATTTGCAACATCTAATCGTGTCACTAACTCTCCTAAAGAACCTTCAGGCAAATTCTCAAGGGAAGTGGAACCAGTTCCCATGCAGGTGGATGCTTTACATTGGAGTGAGTGTAATGAGCACAGGGAGTATCGTTTTCATGAGAGTTTGTGCTTCTACTGCGGTCAATCAGACCATTTTCTTATTAATTGTCCCAAGCGACCTTGCAAGGTACTAGCCGCGGTAGGGGAGCATAAGGATCAGGATGCTGAAACTGTTGGTTCTGGGTCCAGTTCTTCTTTGAATGCTGTCTTTCATTCTGTCAGTGACTGCCTCTCCTAAAATACAGTAGGATAAAGATATGAATTGCTCCCTACCCATTAAGATCTTGTTGTCGGGACAATGGATTTCCTGTTCAGCCATGGTAGATTCTGGGGCGGGAGGTAACTTTATGGACCTAACCTTTGCCAAAAAACATGGCATACAGATTCACCAGAGAGCCATACCAGTAAACATGGAAACAATGGATGGTTCACCTCTAGTTTCAGAATCGGTGGATCAGGAGACAGTACCTCTAGAGATTTTCATAGAACCCAATTATCAGGACGTGCTGTCCTTTATGTTACTTTCTTCACCTCATATCCCTTTAATTCTAGGAATTCCCTGGCTGCAGTTGCAGAATCCAATCATCAACTGGGAGACCAAGGAGATCACTTTTCCACCAAGGGACACATCTTTCTGTCCAGGCCTATTTCATGAGTTTTATTTTTTTTTTAAAATTCTGAGGAAGCATGGAGAAAAGCAATGTCTGACTTTCATTCTTTCATTTTCATAGATTTTGATTTATTATTACTCTTGTCAGATTCAAATTATTTCTGTCACCATTGTGGGTTTTTCTGTCATTGAACGAGGGGTACCAACAATTTTGACCACGTGTGTATATTTATGACAAGGTGTGGACTCTGCACTGCAATACAATACAGTGTTCATAGTAAAACCTTTAATACATATTATAAAGTATGTAGCATACATAATATTTAAATAAAATAGGGCTACAAAAATCTTACATATACCCACATTCTCCAATAGAGCAAAATTGTGAGTAACAAGTGCATAGTATACTAGCATATCATATTCATTTGCAAGAAAGAAAAGACACAAATCATTGGAAACAAGTCTATATGATCACAGATGTTTAGGCACTGTTTCAGATTATGGGTCTGGAATAAATCTGTCTGACACATCTTTCTCAGCGAATGGTAAATCAAAGCTATGACTTAAGGTCACTTTGCTATACAAATGTGGCCAAAAGTTTTGAGACTGAAACAAATTTTGGATTTCTCAAAGTTTACTGCATCAGTATTTTTAGTCAGATTTTTCTATGGTTGCTGAAGTACAATTATAAGCATTTCACAAGTTTTTATGCTTTTGTTGACAAGTAGATCACGGTCATGCAGAGATTCAATGTTCACAGAATCGACACTTATTTTTCAAGACTACTGCATTTTGCCCTACAAAGATGGATATCACCTTCTGGTCCAAATCCTGACTGATTGCAAAACATTCTTGTTAGAGCTTGGAGTTTATCACAATTTCTGTGTTTTTGTTTGTCCACCCACTCTTTGAGAATTGACCACAAGTTCTCAGTGGGATAGAGATATAGTGAGTTTACTCGCCATGGACTCAAAATTTCAATGCTTTGCACACTGAGCCAATGAGTTATCAATTTTGCCTTGTGACATGGTGCTCCATAATGCTAGAAAAATTATTGTTCATCACCAAATTACTCCTGAATTGTTGGGAGAAGTTGTTTTGACTGATATTTAGATACCATTCTTTACTCACGGCAGTGTTCTTAGGGAAAATTCTGAGTGATCACACTGCCTTGGATAAAAGCAACCCCACACATGAATGACCTTAGGATGCATTACTGTTGAAATGCACAGGACTCCTGGTAGCACTCACAATTTCTTTTCTAGATAATCATTCTTACAAATGAACAAAACAGTCCGAATGAGGATTCATCAGGTAAAATAAATTTTACCCAGTCCTTAGATATGCAAAATGTCTATTCAGAGAGGAAGGCTTGTTAAAGGGTCAACATTTTAGGACTGATACTTCCAATAGATGATATATGAGTTTAGGTCCTCTTTCTCTCTGAAGAGACAATTTGCATATTTATTTCCCCAGACTATCTTTGCAAGGCTTAAAAGTCTCCTCATCTTGGCATGCCAGGCTTGACATGTCACCCTCTGCAAGGAGACACGTTACTCCTTGGAATCCAGTCCTTATCAAATCCTTGATGTTTTTCCTGGAGAGAAGTGGCTGCTTTGCTGCCCTTTTTGACAACAGGGCAACCTCAAAAAGTCTTCACCTTTTGATGCTTTGATTACCTGTCTGCTGTTGCTATTCCTGAGCAAGCTCTGTACTGGTGTTAAACTGATCCTATAACTGAATCATCTTTAGGAGATGGCCCTGGCAGGTACTGGACTTTCTTGAGTGCCCTGAAACCTTCTTCACAGCAAATTAACCTCTCTCTCTCTCTCTTTGAAGTCCTTCATGATCTAAAAAAGGTGGATTTAGAGGCAATTTTACAAACAGCAATGTCCTTGCCTGTAAATGCCATATGATGCAAAGCAATGATGTCTTACACATGTTTCCATGAAGGTAACACCTGCAGCAGCATCAAGATTGTTATACCTAGCTGTTCATTTTAAAAAAATAATTCCTGTATGACAGTTTTTGAAGACACAGCATTGTATCTTAATTAACAAGATGACTATTTTTAGCAAGCCAGAAAGAATAGACTGTCATCAATATGTTGACTTTTGAATTTAAGCATTTCTTTCTAGTTGGTCAACAAAACAGACGTTTGCTTGTGTAATCCTGTAATATTGACTTGTAAGTTGACATTTGATATTGTTAGGGCTGGCGGAACGCACCAAAAAATAAAATGATAGTAAGGTGCGTTTGCAGCCTGGGGACCACCGTGCAGAGGTGATAAACTGCTGCTTAGTAATGGCGGATGTATATAGCTGTATACAAGCGACCACACGTGGGTTATTGTCACTTGGTGTGAACAGGAGCGGACTCTGTTACGTCACAGAGCACCAGTACCGTGGAACTTAAATGCCGCTGTCTGTTAGAACTCACAGAGCTCGGCAAGGGGGCACGCAAAATGTGGTCACAGAACTCTGCCCCAAGGACACGGGGTCAGAGTCCCTCTAGACCTTCTGAGCACGTGGCGTCGCACCTGCGGACACCACTATAGACACGGACTATGGTGGAGTGTCGAGCACGTGCACTGTGGCGTGTAGAGCCACTGGTGGACACTGATTCCAGTCTCTGACTCTGCCTCTACCTACACCTAGACCTGGGTGCTTAAGAGGCTAGGCTGCACAAAACATGCATACCAAGGGTAGGGGTTTCTTAATGAGTCATTCACCAGAGACATTCACACATGCATACAACACTCACTCCACATGGTCTAATCTTTGTCTATATTAGCGCATGGCCGAGCGACCATGCAAATCTTTTATAACAGCATCCTTGGGACCTTCCTGACCTTCCTGATGGTCCAATGTGAGCTGGAGAAGGACCTGAGCATGTGACCCCTGATCTCCAATGAGAGATCGTCCTACGGGCATGCTCAGTGGACTGAAAGGAGGACTTAGTCCCTGGAGTAGCTCGCTGCTGACCAGCATGCGCTGCTACAGCTGGAACAGAGGTGGCAGCAGCAAAAAAAACCCACAAAGCTGGTGTGAGCAGAGCGCCGGGATCGACGAGTCTGCTGAGCAGTCTCCTCTGCGGCCGGAGAGGAATGGGAGACTGCCGAATGCAAGGCTCGGGATTCCTGCTGTGCAGCGACAGGAACCTGACGCCTAACAGATATAACATATTGTGATGTTTACAGATATGCTAATTATGCACTGTCTAGGCCAGATAGTTTGTTGACTTCAAAAACAGAGGAGGAAAAACTATGCAAATGGATTAAATAAACAAGTAATGCTACTTGCTCTCATATTCATTCTTATCCTTTATGTATATACTGAATGAAGGGCACTTGTTAAATTATAAATAGAGGTTACATGCCTCTATACAGAGACAGAAACATCCAGAGATTCAGCCAAGACATTCAAATAGCCAGAGAAAGCACAGCAGCCAAGACAGCATGGCTCCATCACGAGGCACTTTGATTTATCATTCTACAGGATGCCAGCATAGGGAACCTCGGCCTCGGTTGGAAAAATATAGATCTGCTCCATTGACCAATGCTGAACCATGGATACGTTTGGATAAAGCCAGTCGCTTTGCTCCATGGAGATGTTTGGAGAAGCCAGGTTGTGACCCTCGGGTCAACTGGCCTTCTACCTCAATTGACTGTCATTTTCCTAAGCTTGTTGTTACCTCCTCTCTGTGTGCGTGCTACAGGTGGGGTAATCGACCCTGGAAGATGAAGTCATGTTGTGACCCTCCGGT
The DNA here is from genome assembly GCF_039654945.1 of Dendrobates tinctorius. Lineage (NCBI taxonomy): Eukaryota > Metazoa > Chordata > Amphibia > Anura > Dendrobatidae > Dendrobates > Dendrobates tinctorius. The sequence continues at coordinate 64,423,997 of NW_027361679.1, forward strand.
CAACTGGCCCTTGTACCTGAGTGGACTGTCTTCTTCCTAAGCTTGTCGTTACCTCCTCTCTGTGTGTGTGCCACAGGTGGGGTAGTCAACCCTGAAAGCTCTGAAGTAACAGCTGCCATTATCCCAGCAAGTCAGCAGAAAGGTGAGACTCTGCAATGTGCACTATCTTGGGTATTGGCTGGGACTGTTCTATGTGTTATCTCCCTGTTTTGAGGTTCAATAAAGTATTGCCATACTGTTTTACCCTCACCCTGTGTTGTCTGAGTATTATGCAGACGCTAAAGGGAGCGCGGGAGTGCAGTGGGGTGATCCTTGGTCCATACAGTTTCATTTCGCGGACTTGGGTGCTCGCCGACCCCCCGTGTCTCCACACAGTTCATGCCTGTAAATTCAGACTCTTAATTTCTTATTATATTGCTCTCAACTTTGACCCTATACTGATTCTGATATTGGCCTGCTTTCAGTCTCGGTCAAAAAATCTGACCTGTGATGCCTGTTGTTCATTTCTGGTTTTGACACCTTTGACGCCTTGCCTTCTGGCCTGGTCACACTCTTGGTAATGATCTTTGTTTTTGTTCCTGACTATGCATCAGGTTTTCTCAGAGCATATGCTTCTAGTCTTTGACTTTTCTGAGGACAACAACATGGAAATCAAACAAGTAATGTACACTCCTTCAAGAGGAAATTAAACTGTTATGATAAACAATATTCATACACCTTATTTTGGAATTCTGTGTTCAGACATCCTCTTCTCATGATTCTCAAAACAAATAGTGGTTACAAACAGCGTTTCTTACTTTGGATGACCTGCCATGTCCTACATCACACAGACAGACCTTTAATTTGAATGAACACATTAATTTGATCCATAAGGCCTGTTTCACACATCATTTTTTTTCGTCAGTTAAAATCCGCTAAAATGGCAGACAACAGATCTGTTCCTGTACTGACCACAACGTTTGGCACCGGACTGTTGTTTTAGCGGATCTGTCAAAGGAAGAATTTTAAAGGGGGGGGGAGAGAGAGAGAGAATTTTTTTCAGCCGCCAGAACAGGGTTTAGGGTTAAATTTGCGGCTGAGGCAAATCCTCCGGGCATGCGCAATGTAAAATGCGGATCCAGCCGCCCGAAAAAACGTTGCATTGTTGGTCCAGACATGTCGGCGGACGCCATAATTTTGGCGGATCCGCAAAAAAACGGATCCAATGAATGGCCATCCGTCAAGATCCGCCAGTAATGAAAACCAAATCGGAAAAAAAACGGATCCGCCAAGCAAAATGGCTCCGTTTTTTTTTGCAAAATGGCGGATTTTGGCTCAATGAGGTTACAAAAACCAATTTAGTGCTTCAGGAAGTCAGTAAAAAGTAGTTCGGAGTGTTCAAATCAAGAAAATGATAAGGGTGCCCATACTTTTTCACCGGGCAAATTTTGTTTAAATGCAGATTGCACATTTCCTGTTAGTACAATAAACCTCATTTGAATCCAAAAATATAACTAAGTCCATCAGTTATTAGATATATGAAACTGAAATAGCTGTTGCAAAAGCCAAAATTGTTATAAAGAAAAAAGGTTAACATTAATAGGGGTGCCCAAACTTTTACATATGACTGTATATATTTAAAAAAAATAAATGTTAGAAAATATAAAGTTTACTTCTCTTACAACCTGTCTGCATAGAAATTATCTTGTGTATCTTTCCATTCTGTAACAAGACTCATCAATGGGGTGCAAGAATTGCTAGTGAATCTGTCATGGGCTAAATATAACCACCGGCTGAAAGGTAATGTTATTTCCCATCACATTTTAAAGATTTTTTTTTCCTATTCTTATGTATTCATATTTTATGTATTCATTCTGAGGATTGGTGCGGTACAAGAGGTCAGATACCTTCCAATCATAAAGTGATTGCCAATCCTAGATGAGATTACTCCTTTAAGTAGACTGTGAAACACTTGCAACTCCTATTCATATGTATGGAAAAAACTACAGATAATTGTTAATTTTGCCACATTTTGTTTTGCATCGAGTCTATTGAGTATTATACATGCAGTGAAACATACAGTACATCCTTTCTTGCTTTTACTGTATGACTAGTCCAAATAAATACCAGTTAATAAAGGGAATTCACAAGGTAATATAAGCACTGTAAGTACTTATTCCAAATAATACACTGACTCTGATAAAGCAATTAACCTAATGTGTTTTCTCATGCAAACCATTCAAATATCATGGGCAGCATGGTGGCTCAGTGGTTAGCACTGCAGCCTTACACCACTGGGGTCCAGGGTTCAATTCCCACCAAGAACAACATCTGCAAGGAGTTTGTATTTTCTCCCCGTGTTTGCGTGGGTTTCCTCTGGGTACTCCAGTTTCCTCCACACTGCAAAGACATACTGATAGGAAATGTAGATTGTGAACCCAATGGGAAAATGTCTGTAAAGCGCTGTGGAATTAATGGTGCAACGTAAGTAAATAAACATCCTACAAAAGGCTAAAAAATCACAATCATAAAAAAGAAACCACATCCTAGCAGTCTCTAAATTTATCGTATCATCTGTTTGACACAGGGTAATAATATATGTCACACAGTGCAAAATTAGTATCTAGCAATCCGAGTGAACAGAAAAGATGAAAGCCAAGGTTAATAAAGTCCACACCCCAATATCACAAACAAAGAACTGATCCCTCTCTGCCTTTAGAGAATGGAAAAGCGCAATGTATTTTACAATCATTAGGACACACAGCCTGTTCACACTACATAAGATTCTGGTGTACCTGTTCTCTAATTGCAGACCATGTGCTTGTGTTTCGCATCTGGAAAAACTGCACTTGGATTCGTCCCAAATGTGAAATTTGAACTGTTCACCACTCTTTGCTGATGTATCATATAAGGAGAAAAGCCAAAGATACACATGGAATGCTAAGCCCTTTTCAGCCATGAAAAACACACAATATCAGCTTATATAGCTGTGAGTAATCTTCTGTGGCTTGCTATAGAAACAGATTTTTAGAATTTGTGAAGCTAATTAACTAGTTTGGCAAAGACCAGAATTTGTAGAACAAACATGTCACATATATAAGGATAGTAAGGAAAGTACGTAAGTATGAGAAAGTTCCATGCGCGTGTAGATTTTTGCTGACATAGTTATTTCTTTATCCTACACATCAGCGAGTAAAAAATAGGGAAAACTGCAAAATGAACTAACTTTAGAATCCACTATGTCTACTTGCACATGAGATTAGTTTAATTGCTCTTTTTTCAAATGAAGACAAATTAAAACCGATAAGAAAAAAAAGCTACAACCAACATACAGTATTTCCTTGATGAAACAGATGCATAAAGTATAATGATTTAAAGAGCTATTGTGCTGCCAAAATATGGTTTGTCTCTGTAGAAATTAGTTTTACAAAAGACTTTCAAAGTGGCAGTCAACAGACCACAGAGTAGTACCTACAAAGTGGTAGTCTACAGACCATAGAGGACCTACAAAGTGGCAGTCTACTGACCACAGAGGAGGACCTACATAGGGGCAGTCAACAGACACAGAGTAATACCTACAAAGTGGCAGTCTACAGACTACAGAGGGGGACCTACAAAGTGGTAGTCTACAGACCATAGAGGACCTAAAAAGTGGCAGTCAACAGACCAGAGTATTACCTACAAAGTGGCAGTCTACAGACCACAGAGGAGGACCTACATAGGGGCAGTCAACAGACACAGAGTAATACCTACAAAGTGTCAGTTTACAGACCACAGAGGGGGACCTACAAAGTGGCAGTCAGCAGACCACAGAGTAGTACCTACAAAGGGGCAGGAAAGAGACCACAGAGTAGGAACTACAAAGGGGTCAGACAACAGACCACAGAGTAGGACCTACAAAGGGGCAGACAACAGACCACACGGTAGTACCTATAAAGAGGCAGGCAGCAGACCACAGATTAGTACCCACAAAGGGGCAGTCTACAGACCACAGAAGAGGATCTACAAAGGGGCAGTCATCAGACCATGGTGTAGTACCTACAAAGGGGCAGTCAACAGACCACAGAGTTTTATCTATAAAGTGGCAATCTACAGACCACAGTGTAACACCTACAATAGGGCAGTCAACAGACCTCAGAGTAGTACCGACAAAGTGGCAGTCAACAGACAACAGGATAGTACCTACAAAGAAGGAGGCAATAGACCACAGAGTAGTACCTACAAAATGGCAATCAACAGACCACAGAGTAGTACCTTCAAAGGGGCAGGCAACAGACCACAGAGTAAGACCTACAAAGTGGCAGTCAACAGACCACAGAGTAGTACCTGCAAAGGGGCAGGCAAGAGACCACAGAGTAGTACCCATAATGGGGAAGGCAACAGACCACAGAGTAGTACCTACAAAGTGACAGTCAACAGACCAAAGAGTAGTACCTGCAAAGGGGCAGGCAACAGACCTCTGAGTAGGACCTACAAAGTGCCAGACAGCAGACCACAGAGTATTACATATAAGGGGGCAGTTAACAGATCACAGAGTAGTAACTACAATGTAGCAGTCTACAGACCACAGAGAAGGACCTACAAAGGGGCAGTCAACAGACCACAGCGTAGTACCTACAAAGGGGCAGTCAACAGACCATGGTGTAGTAAATACAAAGGGTCAGTCAACAGACGACAGAGTAGTACCAATAAAATGGCAGTCAACAGACCAGAGTAGTACCTACAAAGTGGCAGTCTACAGACCACAGAGGAGGACTTACAAAGTGGCAGTCAACAGACCATAGAGTAGTATCTACAAAGGGGCAAGCAACAGACCAGAGTGTAGGACCTACAAAAGGGCAGTCTACAGAGCACAGAGGAGGACCTTCAAAGGGGCAGTCAACAGACCACAGCGTAGTACCTACAAAGGTGCAATCAACAGACCACAGAGTAGTAACTGCAAAAGGGGTAGGCAACAGACCTCTGAGTAGGACATACAAAGAGACAGGCAGCAGACCACAGACTAGTACAGTATATATAAAGGGGCAGTTAACAGATCACAGAGTAGTAACTACAATTTAGCAGTCTACAGACCACAGAGGAGGACCTACAAAGGGGCAGTCAACAGATCACAGTGTAGTACCTACAAAGGGGCAGTCAACAGACGATAGAGTAGTACCTATAAAGTGGCAGTCAACAGACCACAAAGTAGTACCTACAAATTGGCAGTCTAGAGACCACAGAGGAGGACCTACAAAATGACAGTCAACAGACCACAGAGTAGTACCTACAAAGTGGCAAGCAACAGACCACAGTGTAGGACCTACAAAAAGGCAGTGTACAGACCACAGAGGAGGACCTACAAAGGGGCAGTCAACAGACCACAGCATAGTACCTACAAAGTGGCAGTCTTCAGACCACAGCGTAGTATCTTCAAAGTGGCAGTCTTCAGACCACAGCGTAGTATCTTCAAAGGGGCAGTCAACAGACCACAGTGCAGTACCTACAAAGGGGCAGTCAACAGACCACAGAGTAGTATTTACAAAGTGGCAATCTACAGAACACAAAGTAGTGGTTGCTAACTTGCAGTCATTAAATCACAAAATAGTGGTTAAAAAGGCACAGTCTACAGGATACAAAGTAGTAGCTATGAAGACACAGTCTAGTGACCAAACTGCAGTGGATAAAAGTTTCGGTCTTCTAACCACAAAGTATTGGCTACAAATAAGCAGTCAGAATACAGTAAAGCAGTGGCTAAAAAGTGTCATTCTATAGAACAGGAAGTAATGGCTACAATCATGTAGTCAACACATCACAAAGTACTGGGTTGTCTAGAGAATACAAAGTAGTAGCTTTGTAGTGGATAAAAGTGTCTTCTGGTCTTCTGACTACAAAGTAGTGGCTACAAAGTGGTTGCAGAGACCCAGTTTCCACAAGGTAAGACATGTGATTTTAGGTATCATTTTGCTTAAGCAAATGGCAAAAAATTAATCGTACCTTTAAGAAATAAATAGCATACAGTAAAGACTTATAGTATGTTCACACATAACTGATGTATTGAAGAAATACATATGACTTACAAATGTCTGAATATAGTTTGTAAAATCCATGTACATGCTGTAACATAATTATATATATTTAGAAACTGTAGCATTACATTTCATCTTTTGTTTCGATTTGTATGCAGATTTTAGTAATTTTATATTTTACCCTTTTATGCCAACCATTTCATTTTCACCAATGTTATTATGTATTTTTATATGTACACTCTAACATTGGCAAAAGGCAGATAAAATCTCATCATTTAACAGAATAATTGTGAAGGTAGAATCGGACTTGTATCAGATATAGAATGTATATGCTCACCATGCTAATTTGATATGCTCCAATATGAATGAAACATTAAATAAAAAAATAGGTACACTTTAAAGAGAACATATAATCAGAAAATAAAAAAATTGTTTAAAGGGAACCTGTCACCCCCTCTCCAGGGCGTTTTTAAGTTAAAGAGTCATCTTCAGCTGCACTAAGGCTGCACTCTGTGAAGGTGGCTCTTCTGTTTCTGACCCCCAGTAATGCTGAAATATCGACTTTTATAAATAGCTCCTCATACCTGTAATGTGTCCCAGAGGTATGGTGTGTCCCACTGTATCAGCCGCCTACCATTCCGTCCATCATGCCTCTGTCCTGTGTCTGGGCGCTGCCCACCATCCATCCATCATGATGCCCCTGTACGTCGCTGCCTCCTCCTGTTTTGAATGCCGGCGCCTGCGCTGTGACAAGAGTTCTCGGGCATGCGTAGTGCGCGCTGCCCAAGAACCGACATCAGGCTATTGCGCCTGCGTGTTGCAGAGGCCCCAGCCCTGCAGTTTGAATACCTCATAACACACTGCGGGGCGGGATCTGGGATAGTTTTAGTAGAGATACTGTCCCACAAATAGAAAATTGCCATTTTTTTCATTGGTTAAAATTATTAATTTATTCAGATATAAATTTGCTTGTGCGATATGGATTAACATATTTATGTTCCTATTAATTATCTCTATTTTTATTTATTTACTGGACCATTAATGTATTTATTTTTTTACCTATTTGTAAAAGATGTCTTTTATGTTTTGCATACGTATTAAAAAATGTACATTATAGTTCAACTCTCAGTCCAGAAACAGTACCATGGCACCTCTAGGTGACTTTTGACCCATTTTTTGCCAGACATTTTACAGGCAATCTGTTACCAGGTTTTTGCTACCTAATCTGAGAGCAGCATAATGCAGAGACAAACTGAAACCTGCAGTTCCAGCAAAGGTAATAGGTTTCTGACAACGATGAGAGACCATTACCTTTCACAACTGGTTCAGGACCCAACAAGAGGGGGGGCACTGCTAGACCTAATATTAACCAACAGGCCAGACCGCATATCATATGTAAGGGTTGAGGGTCACTTGGGTAATAGTGATCACAAAATAATAAGTTTTCATGTATCCTTTAATAAGATGTGCAGTAGAGGGGTTACAAGGACACTAAACTTCAGGAAGGCAAATTTCCAACAGATGAGAGATGATCTTGGTGCAATTAACTGGGACGATATCCTGAGACATAAAAATACACAAAGAAAATGGGAGACGTTTATTAGCATCCTGAATAGGACCTGTGCACAATATATACCGTATGGGAATAAACATGCGAGAAATAGGAGGAAACCACTATGGTTAAATAGAGCTGTAAGGGGTGCAATAAGTGACAAAAATAAAGCGTTTAAAGAATTAAAGCAAGTAGGTAGTGATGAGGCATTAAATAAATACAGAAGATTAAATAAATTCTGTAAAAAGCAAATCAAGACAGCAAAGATTGAGACAGAGAGACTCATTGCCAGAGAAAGTAAAAATAATCCCAAAATATTCTTTAACTACATAAATAGTAAGAAACTAAAAAATGATAGTGTTGGTCCCCTTAAAAATAGTCTGGGTGAAATGGTGGATGAGGATGAGGAAAAAGCCAATATGCTAAATGACTTTTTTTCATCAGTATTTACACAAGAAAATCCTATGACGGATAACATGATCAGGGATAAAAATTATCCGTTAAATGTCACCTGCTTAACCCAGCAGGAAGTACGGCGGCGTCTAAAAATCACTAAAATTGACAAATCCCCGGGCCCTGATGGGATACACCCCCGAGTACTGCAGGAATTAAGCACAGTCATAGATAGACCATTATTTTTAATCTTTAAAGATTCCATAATAACAGGGTCTGTACCACAGGACTGGCGTATAGCAAATGTGGTGCCAATATTCAAAAAGGGGACAAAAACTGAACTTGGAAATTATAGGCCAGTAAGTTTAACCTCAACTGTGGGTAAAATGCTGGAGGGTTTTTTAAGAGATACTATACTGGAGTATCTGAAGAAGAATAACCTTATGACCCAATATCAACATGGGTTTACAAGGGACCGTTCCTGTCAGACTAATCTGATAAGCTTTTATGAAGAGGCAAGTTCCGGACTGGACCAAGGGAATGCAGTGCACGTGGTATATATGGACTTTTCAAAAGCTTTTGATACGGTGCCACACAAAAGGTTGATACATAAAATGAGAACAATGGGGATAGGGGAAAATATGTGTAGGTGGGTTAAGAGCTGGCTCAGGGATAGGAAACAAAGGGTGGTTATTAATGGAGCACACTCAGACTGGGTCACGGTTAGCAGTGGGGTACCACAGGGGTCAGCTTTGGGCCCGCTTCTTTTTAACATATTTATTAATGACCTTGTAGGGGGCATAGAGAGTAGAATTTCAATATTTGCAGATGACACTAAACTCTGCAGGGTAATCAATACAGAGGAGGACAATTTTATATTACAGGAGGACTTATGTAAACTTGAAGCTTGGGCTGATAAATGGCAAATGAGCTTTAATGGGGATAAATGTAAGGCCATGCACTTGGGTAGAACGAACAAGATGTATAATTATGTGCTTAATTGTAAAACACTGGGCAAAACAGTCACTGAAAAAGACCTGGGTGTATGGGTGGACAACAAACTCACATTTAGCGGCCAGTGTCAGGCAGCTGCTGCAAAGGCAAATAAAATAATGAGATGCATTAAAAGAGGCATAGATGCTCATGAGGAGAACACAATTTTACCTCTATATAAGTCACTAGTGCGACCACACTTAGAATACTGTGTACAGTTCTGGTCTCCGGTGTATAAGAAAGACATAGCTGAACTGGAGCAGGTGCAGAGAAGAGCGACCAAGGTTATTAGGGAACTAGGGGGTCTGCAATACCAAGACAGGTTATTACACTTGGGGTTATTTAGGTTTGAGAATCGAAGGCTTAGGGGTGATCTTATTACAATGTATAAATATATGCGGGGACAATACCAAGACCTTTCTAATGATCTTTTTACTCTTAGACCTGTGAAGGGGACAAGGGGGCATCTTCTACGTCTGGAGAAAAGAAGGTTTAAGCATACTCACAGACGCTGATTCTTTACTGTAAGAGCAGTGAGACTATGGAACTCTCTGCCATATGATATTGTAATGAGTGATTCCCTAAAATTTAAGAAGGGCCTGGATGCCTTTCTTGAAAAGTATAATATTACAGGGTATATACACTAGTTTCCTTAATATTGTGTTGATCCAGGGAGCTAGTCTGATTGCCGTATGTGGAGTCGGGAAGGAATTTTTTTCCCCAATGTAAAGCTTACTGTTTGCCACATGGGTTTTTTTTGCCTTCCTCTGGATCAACATGTTAGGGCAAGTTAGGATATGATATGGGTTGAACTAGATGGACTTAAAGTCTCCCTTCAACCTTAATAACTATGTTACTATGTTACATTGAATCCAGCAATACGGTATATCACCTATTGGGCATCTTGTTGTGGTTTTTATAAAATTACTGTTTTATCAGCAGAAGATTATCAGTAGAGGACTAGTAAACCTGCAACTATGCAGTCCAACCACACCCCCATCACCCCATCACTGATTTGCAGCATTTTGCCAAATGACTGAGTGTAAAGAAAGCTGCTTCATTGTGTGGGTGGGGTTACACAGAACTCAGCATTTAGAGGGCTGGTAAATGCAGCAGTTAAATCAGTGATTTTATGAAAAAGACAAGATGAAATTCCGATTCTCTATAACCCCTTCCTGACAACTGACGTACTATCCCGTCCACGTAACCCGGGCCCCTATGCCCATGGATGGGATAGTACGTCATAGCGATCACCGGCGCTCACGGGGGGAGCGCCGCTGATCGCGGCCGGGTGTCAGTTGATTATCACAGCTGACACCCGGCACTATGTGTCAGGGGCAGTCACGGACCGCCCCAAGCACGTTAACCCCTGGCACACTGCGATCAAACATGATCGCAGTGCATCGGGGGATTAGGGAAGCATCGGCAGGGAGGGGGCTCTCTCCATGCTTCCCTGAGACCCCCAGCGCAGCGCGATGTGCTGCGCTGCTCTGAGGGCCTCCTTCCCTGCATATGGCCGCAGGGGCCTTCGGGGGCCTGCAGGGAGGCGGCTTCCTCAGTGCCTGCAGAGCGCAGGCATGAGGAAGCATTGTGCAGGGCCTGTCAGATCGCTGATCTGTCACAGCGCTGTGTGATGAGTAAGATCAGCGATCTGTCACATGACAGAGATGTCCCCCACTACAATGTAATAAAGTAAAGAAAAGAGTAAAAATAATTTATAAAAAATCGCTAAGTAAATACAAAAAAAATATTCCCTAATAAATTCATTTTTTGTAAATAAAAAAGATCAATAAAAGTACACATATTTAGTATCGCCGCGTCCGTAACGACCCACCCTATAAAAATGTCCCATTAGCTAACCCCTTTAGCAAACCCCTTAAAAAATAAAAATAAAAAACAAAGCAAAAAAAAAATGCTTTATTATCATACCGCCAAACAAAAATTGCAATAACGCACGATCAAAAACACAGATATAAATAACCATGGTACCGCAGAAAACGTCATCTTGTCCCGCAAAACACGAGCTGCCACACAGCATCATCAGTGAAAAAATAAAAGTTATTGCTCGCAGAATAAAGCGATGCAAAAATAATTATTTTTTATAGAAAATTGTTTTCATTGCATAAAACCGCCAAAACATTAAAAAAGACATAAATGAGGTATCGCTGTAACCGTACTGACCCGAACAATAAAACCGCCGTATCAATTTTGCCGCACGCGGAATGGTGTAAACGCACCCCCCAAAGGAAATTCATGAAATGCTGGTTTTTGATCATTCTGCGTCCCAAAAATCGGAATAAAAAGCGATCAAAAAATGTCACGTGCCCGAAAATGGTACCAGTAAAAACGTCAACTTGTCCTGCAAAAAATAAGACCTCACATGACTTGGTGGGTCAAAATATGGAAAAATTATAGCTCTCAAAATGTGGTGATGCAAAACTATTTTTATAATAAAAAGCGTCTTTTAGAGTATGACAGCTGCCAAACATAAAAACTGCCATAAATAGTAAATCAAACCTCCGTTATCACCCCCTTAGTTAGGGAAAAATAATAAAATAAGAAAAAAATGTATTTATTTCCATTTTCCCATTAGGGTTAGGGCTAGGGTTAGGGCTGAGATTTGGGTTAGGGGTGTGCTGGGGGGGAGTTGGAAGTTTCGCCCCCAGCAGTTCGCCCCCAGCAATTCGCCCCCAGCAGTTCGCCCCCGAACATTTCGCCCCCAGCATTTCGCCCCCAGGTTGTTTCGCCCCCGCACATTTCGCCCCCGCACATTTCGCCCCAAGCAGTTTGTCCCCGCACATTTCGCCCCCGCACATTTCGCCCCCGCACATTTCTCCCCCAGCAGTTCGCCCCCGGATGTTTCGCCCCCGGATGTTTCGCCCCCAGCAGTTCGCCCCCGGATGTTTCGCCCCCGGATGTTTCGCCCCCAGCAGTTCGCCCCCGGATGTTTCGCCCCCAGCAGTTCGCCCCCGGATATTTCGCCCCCAGCAGTTCGCCCCCGGATGTTTCGCCCCCAGCAGTTTGCCCCCGGATGTTTCGCCCCCAGCAGTTCGCCCCCGGATGTTTCGCCCCCAGCAGTTCGCCCCCGGATGTTTCGCCCCCAGCAGTTTGCCCCCAGCAGTTCGCCCCCGGATGTTTCGCCCCCAGCAGTTCGCCCTCGCATGTTTCGCCCCCAGCAGTTCGCCCCCGGATGTTTCGCCCCCAGCAGTTCGCCCCCAGCAGTTCGCCCCCGCATGTTTCGCCCCCAGCAGTTCGCCCCCAGCAGGTCACCCCTGGATGTTTCGCTCCCAACAGTTCACCCCCGGATGTTTCGCCCCCAGCAGTTCGCCCCCGGATGTTTCGCCCCCAGCAGTTTGCCCCCGGATGTTTCGCCCCCAGCAGTTCACCCCCACATGTTTCGCCCCCAGAAGTTTCGCCCCCGGATGTTTCGCCCCCAGCAGTTCGCCCCCGGATGTTTCGCCCCCAGCAGTTCACCCCCAGCAGTTCGTCCCCGGATGTTTCGCCCCCAGCAGTTCGCCCCCGGATGTTTCGCCCCCAGCAGTTCACCCCCGGATGTTCACCCCCAGATGTTTCGCCCCCAGCAGTTCGCCCCCGGATGTTTCGCCCCCAGCAGTTCGCTCCCGGATGTTTCACCCCCGGATGTTTCGCCCCCTGTCAGTTCGCCCCCAGCAGTTCATCCCTGGATGTTTTGCCTCTAGCAATTTGCTCCTGGATCTTTCGCATTCGGGAAAAACCTGCCTGAACTGAACATTGGCAGGTTTGCTTATCACTAATAATACACCATATGAGTCTAAGATATACAATTCTGATCAAATTAGTTTTTTTATTCTCAAACTTTGTTTTCTAGATGAGTAATTTTACAAACAGACAGAAAAATAGTAGGATTTCATTGGTTACTAAGGAGGTCGTGCCCCCTTGGGAGCAGAACGGATCCTGGCTCCCTATGATACATTCAGGGCTGCTTGTTCACAGCCCTCTGCAAAGCTCCCCTTCACCCTCCGCTCATGTGCTCTGTCCTGGACAAGAGGAGGGCTCCCCCCTGCCTGTGTAAAGCCGTTACAGGACAGAACACATAGGGGGGGCTTTGCAGAGGGCTGTAAACCAGCAGCCCTTTATACATCATAGGGAATATATTGTTAGCTGCATGCTCCTGTGCAGCCACGCCCTCTAGAATCCATCCACAAGTACTGCTACTAAGGAGAAACAACCTCCTTAGCAACCACTGAAATCCTGCAGCACATGGAGCTTTAACTTGGATGAGACTTTTCACACAGAAGTGAAGCTGCTGGAAGGTCTCCTTTGGAAATGAATATCATGGGCACAGGTACTATAACATAACATGTTTTTTGCAGAGTTATGCTTTAACTGTATATATCAAAACTGTTTTAACAAGAAACATAAAAAGGTATAGAGGGGAAGGATTAGAGAAAAAGAGAAAATACAAATTACAGGTTATAATGCTTGAATTATTTTACAGCTAAAAACACTGCTCTCAAAACATACAATATGTGACCATGAACTAAAAATCAAAGCTGTAGGCAATGCCTCTCAGATAATCCATCAAGCTTCTATTATCAAAATCTTACACGATACATTTAACCCTTGCTGAAATTGCAGCATACTTTTTGTTTCTTGCAGCGATGGGATTTCCTGCTATTATCTGAATAATTTCAAAACTATGGAGCTCTTGCTGATGTTTCAGACAGTTAATGAACCGGTATATATTTTGGAAAAGAGTACCACATGTTTCTTGAAAGCTACGGTGCCATCCTTCGACATCATTATTTGTTCGCTGTTGATCATTCAATGTTCGTTCATACACATTCCAGAATTGAACTGGAAACAAAGGTGCTTGACGTCCTCTGCGATTCATTCGACCAATATAGCTGTCTTCAAAATAGTTGGCAATAGGTATTGCTTCTTGTGGAAAGTCAGGATCTTCCACCAATTCTTCAAATGATTGCACAACATTCTGTGGTGGTAGAAAGGCCAGGGCAGGTATCATGCGTATCCAACGGGCAAATTCATGGTCACCTTGGTATTGCATCTTGAGTCCTTCATTTTGAACTTTACGCCAAACCGACTGTGATAGGTGGAAAAAGCAACCAGTCTTCACAAGGTTGGGGAATTCACTTTCAAATGCCTGTATTGCAGCTAGTTCAAAATCCAACATCAGGTTGTCTGGCTGCAGTCCAGGCTGCAAGTTCTTCAGCTCTTGCAGCAACCTCTGGTATGTAGAACGGCTCTTGTCTGTCAGCAAGGTGTACACTACAGGAACGACAAGGCCGCTGTGGACTACATGGATTGTGTAAAGTTGCTTAAACAAGGCTGGTGTAGTGAAAAACATGCCATCCGCAAACCACTCTTTACTTTGTGCCAGTAGATGGAGATTGTCTCTTGTTCCAAATATCAACATACGGCTGTGTCCATTTCCTAATTTAAAATGAAAGTATTAGTAGAGGAAATAACAGGAAAAGTGTAACAAGCAGCAGACAGAGTTTTGGGATAAATTCACAAAAAAAATATCCTAATCAGAAGACTCTGTTCATATCTCACATTAAATACTCACATTTTGCTCCAGATTTTCTGATTTCATAATAAAAAAACTGAAGCAAAATCTAGTGTGAAGGGGCCAACCAATAGTTTTTTACAACATATATTGTCCCAGTGGAAAATTATATATTTTTGTTTAAAATTAAAATTACTTCCAAACTTGAAATAGGTCACATTTTTAGGGTATCTTTAGACCCTTCAACTAGACGGCCGTTCAGCTCGGCCGATCGCCACTATGCTGAACGGGCCGTCTAGTTGACAGCCGCATCCAGACGCGGCGTGCGGCTGGACGTCTGAATGAACGACTGGGCGGTCCGCCCGCCTGAATGGGGCATTCCATTCAGGCGGATGGGCACGCTAGTCGTCGGGTGGGCAGCGCGGACATTCGTGACGTCCGCGCTGCCTATGCTGTCTCATTGAGAGGATTGTGCAGGACGCAAAATACGCCAGTAAAATCACCAGTGTGCTTTTGGCCTAAGGCATAACTGAATGGTCCATTAGGCTGGGGTCATATGCAGCATTAATGTGTAAATCCCATCCACATGCTGATGAAAAAATTTTGTTTACAAAAAAAAAACATGCAGTGCAGCATGTCAATGTATGCTGCCATTATACAAACAAAATTCCAGCCATTCAGACAAGGGGCTGAAATCCTGCACTAAAACCTGCACCTAAATCCATAGAGTTAAGTGAAGATTTTGATACAGAATTAGGGTACCACAATAGTGGCCACAATTGCAGGCACAAATAGATTCCTGTGGGATCTCCAATTGCTACCGCAATTACAGCCGCTGCGGAGATGCCGCTCCACAATCCCCTTCTGTCAGTGGGCACGAGGCCTCAGGCTTTATCCAGACAAGCTGGATTTACAGGCGTATTCTGTGCTGTGTTTCCTGCCTGAAACCCGCCCTTTCATGTCTATGGTGCGGGTTACGGGCGGATTCCAGAAGGAATGGGAATGGGCAAGAGGGAAACCTCCCGAAAAATGCCTGCAAACCACGCCAAATACGCTCGGTTTAGGCCATAGCAGGGCATGGCCACGCCCATAGCAGAGCTTGGCCACGTCCCCTATTTGCAGAAGCGTTTTGCCAAAGCGCTTGCAAAGTGCTTAAAAAGTGCTTGGAAGCAGCAGGTAAAACGCATCTGCAAATCATGGTGTATCTCACCTGAGCTCCGGAGTTCAGCCCGACCTGTCCACGGATCTGCAGGACTGAACTACGAGAGCCGAGGAATCAGCCGGCGATGGCAGTTCAGTCCGTGCATGCCGCAGACAGGCGAGGCTGAACTCCGGGGCAGCATCCAGGACAGGTATGGCCAGTACAATGCTGCATATTTGGAATTAGTGTTGGCCGGTCCGATCACTGAAGATCGTAATTTATTACGATTTTCAGGCTGATCGTTATTTTAAATTACGATCCAATTTGTAGCCAGATCATGATGATGATCTGAATTAGAAATCGGAATCCTCCGTAATCTGAAAACACTGTCCGGGCATACACTCCCGAACAGTGTGCGCATATATATATATATATATACACACACACACACACTATACAGGTGTACAGCGTGTGTGCATATTTAGCTTTAGTAAATGGCTCCAGGCTGCGGTGTTAAAAAAATAAACAAACCCAGTTACTCACCTCTTTCTCCAGTACTGGCTCCGGCTCCTAGCCCAGCAGTGCAGGGAATCCCGAAATCCAGGCGGCGCATCGCCGCCTCTGTGCCTGCCGTACTATAACTACAGTGGAGAGTGATCCCAGGACCGCTCACTAGACGGTCCTGGGAAAGCACCACATCACGTCACAGAACAGCCCGGCACATGTGCAGAGGTGGTGATGCACAACCCAGAATGCATAGCATTGGGATTTCGGAATTCCCTGCACCGCCGGAGACAGCGCTGGACACCGGAGAGAGAGTTGAATAACTGGGTTTGTTTATTTTTTAACAGCGCAGCTTGGGGCCATTATATATATGCAAGAAAGCTGGAAGAAGTGTGGCTCAACTGAGATTGTTGCTGAGGACTCAGTGTGCTGCTAGAGCAGGGGTTGGCTTCCGCCCGTACTTAACATGCATCCATGAAGAAAGACCTCCGCGCTCCTGAAGTCCTATACAAATCCTTTATTGCATTTCAAAGTTCCAAAAGTGCCAGACCACCATCACCCACCCACATATACACTCACTGGCCACTTTATTAGGTACACCTGTCCAACTGTGTGTTAAGACTTAATTTCTAATCAGCCAATCACATGGCGGCAACTCAGTGCATTTAGGCATGTAGACATGGTCAAGACAATCTCCTGCAGTTCAAACCGAGCATCAGTATGGGGAAGAAAGGTGATTTGAGTGCCTTTGAACGTGGCATGATTGTTGGTGCCAGAAGGGCTGGTCTGAGTATTTCAGAAACTGCTGATCTACTGGGATTTTCACGCACAACCATCTCTAGGGTTTACAGAGAATGGTCCGAAAAAGAAAAAAAATCCAGTGAGCGGCAGTTCTGTGGCCGGAAATGCCTTGTTGATGCCAGAGGTCAGAGGAGAATGGGCATACTGGTTCGAGCTGATAGAAAGGCAACAGTGACTCAAATTGCCACCCGTTACAACCAAGGTAGGCAGAAGAGCATCTCTGAACGCACAGTGCGTCGAACTTTGAGGCAGATGGGCTACAGCAGCAGAAGACCACACTGGGTACCACTCCTCTCAGCTAAGAACAGGCATCTGATGGCTACTTTCAGCAGGATAATGCGCCATGTCATAAAGCTCGAATCATCTCAGATTGGTTTCTTGAACATGACAATGAGTTCACTGTACTCAAATGGCCTCCTCAGTCACCAGATCTCAATCCAATAGAGCATCTTTGGGATGTGGTGGAACGGGAGATTCGCATCAGGGATGTGCAGCCGACAAATCTGCGCCAACTGTGTGATGCCATCATGTCAATATGGTCCAAAATCTCTGAGGAATGCTTCCAGCACCTTGTTGAATCTCTGCCACGAAGAATTGAGGCAGTTCTGAAGGCAAAAGGGGGTCCAACCCGTTACTAGCATGGTGTACCTAATAAAGTGGCCAGTGAGTGTATGCATATATATACACACACACACTGTTCGGGCGTACAGTGTGCATATATATATATATCTACATTTAGCTCTGGAGATTGGATCTGAATTAATTCCAATCTTTCGGTATGATCAGCCCGATCTGATCCTATCTTTCCAGTGATCGGCCAACACTAGTTGGAATCAGTAGGCCTCACTACATTATATTACCCTCAAAGTTTCCCTTCAAGGCAAAAATCACATAGTATTTTATATCAGCACCTTATAGTGTAGCATTTTTCACATTTGTGCAAAATAAACTTTGCAATAATTATGCATAATGGAATTGTTTTAATACAATGTTAAATGGTTAAGTAGCTTACCAGAGTCATGCAGAAGGAACTGCTGCTGGACAGCATCACTACTGATCTCCTGGAACTCGAGGGGGATAACAAGTTGATCAAGGGTTTGAGGTAACCTTGGGATATTGCCAAGTTGCCTTGCTAATCGTATTGTCCTCTTCAGTGATGCTTTCCTTGGGAGAAGTGCTGCAACATTAGAATGGGCTCCTGAAACGACGTCTGTGAGAATCTGTTGTGGTGTCTCCTGTGTTGTCTTTGCCCTGGTCACAGCCTCATTAACAAGTCGGATTGCTTCAGGTCTTGCAGCTTGTGCTGCGTGATTGTGAAGATTGACTACTTTCACAACTTCACCAGATTCTTCATTGGTCCAAACACGTCCCTTGCAAGTCGACCGTTTTTCACATACCCAGATGGAATGAACATCGTCAGCGGTTCGTTTGGAAAATAAGTAAATGTGATTCTCATGGACCAACTTGCTCCTTCCACGTTTGGACAGAACTGAATTCATAGTTGTAGAAAGTGAATTGCTGTGGAAGCTGTCTGATTTTTTGTGGCAGTACACTTCTCTCTTTGTGGAGATTTCAGACACTGCTATATTCTGATATACAGATGGAATAAAAGCTAGTCTAATGTAACTTGCAGGACATGTGACCATGCTACTTGTTACATCTGCAACAAAACTTGCAACAAAGCAGGTCAGTGCTTGGTCAGGTAAAAGTTCAAAATTGTTTAGATTTTAGGCCTCTTGCACACTGTAATTTTAGAGTGGTTTCACACTTGTGTTTGTGGCCGCCAGAGGTCGATCCGCTCTGGATCTGACATCCAGCTGACCCCAGGGCAATGCTGGCTGAATGCTGGCATTCCGCTTGCATTGCCCATAGAAGTGAACGGCTGGGTTCCGCGATCTGCAGCCGCCCGTTCGCTTTCGTAATGCCGCATTCCACTATCAGTGTCAGAACAAAAAGAAGAGCATTTTCTTCTTTTCGTTCCGCTGCAGGTTAGCAGAATGCGGCATTACAGAAGCGAACGGGCGGCCTGTAGTGCATATGTAGCGGAAGTTTGAAAGCACCCTTATGCTGCCACTGTTTTAGAACTCCAATGCACGTGCTTTACTGGCATTTTTCAGAGCGCTTTTGTGAGCGCTCTCGGTAATGACCCATAAGATACAGGCTATTGATGAACGCTAAGTGCTCAAAAATAGCTCCTGTAATAAAATAAAAAGAGCTGGCAGAAACAACACCTCGCTTTTCTAGCCATTGACTTATCTACTATATAATTGTCTAAGGGTCACTTTCGTCTTTCTGTCTGTAACGTTTTATTCGTGTATTCATAGGTCGCGGCGTCTGTCTGTCATGTAAATCCAAGTCGCTGATTGGTCTTGGCAAAACGCCCATGACCAATCAGCGACGGTCACAGTCTGCCATAAAAATGGCCGCTGCTTCACTGCCCTGCACTCACCACTGACCGCTCACACAGGGTTAATGCCAGCGTTAACGGATCGCGGTGTACCGCACTCCGTTAATGCTGCTGTGTGACCAACTTTTCGCTATTGATGGTGCCTATGCAGCATCAATAGTGAAAAGATGTAATGTTAAAAATAATAATGATAAAAAAAAAGTTATTCTCACCCCCTCCAATGTCACGCTGTCCTCCGCGCCTCTCTCCAATGCACACCGTCCAGGACCTGCGATGATGTCACGGTCATGTGACCGCGACATCATCGCAGGTCCTACGCTCAGACCAGAAGCCACCGCCAGCACTGCAGAGAGGCGCGAGGACTTCAGGGCCCGTGGCTGAGGTGAGTATATCTTTATTATTTTTTTTTAAACACGAATATAGTGCCCACATTCCTAGACTACGTGGACAGTGCAATATACTACGTGACCAGTGCAATATACTACGTTGGCTGGCCAATATACTATGTGCGCTGTGTAATTTACTATGTGCGCTGTGCAATTTACTACGTGGACTGTGCAATTTACTACGTGCGCTGTCCAAAATACTACGTCGGCTGTCCTATATACTACGTGGCCTGTACAATGTACTACGTGGACTGTCCAATATACTACATAACCTGTGCAACATACCACGTGGCTGTGCCTTCTAGAATACCCGATACATTAGAATCGGGCCACCATGTAGTATATTCAAAATTGGCAATCTTCTTAGCGATTTTCCAGTGCTTAGCACTTGGGAAAGTGGCTACTGTGAAAGCGGTCTTAGGGCTAAAACACAAGGCCAAAATTCCCTGCCTAATTTGGGTCCGAAACATCTGGGGGCAAAAAGCAGGGGGCGAAACATCCGGGGGTGAAACATCCGGGGGCGAACTGCTGGGGGTGAAACATCCGGGGGCGAACTGCTGGGGGCGAAACATCCGGGGGCGAACTGCTGGGGGCGAAACATCCGAGGGCGAACTGCTGGGGGCGAAACATCCGGGGGCGAACTGCTGGGGGCGAAACATCCGGGGGCGAACTGCTGTGGGCAAAACATCCGGGGGCGAACTGCTGGGGGCGAACTGCTGGGGGCGAACTGCTGGGGGCGAAACATCCGGGGGCGAAACATCTGGGGGCGAAACATCTGGGGGCGAACTTCTGGGGGTGAAACATGCGGGTGCGAACTGCTGGGGGCAAAACATCCGGGGGCAAACTGCTGGGGGTGAAACATCCGGGGCGAACTGTTGGGAGCGAAATATCCGGGGGTGAACTGCTGGGGGCGAAACATCCGGGGGCGAAACATCCGGGGGTGACCTGCTGGGGTAGAACTGCTGGGGTCGAAACATGCGGGGGCGAACTGCTGGGGGCGAACTGCTGGGGGCGAAACATCCGGGGGCGAACTGCTGGGGGCAAACTGCTGGGGGCGAAACATCCGGGGGCGAACTGCTGGGGGCAAACTGCTGGGGACGAAACATCCGGGGGCGAACTGCTGGGGGCGAAACATCCGGGGGCGAACTGCTGGGGGCGAAACATCCGGGGGCGAACTGCTGGGGGCGAAACATCCGGGGGCGAACTGCTGGGGGCGAAACATCCGGGGGCGAACTGCTGGGGGCGAAACATCCGGGGGCGAACTGCTGGGGGCGAAACATCCGGGGGCGAAACATCCGGGGGCAAAACATCCGGGGGCGAACTGCTGGGGGCGAAATGTGCGGGGGCGAAATGTGCGGGGGCGAAACAACCTGGGGGCGAAATGCTGGGGGCGAAATGTTCGGGGGCGAAGTGTACCTGGGGGCGAACTGCTGGGGGCGAACTGCTGGGGGCGAAATACTGGGGGCAAACTGCTGGGGGCGAAACTTCCTAAAACCGTGCTGGGGTTAGGGTTGGAGCTAGAATTGCGGGGATTCCACTGTTTAGGCACATAAGGTGCTCTCCAAACGCAACATGGCGTCTGATCTCAATTCCAGCCAATTCTGCGTTGAAAAAGTCAAACGGTGCTCCTTCCCTTCCAAGCCCTGCCATGCGCCCAAACAGTGGTTTACCCCCACATATGGGGCATCAGCCTATTCAGGACAAATTGCAAAACAACTTTTGTGGTCCAATTTCTCCTGTTACCCTTAGGAAAATAAAGAAAATTGGGGGCAAAAATATCATTTTTGTGGAAAAAAAATGATTTTTTATTTTCACGCCTGGGCGTTATAAACTTCTGTGAAGCACTTGGGGGTTCAAAGTGCTCACCACACATCTAGATAAATTCTTGGGGGGTCTAGTTTCCAAAATGGGGTCACTTGTGGGGAGTTTCAACAGTTTAGGCACATCAGAGGCTCTCACTACTTCCCTTCCAAGCCCCGATATGTGCCCATACAGTAGTTTTCTCCCACATATGGGATATCAGCGTGCTCAAGACAAATCGGACAACAACTTCTGTGGTCCATTTTCTCCTGTTACCCTTGGCAAGATAAAAAAAATTGGGGACTAAAAGACCATGTTTGTGGAAAAAAATATGATTTTGTTCTTTTCATGCCCGGGCATTATAAACTTCTGTGAAGCACTGGGGCGTTCAAAGTGCTCACCACACATCTAGATAAGTTCCTTGGGGGTCTAGTTTTCAAAATGGGGTCACTTGTGGGGGGTTTCCACAGTTTAGGTACATCAGGGGCTCTCCAAAGGCAACATGACACTCGCAGACCATTCCATCAAAGTCTGCATTCCAAAACATCACTACTTCCCTTCCAAGCCCCAACGTGTGCCCATATAGTAGTTTTCTCCCACATATGAGGTATCAGCGTACTCAAGACAAATTGGACAACAACTTTTGGGGTCCAGCTTCTCCTGTTACCCTTGGGAAAATAAAAAAAATTGGGGACTAAAAGATCATGTTTGTGGAAAAAATACGATTTTGTTCTTTTCACGCCCGGGCGTTATAAACTTCTGTGAAGCACTGGGGGGTTCAAAATGCTCACCCCACATCTAGATAAGTTCCTTGGGGGATCTAGTTTTCAAAGTAGGGTCACTTGTGGGGGGTTTCCACAGGTTAGGTACATCAGGGGCTCTCCAAAGGCAACTTGACACCTGCAGACCATTCCATCAAAGTCTGAATTCAAAAACGTCACTACTTCCCTTCCGAGCCCCGACATGTGCCCATACATGTTTGTGGAAAAAATATGATTTTTTTATTTTCACGCTTTTCTGTGAAGCCCTTGGGGGTTCAAAGTCCTCACCACACATCTAGATACGTTCCTTGGGGGGTCTAGTTTCCAAAATGGTGTCATTTGTGGGGGGTTTCCACTGTTTTGACACATCAGGGGCTTTCCAAACGCGACATGGCGTCCGATCTCAATTCCAGCCAAAAAAGTAAAATGGCGCTGCTTCTCTTCCGAGCTCTGCCATGTGCCCAAATAGTCACTTACCCACACATGTGGGGTATCAGTGTACTCAGGACAAATAGCAAAATAACTTTTGGGGTCCTGTTACCTTTGGGAAAATAAAAATTGGGGGTGAAAAGATCATTTTTGTGGAAAAAATATGATTTTTTAATTGTTTGGCTGTACGTTATAAACTTCTGTGAAGCCCTTGGGGGTTCAAAGTTCTCACCACATATCTAGATAAGTTCCTTGGGGGGGTCTACCTTCCAAAAAAGGGTCACTTGTGGGGGGTTGCCACTGTTTAGTCACATCAGGGGCTCTCCAAACATGACATGGCATCCGATCTGAATTCCAGCCAATTTTGCATTGAAAAAGTCAAACGGAGCTCCTTCCCTTCTGAGCTCTGCCATGCGCTGAAACAGTGGTACCCCCCACATATCAGGTATCAGCGTACTCAGGACAAATTGCACAATAACTTTTATGCCCAATTTCTCCTGTTACCCTTGGTAAAATAAAACAAATTGGACCTGAAGTAATTTTTTTGTGAAAAAAAGTTAAATGTTCATTTTTTTTAAACATTCAAAAATGTCCTGTGACGCACCTGAAAGGTTAATAAACTTCTTGAATGTGGTTTTGAGCACCTTGAGGGGTGAAATTTTTAGAATGGTATCACTTATGGGTATTTTCTATCATATAGACCCCTCAAAGTGACTTCAAATGTGATGTGGTCCGCAAAAATAAAATGGTGTTGCAAAAATGAGAAATCGCTGGTCAGTTTTTAACCCTTATAACTTCCTAACAAAAAAAAATTTTGGTTCCAAAATTGTGCTGATGTAAAGTAAACATATGGGAAATGTTATTTATTAAGTTTTTTTGTGTGCCAAATCTCTGTGATTTAAGGACATAAAGTTGGAAAATTGCGAAATTTTCAAAATTTTCGCCAAATTTCCGTTTCTTTCACAAATAAACGCAAGTTATATAAATTAAATTTTACCATTAACATGAAGTACAATATGTCACAAGAAAACAATGTCAGAATCACCGGGATCCATGGAAGCGTTCCAGAGTTATTACCTCATAAACGGACAGTGGTCAGAATTGTAAAAATTGGCCCGGTCATTAGCATGCAAACCACCCTTGGGGGGGTAAAGGGGTTAAGAAAATATAAAGCTGCACTCTGGATTGTTTAGAATGGTAAATCTAGAAAATTGGTACTGCATTTCTGCCATAGAAAATAGGTACGTGCTATATTATGTACATATGGAATTTTAGAAAATTGGAAATGCAATGTTGCTATAGGAAAATTTACAGCAAAAAGAAGGTACTTAGCATGTAAGTTGGCCAACATATATGAGCCCAACTGCACCATCAATGCATACTTTAAAGTTGGGTGCCTGTCCTATAAGACACCTCTACTGGATGACTAAAAAGCCTACAATTTATTGGGCAGGAAGGAACCAGCTAGTTAAACCTACCTGAGTCAGATGGCATTAGGTGTGGGATTGCACACGTCACATAAGTTTGCTACAAACAGAAAAACTTACCATCACATCCCAACTAGTGTGCACAGGTGCCAGCTAACATAACAATTCTATAAAAAAAATACAAAGCTGCACTCTGGATTGTTCAGAATGGTAAATCTAGAAAATTGGCCAATGTGCTGGTCAGTTTTTCTGCTGTACACCATTGCTTCACTATGAATTGTAAATAAGGGCCATGGGAAAGAAGAGCTGACACTCTCTTCCTCCCATTAATTTATGAGCCCCCCGCTGTGATGAAGTATCTCCTGTGAAGTAGTCAAAAGGAACAGTAAACAACAGGTTGTTGTAGTGACACTTCTCTGTCCCTGTGTAGTTAGCCTTCCTGACTTCAAGAGCCACATATTATGAAGGGAGTACTCCATTTAGAAAATCTGCACCATTCCTATGACAACAGATCTAGTAACTTTATTTTACTTATTCCTTTTATTTTTATGTGACTGTATATATTGTATTGTCTTGTCCCCTTTGTAACATCTTTTGTATATTTTTATAAGCACTTCTTAATTTTTGGATTAAATATATAACATTTTAGAGCTTTGCTCATCTTGCTCTACAACCTGCACCTTGAAGCCTTGTGAGGCTCAATCTTACCAATAATGGGTATCCAATCGGCCTGCAAAAAACGACTGGTGGTGGCAGTTAGTTTTTCTTTACTCACAGCGGAACTTGGATGTGACCATACTGAAGTATAAATATACCCAAGTGATTTAATCAATCTGAGTGGTTGCTGCTGAAGGCTGGTATCAGATATATACTATATTTTCACTGTTAAATCGCCCAAACCTGCTTAGTAGCAATAGCAGTCGTTGACTTGTCCATCAATCGTCAGTCAATTGTATGATTTTACTGACAACTGGTGGCAGTAGTGGGAAATACTTTTGAACTCTCTGACAAATTGGTGGCAACTGTGGGATCAGTAGTGTCAGTTCCTGACAGACTGGTGGCAGCGATGAGATCGGTACCAAAAGTCAGCACTGTCATCTACCAGGAAATGTTAGAGCACTTCTTGCTTCCCTCTGCCGACAAGCTTTTTTGAGATGAGAATTTCATTCTCCAGCAAGACTTGGCACCTGTCCACACTGCCAAAAGTCCCAATACCTGGTTTAAAAACAATAGTATCACTGTGCTTGATTGGACCAGCAAACTCGCCTGACCTTAGCCCCATAGAGAATCTATGGGGTATTGTCAACAGGAAGATGAGAGACACCAGACCCAACAATTCAGACAAGCTGAAGGCTGCTATTGCAGCAACCTGGGCTTCCATAACACCTCAGCAGTGCCACAGGCTGATCGCCTCCATGCCACGCCGCATTGATGCAGTAATTGATGCAAAAGGAGTCCAGACCAAATACTGAGTGCATTTACTTAACATACATTTCAGTAGGCCAACATTTTGGATTTTAAAATCATTTTTCAAGCTGGTGTTGTAAAGTATTCTAATTTACTGAGATAATGACTTTTGGGTTTTCATTGGATGTAAGTCATAATCATCAACATAAACAGAAATAAACACTTGAAATAGATCACTCTATTTGTAATGACTCTATATAATATATGAGTTGCACTTATTGTATTGAAGAACTGAAATAAATTAACTTTTTGATGATATTCTAATTTGTGAGAAGCACCTATATATGGCCATCTGAAGTGGGCAAATTTGCCTCGCATTGTAATATTCCATTTTTTTTGAGCAGTGAAATTTTATACTGCATTTATTGTGCTACAGTTCGGCCTCAAAAAAAGAAATTGTTTGTAAAAAAAAAATCACATTGCTATATTTATACTGCAGTGTCATCTGACGTGTGCAAATTTGTCTGGCATGGTAATACAGCTTTTTTTTTCGAGCTGTGACTTTTTATATGGCATTTTATTGTTCTAGAGTTGGGCCTCAAGCCCCTCTCCCCCAAAAAATACTTTTGTTAAAAAAATTGAATTGCTATATTGATACTGCAGTCTTCTACATCCATTTGTACAAATTTAGCTGAAATTGTAATACGGCAATTTTTTCAGCAGTGACATTTTACATGGCATTTATCATGCTAGAGTTGAGCCTCAAAACACACACAAAAAAACTTTTGTTACAAATAGTATTGCTATATTGATACTACAGCCTTGCGTCCATCTGTAGTGGGCAAATTTTGCTGGCTTTGTGATACTGTCTGCAACGTTTTCTCAACAGAGCTATATCATATGTAATTTAAAATGCGCAAGGCATGTGGTAAGGGACAGGGAAGTGGACGTGATGCTAATGAAGGATGTGGGTAAGGTGAAACTGTGCCTGTCACAGGAGCAGAACAAACACACACATCTTATTGATCCAGCGTCCTGTACCGCTTTGTAGGGGGCATGGAACACCACTATTGAAGCCAGACCAGTGTTAAACGATTGCTGGATGCATAGCAGATAATGCTTCCAGTCACTTTGGCAGCACCACCCTGTCAACCACAAGGTCCAGTCTCAGAAGCCATTATTCTTGACCACATAATCTTCACCCTGATCCTCCTTCCTCCCACTATGCCGAGTGTACGGAGACAAGTTATTCCACACTTGGACGCTCCAAAGAGCTCTTCACATTTTCATTTAAAAATTTTGGCCTCTCACCCTACACATTCCAACCAGGACATGAGGAGATCACATGCTGCGATGCTCAAATATTTGAACAGCCATGCTCACAAGGCGACAGTGGGAAAATTACTGTCACAAGAGCTGGATGATGATGAAACAAAATTGCCAGCAAGTAGTTTGTTACATCAGCAAGTCACGAGGAGGACAAGTGTGTGGAAGTGGAAGACAAGGTGGTGGACGATGAAGTCACTGACCCAACCTGGGAAGATGACATGCAGAGTAAGGACAGCAGTGCACAAGAGGAGGTATCATCAGCACTATAACAGGCCGAAAGAGTCAGTGGGGTGGTCAGAGATACAAGGCGGGGAACTGATCCCCAGCGCACCAACATGGGTGAAGTTGCCAAGCCAAGGGTAAGGTGTAACTGAGTCTGGCGCTTTTTTAAAGACAGTCCAGTTAACTCAAAGCAGAGGTAGCACAAATACCAGCCTGACCACCACCATCATGCTCTGGCACATGCAAGAAAGGCACCCGACTACTTGGGCTGAATGTCAGGGTCCAGAAACAGTGTCTGCTTGTGAAGCCACTGCCTCTTCCTCTGTTCTATGGGCATGCTGATCCCCTGTCCATGACAAAGGCGAAGATGCCTCCCACCCTGCACCTGTCGCTGCACATGTCCAACCATAGTCAGTAACCATATCCATGTACTTGTATCTGAAGAGCAATCAGCTGTCCTTACCCCAGTCCTTGAAGTGCAAGCGTAAATACACAGCCACCTACCCATAGGCTACAATGTTAAATGGCCACATTTCCAGACTGCTTGCCCTGGAAATGTTGCCGTTTAGGCTTGAGGAGACGGAACCTTTCTGCAACCTCATGGTGACGGTCATTCCTCAGTACTCGGTCCCAGCCACCACTATTTCTCCTGCTGTGCCGTCCCCACCTTAAACAAGAACGTATCCCATAACATCAGCCGTGCCCTGACCAATGCTGTGACTTGGAAGGTCCAGTTAACCACAGATACCTGGACAAATGGTTGTGGCCAGGGATGCTACATTTCCTTGATGACACACTGTGTGAACATTGTGTAAGCTGGGATCCCGTCGGACCCTGGGACAGAACACAAGTGACCGATACAGGATTGCGAGCCCTAGTTCAGTAAAGGGTTGCCCCACCTTCTACAGCATTTCCTGCACCTCCTCATCCTCATTCTCCATCTCACAAACGTCAATATCAGTCGCAAGATAAAAGCACTGCAGCACTGTCTTGGCCAAGCGTCAACAAGCTGTGCTGAAGTTAATCTGCTTAGGTGATAAGCCATGGAGTTACTGAAAAGTCTAACAGACCAGACAAGAACAGGAGCTGGTTGCCTGTGCTACAGACAGTAGTATCCACACCGCCTTCATCCTGTCTGTTTAGCGTGGATGGCCTGAACTTGAGAAGTCAAGGGAGGATGATGAGGAGGATGAGGAGGACAACATGGACAGTGACCTTCTTGGTGGGTGGGGACAGGGAAGTCTTGGCTGTTGGCAGTCAGATAAACATGGCTGAGTTTATCTTCTGCTGCATTTCCCGTGACCCTGGCACTGTATGCCTTTTGGCCACCATAAATTACTGGTTGGTCATTATTCTAGACCCATGCTACAAGGAGAACTTTACATGTCTTCTTCCCATGGCCAAGAGGTTTAAGATACTGTTGCAGTACCAGAAGGCCCTAGTTATTATTTAAAAAATTTCCATCTGACAACGCTGGCAGCAGCGGTCACGGTTCCTTGAACAACTAAGGAGTGGAGAATAGGGAGACAGACACCAGATGCAGCAGAGGCAGGAAAATATTCTCAAAGGTCTGGGACAGTTTCCTTAGACCTTCCCAATGTCCAGGCCCTGATGCTCAGGGTACACTGACAAGCGGGGAAAAGTTTTGGAACATGATGAATGACTACCTTGACAATTGTACCAGAATTCTCTGTGATTCCCCTGTGCCTTACAACTATTTGGTATCCAAGCTAGACAGGTGGCATGAATTGTCTCTCTACAACTTAGCCTGCCCTGAAGCTAGCATTTTGTCAGAGCGGGTTTTTAGTGCCACTGGAGGTATTATAACCGCCTTTCAACTGAAAATGCTGACAAGCTAACTCTTATCAATATGAATAAGGGCTGGATTGGGCCAGACTTCTGTACTCCACCGGATGACAGCAGTGAAACATAAACTCAAATCCAGTGGTTTTTTTTATTGATCTATTTGCATGCACCTCTTCCCACCCAAACATAGGTATAAACTTCAGAATTTTTTGTGTCATACTCCTCCTCTTCAACCACCATAACAACAGGGTGATAACACTTACCTCACTATAATTCTTTCAAGGGTGTTTATGATGCCCGCATTATCAATTTTTAGAAACTTACCTCAAACATTCTATTATATACATATGTATACCCCCAGGGGTCCATATTTTTCAGCCTATGCACTTAGTGCATAGTCATTACCAGTCTAGCATACCCACTCCTTAATAATGGGAAAAAAATGTTTTCTGAGGCACTCCACTATGTCTCTTCAAAGGGATATTGGAGTGCCTCCTTCTAAGGGTATGTTTCCACGGTCAGGAAACGCTGGGGGTTTGACGCAGCGTACAGCCGCATCAAACCCGCAGCGTACAGTTGATACAGCATAGTGGAGGGGATTTCATGAAATCCTGTCTCCACTATGCGCTAAAAGATGCAGGCGGCAGACCCACGTAAACTGACATGAGGCGCGTCTTTCCAGAACACAGCATGTCTGTTTATGATGCGGTAAAACTGCATCTAATGATTAGTCACATGCGTAGTAACTGCGTAAATGCAGCTCAGTACGCATGTTTACTAATTAACATAAAGTTCTTACCTGTCCCGCTGCCGGAAGTCCGTGCCCACTGCAGTTCTCGTGATAACTTAGCTTATCGCGAGAACTGCCATGTTATCGTGCAAACTGCCGTGTACGTGAACAGAGGTTATCTCCGGTCATGTACACTGTGTAGATGATCGCCGGAGATGTCCGGCGGTCATCTGCAAGCTCTGCTACATTTGGATGTCATGCATCCAGATATAGCAGAGCTGGACTCATCATGGAACACTCGTTATTAGGACTACGTCGGATCAGGGAGTATACTGTTGGTTTGTTGTTTTTTTATAAACTATTTTTATTAATTTAACAATTTTAACAACAAGGAAAACGTACGGTTTCAGTATATTTATGACATTAAGTCAAAATCCCACCTTTTCCTCCCCCCCCTCCCCTTCCTAGAATCGTCATCATTTGAAAGGATTCCTTAAATTGGTGCGTGTCCACTGATGCTTTGTAGCAGATACTATCTGGTGCTCTCAAATTGCTTCTTAAGTCTGTTCCTAGATTCTGTATCCAAGGATGGAACAAAAAACAACCATCTGGTGAAGAACTTTTCTGTTAATTTTTCTTTGTTGGTCAAGGTTTCCAACCAGTCCATTTTAAACAAAAAATTAATTTTTGTCAATATTAACGATTTTGATGGAACATTTGAGTGTAACCATTGATGTAATATACTTTTCCTTACTGCTGAGGCCCAAATCACTAACATGGCTTTGGTGTGCTTTGGCAATACTCTTTAGGTCTCCTCTGGGATATTAAAAATAGTCCATTGTGGGGTAAGAGGGAACTCAAAAACACTCAATTGTTGCAACTCAGAGTGGATATCACGCCATAACTTTTGAATTTTTGGACAACCCCACATATGATGGAAAATGTCAGTATTATGTAGACCACATTTTACACATTGATATGAATTTGTGGGAGACATTCTAGATTGGACGTACGGGGTAATATAAGCCCTATGTAGCAATAATATGGCCATATCTGTATAACTATTATATGGAATAACTTTCCTTTGAGTCTCAGTAGCTTCTAATATATCTCCCACCTCCAGACCTTCCATGTCCCATACCCATCTCGCCGGACCTGAGGTTTTGGCCTCCCAAGACCATTCCTTCGGCAGAGAGGAGTATATGGTACTAGTTGACACCAAGTGAGCCCTGCCCTTTCTGAGAAGGATATCCAATTTATCGCCCAAACCCTCACTCTGTCTGCTAACTATAAACCTAAGAACCAGACTGAGTGCTTGCAGGAATAAGAACGGTCGTCCTTCCATATATGGGATAACGGGATACTGCCTCGTCAAAAGTGATCATAGAGAAACTAGGTCTAATAGATCCATAGTTTTATAAATTTTTGGCGGTTTACCTTTCAAAAACAATGGGTTACCCAGACAAGGCTGGAAAGGTGAGTCTACCATTCAAATTACACAATTTCCTCCCTCTTCTCCAAGACAGAATAGTTTGCCACAATATTGGATGATCTCTAATTTCATCAGGGAGTTCCTCATTAGTCAGATGTAACAAGGCCATTAATGAAATATGTGGGTAAATCTGCCCCTCTAGGTGAGTATTGGCGAAGTGGGATGCCCCCCGCATCCAATCTATTACATATCGTAAATTGGCCGCTATGTTATATCGGACAATATCGGGGAAGTTAATGCCTCCCTCAGATCTTGGGAGTTGTAATTTACATAAGCCAATTCGTGAACGACCTCCACTCCCCATATAAACTGTCAAAATGTCCTATTCAAAAGGTTAATGTCCGATTTTGATAACAGAAGTGGTAATGTTTGAAATAAATATAATAATTTAGGAAAAATTATCATTTTAATTAACATTTCCCAGTAAAAGACAAAATCAAATGTTTCCAGGAGTTGAGAAGGCTAGTAACCTTATTAATAATGGGTCCATAATTAAGGCAATACAATTTATGTGGATCTGCTGGAAGTCTGATGCATAGATATCCAATAGACTCACTCCTCCATTGAAAGGGGAACTAGCTCTCATCTATTCTGCCCGCCCTGAATATCGCTAATGCTTCTGATTTATTATAATTTATTTTAAAGCCAGTAAGATGTCCAAATTCTTCAACTGTTGAGATTATGGTTGGGATAGCTTGTGTTGGGTTGGCAATAAATAGTAAAATATCATCTGCAAAAGCCAATAATTTTGTTTCCATGCTCCCTGTAGGAATCCCATGGAAATCCGGCATAGTTTGAAGAGTTCTCAACAAGGGATCTAATGCTAAGTTAAACAATAATGGGGACAGTGGGCATCACTGCCTTGTACCCCTCTGAATGGCAAAGGGCTCCGATAAGTGTTGTTTATAAAAAGCCTAGATGTGGAGTCCCTATATAATAATTTAATAGCATTGCAGAACCATGATCCAAACCCTCTGACCTCTAACAGCTTATATAAATAATTCCAGGAAACTCTATCAAAGACTTTATCTGCGTCAAGACCCACCACTATGCTTCTCCTGCCTTTATTGACTCTACAACTAGATAAAGTGCCTATCACTGTTCTTATATTATAGGTTATCGATTTTCCATGTACAAACCCCATCTGATGTGGTGAAATTAACTCAGGAATAATTTGCTGAACCCTGGTTGCCAAAATTTTTGTCAAAAGTTTAAAATCTGCATTGAGCAGTGAGAGTGGGCGGTATCCCTCCACTTGCAGTGGATCCTTCCCAGGCTTAGGAAGCATAATGATAGAAGCCTCATTAAATCTGTCTGGAGTATAACCTTTTTCCATAATTCCATTAAATAACTCAACTAGATGTGGACCTACCCATGGGCCTAAGATTTTATAATATTCTCCACTAAAATCGTCTGGACCCGGTGCCTTAGAAATCTTAAGAGTAGAGATGGCTGACAGGACCTCCGTAATGGCAATAGGTGAATTAAGCAAGTTTCTCTGGTCCTTCGTAATACCAGGAGCCACCCCATCCCCGAAGAAATCCGATGCCTCTGAAATCTCCTCTCCCCCATCTGCATACAAGAACCCAAAAAATTGTCTGAATTCCCCTATTATTTGTTCATTATCCGTTATGGCTATGCCATTTTGGTTACGAATCCTGGTAATCCTAGTTTCTTGTCTGAAAGGTTTAGTGAGAGAGGCCAGTAACCTCCCCGGCCTGTTCCCCCATTTAAAATATTTGTGTTTTTGATAGCCTAGACTATACAGCGCTCTCTCGTGCTCAATGTTTTCGGCTGCCTCTTTGGCCTCTATGAATTTCTTTTTATTTGTGGGGGTATTAGAACGTTTAAAATTTTTATATGCCTGGGTCAATTCTTCCTGAGCTGCCAACGAGGCCTCTAATAATTTTTTACGTTTATTTCCAAGATAAGAGATTACTTGTCCCCTTAAACTCTGCAGGGTAATCAATACAGAGGAGGACAATTTTATATTACAGGAGGATTTATGTAAACTAGAAGCTTGGGCTGATAAATGGCAAATGAGCTTTAAAGGGAAGGTGCCGTGTTTTTTCATAATTTAATGTAAAAAAGAAAATAGTATAAAAAGATATTGTCCCCTAAGCTTGACTCAGTGGTGTGTATGGATTTTTTTTTTCTGTAGTAATGCAGCCACTGGGGGCTGCCATCTTACCTCTCTGGCTGCTGAACGACACTTTCCATGTTCATTTACGGCAGTCCCTGGGCATAAGAGACAATAGTCGGCTGCCGACCCTATCTCTTTCATTGCAGCTGCATCAGGAGTGAACTGGCCACGCCTCTGTGGGCAGCTCAATTCACAGCTGTAGGTGTGGCCAGGCGCCATCTTATTAGAGCTCAGTGCTTTTCTTTTAGCTTCATTTACACTCTATTGCAAGCCCTGGATGCTGTACTGTTCCAGCAAAACAGGGCTTGGATGTTCACTCTGCACATACCAGCTGTAGGAGAGGAACCAGGATGAGCTCCTGGACACCAAGCTGCTCTTTCCAAAACACACAGCCAGCTGCTGCCCCTGCTCTTGCAAAACATAGGAGGAGCTGCTCCCTGCTGTTTCAAAACACTTGGCAATCTGCTGGACATCTAATCCTATCCTGTGTGATACTGCCTGCTGAGCCGTGTATCTAATCCTCTCCTGTGTGATACTGTGTGCTGAGCCGTGTATCTAATCCTATCCTGTGTGATACTGTCTACTGAGCCGTGTATCTAATCCTCTCCTGTGTGATACTGTCTGCTGAGCCATGTATCTAATCCTCTCCTGTGATACTGTCTCCTTAGCCATGTATCTAATCCTCTCCTGTGTGAAACTGTCTGCTGAGCTGTGTATCTAATCCTATCCTGTGTGATACTGACTGCTGAGCCATGTGTCTAATCTTCTGTGTTCTACTGACTGCTGAGACGTGTATCTAATCCTATCCTGTGTGATACTGACTGCTGAGCCGTGTATCTAATCCTATCCCGTGTGATACTGCTCTCCTGAAATACTCTGTGCTGCTGTCACCCTGCTCCTCCACCATATATCTCCCTCTGTGCCCCCCATAGATCAGCACACTGCTCTCCTGAAATACTCTGTGCTGCTGTCACCCTGCTCCTCCCCCATATACCTCCCTCTGTACCCCCCATAGACCAGCATACTGCTCTCCTGAAATACTCTGTGCTGCTGTCACCCTGCTCCCAGAATCCTTGCTGCCTGCCATCCTCAGTGACCGAAGACCCCATTCCTCTCCTCAGATCCTGTCCTGGCGATGTGTGAAAGCGAGGCGACAGGGGCCTGATATATGGTGGAAGGAGCAGGGTGACAGCAGCACAGAGTATTTCAGGAGATCAGTGTGCTGGTCTATGGGGGGCGCCCTGTTCGGTGCCAGGGATTGTACATAGAGCGCTGTGTTTTATACACATGGATGGACCGTCTGCTTGTCTGCTCCACAGAAATCCATGTCTGCTGATTGATGGCCTGTTCTGATCCAGACTTTACATGCAAAGACAGTCAGTAACTTTGCAGGCCCCATCAAAATGGCTGCTCACTGTGTTCCTAGATTTCATCCTCTCTTTTCCCTTAGCAAACACCCAGAAGGGGAGGAGTGACATCACACCCATGTCAGCAGACTCCGCCCATATTTACTCCAGTGCAGTAATGTGAGTTAGTTGCACTAGGTTTTTGTGCCAAACTTCAGTAGCTGCTCCCCCTAGTGTTCTCAAGTGGAAATGCCAAACTTTTAAAATTATTTTTTATATTTTACAAAATTAAAAACAAATGATAATATTTTTTAAGAAAATGTAAACATTAATTCTTTACATTTTTTCAATTGCTGAAAATTTTTTTTTGGGATGGCACCTTCCCTTTAATGGGGATAAATGTAAGGTCATGCACTTGGGTAGAACGAACAAGATGTATAATTATGTGCTTAATTGTAAAACACTGGGCAAAACAGTCACTGAAAAAGACCTGGGTGTATGGGTGGACGACAAACTCACATTTAGTGTCCAGTGTCAGGCAGCTGCTGCAAAGGCAAATAAAATAATGGGATGCATTAAAAGAGGCATAGCTGCTCATGAGGAGAACATAATTTTACCTCTATATAAGTCACTAGTGCGACCACACTTAGAATACTGTGTACAGTTCTGGTCTCCGGTGTATAACAAAGACATAGCTGAACTGGAGCGGCTGCAGAGAAGAGCGACCAAGGTTATTAGGGAACTAGGGGGTCTGCAATACTAAGACAGGTTATTACACTTGGGGTTATTTAGTTTGGAGAATCGAAGGCTTAGGGGTGATCTTATTACAATGTATAAATATATGCGGGGACAATACCAAGATCTTTCTAATGATCTTTTTACTCTTAGACCTGTGACGGGGACAAGGGGGCATCCTCTACGTCTGGAGGAAAGAAGGTTTAAGCATACTCACAGACGCGGATTCTTTACTGTAAGAGCAGTGAGACTATGGAACTCTCTGCCATATGATGTTGTAATGAGTGATTCCCTACTAAAATTTAAGAAAGGACTGAATGCCTTTCTTGAAAAGTATAATATTACAGGGTATATACACTAGTCTCCTTAATATTGCGTTGATCCAGGGAGCTAGTCTGATTGCCGTATGTGGAGTCGGGAAGGAATTTTTTTCCCCAATGTGAAGCTTACTGTTTGCCACATGGGTTTTTTTTGCCTTCCTCTGGATCAACATATTAAACAGGAAAAAACAGGGAGTACAAGTTCGCATAAGAGAACATGTTAGAGATATAATGGCGGCACGTGAAGTGGAGGATATTAATGCTCTCAAACCTATTCCGAGACACTTTCGGTTGAAACATAAATGTGATCCGAGTGGACTCCAAGCTTGGGGCATTGACATTCCGTGCGGGAATAAGGGGGGGTGACACCAAACGTGTGTTAGCTCAAAGGGAATGCCGGTGGATCACAGTTCTTGATACCATCACACCGGCTGGACTCAATGAGCAGTTGAGTTTTAGCTCATATCTGTAATTTTTGTGTTGTGACATGGTTTTGTTTTTATTATATATGTTTGTATGTTCACTGTATTGGTTTGTTTCCCTTTAGACATCTCTAATGGAACACCGTAATTTCTAGGACGTTTAGTGGGGAAGATCTGGAGGGACCCTTGGTGTTATATCCTGGCTCAAGAACATCATATCAAGTTTGGCTTATGGGACTATTTTTATTTAACAAGAAAAAGAAGAAAAAAGATGAATAATAAAAAGAAAGAAAAAAAGATAAATATTTTTATTCACGTTGGTGTATCATTTTATATATGTCACATGTATTATGTGTGCACTCTTTTTGAAGTATTTCATATGCACCATTTTTCCTGTGTATATAAAAGGAATACATAGCTGATAGTATAATCACATTTATATGTGCACCTTTTTTGAAGTATTTCACATGTACCATCTCTCCTTTATTTATAAAAGGAATACATAGTTGATGGTATAATCACATTAATGTCCATTGTAATGGGATTATATATTTTATATATATTTTTATTTTTCACTATTATTAATGATATAGTTGTTATGAGCTAGTGCTCATTAATCTTTTGGATTCATTTATATATATATATCCACTTTGTGTAATCTGTTATATCTAGAACCCATTTCCCTTTCTTGGATGTATCACCTAGAGAGTTGGCTCCAGTGCGCATGTCTGCGGTGTGTGCCCATGGAGCATTGCTGAGGCGCATCAGTGGCGTCTGCGGGTCAGTGACGTCATAGCGACGTCGTCTGAGACGCGGCGCCGCGCTGTCGCCGGTGGTGATGCAGCTTCCGGGGCAGGACACCGGACACACGCGCCGCTTGATTGGAGCACCTGGTAACAGGATATATAACTCGGCCCCTCACACAACACAGTACGGCACCTTGAAAAAGAGGCGAAACGCGCGTCGGTGGCGGCGCTGCTTGTGGTCCTTGGCTAAGTTTAGTATGGGTAAGCACCATGGCTTGGGATAGTGATTTTTTCAGGATGCGCACCTGTTAGGATCTCCTTTATATCCCTCAAATATGGCCCATATTTGTTACAGGCACTAAGCACTTTATTTTGTTAATTTCTTAGGACTAACAAGCAGCAGATACTTATCTGATCCTTTATGTATATTCTGTCATTTATGTAATTGTCAGTATTATATGTTTAATAAACTTTGCTCATTATTTTTATGTGATTGGACTTGTACTCCCTGTTTTTTCCTGTTTAATATGTTATGCGGGAGTGTCTATTTCCCATTGAGACGACACTATATAGTGGGCGACTCTACTGGGATTTACATTTGGTTCCGTATGGTTTTGTTTTATATTCCTCTGGATCAACATGTTAGGGCAAGTTAGGATAGGATATGGGTTGAACTAGATGGACTTAAAATCTCCCTTTCAACCTTAATAACTATGTTACTATGTTACTATGTTAGAGGCAGCCCAAAATAAATGAGAGTCAGTACAATGCTCCCCATTGTCCTCTTTGTATGTATTCCATGACATCTACAAATAGGCCTTAAAATCATTGGACGAATATAAATAAGAGGGGAACCTCCATCTCCTCTCCGTACATGCCGGAATTACCAATCTAGATTTGAAAACCACCGGGGCATGGTCAGATATCTGAATATCCAAGATATCTGTCGACAGAACAAGGGCCACCATAGATAATCCCAAAAACCAATAGTCTAATCTTGCATGACTGTTATGAACATGAGAGTAGTGCAAGAAAACCTTATCAGTGGGATGCTGCCACCACCATACATGTTAGCCCCAAGTGATCCATCAGCCTCCGGATGAGACCTTCATGTATTGTAGCTCCATGACTGTGTGATCCTGATCTATCCATAGATATATCATGTGCCTCATTAAAATCCCCCTCAATTATCAGATTTGTTGTGTCCCTACCCGCCAGTTTAGACTGGGTTTGAAACTGTGAGTCTGGACCATTAGGTGTGTAAATATTTACCAGGTTATAGCAAACTCCTTCTATTTTTATATTGACTATTAAAATTCTCCCCATTGGGTCCTCCCAGGTGTCCAAAATATCATAATTAAGACATTTATTGATAAGTATCGCCACTCCCCTCTGTTTTTTGGAATATGATGCCTCAGAGCACAATGTGTATTTTTTACTAAATAAAGATGGATGCTTATCCCTCTCCCAATGGGTTTCCTGTAAAAAGACTTTATGAAAGTTAAAGCGTTGCAACTAATTCATAACCTTTTTCCTCTTGACTGGAGTGTTTAGGCCATTCAAATTCCAAGAGCACCAATATAATGAATGCATTGTGGACAAAGAAGTACTGCTATTATCTATCATTTAACCTATACCAGAACGTGGAGTAATCTTCCCAAATAATATCAGATACGTATGAACCTCACACCCATCCCAGCGAGTTGGCGTAGAGGCCACATCAACAAAAAGGTGCGATGAACATATGTAGGAACTCACCTACCCCACCCTTAACAATCTAACCCTGCAAGGAACCATGCTCAAAGGAGATATGAGCGTGAACCTGTTTGGAGAAAGGAAATTAATATTTCAACAAAATAAAATACAACACTAAGCGTCAAAGACAGCAAAAGCAAGCAAAAGCGAAGCTACCCTGCTAGGTGACAAAGTGGTGAAAAACGTCAATTGCATTCATCACGTCTTGTCTGAGGTCTGCACTGCAGCTTGACTATCTGCTTGAAGATGCTGCAAAGCCTTTTCTGGCTCCGTAAAGATCCAGTTTTTCCCATTTAAAGAAAAGTGTAAAATTGCAGGGAATTGTAGCCCAAAACGGATACCTTTATCCTCCAACATGGCACATTCAGGATGAAAAGCTTTACATTTGGCTACCACCGCAGCCGAGTAATCCTGGAAGAGAAAGTTTATAATGCTCATAGGATAATGGTTGCTTCTTCCTACATGCCGATAGCAATCTGACTTTATCTTGGAAATCCAGGACCCTGAAGATTACCGGACGTGGTCTGGAATCCGTATCATTCCTAGGAGGGCCCAGGCGATGAACTCTCTCAATCTTCAGGGCACCTGAGCGCAGTGGTAAATTTAGTGCCTTTGGGAGCCATTCTGACACTATCCCCATCAAATCAGGCGTTTTGATCGATTCAGGGAGACCAACAAGCTTCAGATTATTACTCCGAGACCTGTTCTCTAGATCCTCGACTTTATCCAGAAGAAATGTGACATCTTTATCCCTTCGTTCAAGCTTCCTGGAGAGCTTTGTAACTATGTCCTCCAGATCTGACATTCTTTGTTCTGCAGCTGTTATGCGTGCCCCTTGTTTGTTAACCTGAGCGGCGATAGCATCCAAAGTTAACTGAAATGCCACCAGTCGAGTCTATTTTTGGCACTAAAATATCCGTAATGGCCTGAGCAATAGATTGCGTATCCTACCGTTCCGCATCTGCGGTCATTTTAGGTGGGGAGGTAGTATTCTGGTGCCTAGTCGAGGGTCTATTGGATTTTCCAGATTTGGCTACGAATTTTTCCATAGTGAAAAAGAGACCTGATGAGCTTGTGTAGGTTTGGCAGTGGTGTCGCTATTGAATATCTGCCTCACATGTAACTGCCCAGGTTACCTTGCAATATGGTGATGTAGCGTGGAGCACTCCAGCGTGTGCCCCACATATTGGAATCCACGTTTTGCGTGGATGCCAGCGCTGCCTGCGCCTAGGACCTCCAGGATTCCCGGAGAGCTGGTCCCGCTATCAGGAGAACCATGCCCGGGCCTTATCCCTGCTGCCCGCTCAGTGCTGCGGTGTGATGGCAGCGGATTCAATTCTGCCGTCAGGAAGCTCTATTAAAATGCGGCCATCTTCAAGCCCTGCCTCCCGAAGGCCCCGAGAGTCAAGTTTTACTTAACAGACACCAGCCCTTTAAAAGTCCAGGCGATCAGTAAGGGTTATATTAAGAATTATGTGATGAGATTTCAGCAAAATTATATATCGAGAGTTCAGTAGAAGTTATGTAACAAGAATTCCACGAAAGTTATGCAACTAGAGATGGGTTTTGCTTAATAGCTCGAGAGGATTATGTTTGATGCTGTATTTCTCTTAAGGCCAATGTGCAATTATTCAGATAGCACAGCATTTGTTGTCTTACTGTCTCAGAGAGGACAGCTCAAGTACAGGACTGCTGTGCACTTCAATCCTTCTGTTATAGCTGCTGCAGCTCCCAACTGTGTCTTTAGACTAGTGTCTGGAGAGCGGGTGGCAATGTTTTCTTGGTTTGTTGTTTTATTTTTTTTCAGGTGATCGATGGCTTCGCTTGGATTTTGGCCTGCCATAAAAATATTGAAAACTGTGTAGTGTTTTATTTCATTAAAATACTTTTTTCTGGCTGTCTTTTTTTAACCCCTTAACTATAGGATTAATAATGGAGAGGTGTCTTATTGACCCTCTTCGTTATTAACCAGGCTTAATGTCACCTTACAATCAAAAGTGACATTAACCCCTTATTACCCCATATGCCACTGCTACCTGGCAGTGGGAAGAGAGAGGCTAAGCACCGGAATTGGCGCATCTTACAGCGCAATTTGAGGAAGTCTGCTTCAATGCCTGTGACAGATCGCTGATCTGTCACATGACAGTTATGTTCCCCCTGGGACAATGTAATAAAGTTAG
This sequence comes from Dendrobates tinctorius, assembly GCF_039654945.1. Lineage (NCBI taxonomy): Eukaryota > Metazoa > Chordata > Amphibia > Anura > Dendrobatidae > Dendrobates > Dendrobates tinctorius. The sequence goes on from NW_027361679.1 coordinate 64,464,720, forward strand.
AAAAAATTGTAAAAATAATTTATAAACAATTGCTAAATAAATTTAAAAAAAAAAATTCCCTAATAAATTCATTTTTTGGAAATAAAAAAAAAACAATAAAAGTACACATATTTAGTATTGCTGCGTCTGTAACGACCCGCCCTATAAAACTGTCCCATTAGTTAACCCCTTTAGCGAACCCCTTAAAAAATAAAAATAAAAACAAAGCAAAAAATAATGCTTTATTATCATACCGCCGAACAAAAAGTGCAATAACACGCGATCAAAAAGACGGATATAAATAACCATGGTACCGCTGAAAACGTCATCTTGTCGCGCAAAAAACGAGCTACCACACAGCATCATCAGCGAAAAAATAAAAAAGTTATAGCTCGCTGAATAAAGCGATGCAAAAATAATTATTTTTTATATAAAATTGTTTTCATTGCATAAAACCACCAAAACATAAAAAAGACATAAATGAGGTATTGCAGTAACCGTACGGACCCGAAGAATAAAACCGCTTGATCAATTTTACCAGACGCGGAATGGTGTAAACGCAACCCCCAAAAGAAATTCATGTAATGCTAGTTTTTGTTCATTCTGCATTCCAAAAATCGGAATAAAAAGCGATCAAAAAATGTCACATGCCTGAAAATGGTACCAATAAAAACGTCAACTCGTCCTGCAAAAAATAAGACCTCACATGACTCGGTGGGTCAAAACACGGAAAAATTATAGCTCTCAAAATGTGGTGATGCAAAAACTATTTTTACAATAAAAAGCGTCTTTTAGCGTATGACAGCTGCCAAACGTAAAAACGCGCCACAAATAGTAAATCAAATCCCCCTTTATCACCCCCTTAGTTAGGGAAAAATATTAAAATTAAATTTTTTTAAATTTATTTCCATTTTCCCATTAGGGTTAGGGCTAGGTTTAGGGCTGAGATTAGGGTTAGGGGTGTGTTGGGGTTAGGGTTGGAGTATAGAATTTGGGGGTTTCCATTGTTTAGGCACATCAGGTGCTCTCCAAATGCAACATCGCGTCTGATCTCAATTCCAGCCAATTCTGCGTTGAAAAAGTAAAATGGTGCTCCTTCCCTTCCAAGCTCTGCCATGCGCCCAAACAGTGTTTTACCCCCACATATGGGGTATCAGCCTACTCAGGACAAATTGCAAAACAACTTTTGGGGTCCAATTTCTCCTGTTACCCTTAGGAAAATAAAAAATTGGGGGCAAAAATATCATTTTTTTGGAAAAAAAATATGATTTTTTTATTTTCACGCCCGGGCGTTATAAACTTCTGTGAAGCACTTGGGGGTTCAAAGTGCTCACCACACATCTAGATAAGTTCCGTGGGGGGTCTAGTTTCCAAAATTGGATCACTTGTGGGGAGTTTCTACAGTTTAGGCACATCAGAGGCTCTCCAAACACGACATGACACCCACAAACCATTCCATCAAAGTCTGCATTCCAAAACCTCACTACTTCCCTTCCGAGCCTCGACATGTGCCCATACAGTAGTTTTCTCCCACATATGGGGTATCAGCGTACTCAGGACAAATTGGAAAACAATTTTTGGTGTCCAATTTCTCCTGTTACCCTTTGGAAAATAAAAAATTGGGGACTAAAGATCATGTTTGCGGAAAAAATATGATTTTTTTTATTTTCACGCCCGGGCGTTATATACTTCTGTGATGCCCTTAGGGGTTCAAAGTGCTCACCACACATCTAGATAAGTTCCTTGGGGGGTCTAGTTTCCAAAATGGTGTCATTTGTGGGGGGTTTCCACTGTTTTGGCACATCAGGGGCTTTCCAAACACGACATAGCGTCCGATCACAATTCCAGCCATAAAAGTCATATGGCGCTGCTTCCCTTCCGAGCTCTGCCATGCGCCCAAATAGTGGTTTACCCCCACATTTGGTTTATCAGCATACTCAGGACAAATTGCTCAATAACTTTTGGGGTCCGGTTACCCTTGGAAAAAAAATTGAGGGTGAAAAGATCATTTTTTTGGAAAAAATATGATTTTTTAATTGTACGGCTGTACGTTATAAACTTCTGTGAAGCCCTTGGGTGTTCAAAGTGTTCAGCACACATCTATATAAGTTCCTTGGGGGGTCTAGTTTCCAAAATGGTGTCATTTGTGGGGGGTTTCCACTGTTTTGGCACATCAGGGGCTTTCCAAACGCGACATGGCGTCCGCTCTCAATTCCAGCCAAAAAAGTCAAATGGCGCTGCTTCCCTTCCGAGCTCTGCCATGCGCACAAATAGTCATTTACACCCACATATGGGGTATCAGCGTACTCAGGACAAATTGCACAATAACTTTTAGGGTCCTGTTACCCTTGGGAAAATAAAAATTGGGGGTGAAAAGATCATTTTTGTGGAAAAAATATGATTTTTTAATTGTACGGCTGTACGTTATAAACTTCTGTGAAGTCCTTGTGGGTTCAAAGTTCACACCACATATCTAGATATGTTCTTTGGGGGGTCTAGTTTCCAAAATAGAGTCACTTGTGGGGGTTTCCACTGTTTAGGCACATCAGGGGCTCTCCAAACGTGACATGGCATCCGATCTGAATTCCAGCCAATTTTGCATTGAAAAAGTCAAATGGCGCTCCTTCCCTTTTGGCCTCTGCCATGCTCAGAAACAGTGGTTCCCCCCACATATCATGTATCAGCGTACTCAGGACAAATTGGACAATAACTTTTGCAGTCCAATTTCTCCTTTTACCCTTGGTAAAATAAAAAAAATTGGACCTGAAGTACTTTTTTTGTGAAAAAAAGTTAAATGTTCATTTTTTTTTTAAACATTCAAAAAATTCCTGTGACGCACCTGAAGGGTTAATAAACTTCTTGAATGTGGTTTTGAGCACCTTGAGGGGTACAGTTTTTAGAATGGTGTCACTTTTGGGTATTTTCTATCATATAGACCCCTCAAAGTGACTTCAAATGTGATGTGGTTCCTAAAAATAAAATGGTGTTGCAAAAATGAGAAATCGCTGGTCAACTTTTAACCCTTATAACTTCCTAACAAAAAAAAATTTTGGTTCCAAGATTGTGCTGATGTAAAGTAAACATATGTGAAATGTTACTTATTAAGTTTTTTGTGTGCCATATCTTTGTGATTTAAGGGAATAAAAATTCAACGTTGGAAAACAGCGAAATTTTCAAAATTTTCACCAAATTTCCATTTTTTCACAAATAAACGCAATTTATATGAATGAAATTTTACCACTAACATGAAGTACAATATGTCACGAGAAAACATTGTCAGAACCAGTGGGATCCATGGAAGCGTTTCAGAGTTATTACTTCATAAAGGGACAGTGGTCAGAATTGTAAAAATTGGCCCGGTCATGAACGTGTAAACCACCCTTGGGGGTAAAGGGGTTAATAGCCAGATAGATATATCTATATATTCATAGATGTATCTATAGATATAAATATATCTATCTACATCTATTTATCTATAGATCTATCTATCCCATATCTATCTATCTGTCTTCTAACTGTATGTGCAATGGAGTGTGAGTTGGACAAATGTTAAAGAGGAGTTTGGACCAGAAATGACATCACAAATGTTTTTTTTTGTTAAATAATATATCCTTATTTAGGTTACAAAAAAACTCATACAAATCCGCATGTAAAAACACATAAAAAATGCAGGTGACCTGCCAGTGACCTCAGGTGCAGATTTGGTGCAGATTTTACCAGCATCAAATCCTGAGCAAATCCTGATGCAATCCTGAACGTGGAAACATACCCTATTTTTAGGCATCCCTTGCACTTAGTGCATACATTTTACCAGTGTAGGACACCTACTCCTTAGTAATGGGAAAAAATGAGTTTCTGTGGATCCACCTTCTAGCTAAAGGAACATTTTTTTAAACCAAAACATTTCTATTAGTATATGATCCAGTGCCTTGTTGTGGGCTGTCAGGGGGTTGTCACATAGGGAGTTCTCACACTGCATACAGGATTTCACAGCCGGGACAGGAGAGTTTGTACAGTAAGATTCTAGTCTCCTCCATATCAGGCTGAGTAAATACAAAATGCTCCACTATGTTCCCCAGCAGGGTTGATGAATTAACAGTCCTTGATGCTGCTATATTAAACTAATTGCTTTTTTCAGGGCTAATTCACATAGATTCTATTCTGTTATAAAAATAATGCTCTTATCTGCAATTCATCTATGGTGAGGTGTAGCATAGGTGTAGTGCATGACAGGCATAAAGTCAGGGATTATTGCCTTATAAATTGTAAGCCTGGCAGTGTTACTTGCTTTACTACACAGTTTGCTACTGCCACGTACAAGAAAAAAAAATCAGGGCCGATTCAAATACCTTCTATATTCTACAATAATACCACTCTTATCTGCAATTCATCAACAATGAGGTGTGGCAGTAGAGATAGCATATTGTAGGCATTGCTTTATAAATGCTAAGCCTTGCTGCTATTATTTTCCATGCACTCAGTGACCAATTCATGTTTTTTATGGTCATTTGCACTCAGAAATCCATCAAAGCAGGCAAAATTAGCCAAGTTATTGTGTCATTTCACAGTTTCTCTGTAGCATCTGTATGTAAGAGGTAGTGGTGGGAGACTTTACACTACTGGTGCTGGAATTTCCACTTCTGAACTCTCCAGTGCTTTTTTCCATCTATTTCTGGGTTGTTCTTGAAGTATGTTTGGGGTCATTGTCCTGCTGGAAGACCAAATGACCTAACATGCAAACCCAGCTTTCCGACCGCAGGCACAACATTGTGACTAGAGTTGAGCGATACCGTCCGATACTTCAAAGTATCGGATCGGAATGGATCGGCCGATCTTAAAAAAAAGTATCGGTATCGCCGATTCCGTTACCGGAAGTCCCATTCAAGTCTATGGGACTTCCGGTATCGGAATAAGAAAAACGCTATTTTTGCCTTGTACAGCCTCTCTGGGGTCTGTACGGGCCTTTCGGGGGGCTGTGCCGGCCTGCCAGGGGGTCTGTGCAGGCTCCGGTGGTCTGTGCCGGCCTGCCGGGGGGCTGTGACGGCCTGCCGGTGGTCTGTGCAGGCTCCGGTGGGCTGTGCCGGCCTGCCGGGGGGCTGTGCAGGCTCCGGTGGGCTGTGCCGGCCTGCCGGGGGGCTGTGCAGGCCTGCCGAGGGGCTGTGCAGGCTTCGGGGGTCTGTGCAGGCATCGTCCGATGGGACTACAAGTCCCATCGGGCGATGCCTGCTACCATGACAGTGATTGACACATTAGCCAATGATGGGACAGTAGTGGTCCCATCATCCGGCTAATGTGTTGAATGTAAAAAAAAAAACAAACAAACAAAAAAAAATTACGTGCTACATACATGCTACATACATACAACATGCATACTACATATATACTACATGTAACATACATACTACATATATACTACATGCAACATGCATACTACATACATGCTACATTCATACTACATATATACTACATGCATGCAACATACATACTACATATATACTACATGCATGCAACATACATACTACATACACTCACTGGCCACTTTATTAGGTACACCTGTCCAACTGTGTGTTAAGACTTAATTTCTAATCAGCCAATCACATGGCGGCAACTCAGTGCATTTAGGCATGTAGACATGGTCAAGACAATCTCCTGCAGTTCAAACCGAGCATCAGTATGGGGAAGAAAGGTGATTTGAGTGCCAGAGGAGAATGGGCAGACTGGTTCGAGCTGATAGAAAGGCAACAGTGACTCAAATTGCCACCCGTTACAACCAAGGTAGGCAGAAGAGCATCTCTGAACGCACAGTGCGTCGAACTTTGAGGCAGATGGGCTACAGCAGCAGAAGACCACACTGGGTACCACTCCTCTCAGCTAAGAACAGGAAACTGAGGCTAAAATTTGCACAAGCTCATCGAAATTGGACAGTAGAAGATTGGAAAAACGTTGCCTGGTCTGATGAGTCTCGATTTCTGCTGCGACATTCGGATGGTAGGGTCAGAATTTGGCGTAAACAACATGAAAGCATGGATCCATCCTGCCTTGTATCAACGGTTCAGGCTGGTGGTGGTGGTGTCATGGTGTGGGGAATTTTTTCTGGGCACTCTTTGGGCCCCTTGGTACCAATTGAGCATCGTTGCAACGCCACAGCCTACCTGAGTATTGTTGCTGACCATGTCCATCCCTTTATGACCACAATGTACCCAACATCTGATGGCTACTTTCAGCAGGATAATGCGCCATGTCATAAAGCTCGAATCATCTCAGATTGGTTTCTTGAACATGACAATGAGTTTACTGTACTCAAATGGCCTCCTCAGTCACCAGATCTCAATCCAATAGAGCATCTTTGGGATGTGGTGGAACGGGAGATTCGCATCAGGGATGTGCAGCCGACAAATCTGCGCCAACTGTGTGATGCCATCATGTCAATATGGTCCAAAATCTCTGAGGAATGCTTCCAGCACCTTGTTGAATCTCTGCCACGAAGAATTGAGGCAGTTCTGAAGGCAAAAGGGGGTCCAACCCCTTACTAGCATGGTGTACCTAATAAAGTGGCCAGTGAGTGTATATACTACATGCATGCAACATACATACTACATATATACTACATGCATGCAACATACATACAACATATATACTACATGCATGCAACATGCATACTACATATATACTACATGCATACTACATACATGCTACATACATACTACATGCATGCTACATGCATGCTACATGCATGCTACATACATACTACATGCATGCTACATACATACTACATGCATGCTTCATACATACTACATGCTACATACATACTACATGCTACATACATACTACATATATACTACATGCATGCTACATACATACTGCATGCTACATACATACTACATACATACTACATACATACTACATGCTACATACATACCACATATATACTACATACATACTACATGCATGCTACATACATACTACATGCTACATACATACTACATACTACATATATACTACATGCATGCTACATACATACTGCATGCTACATACATACTACATACATACTACATACATACTACATGCTACATACATACCACATATATACTACATACATACTACATGCATGCTACATACATACTACATGCTACATACATACCACATATATACTACATGCATGCTACATACATACTACATGCTACATATATACTACATATATACTACATGCATGCTACATACATACTGCATGCTACATACATACTACATACATACTACATGCATGCTACATACATACTACATGCTACATACATACCACATATATACTACATACATACTACATGCATGCTACATACAATACATACATAGACATACAGTACATATAACATAGAGTAACATACTTACCAATACTTGTCACATTGTTCCCCGAAGCCATTGTCTTTTACGGAATAAATATTAACATAACAAACCACAAAAATACTCACCCATGATCCGAAGCAGTCCACGAGTGTGTCCCACGATGATCTTGGGTAGAGAACTGCAGCATCAGCTGATGCTGCCGCTCTCTACGGGCTGCAGGAATCCAATGATGGAAGGTAGGTATCCTTCCGCACTGTATTCCTCCGCCACTTAAAAAAAAAAAAAGTCCCTAGTCTCACTTTATGGTAAAAGCTGTGTGGGAATTTCCCACGCAGCAATGGCATAAAGTGAGACTAGGGACTTTTTTTTTTAAGTGGCGGAGGAATACAGTGCGGAAGGATACCTACCTTCCGTCATTGGATTCCTGCAGCCCGTAGAGAGCGGCAGCATCAGCTGATGCTGCAGTTCTCTACCCAAGATCATCGTGGGACACACTCGTGGACTGCTTCGGATCATGGGTGAGTATTTTTGTGGTTTGTTATGTTAATATTTATTCCGTAAAAGACAATGGCTTCGGGGAACAATGTGACAAGTAGGGGAACAATGTGACAAGTATTGGTAAGTATGTTACTCTATGTTATATGTACTGTATGTCTATGTATGTATTGTATGTAGCATGCATGTAGTATGTATGTAGTATATATGTGGTATGTATGTAGCATGTAGTATGTATGTAGCATGCATGTAGTATGTATGTAGTATATATGTGTTATGTATGTAGCATGTAGTATGTATGTAGTATGTATGTAGTATGTATGTAGCATGCAGTATGTATGTAGCATGCATGTAGTATATATGTAGTATATATGTAGCATGTAGTATGTATGTAGCATGCATGTAGTATATATGTGGTATGCATGTAGCATGTAGTATGTATGTAGCATGCATGTAGTATGTATGTAGTATGTATGTGGTATGTATGTAGCATGTAGCATGCATGTAGTATGCATGTAGTATATATGTGGTATGTATGTAGCATGTAGTATGTATGTAGCATGCATGTAGTATGTATGTAGTATATATGTGGTATGTATGTAGCATGTAGTATGTATGTAGTATGTATGTAGCATGCAGTATGTATGTAGCATGCATGTAGTATATATGTGGTATGTATGTAACATGTAGTATGTATGTAGCATGCATGCAGTATGTATGTAGTATGTATGTGGTATGTATGTAGCATGTAGCATGCATGTAGTATGTATGTAGTATATATGTGGTATGTATGTAGCATGTAGTATGTATGTAGCATGCATGTAGTATGTATGTAGTATATATGTGGTATGTATGTAGCATGTAGTATGTATGTAGTATGTATGTAGTATGTATGTAGCATGCAGTATGTATGTAGCATGTAGTATATATGTAGTATGTATGTAGCATGCATGTAGTATATATGTGGTATGTATGTAGCATGCATGTAGTATATATGTGGTATGTATGTAGCATGTAGTATGTATGTAGCATGCATGTAGTATGTATGTAGTATGTATGTAATATATATATATATATTTTTTTTTAAACATTTAACACATTAGCCGGATGATGGGACTACTACTGTCCCATCATTGGCTAATGTGTCAATCACTGTCATGGTAGCAGGCATCGCCCGATGGGACTTGTAGTCCCATCGGACGATGCTTGCACAGACCCCCGGACATCAGCACAGCCCCCCGGCAGGCCGGTACAGACCCCCACAGGGTGCACAGACCACCGGCAGGCCGGTACAGACCCCCACAGGGTGCACAGACCACCGGCAGGCTGGCACAGCCCCCCGGCAGTCCACACAGCCCCCCGGCAGGCCGGCAGAGACCCCCGGAAGGCCCAAAATGACGGCGCATCATGATGCGCACACACCGCGCATCATGATGACGTAATTTCGGCTGTCAATCAACTTTGAACTTCCGATTCCGATGCCGACTTCCGATATTGAAAAAATATCGGAAGTCGGTATCGGAATTCCGATACAGCAAGTATCGGCCGATACCCGATACTTGCGGTATCGGAATGCTCAACACTAATTGTGACCCAAAATCCTTTGGGTATCTTCACATTTCATGATGCCTTCCTCACAGTCAAGGCACCCAGGGTCTGAGAAAGCAAAAAAAAACAAAATATCTTTGAACTTCCATCATATTTGACTGTAACTACTTTGTTATTTTATTTGTAGGCCTCATTCCATTTATAGTAAACAGTACAATTATATGCTTTGACAAAAAACTCTGTCTTGGTCTCATCCGTCCACAAAATCACAATAGAAAGGACCGCCTGATGGCCCTCTACAAACAGTGATGGTTGGCTGATGGCCCTAAAAAAAATCTGACTTTCAATGTGTCTGATCGTGTCTCACACACCACATGGCCAAATAAGGGAGTAAAATAATAGAATTACATTTCCTGTTGAATGTTGTTTTCACCATTGAAAGCAATGCAAACGTGCAAAAATGTAGCAGAAACACTGCGTGTGAACATAGCCCAAGGTGTGGAGGAGCATTTTTGTTCTTTTATTTATTTTGCCTTATATACAAGTCATAAGTCATTATCCTGGAAAGAATGTTTCTTAACATTTTTCTAGTCAAATTCATTTTAACATTGTTCCCAGCAGTGAACTGGGATTTAGATATGCTTCAAGGGGTCTTCCCCATGCTATTCCCATGCCATTTCAGTGCTGTTTCCAACATTTTCAGCAATTTTTAGACCCCCTCCAGATCTCCGGGGGGGATGGGGATGCTTGCGCTTCCCATTGACTCCCATTATACTCGTTACTTGAGCAGTACGATTTGCTAGATTCGAGTAATGAGTACCTGTAGCATTTTAGTGCTTACTCATCACTAGTATTGAACATACTCCCTGGTCTTCAGAGAAATTATAGAGTTTTAGTGGATCAGTCAGTTGTGGGGGTAGAGCAGAATAAGAACAATTGAGTGGCATGCATTGCTCAGGTAGGATTTTGGCCCATTCTTCCACACAAACACTCTCCAAATCCCAAAGGTTCTGTGGACTCTTCTATGAATTCTGAGCTTTAGTTCCTTCCACAAACTAAATTAATGCTTTGATCAGAGACCACTATTTATGTGCACAGTACACAACATTCCATTTACATAAATTAAATTGAAATTTTACAGTTAGTAAACTTCATAACAATGTGCATAGTCAACCACAAGCCTGTGTCTAACAATAAAAGCTGTATTATTATAAATGATTGGCTAAAAATGTTAAAAAACACAAAAATTTTATTATATTGGACAGAAATCATGGAAATTATACATATGGTGTAATATAAGGCATGATTTGTATGGACCACATGAAGGGGTTGAGCTTCAGTATAGATTCCACCATATTCACCTAACTCTTGTGGCTCCAAAATCTCTCTCTTTTCCTGATTCCTACTGCATATTGGATGGGCAAGAAAAAAAGGTAATGGTTCGTATTTTGTTTTAAAAAAACACACATATATATATATATATATATATATATATATATATATATATATTTAAGCATAAATCTGATCAGAGAAATAGACATTGAGCAGACAGAAAACTTACATGCGTGCAGGTAGTAAAAAAAACGAGTAAAGATAATTGTCCTCAATTTTCCTCATTCATGTATATTCTGCCTATAATACGTGCCAGGCCCGGATTGGCCATATAACCAACCGGGCATTTTCCCGCTGGGCCGCTGTCACGTGGGCCGCTGTCACGTGGGCCACGGGCGGCAGCGCCCGATCACCTGGCCGCTTGCCAGCTGCTGCGGCCACTGTTGCTCCTGCCGCCGGCCCTCTGCGGGCACGGCGGTGATAGTTTCAAGTTCCTCCCGCACTGCAGGGAGATAAGCCGCCACGCCCCCCCGCACCCCATCCTCGCCTTAGCATGAGACCCCCTCCCCCTTCCCCCCCGCAGCCACTCACAGCGTCGCACTCGCTTGCCTGCTCGCTCTGTTCGCAGGACCTGTGATGAGGTCACAGGAGGGGAGGAGTCAGGGGGTCACATGATCAGGAGCCTTTGTCCAGACCCCCGATCATGTCACCCCTGACTCCGCCCCTCCTGTGACCTCATCACAGGTCCTGTGCGCTCAGCCTTGCCTCTACCGTCTGCAAGACTCTGCTTTGCTGTTGTCATGGTGCTGGTTGAGGTAAGTATGTGTGGGGTCAGGATTTACAGTGTGGATGTAGCAGAGCTGTGTGTGTATGAGGTGTACGGAGCGGAGCCGCGCGTGTACGAGGTGTACGGAGCGGAGCCGCGCGTGTACGAGGTGTACGGAGCGGAGCCCTGTGTACGAGGTGTACGGAGCGGAGCCGTGGGTGTACGAGGTGTACGGAGCGGAGTCGTGTGTACGAGGTGGACGGAGTGGAGCCGCGCGTGTACGAGGTGTACGGAGCGGAGCGGCGCGTGTACGAGGTGTACGGGGAGGAGCCGTGTGTACGAGGTGGACGGAGAGGAGCCGCGCGTGTACGAGGTGTACGGAGTGGAGCCGCGCGTGTACGAGGTGTACGGAGTGGAGCCGTGTGTGTACGAGGTGTACGGAGTGGAGCCGCGTGTGTATGGGGTATACGGAGTGGAGCCATATGTGTACGGGATGTACGGAGCGGAGCCAAGTGTGTACAAAGCATACAAAGCGGGCTTTTCCCACGGACACAGGAGTACACGGCGGAGCCCCGAGGAGCATTTTAAAACTCACACATGACGTTCCACCGGAAGTGATGTGCTGGAAGCTGACCGGAAATGAGATAATTTCTTGAGGAGATTGTGACGGAACCAGGAATGCTTTAGATCCATCACCATGTCCTCCTCCGACAGCGCAGACAGCAGGATCGCCTTGGAATCGGGGATGCCGGCCATGTGAGCGGATCATGATATGTCCTGCACTGGGAGGCTCAGGTGGGCACTACAATGGGAGCCGGGCTGCTATAGTATCTTTGTAGAATCTTTCTTTATTTCTTTCCCTCTTTTTCTTTCTTTCTCTGTTCTTTCATTCTCTGTTCTGTCTTTCCCTCATTTTCTTTCTCTCTCTGTTCTTTCTTTCTCTCTCTGTTCTTTCTTTCTCTCTCTAATCTTTCTTTTTTCTCTCTCTGTTCTTTCTTCCCCTCTTTCTTTTTCTTTCCTCTCTTTCTCTCTGTTCTTTCTTTCTTTTCTTTACTTCTTTCTTTCTCTCTGTTCTTTCTCTGTCTCTCTGTTCTTTCTTTCCCCTCTTTCTTTCTTTCTCTCTCTGTTCTTTCTCTGTCTCTCTCTGTTCTTTCTCTGTCTCTCACTGTTCTTTCTTTGTCTCTCACTGTTCTTTCTTTCTTTCCCCTTTCTTTCTCGCTCTCTCTGTTTTCTTTTTTCTCTCTCTCTCTGTTTTCTCTCTTCCTTAGTTCCAGTCAGTGTGCCCATAATGCCAGCCACTGTGCCCTCAGTACCAGTCAGTGTGATCAGCAGTGCTAAATGGGTGCGATTAGGTGTGGACATGGGTGTGACTAGTTGTGAAATGGGTGTGGCTGGGCGTGGCCAAAATTTGCAGCGGCGCGCTGCGCGTGCCGCAGTCTTTGTCCACCTTTCCCTTCTTCAAAAGTTGGGAGGTATGATAGGGGTGGCTATGACCAGGGGGTCTGGTTGCCCAATAGAGAGCAGTTCTGCCAGGAATTCTGTAATCATGCATACAAAAGGGGACAGAGATTTGGGAGGAGTACTGTACCTAAAAGCAATAAATAGGACTGAGCTGAAATCCTGGGCACAGCTGTGACTACATGTTATATAATCGTGTTAATCTCCTCTCACTTCTTGTAAACTACAAGTGTACAAAGATATTATATAGTCACCATGTGACTAGTGGGCCTGTGTAACTTCAAATGCCAGGACTGAATTTTAGTCCCAGTCCGGCCCTGATACGTGCATAGCCAATACTGAGAAAACATTTGCAATATTGGAGAAAATTATGTGGTTTGGGTTTCATGTTATATTTTGGAGAAAGAATACCAAAGGTCTAAACCGCAAACCTGGGCATCACACAACTGTCAAGTCATTAATTCACCCACATGGACTTGTTATAGAACAGAGCACTAATTTATATCAGCTGAACAAATGTAGAGGGAGCTCTGAGGTTTTCACTTATGGTAACATTTCAATTCTAGAAGGCAGGTTGGCACATATGTCTTAGAATAAGACCTGAAACTTCATGTTACACACCACGGAGATCTAATCTAATCTATATAACCTACATCAATACAATAACATTAGACACTGCGTAAAACCAGGATCACTTTGGCCATGAGGCAAGATGGGCATCTCATCTGAGGCAGTGGTATGACATATCTCTCAAGGGGTGGCATATTGCTGCCCCCTGATAGTGTGATTTGGACGGTTTTCCGAACTGTTTGTTAAACTGACAGGCGGCTCAGAAAACTGTTAAAACGCCAGTTGTTCTGTCTGCATTTAATTGCATTCATATTTTTCAGACACAAATACAATTGAAACTCCAAGTAATGGCACTTTAGTTAGTGTGAGTCCACAGTCTGGTGGGGGCATTGTGCAGAGGGGAGAAAAGTGTGAAAGTGGGCACAGTATGGCGAGTGAGCAGTGTGAGGGTATACCATGAAGAGGGAACAGTTTGGAAGAGACAGTGTGAGTGCACAAAATGGGGAGTAGGCAACATGGGGTGACAGTATGGAGAAGAGGCAATGTGGGTGGAATACAGTGTGAGGAGATAGCATGGAGAGGTAGCAGCATATGTGGGAACAATATGAAGGGAGAGAAGGTTGGAGAGAGTGCTTGAGGGGAAACAGAGGTGAGGGGACAGCATGAATTGGGGATAGTGTGAAAGCAATAGTCTAAAAGGGAAATCAGTCTGGAAATTATAGCACATAAAAATGGATAGTGTGTCAATTATGGTTCACAAGGACAGACAGTGTTGAGGTTATAGTATATAATTGAGAACAGCGTGGTGGTTATAGTTCATAATGATGGACAGTGTGGTAGTTATAGTTCAATAGAGACAGACAAAACAGTGGTTATAGTTCATAGGGATAGGCAGTGTAGTCTTTACAGTTCATAAGAGTGGACAGTGTGGTAGTTATAGTTTATTGTTAACAAGGGAGAACAGTGTGGCCATTATAATTCAGAAGGACAGTTAGGGTTCATAAGGGAGGACATAGATGATAAGGACAGAGAGGGTGTTGGCTATTTTTCATAAAGGTGGATGAAGTGGTGGTTACAGTTTATAAGAGAGGACAATGTGTTAGTTATAATTTATAAGGGAGGACAGAGTGATGGTTATAATTCATAAAGGGTACAGCGTAGCAGTTATAGTTAATAATGACATGTGATGGGATAAATCGAAGTCTCACACATATGTATAAGCAGATGCTGAGCACAGATAATATCGACCTGACTTCATAATGCGACAATATAGAAAAATAGATAATAGTGGAGATTAAGTGAGAAAGCATAAAATGGTACTTATCAAATATGATACAGCTTTAGACCTCAACGCATTTTACCAATATAAGGATCATCAGGAGGCAAGATGAATTGATGTCTGTGATGAAGGAGCAGCCGCAATCTTGGACATGGGGCCTAATGCTTGCCTCATGTCTGAGCTTGGCCCGTCCATTTTGGTCTGAGTTCACAAGAATTACAGGGAGGTGTGATGAAGGAGTTAACTGCTTCTACCCCCCCCAGGGCCTGTACGCATATTGAAGGAAGCAGGATTTAGTGCCCAATGTTGAATAGCAAGGCCTTTTAGTACGATAATGAGATAAGGCCCAAAACAGAACTTCAAAGTTTAAGCAGAAGTCATGCCAGCATGGGGCAGGAAGGGGCCTGGGGGCCTCAATTAGAATATACCTGTCAGCTAGACTCAGAAATACACATCCATTGTCTCTCCCAGCCTCTCCGGCTCCATCCTAGGATCATGGATTATGAGCACATCTTTCAAGTTATGAACTCAAGAAAAATATCTGAGTGACCCTGAGGAAATCGTGCATCTGGCAATGCGACTCCTAAGTCAGTGAGGGTTCTGGGGCCTGAGATACATAGATTGGCCCCCCACAGCTAGCCAATGGGGCCATGTATGCTCTCCACACGACCGGCAAAACAAACCGCATTCACTGGTACCTCTCATGTCCTGATCCGATCATGCTGTTGAAAGTTACCCCCTTTCTTAGATATTGGGAATAAGTTCTGCAGGGAGCTAAAGTGTGGACATTATTAGCCCACCCTCTGACATAGGGGGAGGGACCTAGCGTGCTTAAGAACTAGCAGCCCATGGCAGAGAGAGTCACTCTCACCAAAGAACCAGACGATGATGATCTAAGAAGGAACTGGGGACAGATCTGCCAAGGGGAGCAGCGGCCCATGCTTTGGGGTCTGTCCGGCAACTAAGTTTCTTGTACCTGTGGACTGCAGAGCTCCCGGCACCCACATGCAACCTACAATCTGGTAAATTGACCTCCAGCTTAATATCTCTAAGTCTTGTACCCTTATTGTTATATTTTACTCTGACTGCAAATCCATTGTAATTCTATTGTATAGCTTACTGTATATTTCTGAAATTATCTAGTGCGCCCTTAAGGCAATTAAACCATAAAATTAAACTTGGGCTGATGCTTTTACTCTGATTACAAATCTTAGAATACCCAGAGGGTAACAGGACATCCTCCCCGGCGGCCATTTGCTCTAGGTGCAGTTCCCTTACTGACCTGAGAGACAAAGGGGGCGCCGGAGAGCTGTGCCTGTGTAATTACGTCACATTGGTGACGTGCGAGGAACGGGTCCTGTCCCTCCACAATGTCTCATTATGAAGTCAGGTCGATATTAAGAATGTTTTAATTTGGCATCTCAGGGACTGCCGCCAATGAGTGAGGGTGCTATAACTGCTGAAAAGTAGGGTGCCAACCTCCGCTGTTTAGGCATGTGTCCAGTATATAAGAGACAGTTTAGGGTAAACACATGAGTCTTTTTTGATTTATCTACATTTGTCTTGTTATATCATTGTACTGCAGATAGCTTAACCTATTTCCAGCAATTTTCTTGGTTAGATTGCATTTACAGGACATTTGTTGCTTTCTGCTATATCCTGATGATCACCTCTGTTATGTGGTGTTAAACTCTATTAATTATGTATCATTATTATGTGTCTGCTATCATTTACATATGGTGCTTTCCAGGGCAGAGAGGGACAGCTGCAGAGGAGAGGGGGCGCCATTTGCGTGGAGACATCTGTAGTGTGCCAACCTCTGCTAAGAGTCAGGAATGAAGGCTTGGAAATATTTTACAGGGTTGACCTAGAGTGTGTGTGGTGTACTGTATGTCTTTTCATGATTGTTGTTAGTGACTTTTTTATCATCTTTAATAAAAGTTAGATTTTATTATATTTTTTGAGGGGGTTCCCTCCATATTAGCTGTCACTATTCTGAACCTACAGTACTACCTTTCAGTTAGATTCTGTAATTATGTACTGATGATGTCTCCAGTGCTGTATCCCAATACTCTTGTTGGATCTCATCCTGTATACAAGTAGCAATCAGATGATGTGCTGCATGCTGCATCATCTTTGTCAGATGATGTGCTGCATGGCTATGATAAAAAGTTTTGTGCTGTCTGACAAGATAACGATTACTATATCAATAGTTATGTAAGAAATGTATTAGAAGTTCACTGTCATTGCTATTTTGGCTCACCTGTGAAACTCAACCACAGGTTTTGAGCTTCATAGGAAACCGTAATTGTAGTGTATAGTAGAAGCAATCAGATAATCAAAGGTTCAATTCTACTAAGGGAACTAAAAAAGAAAGTAAAAAACTAAGAAGTTCTCCCTCCTTAAAAACAAATACATTAGAAATTTGCATATTTGGTAATGTCGCCTACCTAACGATCTAGTCTATCAAAAATTAATTGACCTGTAAAGGAAATAAAATAGAAATTCCAGAAATTTTTTTTCACATAACCTCATAAAAAAAAAAAAAAAAACATGGAATTTACCTCAAATTGCTATGAGTAAAATCAGCTTACTATTTAAAAACAAGCAACTCCACAGAAACAGAAACAAAAATAACAATGTCAAATTTCACAAAAAGCAGCATGACAAAACAGTGCTTCAACAGGGCAGATCAGTATGCCTGTGCAGGAGTGCGGCACGAAGCAAGCAGGATGACGACATCGCATGAAGATGGGAGACGCCAGACCCAGGACCTGCGACAACCATTGGACCGGACCGCCCCTGAGTGAGTATAAAAAAACTTGTTTTTCTTCTCTGTCAGGTCGGACCGGGGGCTTATCAACAGCATTACAGCATTACAAAATGCTGTAGATATGCCCCAAAAGGCAGTGGCCACATCTGATAGCGGCAAAACGAGGTGACAGGTTCCCTTTAAAAACCATCCCTCGACCAAAACCGTACAGCTAACTACTGACCTTTCTCTAATCTTCCCTTCATCTCTAAACTCCTGGAACGCTTGGTTCACTCCTGTCTAATCCACTATCTCTCAGATCACTCTCTTTTTGACCCCCTACAATCCGCTTTCCGCTCTTTACACTCTACTAAAACTGCCCTCACTAAAGTCTCTAATGATCTACTAACAGCTAAATCTAATGTTCAATACTCCATGCTAATTCTCCTGGATCTTTCTGCAGAATTCAACACTGAGGATCATCAGCTCCTCTTGACTACGCATTGCTCCATCGGCCTCAAGGACACCGTTCTCTCCTGGTTCTCCTCCTACATATTTGACAGCAGCTTCACTGTATCTTTTGCTGACTCCTTCTCCTCTCATCTTCTCATTATTGTTGGGGTTCCTCAAGGATCAGTCCTAGGCCCCCTCCTTTTCTGCTTGTATACTGCCCCTATTGGACAAATGATCAGTATATTTGGTTTCCAGTACCATCTCTATAATGGTGACACCCAATTATACACCTATACTTCTGACTTCACGCCTGCATTATTACAAAACACCAGTGATTGTCTTTTTGCTGTCTCCAACATCATGTCCTCCCTCTATCTGAAACTGAACCTATCAAAAACTGAACTCCTTGTGTTTGCTCCCTCCACCAACCTACCTATGCTAAACACTGCCATTTCCATGTGTGGTTCTACCATTACTCCCCAGGAACATTCCCGCTGTCTTGGTATCATACTTGACACAGATCTTTCATCCACCCCCCACATACAATCAGTGGCTCACTCTTGTTATCTACAACTCAAAAACATTTCTAGAATTCAACCTTTTCTTACTTTCGACTTGGCAAAAACTCTTACTGTTGCTCTTAATCATTCTCGTCTGGACTATTATAACTCTCTACTAATCGGTCTCCCCTCTCCAATCTGCCTTGAATGCTGCAGCCAGGATCATATTTCTCACAAACAGTTACACCAATGCCTCTACCTTGTGCCAGTCATTGCACTGGTTACCCATCCACGCCAGAGTTCAATATAAAGTTATCACTCTCACAAATGATTCAGCACCACCCTACATCTCCTCCGTCATCTCAGTCTACCACACTACCCATGCCCTCCGTTTTGCTAATGACGTAAGGTTAGCATCCTCAAAAATCAGAACCTCCCACTCCCGTCTCCAAGACTTCACACGTGCTGCGCCAATTCTTTGGAATGCACTAACCAGGATAATTTAATTAATCCTCAATACCCAAACTTTTAAGTGTGCCCTAAAAATGCATTTCTTAAGACTGGCCTACCTCCTCAACATATTTATCTAACTATCCCTGTGTTGCCCATTCAAAATTTTCTTCATAACCAGTACCCTTGTATCATGTTCTCACACGTTTTATGCATTTAATAGACCTCTGTGTCTGTACTTTTACACATACTGGTTAGTTTCTGGCTCATGCAGCATTACATAAACAGCCAATTTATTGCATTATGGCTGGTCAGAACAATGAAATCAATTGTTTCCATCCACCTTTCGTGTCTCCCCTATTCCTGGATTGTAAGCTTGCGAGCTGGACCCTCATTACTCTTGGTATCTGTTGTTTCATGTGATTATTGTTATTCTGTAGTGTCTTTTATTGTTTGTACAATTCCCCTCTAAAATGTAAAGTGCTGCGGAATATGTTGGCGTTATAGAAATACAATTATTATTATTACGTTTATTACTTATTATTTTTTACATGTTTGTAATACACTGCAGAGAGTGGCGCCATTTCCTTTTTCACCGTAGGCAGCGGGAAAGCTAGAATTGGTGCTGTGTGAAATCTGAGGTCACAATTTTTTTTGTGGATTTATACAAGACATGATATAAGACTTTAACAGATTCTCTGTATTCTTCAAACTAAAGTGTATGAAAAACTGTTAAAAATTGTCTACTCAGTATAGCATCCTTAATCGCAAAGAAAAATGGGCTGTTGTGCTCTGCCAAAGATTGTACCTCTTTCAGTTAAGTATGCAATACTTGACCCTTCCTTCGGATATCAAAGTATGGACCACTGTAGTCAACAAACTATTTTATGTCTCCCAAATAAAGCCACTGACACGGGCACCTTTTAGAATTTGAAAGGCGTTTCAAATACTTACGCCATTTTGCTATTTCTTATTGATCTGCTGTAAATGTACCTAAGGCCTTAAGTGGAAAAAAAATCCTGACTGTTTTGTCTAAAGACAGATACAAATTGCTGACTTTTATATACAGAATTGAGAGCCCTCAGTGGTTGATACCTTTCAATGGCTAACTGAAAACATGGTAACAAATTGCAAGCTTTCGAGACTACTCAGGTCTCTTCATCAGGCATTGACTAATGCAAAATCTGAAGAGTCACATATTTATGCACAACACAACATTTATGACATTTATATATGTAGTAATTCATGTGCACTAACAAGACCACTGCCTCATGAACATGGATCACTTCAGACTCAGGCTGTGTGCCCATGATGCGATTTTTAAGCGTTTTTGCCGCGATTTTCGGGGCGAAAACGTTTAAAAATCTTGTACAGAACGCACCCCATGCATTCCTATGGCATTCCACACATGCTGTGCTAATGCTGCGCTTTTTTCCGTGGCGGAATCGCACCGCGGAAAAAATCGCAGCATGCTCATTCTTTTGTGCGGAATCGCAAAGAATTGCCGTGATTCCGCACCCATAGGAATGCATGAGGATCGCTTACTTCCCGCATGTGGCTATGCCCACCATGTGCAAAGTTAAGCGTCTCATGTGCGGTTGGCACCCACGGTGTGGAGGAGAGGAGACTGTCCTCCAGGCCCTGGGTACCATATCCCTGTAAAAAAAGAATAAAAAATAAAAAATCGGGGTATATTTACCTTCCGACGTCCCGCGCTGCCATCCCGGGCCTCAGCGTTCCCAGTAATGCCTTGCGGCAAGGTCCTGTAATGACGTAGTCTCACATGACTCTAGCGGTCTGGTGAGATCGCTATAGCAACGCGAGACCAACGTCATCACAGGTCTCGCAAGGTATTACTGGGAACGCTGAGGCCCGGGATGGCAGCGCGGGACGTCGGAAGGTAAATATACCCCGATTTTTTATTTTTTAATTATTTTTTACATTCTTTCTTTTACTATTGATGCCGCATTGGCGGCCTCAATAGTAAAAACCTGGTCACACTTGTCAAACACTATGTTTGATGAGTGTGACCAACCTGTCAATCACTTTCCAAGCGATGCTTCAAATCGCTTGGAAAGTGCTTGAATATCGCACGCGAAAATCGCGGCAAAATCGTGAACATAATCACGGTAAAATTGCGCAGAAAAAAACGCGCGATTTCTGGGAAGGAGTCCGGTTTTCAGTGTCCGGATTTAAACGCTACGTGGGCACATAGCCTAAAACTGCATCAACATTAATATTCAGTGTATTATAAAGTAAAGTCCTATGAATTAGGTCCCAGGTTTGTTTTCCGACTCTAGGTAGCACTCTGTTGAGGACATTTTTCTTACGGGATAAAAATTATTAATACAATTTTCTCTTGGAAACATTGTCTAAAGTCTACTGTTTGATATTGTGTCTTGCAGAACATGGACCAGGGGACCACAAGTTGCCATAATCAATGGATTTGCTAAAAATATCTGCACCATTTTAGCATGTGTTTAAGAGAAAATAGAAGATAAGCTTTTGTGGGTTCAAGTACATGAAAACATCAGCAACTTGATCATATTTATACAATGCAGAGATGCTATGCAATTCCTGTATTATTAAATCACTATCTAACTGTGCCCAACTGGGCAACCAATCTCTCACATAGTCTATGGACATTTTAAAGACAGGCATGTTATCTAAGTATGATCTTGGGTATGGGGTAATGTATTTACAGCTGATGACACATGGTTACAATTAACTGTCAGCTATGCAATTTTCTAATGGCTTTTATTTCACAATGCTTTACTGTCTGTTATTGTTTTATGTTTTTGACTACAAGAATATAAGAAATACTTGATGTAGAAAGCAGGCAATCTCAAGCAATGAAGCGTTTGCCAATTTGCAAACAGTAATCTAGGAGTGGACACCTAAAAATGATTTATTTTTTTGGCAGGATTTGGCCTGGAATGCGTTTCCATGTTGGTTGTAAATTCTTCTTAAGTGCCTTGGGTTGTTGACTAGGGATTAAGAGGAATTTAAGGTCTATGACCTGAAGCAGAAGCAACAGCTTGTCTGTAGAACAGACTATATCATGTCAACTCCCAGCTTGAGGATTTCAGACAAATAGCAGGTGTGGAGCGAGTGTCTTATACACTTGCTGGCCTCAGTGATCTCTTGGAGCAATAGAAATCCTGGGTGATTTGTGACATGGACTTTACTTAACACTGTGATTCCATCTTTTATTCTTTTATTTTAGTGCTGTTGATTATAAAAGAAACTGTTTAGACTCTTGTTACTTAGAGGAGATATTAAACTAATAAAACATATATATTAGGTGTAATCTTACTTGCATGAGACTTCGGAATTCTTATTTTTTTTCACTGTTAGCCACAGTGCTATTGTTTTTCCCCTGTACTGGAATGGAAGCAGGAAACTATACCTTCAATGAGTACCTGTGATGAGTCTCTCCTTTCGTCCAACCTGCTCGATTCGAATACAGAGCGCTCAAGCATTTTAATGGTCAGTCACCTCTAGTAAGTGGCCAAAAATGAGGGATTAAGTGCTGCTTCACGTGACATGGCTTCCACAATCACCTGATCTATAACCAAGTGAGAGGGTTTGGGCTGAAATGGACTGCAGAATAAAGGCAACAGCTAACAAATACTCAAACTTTTGGAAGCCATTACAAGTGACTACCTGATGAAGCTGCTTGAAAAAGAAAGTCAAGGGTATGTAAAATTGTCATCAGAGTAAAACCAGGATACTTTAAAGAATCCAAGTTTCCACACTGAGGCTTTTATCTTCATCATTCCCCCAAACCTGCAAGAGACAGTGGCTACATTCACTTGCATCACATCATGCCCAGCTCCCGGGCTCACCATTTGCAGAAGCAGCTATAGTCCTCACTTTGGAGAAATTCCCCACTTTTGTATCCTCAGATATCATCCAGAGGAAAAGGAAGGTGAAGGACAGTCCAGGCATGGATCCCTCACATAAGTGGCCAAAGTCTGCCAGAGGTTAAGGATGTCGAACAGAATGTGCACAAGTTGACGACTTCTCAGTCAATGAAAATTTACTAATGTGTTTTGGAAGATTGGCTAACAGGAACAAGGTCTTGTCATAAATATCAATATAGGATGGACTGTCCGGTCATTCATGCATGTTCAAAACTTGTGCAAAACTAGATATTGCCCAAAATGCTCTCTTGTGGAAGAAACCTTTTTGTAGGACTCGGGATTGTTGCATTGCAAAGAGTGTGCTGAACTTCCTAAAACATGAACTCAGACTATGTTGCAAGGAACAGCCTACCATTACATGGGGTGCTATTACGGCTCTTATGTTGAGGTGGATTTTCTAAGCTATAAGTCAGGTTAACCGTGATTGGACTAGTAGGACAGCATGTGGGACATTAAGGACTAGTAGAAAAGGGTATATGCAGAATGGCACATGGATTAGCTCAGCTCAAGTATGACATGCAGCAGAGCCAAGTGTGTGGACAGCACCTACGAAAGAGATGAGCAGGCAATTAGTTACCTTGATTCAGCAGATTCCGATGTGCGGACAACTTCATGAATCTGCAAATGGCTAGAGTCCTGGCTAGGACGTGGTAGCATTATTCACTTGCTACCTGAATACTCAGCACCTGAGCCACTTGAACTGGCCTTAAAAGTTCTTACAATATGACATCAGATATGCATGCCTGGGTAACTATATTGACCCAATGCACACTAGTACAGAAGGAGCTGGCCATAGTGAAGGAGAAATCACAGTTACTTTATGGAATATTTCCTAGGGATCATTCTTTTGGGATCCTAGTTTAAAGGAATATATCCATCCAAAAATCATCCAAAGCCTGCTCAGAGTCAGAGACATCTTTGACAGTCTAGATATCGATGAAGAAGAGGATTAAAACCCTCTCCACTTTCCCTCTCCCCTTCTTGTATGTTATTTCTTAATATAGCTTTAGGTCTGTGGTTTAACTTCCCTAAACCATTTTTCCATCCCCTTTTCATTATCTCAGTTTTTAATGCTTTGTTGGTTGATTTGTTTTAGTAATATAGTATATAGGAGAGATAGTGTAGTTTGGAGGTACCATATACAGTTGTGGCCAAAAGTATTGACACCCCTGCAATTTTGTCAGATAATACTCAGTTTCTTCCTGAAAATTATTGCAAACACAAATTCTTTGTTATTATTATCTTCATTTAATTTGTCTTAAATGAAAATACACAAAGAATTGTCCTAAAGCCAAATTGGATATAATTCCACACCAAACATAAAAAAGAGGATGGAAAAAAGTATTGGCACTGTTCGAAAAATCATGTGATGCTTCTCTAATTTGTGTAATTAACAGCACCTGTAACTTACCTGTGGCACCTACCAGGTGTTGGCAATAACTAAATCACACTTGCAACCAGTTGACATGGATTAAAGTTGACTCAACCTCTGTCCTGTGTCCTTGTGTGTACCACATTGAGCATGGAGAAAAGAAAGAAGACCAAAGAACTGTCTGAGGACTTGAGAAACCAAATTGTGAGGAAGCATGAGCAATCTCAAGGCTACAAGTCCATCTCCAAAGACCTGGATGTTCCTGTGTCTACCGTGCGCAGTGTCATCAAGAAGTTTAAAGCCCATGGCACTGTGGCTAACCTCCCTAGATGTGGACAGAAAAGAAAAATTGACAAGAGATTTCAACGCAAGATTGTGAGGATGTTGGATAAAGAACCTTGACTAACATCAAAACAAGTTCAAGCTGCCCTGCAGTCCGAGGGTACAACAGTGTCAACCTGTACTATCCGTCGGCATCTTAATGAAAAGGGACTGTATGGTAGGAGACCCAGGAAGACCCCACTTCTTACCCCGAGACATAAAAAAGCCAGGCTGGAGTTTGCCAAAACTTACCTGAAAAAGCCTAAAACGTTTTGGAAGAATGTTCTCTGGTCAGATGAGACAAAAGTAGAGCTTTTTGGGCAAAGGCATCAACATAGAGTTTACAGGAGAAAAAAAGAGGCATTCAAAGAAAAAAACATGGTCCCTACAGTCAAACATGGCGGAGGTTCCCTGATGTTTTGGGGTTGCTTTGCTGCCTCTGGCACTGGACTGCTTGACCGTGTGCATGGCATTATGAAGTCTGAAGACTACCAACAAATTTTGCAGCATAATGTAGGGCCCAGTGTGAGAAAGCTGGGTCTCCATCAGAGGTCATGGGTCTTCCAGCAGAACAATGACCCAAAACACACTTCAAAAAGCACTAGAAAATTGTTTGAGAGAAAGCACTGGAGACTTCTAAGGTGGCCAGCAATGAGTCCAGACCTGAATCCCATAGTACACCTGTGGAGAGATCTAAAAATGGCAGTTTGGAGAAGGCACCCTTCTAATATCAGGGACCTGGAGCAGTTTGCCAAAGAAGATTGGTCTAAAATTCCAGCAGAGCATTGTAAGAAACTCATTGATTGTTACCGGAAGCGGTTGGTTGCAGTTATTTTGGCTAAAGGTTGTGCAACCAAGTATTAGGCTGAGGGTGCTAATACTTTTGTCTGGCCCATTTTTGGAGTTTTGTGTGAAATGATCAATGTTTTGCTTTTTGCTTCATTCTCTTTTGTGTTTTTTCATTTAAGACAAATTAAATGAAGATAATAATACCAAAGAATTTGTGTTTGCAATCATTTTCAGGAAGAAACTGAGTATTATCTGACAGAATTGCAGGAGTGTCAATACTTTTGGCCACAACTGTATAGTGCAAAGTATCTGTACTGTGCCTTGTGCTCTCATAATATTTGTGGTAAGTGTTATTTATTTTGTGCTGCTTCTTATATTTCACTGTGTTGCAGTGATCGTATGCTTATGATTGACGACTGATTAGGTTTGGGGGAGATAGCACCACAATGAAGACTGGTAGGATGGATCCAGCTGGGAATAACGTTATAGTCTATAGCATATAAAAATAGAGATGCTATCTCTGCCTGGCTCCTTCCAAACCTTATACAGTTTACCTGCAGCTTCCACCGATTTGTGACTATCATGCTCACATAATCTATGAAAGATTTCATCATCACATCATTTGTAAGGCTTGCTTCAGGGGGTGTAGCTGTGGTCAGAAGATTGCTTTGGTGGGCCCTACTTGCATAGGGCTGTAGATGCACAGTCACTAACAATTTGTACATTAAATAACTTGGCATGTGAAAACTATTGCAATAATATTTTTAAACAATGTATTGCCCCTTTAACCAAAATAAATATATTTACAAGAGTTTTGTATTTTGTATGCTTCCTATGAGTGATTTCTAGGAACAGACTGACATATTCTTTAGTATGATTCATCTTGTACGACCCCAAAGTGATCGTTCAGCTAAGTCATAATGATGTTTCTATTTACAACTCTTGCTTTCACCAATGTATATACACTCCATCACTACACACATATGCAAGTGGGTGGATTGTAAAAATATGAATCTGGCAGTCACAGCTGGTGGTAATTTAGCTAAAAGCAATTTTCACATGATTCGTTGTGCCAAACTAGTTCATCCATATTTGGTGGCTTTTGTCAAAGTGTATTACATGACACCAGCCTGATTCTATGTATGTTTAATGCAGACAGTGATAGTAATCATGACATCATGTATTTCTCAAACTATAGTGCTGGCAATCCAATAAACATTTACATGCATAAATTGGCCAATTCACGTGTGCCCAGCGGCCAAAGACAAGGCAATCTTCCCTGCTGGGAACCTAACCTAATATGATACCTCTGATGGGCCAAAACGCTACAATTGTACGGGTAGGTAGGATCATACTTGAATATGAGACACCAGACCCAACAATGTAGATAAGCTGAAGGCTGCTATCAAAGCAACCTGGGCTTCCATAACACTTCAGCAGTGCCACAGGCTGATCGCCTCCATACCACGCTGCATTGATGCAGTAATTGATGCAAAAGGAGCCCCGACCAAGTATTGAGTGCATTTACTGAACATACCTTTCAGTAGGCCAATATTTTTGGATTTTAAAATAATTTTTCCAAGCTGGTGTTATAAAGTATTCTAATTTACTGAGATAATGACTTTTGGGTTTTCATTCGCTGTAAGCCATAATCATCAACATTAACAGAAATAAACACTTGAAATAGATCACTTTGTTTGTAATGACTCTATCTAATATGAGTTTCACTTTTTGAATTGAGGAACTGAAATAAATTCACTTTTTGATGATATTCTAATTTTGTGAGAAGCACATGTACAGTAGAAGGCACACCAGCAGTGGCACAGCTGCATACAATGTGTAATGGCGCTGATCAATACAATGACTCTCTCCTGTTACGATTGAGTCACCGTAGGAGGCAAAAACAGAAATGCTAGCTAAGTCCAGAAAACCAGAGAGGTTGGCATCTATCGGATTGCAGACCCCTGAACCTATCAACACAACTAGCAGTAGCCGTGGGGGGTTCCTCCGATGCCCTAGACCCCTCGATCACAGCCGGAGAATTAAATAGCCTAAAGACAGAAAGGGAAATCTAAACTGCCCCAGATCAGACCCCAAAGCAAAAGGCAGCCCCCCACATATAATGACGGTGAAGCAAGAAGAAAGAACACAACACAGATGGAAAGATAGACTGAGCAAAGACGGGGCCCAAGCTAACTAGATAGGAAAGGACAGGAAGGCTGCTGTCTGCAATCCGTGAAAAACCCTATGAAAATAAGAGCCAACAGACTGACAGTGAAAAAGGCCCTGAAGATGCTAGGCTTCAAAAAGACTATGTCAGTACTCAGGAATATTCTGAAGACAGAGCAACAGGCAAAAGAAGAATCAGCTCACCCCAGCAGGGAATGGCAGAATCCAGAAAAGCAAGGCAAACAAAAACAAAACACAAATGCAAAAAGGTAAAGCAGAAAACTTAGCTTTAGAGGAGCAGGAATCAGACTGGTTTCCTAGAAGTCCACAGAGAAATCACCCGCAGGGCAGAAGGGCGTCGGCAGCCTTATATCCAGTCCGTGACTCCACTCAGCCAGTCATCATAATGAGACTCAGGTGCCTGATAATCAGGCTCATTACCTTCCTTTACCAGAATAGGGAGTTCACCAGACCTCAGTGACGAAGGGGAAAATGAACTCACAACAGTACCTCCCCCTTGAGGAGGGTTCACCGAACCCTCAACCACGCCACCAGGGCGATCAGGGTGAGCCCGATGAAAGGCATGCACCAATCTTTTGGCATGAATATCAGAGGCAGAGACCCAGGAATTATCCTCCTGACCATAACCCTTCCACTTAACCAAATACTGGAGTCTCCGTCTAGCCAGACGGGAATCCAGTATTTTCTCTACCTCATATTCCATGTTACCTTCAACCAATACAGGGTCCGGAGGTGCCACCCCAGGAACAACTAGTTCAACAAACCTCTTCAACAAGGACTTATGGTACACATTATGGATTTTAAATGTGACAGGGAGAGCCAAACGAAAAGAGACCGGATTAATAATCTCCAAAATCTTGTAAGGTCCAATAAATCTAGGCTTAAACTTAGGAGAAGCCACCTTCATAGCAATATTTTTTGATGATAACCACACCATATCACCAATCTTAAACTGGGGACCAATGGTCCTATGTCGATTGGAAAACCGCTGGGCCTTTTCCTGGGAGAGAGATAACTTATCCACCACTTGGTCCCAGATTTGGTGCATTCTCTCCACCACAGTGTCAACACCTGGGCAGGCAGAAGGCTCCACCTGCCCTGAAGAAAATCGAGGATGAAACCCAAAGTTACAAAAAAAGGTGACATCAAAGTGGCAGAACTAGCTCTATTATTTAAAGCAAATTCGGCCAAGGGCAAAAATGAAACCCAATCATCCTGATCAGCGGAAATAAAACATCTCAAATACGACTCCAAGGTCTGGTTTGTTCTCTCTGTCTGCCCATTGGTCTGAGGGTGAAAAGCAGAGGAGAAGGACAACTGAATTCCCAGCTTGGAACAGAAAGTCCTCCAAAATCTAGACACAAACTGAACTCCTCTGTCAGATACAATGTTCTCAGGAATCCCGTGCAAGCGAACCACCTGTTGCAAAAACAGGGGCACCAACTCAGAGGAAGATGGCAACTTAGGGAGTGGTACAAGATGAACCATCTTAGAGAACATATCACAAATCACCCAAATAACAGTCATTCTCTGAGAGACAGGCATATCAGAGATGAAATCCATTGAAATATGGGTCCATGGCCTCCTGGGGACCGGCAAAGGCATCAACAACCCACTAGAGCAAGAACAAGGTTTAGACCGGGAGCAAGTCCCTCAGGACTGCACAAAATTCCTGACATCATGAGACAAGCTGGGCCACCAAAAAGAGCGACTCACCAGATCTCTACTACCAAAAATACCTGGATGACCAGCCAATGCAGAGCAATGAACTTCAGACATCACTCTCTTCTTCCACTGGTCAGGAACATACAACTTTCCACTGGGACAACGCTCAGGTTTGTCCTCCTGGAACTCTTGCAGAGCAAGTCTCAAATCAGGCGAGATGGCAGAAAGAACTACCCCTTCGCCTAAGATGGTAGCAGGCTTGGTCACCACAGGAGAATCAGCAAAGAAGCTCCTAGAGAGGGCTTCTGCCTTGACATTCTTAGTTCCAGGAAGAAAAGAGACCACAAAATCAAAATGTGTAAAAAACAAGGCCCACCTAGCCTGTCTAGGGTTCAAGCGTTTGGTCGACTCCAGGTAAATCAAATTCTTGTGGTCAGTGAGGACCACAACTTGATGTTTAGCTCCCTCCAACCAATGTCTCCACTCCTCAAATGCTCATTTCATGGCCAACAGTTCCCGATTCCCCACATCATAGTTACGTTCAGATGGAGAGAACTTTCGGGAAAAGAAAGCACAGGGATTCATTTTATATGTTACAGGATCCTTTTGGGACAAAACAGCTCCTGCACCAATCTCAGAGGCATCCACCTCTACCTGGAACGGGAGTGAGACATCAGGTTGCCGCAAAACCGGGGCAGAGCTAAATCTTCGCTTCAGCTCCTGAAAGGAAGCAACAGCCTCCGGAGACCAATTCAACACATCAGCACCCTTCTTAATCAGATCAGTCAATGGCTTGGCAATTCTAGAAAATTTTGCTATAAGCAAAACCCAAAAACTTCTGGAGGGCCTTCAAAGAAGTGGGCTGAACCCAATCATAAATGGCCTGTACCTTGGCCGGGTCCATTTCAATAGTTAATGGAGACAAAATAAATCCCAAAAATGAAATCCTCTGTACTCCAAAAAGGCATTTCGATCCTTTGACATACAGGGAATTCTCCCTCAAGATCCGGAACACAGTCCGAACATGTTCCACATGAGAATCCCAATCCTTGGAGAAGATCAAACTATCATCCAGATAGATAATCAAAAATTTATCCACAAAGTCCCGGAAAATGTCGTTCATGAAGCATTGGAAGACAGAAGGGGCATTAGTGAGCCCAAAAGGCATCACCAGGTACTCAAAATGTCCCTCCGGAGAATTAAACGCCGTCTTCCATTCATCCCCCTGCTTAATGCGGATAAGATTATACGCCCCCCTGAGATCAAGCTTGGTAAACCAGCAAGCACCTCTAACTCTGGAAATAGATCCGAAATCAGGGGTAACGGATACTGATATTTAATAGTAATTTTGTTGAGGGCACGATAATCAATACAAGGCCTTAAAGAACCATCCTTTTTGGCCACAAAAAAAAAATCGGCACCTAAGGGTGAAGAGGATGGTCTAATATGACCCTTCTCCAACGCCTCCTTAATATAGGACCGCATAGCCTCGTGCTCGGGTACAGATAAATTGAAGAGCCGACCCTTGGGAAATTTACACCTCGGGCTCAGTTCAATTGCACAGTCATAACTCCTATGAGGAGGCAAGGACGCAGACTCATTCTCACTAAATACATCATAAAAGTCCACCAAATAGTCAGGAACATCATGCGACTGAGGAGAGGTGGAAAAAACCGGAGCCTCACTGCAGGCACACCGACAACCCCAACTCACCACAGACACAGATTTCCAATCCAAGACTGGATTATGAATTTGCAACCAGGGAAACCCCAGAACAACGGCATCATGCAGACCATGTAACACCAAAAATCTGCAATTTTCTTGATGGTCTGGGGCGACCCGCATGACCACCTGGGTCCAAAACTGAGGTTTATTTTTCGCCAAAGGAGTAGCATCAATCCCCCTCAAAGGGATAGGCGTCTGCAGAGGTGTCATAGGAAATCCACAATGTTTAGCAAAATCCAAGTCCATTAGGTTTAGCGCTGCTCCCGAATCCACAAAAGCCTTGGCGGAAAATGTGGACAGGGAGCAGATCAGAGTAATTGCCAGAAGAAACTTAGGTTGAACACCACCAACAGAAAACGTGTGTGCAAAGCGTTTCTCTCGTTTAGGACAAACAGAAATAATATGCGAGGCATCTCCACAGAAAAAACACAGCTTATTACGCCTTCTGAACTCCTGACGTTGCGCCTTAGACAAAACTCTATCACATTGCATAGGTTCAGACGTCTGTTCTACCGGTGGCAACACCTCTCGTGCAATCCTGCGTTCACGTAAACACCGATCAACCTGAATGGCTAATGACATAGAATCGTCCAGACCAGAGGGAACAGGAAATCCCACCATAGTATCTTTTACGGCTTCTGACAAACCCTTCCGAAAGAGAGCAGCCAAGGCATTATCATTCCAGGTAGTAAGGACCGCCCACTTTCGGAACTTTTGACAGTACAACTCTGCAGAATCTCGACCCTGGTTCAATGCCAACAGGGTCTTTTCAGCCTGATCAATAGCATTAGGTTCGTCATACAACAACCCCAAGGCTTGAAAGAATGCGTTCACATTAGTCAGAATAGGATCATCTGGTTTCAAAGAAAATGCCCAATCCTGGGGATCGCCACGCAGCAAAGAGATGACAATTTTAACCTGCTGCGCGGAGCTCCCTGACGAGTTAGGCTTCAAGGCAAAAAATAATTTACAATTATTTTTGAAACTCAAAAATTTAGATCGATCCCCAAAAAATACATCAGGTGAGGGATCTTTGGTTCAACAGCATGCGAACGAGCAAGGTAGGCGGAAATTCCCCGCACTTCCGCAGCGAGCTGCTCCACACGATCAGACAATTGCTTTATCTCCATTGAGAGAAAAAAAAATTCCCCCTACGGCCTCAGAGATATAGAGGAAAGAATATACACACTTTTTTTTTTTTTTTTTAAACACAATTCTTTCCTGGTATTGAGTACCCTAGGATCTGCGGTATGGCGGGTGATTCTGTTATGATTGAGTCACCGTAGGAGGCAAAAACAGAAATGCTAGCTAAGTCCAGAAAACCAGAGAGGTTGGCAGCTATCGGATTGCAGACCCCTGAACCTATCAACACAACTAGCAGTAGCCGTGGGGGGTTCCTACGATGCCCTAGACCCCTCGATCACAGCCGGAGAATTAAATAGCCTAAAGACAGAAAGGGAAATCTAAACTGCCCCAGATCAGACCCCAAAGCAAAAGGCAGCCCCCCACATATAATGACGGTGAAGCAAGAAGAAAGAACACAACACAGACGGAAAGATAGACTGAGCAAAGACGGGGCAAAGACGGGGCCCAAGCTAACTAGATAGGAAAGGACAGGAAGGCTGCTGTCTGCAATCCGTGAAAAACCCTATGAAAATAAGAGCCAACAGACTGACAGTGAAAAAGGCCCTGAAGATGCTAGGCTTCAAAAAGACTATGTCAGTACTCAGGAATATTCTGAAGACAGAGCAACAGGCAAAAGAAGAATCAGCTCACCCCAGCAGGGAATGGCAGAATCCAGAAAAGCAAGGCAAACAAAAACAAAACACAAATGCAAAAAGGTAAAGCAGAAAACTTAGCTTTAGAGGAGCAGGAATCAGACTGGTTTCCTAGAAGTCCACAGAGAAATCACCCGCAAGGCAGAAGGGCATCGGCTGCCTTATATCCAGTCCGTGACTCCACTCAGCCAGTCATCATAATTAGACTCAGGTGCCTGATAATCAGGCTCATTACCTTCCTTTACCAGAATAGGGAGTTCACCAGACCTCAGTGACGAAGGGGAAAATGAACTCACAACACTCTCCCATTCATTTGCATGAGAGGTAACCCTTAGAGTACTAATTAAGGAGACACCTTCAATTAGATGATTAGTGAAGGAGTGGTGCTGGTATTCAGTCCTACACTTTTTAAAATTTTTACAATACTAGACCATTTGTACAGTACAAATTTTCTGTTATTAGTTACTAATTTCCTTTCTTACACAGTAAATTACATCCAAGAGATTTACAAGCTGCCTGATTTTACACCAAACTGTCAAAACATTCCGTTAATGGCAGATCTCCCTGGCACCCTCCTGAAATCTATCTAAATGTTTGGTTCTAAGTAGTAACTGTGACGAGGTCAGCTTACGCTGAGTCGATTTCTTTAGAGTGGACCCTCTGGGTCGTGGCACCCACCTACCTAGGGTGAGCTGACCTTGTGAGGAACCACCCCCTATACAGGGAGTGTCAGGGGCAAGACCAAGGGGGTGAGCCACCACGACTGCTGGAACCAGACAGCCAGCTCAAGTAGACACTAGGTACGAGTGTCTGACGACAAAGGACGTGCAGGAAACAAGACAAGACAATACGTGAATTCAAGGTATCTTCATTACGGCAAATTCAGGATAACATTAAGTGCAAAACGTGATAACAGGCAAACACAGCAAGGTGCGTGGCACACCAAGGTCCAGGGCATGGTGCCAGAAGGTAAGCCCGGTTATCGGCAAGGACATGATGGCATCGGACTCCGGACAGCTGGCAAGGATCAGGGCATCAGGCTGCGGACACCAGCTCCGGACATCAGGCCGCAGTCTTCATGCTTACGATCTCTGGCAGTGATGGCAGGTTCCAGGAATCCAGCAGGCAAACCAGGGTACAGGCAAGGAGGCACGACAGATCTTCAGACATGGTGTGTGTTAGGGAGCACGCCGAGGTCCAAGGCAAGATTCCAGTCAGGGTGCGTGCTAGGGGCACACCAGGGTCCAGGGCAAGGGGCAAGGTGCGTGTGTAGGGGACATGCCAGGTTTAACGTGCAAAGTACGGTGCGTGTGTAGGGGACACGCCAGGGTTCAAAGTTCAACATACCAGACAGGGTGCGTGTGTAGAGACACGTCAGGGTTCAAAGTCCATGGCAAGGTCCTGCGTGTGCCGAGGGACACGCCAGGGTCAGGGTACAAGGCAGAGTCCTGAGCGTGCAGAGGGGCACGCCAGGGTCAAGGTTCAAGACAGAGTCCTGCGCGTGCAGAGGGGCACACCAGGGTCAGGGTTAAAAGCAGAGTCCTGCGCGTGCAGAGGGGCACGCCAGGGTGTAGGCTAGGACCTGTGCGTGCTAGAGGGCACAACAGGGTACATGGCAAGACCTGAGCGTACTTTTACAGAAGCACGGGGAGGTATGCCACGGGCCAGGCAAGGGCCTACGCATGCTAATAGAGGAGAACGCAAACACAGTGCAGAGACAGCGTGGGTGCAAGGAAGCACAGAGAGCACGGCTGGGGCACTGGCTAGCTGGTCAGGCTGCAGCACAGACAGGCGGGCAAGACTCCAGCAAACCCGGCTGGGGCATAACAGGCGACACAGCTGTCACTGACCGACGAGCACGGCTGAGGCACAAGCAGGTAGGCAAGGCTAGGGCGGGCACGGCTGAGGCACAAACAGGAGGCTAGGAAGGCCAGGCGCATGCAAAGAGCACACAAAGAAACAAGGCAAGGCAATGCAAGAAACAAGGCAAGGCAAGAAACAAGGTAAGACAAGGTAGAGGGCAAGGAGCAGAACATAGGCAGAAACACAGAGTCAGGTCAGAGCAAGAACAGAGCTAGCAGCGGAGTGTAGGTCGAAGCCCAGAGCCGGATCAAGGGGGAGACCTTGAGCCTAGCCCCGGAATGTGCCATAGAGCACAAAAGGTAAGAGAGGAGGAGTGATGCGTGTGCCAGGAGGCACAACAGAGCACCATAGGTGAGAGGAGGAATGGTGCGTGTGCCAGGAGGCACAACAGAGCACCATAGGTAAGAGCAATGAAGAACAAGCAAAGACAGAGAACATAGGAAGGACCACAAGGCAAAGCATAGCAAAGGCAAGACATGGCAAGGCAGAGAACACAGGAAGGACTACAAGGCAAAGCACAAGGACAAAACATGGCACAAAGGACAAACACAAGACAAGGCATGGGACAAGAGGCAGAGTACAAGCAGAGAGCGTGTGCAGAGACGCACTACAGGGCAGGGTGCAGGGGCACAGAATACAGAGAGCGACCGAGCAGACCAAGCAGCCATGCAGGGAAGCAACATGATAATCAGGCCCCGACCATAGGAAGGGGCGGTCTGATATAGGGCATTAGCACCTGCACTTCCGGGTCAGGAACAGAGAACTTCTGGTTGAGTTCCTCCAGGATCATAGAGAGCGTTGCCAGATCAGACTGGGCTGGACCATAGAGAAGGTCACATGATCATGGGCTCCACAAACACTGAGAGGTTAGCTGGGTCAGGCAGTGCTGGAACATAGGAAAGCTCACATGATCAGGGGCTCCAGGAATACAGAGAGGATTGCAGAATCAGAGCAGAGACGGATGGTTACCTAGCAACGGCGTGCAGCCATAAGGTAAGGCGCGCGTGCACACTGCTCCAGGCATCTTGCAGCACAACAGTCACAAGGTGCATGTGCACACTGCTCCAGGGTTCATGCGGCATAACAGACATGGTGGGCATGACAGTAACGTTTCTCCTTGTGGAGAGTGACATGTCTTGCATATCAGTGTGAGGAGGCTCATAAGCTGTGCTGCTTTCTCCCTGAAATTCATATGCATAGTACTGCTTTGGGTCAATTTCATTTATTGAGTTCTTCGTAGAGATTCAGCATCACTGGGAAAAAATATGCAAAATAACTCTCTTCTAGAAAAAAAGTGTCTCCTTTAGATGCTGCACTCTTTTGAGAGTCAACATAAACATAAAAAGTCTAAATTAAACTTGGAAGGACTGAAGTTCTCATATTTACTACTAAGTACCTCCCACCCTGGAGACATCTGAAATGTAAACAAATTCTGGGCATGCGAAAGGCATCAACTCAGTCTAACATCTATTTCACCACCAATATGACATATACTACGCCTTTCCTGAATGATGCACAAGATATAACCTACTTGGACTCCCACTTTTTCTTTCTTTGCCAGATTACAGGGGGGGGGGGAGGGGGAGTCCTGAAGCCCAAACGGTTTGATTTATTGAACCCCTCAAACGCTTTACATATTTTAATGAGAGATACCTCTGGAAAGTATATTCTTTCATTACTCTATCTGTGGCTGAGTAATAGTGTCCTGGGTTCAGAGGTGGCCTATTCTCTTTCAAAATGGGGAAAAAGAATTTCAAAATCCAGCCTTATCTCAAAATTTCATTGCAGTTTGGCGCCTGGTACTCAGACCATTTATAGCTACCAGGAATCTCATTTTAAATACATTAATTTGGCTAAGTATGGATTTAAGATCCTCCTATATCCAAATATTCCAGAAAGACTCGATGCTTGAACAAAATGTAAGGCACCCCATGCAGGCTTATCCCTTAGTATAAGACCCTATAAGATCCATCTTTTAGGGGAAAATAACAGAAATGATTGCTGAGACTTGGTGAACGAATATTCGAAAAGCCCCGGATCTCTTCCTTTTCATTCGTTTACCAGTAATATTAATCCACCAATTAGGTCACGTGCACACATTGAGTAGTCAGTTTTTTACCTCAGTATCTGTAAGCCAAAATCAGGAGTGGGAAAATCAGAGGAAAAGTATAATAGAAACACATCACCACTTCCGTATTTATCACCCTTTCCTGGTTGTGGCCTACAAATACTGAGGTAAAATACTGACCAAATACTGAGGTCAGAGGGTGGAAATGGCCTTTAGTCAGCCGTCGCCTCAATAGCGGATGTACCCACATTCGTCTCCGCCGCCTCGGTTCCACAATCACTGGATATGGCTTCCCAAAACATCGGGACAAAACCCAGTTGTAAAGCAGTGTTGAAAGTAAGCCTGTCTGTCATGTTTGACACAAAGCAGAAATACCACAACACAAGCATGGACTCTAATGCAAAGATTGGAGGCAGATACCTGTTGTTGAGCCATTAAATAGGGTTGTTGATTATGCTTTTAATTAATTTTCAGGCCTAAGAAACATTAAACGTCCATTTTGCAAGGGTGCGATAAAATCATGCCATACGGATGTCACACGGATACTTAGATGCGAGGAAATGGCATCCTCGCATTGCAAACGGATTACATACATTTCACTGTTCAGGGAACATTTCTGCGATTCTCGGCCGTCAAAATGAGACTGATTTTTTATAAGTTTAGTGTTACTCCAGCCATAAGAGAATATATGGCCGTGTGAGCGAGATCTTCCGTCATACACGGTTTGATGACCTCTATTTCCACTGTCGAGCCTTTATCTTGCCACAACCTTCACTGCCTCAACATCCACAGTCTTGCATCTTACTGTCTTGATGCAGACCGGTAATGTTATCATGCAATTCAGAATGAAATAAAATGAGGCCACCATGCAGAGGAGGCTTTCTAACTCAATCCCCTGTGAATCCCCTGCCACAGTTCAGCATGGGCTGAGAAACTTTCTTCAGACTGCACAGTGGGTATGTTTTTATGTAGACCCAGTAGCAATCAGGCCAGCAATTAAATGCAAGCATCTGAGCACTAAAGGGAATGACACCCATTAGGGCACTAAATGGCAAAGAAGCACAGTGCCCATTTGTAGTGATGAGTGATCCCGTGGATGTTTGGGTTCGCTGGATTAGGCCAGACTTTTGTAAAATGTCCAGTTCGGGACTCAAACTTAACCACGGATACCAAACCCTATATAAGTCAATGGAGACCCGAACTTCAGTGCTGTAAAATGACTGTAAAATTGTAAGAGTACGGGCTAGACGACTGCAGAAGGAAGAAAAATGGGGGTAAGAGCAGGACAATTACCCTGCAAACAAATGTGGATAGAGAAGTGACTTAAAGAGGTTCTGTCACCATAGCAACCATGGTAAAATAGGAAATAAATTAATAACATTAACATTTTAATGCTACTGGCAGTCCAGTTAAAAATTTCACCTTCACCCACAGAGCATGTTTTCACATTTCCCCAACAGAAGCTGTTAACAAATATCCCCAACAAAGAATGTATCCACATTTCCCCCAAAGAAGCTCATAACAAATTTTCCCCACAAAACATATTTCCACACTTCCCCAAAGAAGCAGAGTACATGAAGCAGCTTAAAGGCACAGTACTCTCACAGATATGAGTTAACAAATACACACAGTGGCTTTTGGCACAGCAAACCTGCAGATATGGGTTAAAGAATACACAGCGGCTTTTGACAAAATTCACTGCAACATATGGGTTAATGAGTACACACAGCAGCTTTTTTCACAGTAATCCCACAGATATGGGTTAAATAATAAACACAGCAGCTTTTGGCACAGTACCATCACAGACATGGTTGCATAAGAGTAGAAAATATGTTTAGACGCACATCACTCCCACCGACACAGTTGAAGATTATAAAAACTTTTGGTTACAAGCAGTACTATAACAGACATGGGTCCGGAGTACACACAGAGTGTGAGTTTGTGAAAATTGAAGGAAACGGAAGGCACTCACTGGTTAAAAAAACTTCTTTATTCCAAAATTTTAAAACATCAGCGTCCGGAGGATGGGAGCAGAGCAGGAATGGAAAGGAAGACAGCCATTTCGCGCTGCAGTGACACTTCTAGTGCCACTGCAGCACGAAACGGCTGTCGTGCTTTCCACTCCTGCTCCCATCCTCCCGACGCCGATGTTTTAAAGTACTGGAATAAAGAAGTTTTTTTAACCGGTGAGTGCCATCCGTTTCTTTCAATTTTTGCATTTATTGTGGCTATTTTCTTTGGAGTGGCACCCTGGCTCATGGAGCACTCACTGCTGTATATATGCCTGCAGCATTAGTTCACGCAACACCTGTGCATTGAGTGGGCTTCCCCGCTGTGCGTATGTATACTTTTTTGAAGCTAGATTATGTTTTTGGAAAACTGTGAACACACAAAACCTAATACACTACAGCTGCATCCTGCTCCTTTTACATTAGCTCATTTTCCTTTTTGCAATTTTTAAAATGTAAAAACAATGACTACATATATATATATATATATATACACTGTATATATATATATATATATATATATATATATATATATCTGCCTAAAATAGAAAGTAAATGTGTCAGCATTAGTTTTAGCCCTTTTAGAGGTCCTTTCAACTTGCTTAACTGTTAACAGTAATTTTTGACCAGGGGTGCCCAAACTTTTACATGCCACTGTAGGTCCAAGTGGAGGAACAAAATGTATGTTGCAGAATGGGTGGAAAAGGCAAAAGAGGAGCAATCCAACTTTTTTTCTTGCTTTTTTTTCTTTTCTTTTTTGTGTTTTTTTTTGCTTTTTTTTAATGGAAGGGATGTAAAAAAACCTAGATTTAACTAAATTAAAACTAGCTATCTAGAACCATGAGAGGTAGGTCCAAGTGGAGGAAGAGGTGGAAATCACGGTATAGGTGGAAGAGGAGGAAGAGGTAGACAATACAGTTGTTTGGGCTTTTTGTTTGGGGAGGAGGAACCCAAAATTAAACGAATGGCAAATAGAGCTGAATACTAGCTGGGTGCAGCTGGTATAGCTGCCTAGTCATCCAAAGGTATGGACAAGTCCTGTGGTATACACGCCAGGATCATTTTAAGGAATTTTAGGTTCTCCAAGTTGAATGAGGACAGGTGGATGTGCATGTCTGTGATCAAAACACCTGACATGCTAAACACATGTTACGACATGACACTTGACCGCAGGGCAGACCAGCACCTCCAAAGCATAAAGGGCAAACTCAGGCCATGTGTCAAATTTGGAGACCCAGAAGTTAAATGGGGCAAACCCATCTGATGGTACATGAAGATGACGTGTGGACACGTACAGTACTCTTTCACTATTTTTTTTGTAATACTGGTTCCTGCTAATAAGAAACCTACTACATGATGGTGTTGTATGTGGTGGTATACTCAAATTTTTGTAAACATTTCTGCCATGCTAACCCTGACTTCTGAGGTGCTGGCGGTACTCCAGCTGCGTTGGTGACTTCCTCTACCGCCTTTGGCTTGCTGTTCCACTGAGCCCACGCATGCAGGAGAGAAAGATATCATGGGTTTCTCTACCAGAGTCTGCTTATATTCACACATTTGGCTCTCCTGCATCAGTGGCGGAAGTAATGATGGTATGTTGTCTATTCAGCGGGGATCTACCAGGGTGGCCAACCAGTAATCTGCACAGGTAACAATAGGGGAAACTTGGCGTTCGTTGCTCAGGCACTGCAGCATGTATTGGCTCGTGTGCCAGGCTGCCCAGAGGCAATGACAAGCTGTCCTCGGTGGAAGGTGTACCGTCTGGGTACTCTATATCACCCCAGCCATGCTTCAGTGATGTTCGTGAGCTGATCTGAGTGCCATCCTACTCTGAAGATGGTTTTTCCTCCTCCTTGTCATCATCATTATCCTCCCAAACTGTTCCCTGGCTGTACAGTTGGGTATTTGGCCACTGTTGGAACAGTAACCCACTCTCCGAGCCATGTGTGGACAGCAGACCTGATAATGGTATGAATTGGATCTTCCACCGGTGCCACCACCTCATCCATCATGGTGCGAATTGTTTTTTTCCAGGAGGCATATACAGTGGGGAAAATAAAATACACTGCTGATTTTGCAAATTTTCTCACCTACAAAGAATAAAGAGGTCTGTAATTTTTATTGTAGGTACACTTCAACTGTGAGACAAAATCTTAAAAAAAAAACAAAAACAGAAAATCACATTGTACAATTTTTATATAATTAATTTGCATTTTATTGCATGAACTAAGTATTTGCTACAATAGGAAAATAGAACTTAATACTTGATACAGAAACCTTTTTTTTGCAATTACAGAGGTCAGACGTTTTCTGCAGTTCCTGACCAAGTTTGCACAATCTGCTACTTTTGGCCCACTCCTCCATACAGATCTTCTCCAGATCTTTCAGGTTTCAGGGCTGTCACTGGAAAACATTGTGATCAGCTCCCTCCAAAGATTTCGATTTGGTTCAGTTTTGGAGATTGGCTAAGCCAATCCAGAAAATTATATAGCCACTCCTTTAGTTGCTTTGGCTGTCTGTTTCGGGTCACTATCATGCTGGGAGACCCAGCCATGACCCATCTTCAATGTTCTTACTGAGATAAGGAGGTTGTTGGCTAA
The DNA here is from genome assembly GCF_039654945.1 of Dendrobates tinctorius. Taxonomy (NCBI): domain Eukaryota; kingdom Metazoa; phylum Chordata; class Amphibia; order Anura; family Dendrobatidae; genus Dendrobates; species Dendrobates tinctorius. Next base: position 64,505,946 of record NW_027361679.1, read on the forward strand.
AACCTTGCAATACATGACCGCATCCATCCTCCCTTCAATACGGCGCAGTTGTCCTGTCCCTTTTGCAGAAAAGTACCCCCAAAGTATGATGTTTCCCCATCAGCTTCATGGTTGGGATGGTGTTCTTGGTGTTGTGCTCATCCTTCTTCTTCCTCCAAATAAGGCGGGTAGAGTTGATACCAAAAAGTTCTATTTTGGTCTCATCTGACCACACGACCATCTCCCATGCCTCCTCTGGATCATCCAGATGGTCAATAGCAAACTTAAAACAGGGTTAAACATGTGCTGGTGTGAGCAGGGGGACCTTGCGTTCCCTGCAGGATTTTAATCCATGACAGCGCAGTGTGTTACTAATGGTAATGTTTGAGACTATGGTCCCTGCTTTCTTCAGGTCATTGACCAGGTCCTCCAGTGTAGTTCTGGGCTGATTCCTGACCTTTCACAGAATCATCCTTACCCCACGAGGTGAGATCCAGCATGGAGCCCAAGACCAAGGAAGATTGGCAGTCATCTTGTATTTCTTCCATTTTCCAATAATTGTGCCAACAGTTGTTGCCTTCTCACCAACCTTTTTGCCTACTGTATTGTCCTATAGCCCATCCCAGCCTTGTGCAGGTCTACAATTTTATCCCTGGTGTCCTTAGACAGGTCTTTGGTCTTGCCCATGGTGGAAAAGTTGGAGTGTGATTGATTGAGTGTACTCAGGTGTCTTTCATACAGGTAACGAGTTCAAACAGGTGCAATTAATACAGGTATTGACTGAGTGCAGAGTAGGAGGAATTCTTAAAGAAAAACTAACAGGTCTGTGAGAGCCAGAATTCTTGTTGGTTGGTAGGTGATCAAATACTGATTTTATTTAATAAAATGCAATTTAATTATTTAAAAATCATACAATGTAATATTCTGTTTTTTATTTTTATATTCTGCCTCTCTCAGTTAAAGTGTGCCTATCATAAAAATTACAAACCTCTCCATTTTTTGTAGGTGGGGAAATTTGCAAAATCATCAGAGTATCAATTCTTATTTTCACCACAGTAAGTGGTATAGTAACGCTAATGATTTATGTTTAACGCGAAGAGATAAACAATCAGTAATCTTCGATGGTGTTAGGACATGAGCTACAATGCTTTGTCCCAGCCGCCACTACATTTACCCTGTGGGCATTTATGGAGATGTAATGTTTCTGGCTGTGCTTACTGGTCCACGTTTCAGTGGATATGTGGAACTAGCCACTGATTGCGTTGTTCAGTGCACACTTGATTTGGTCCACAACATTTTTGTGCAGGGCAGGGATGGCTCGCCTGGAAAAGTACTGATGGCTGGGAACAATGTACTGCAGGACAGCCACAGCCATTAGTTTTTGAAAACTGGCCATCTACACCAGCTGGAGTGGTAGCACTTCACATGCCAGTAATTTGGAAATGCTGTCATTCAGGACCATGGCTCTTGGGTGACTAAGGGGGTATCTCCTCTTTCTTTCAAGGGTGGGGATGGACAGCTGAACACTTCCTTGGGACGGTGTGGACATGCTCAGTGACACTGGTGGTGATGGTGGTGGTGATGCTGTGACATTCTCTCTTTGCGTCGAGGCAGTTGGCCTTGGTGATTGTGAGCAGGAGGAAAAGGCCAAGACCACCACAGAAGGGGGAGCAGGAGGAGGCTCAGATCTGTCATGCTTTTAAAAGGTGTGTACTCCACTGCACCTTGTGTTTTGCATTCAGATGCCTCATCATACAGGTGGTTCTCAGGTTCAGAACATGTATGCCTCACTTCAGGTTCTGATGGCACATCATGCAATCCACCTGTTGCTTGTTGGTAGCACATTCCCTGAAGAAAAATCATACTAGCGAGCTCTTTTGAGTTGTCTTTGGTATTTTCATACATAACAAGTGGTTGGGCAGTCTCTTCCATTTCTGGGGCTGAGTTCGGTGTGTGGGCCACTAACACTTTTTCAAAGTCTTGTGGCCTCACAATTCGTACAGTGGTATTTGGGTTTATGAAAGGATGCATAATGTCCTGTCGCCTGCAAGCACCAGAGGAAGGTTTTGTATTTTGGCACGTAGCCGGTACACAATGACTATGTGCTCTCCCTGCATCAGCTTCACTACCACAACCATCAGCAGCTGAATCAGCACCAACACTGCCATGTCCACTATTTGATGCTCTCCTCATTTTTAGAAGTGGTTTTTGTAAACACTACTCACAAAGAGATGTCAGAAGAGTAGATTTATTTAGTTGCAACAGTACTAGAAAACACACAGCGATCCTGAAAAATTATTTGTTTGGCCTACTAATGGCAACGAGATGGCAGATGCCAATTATTTATTTCCCTGACTACTAAAAAAAACACACAGTCCAGAAAAATTATTTCTTTGACCTCAGATATGGCAACAAGATGGCTGATGCCAATTAATTATTTCCCAGACTACTATAAAACACACACCAGTTTTGGAAAATCATTTATCTGGTCTAGAAATGGCAATCAGATGGCTGATGCCAATTATTTATTTCCTTCTCAACTGTTCAAAAAGAATCAGCATAGGGTATTTTAGACTTACCATATATACTTGTATATAAGCAGAGATTTTCAGCCCATTTTTTGGGGCTGGAAGTTCCCCTCTCAGCTTATACGCGAGTCATATACTGGGGGTCGTGGGAGAGGGGGAGCAGGGGTGTCAGATCATACTGACCCCCCCGGTGCGGTCTCTGCAGCCCCCCCCCCACTTCTCCCGGTCTCAGGCTCGTTCCTTCAGCGGTCACGTGGCACCGCTCATTAAAGTCATGAATGCACATATTCATGTCTTTAGTGAGCGGTACCACGTGACTGCTGAAGGAAGGAGCCTGAGACCAGGAGAAGTGGGGATGCAGAGAGTGCACCAGGAGGGGGTAAGTATATGCGATATTCACCAGTCCCCGGTCCATCGCTGCGCGCTACTCTGTCCTCTGCGTCCTTTGTCAGTGATGTTCAGGTCAGAGGGCGCAGTGACGTAGTTAGTGCTCGCCGTGCCTTTTGCTTGAACAGTCACTGACAGAAGACCTGGAAGAGACAGAGCGGGCACAGCAATGGAGCGGGGACAGGTGAATATCGCCAGTGTAGGGGCCCTGAGCCAGCGGCAACACCGGCACCTGTCCCCGACTGCTCAGGGCCCCGCCACCTGGCCCCCAGCGACAGAGAGGTGAGTATGTCATTTTTTTGCAGTGGCGGCAGCGTAAGGGGGCAGCATATGGGGGCATAATCTATGGAGGATCTTATGGGGGAAGCATATGGGGGCATAATCTATGGAGGATCTTATGGGGGCAGCATATGGGGGCATAATCTATGGAGCATCTTATGGGGCAGCATATGGGGGCATAATCTATGAAGCATCTTATGGGGCAGCACATGGGGACATAATCTATGGAACATCTTATGGTGGCAGCATATGGGACATAATCTATGGTGCAGCACATGGGGCATAATCTATGGAGCATCTTATGGGGCAGCATATGGGGGCATAATCTATGGAGCAGCATATGGGGCATTTTATGGGGGCATAATCTAAGGAGCAGCATATGGGGCATAGTCTATGGAGAATTTTATGGGGCATAATCTATGGAGCATCTTATGGAGCATCTTATGGGGCAGCATATGGGGGCGTAATCTATGGAGCATCTTATGGGGGCATAATCTATGGAGCATCTTATGGGGGCATAATCTATGGAGCATTTTATGGGTGCATAATCTATAGAGCATCTTTTGGGGCATAATCTATGGAGCATTTTATGGAGCATCTTATGGGGCATAATCTATGGAGCATTTTATGGGGCAGCATATGGGGACATAATCTATGGAGCATCTTATGGGGCCATAACCTTTATCGAGCAGCATATGGGGCATATTCTATGGAGCATCTTATGGGGCCATTATTAACCTTTGTGCAGCATTATATGGGGTGTATTTTGTAAGGAGCATCTTATGGTGCCATTATTAACCTTTGTGCAGCATTATATGGGGTGTATTTTGTATGGAGCATCTTATGGGGCCATCATGAACTGTATGGAGCATTATATGGTGCTCCTGATTCAATGTGGATATTCAAAACCATTTAACCTCCTGATGTCTCAATTAATTTTACTTTTATTGGTATCTATTTTAATTTTTGAAATTTATCAGTAGCTGCTGCATTTTCCACCCTAGGCTTATACGCGAGTCAATAAGTTTTCCCAGTTTTTGTGGCAAAATTAGGGGGTAGGCTTATACAAGGGTCGGCTTATACACGAGTATATACGGTATTTACAAATCGACATAAGGCAAATAGACCTTAACTAAAGATTCTATAATAATTATTAAAATATTACTTTTATTTTTCAACTTAATATTTTGTGCTGTTTAAAACCACAGTTTCTGTGTTGGCCACTATATAGACTTCCTAATAGTTCTGAGCTATTAATTAAATTCCATTTTTACAGTCTCTTTGTGGGTTCGTTATTCAAATAGTGTTGTTTTCAATAGTAACAAATTGGTCTACCAGAAGTCATCTCATCCTGGGACTAATCGTTCTGCTAACTAAATATTGGCACTGATACTGTTTAACAGTCCGAAAATAGTAACTATATTCTCACATGAACAAAAAATTAATCTCATTACATGGTGAGAAGTTAGCTGATCAACTACAAATGAAATTGGTGCTCACATGCAATAATAACTATCTGTAATATAGCCCTCAGAACTATCATTAATTATTCTAATGTCTCTTTGCATTGTGTGGCCACAGACCACTATTATACTTGGCATGGCTGTGATGGCTCTGAAAGTGCTTACAGTCTAAAAGCTTGTTATTGGCTGTGCTGTAGCCTTTCAACAAGTTGTATTAGACTGGCGAACCCGAACAGGAAACCAGATGTACATTAAAAAGTCCATGTCGGGGGTTTGGTACTGGACTAGTGTCCGAAATGGACCCCAAACTTTACCATTCGGATTCGTTCATTCATGCTCATTTACCATTTATTGCTCACTAGATGGTGGCCTGATTCTAATGCATCGGGTATTCTAGAATATGTATGTGGGTTATTTATGAAGATTTAATAATGCAAAAATGCACCCCCCAATCTTGATATGCATGGTCCTCTCACCCCCCAATCCTGATATGCATGGTACCCCTCATCCCTCTATCCTGGTATGCATGGTCCCCTCACCCCCCAATCCTGATATGCATGGTACCCCTCACCCCCCTATCCAGGTATGCATGGTCTCCTCATACCCCTATCCTGGTATGCATGGTCCCCTCACCCCCCCATCCTGGTATGCATGGTCCTCTCACCCCTCTTTCCTGGTAAGCATGGTCTCCCTCACCCACCAATCTTGGAATGCATGGTCCCCTCACCCCCCAATCCTGGTATGCATGGTCCTCTCACTCCTCTTTCCTGGTAAGCATGGTCCCCTCATCCCCTTTCCTGGCATGCATGGTCCCCCTCACCCCCCTTTCTTGGTATGCATGGTCCCGTCACCCCCCTTTGCTGGTATGTATGGTCACCCTCACCCCCTTTCCTGTTATGCATGGTCCCGTCACCCCCTTTGCTAATATGTATGGTCACCCTCACCCCCCTTTCTTGGTATGCATGGTCCCCTCACCCCCCTTTCCTGGTATGCGTGGTCCCCTCACCCCTCTTTCCCGGTATGCATGGTCCCCCTCACCCCCTTCTCTGGTATGCATGGTCCCATCACCCCCCTTTCCTGGTATGCATGGTCCCGTCACCCCCCTTTCCTGGTATGCATGGTCCCCCTCACTCCTAGGAAACTGCACACATACAAAAAAAACATTTAGACTCACCCATCTTTCCTGTGGTCCAGCGCTGTCCCGTTCTGCCGGAGGCTGGGGGAGCCGGGAGTGTGGTACTGGCGCCGGAGTACACGCATGCCCATACCGCGCTGTCCAGCGCAATTTTCCTGAAGACACACTGCAAATGTGTCTTCAGGAAAATGGCGCCGGATAGTGCTATGCACATGCACGATTTTCACACGCACTCCTGCCCCGGCATATTCTAGCCCCAGTAAGGCTTAGCGCAAAGGACCGAAGATGATGTCACTCTCGCAAGAGCGAGATGTCATCAACGGTCTTTGGTGCAAAGCATTACTGGGACCGCGATGCCAGGTGCGTGGTTAGAGAAGGGAAGTCTGGGGGCCGTCCGAAGGTGAGTATCTCACTATTTTTTATTTTAATTCTATTTTTTACATATTAATGGTACCCAGGGTCCGGAGGAGTCTCCCCTCCTCCGGACCCTGGCTACCATCCGCACATTAGGCCGCGACCAATCAGCGAGGCGGGATTTCCGTTACAGACAGACAGAATTAGAAAATTATATAGTAGATTTTGAGCCCTCTATTTGCGAAATATACGTGTGTTGATTCCACAAGGAAACGTGGACCTATGAGAACTTGGACAGACAGCAATCACAGAAGCAGTACGACAAATGAAGCAGAATTCAGTAGAGATGAATGAAAGTTACAGCACAATTAATACAGATTCTCTGGAGTCTAAGTCCTAAAACACAGCTGTGTGTCTTATTGGGCATCTTTAAATAAGATTAGGTGACATTACTGAGCCATGTCAAGCAACCTGCAAAACTCGACGTGGAGCACAACAGAAGGCAGTTGAATGAGGTGAAGGAAGCAGATCCCAGGGTACCGGGGACAGGTGGGAAATACCAACACATCAACACACAGTAAGCTGTGATTCTTGGTGCGGTAGGGAACCTTTCAATCATAGCCAGTAGTAATGTCCTCTGCAATTTGTGCAACTGAAACTTTTGTGTGGGATTGAACCAGATGGGCTAGCCTTCTCTCCCAGCCCTCTAACTTTTCCCCTTATTGGCTGCAAAGGCTTAGATGGAACATTGGAGGACACTTTCTATTACCATACATGCCCTAGCATAGTATTTTTTTATGTTTTCATATTATAGCATTTCAGAGTGCAGATGTATATACTTGGTTATATTGAATAGTTGTTGCAGCTTGCACCCTTTCACACTTGTCTTATTCTGTTTGGTGCTGGTCAGTTTATTTTATAATTGTAGTGTACTCGTTTCTATCTAAGCACTCCTCCCATCAGCCTAAGGCATTTGTAATTAGAGCTGGATACTCCTTTCCTTTAAAAACTGTAGGCTTTCAGCCCAGGAGAGACATATACGTAAGGTTACAGTCCCGACAAAGAGGTACGCCTTGTCACTGGCTTTTGGCCTCTCAAGAATTGGCCAATTTGTGAGCTAAGTACCTTCATTTTTTAACATATTTTCTATAGCAGTAATGCAGTTCCAATTTATTATATTCAATGTTTGCATATTACAGCATTTCAGAATACAGCTGTATTTTCATTGTTAGATTGTATAGTCATGACAGCTTGCACCTGTTCACTCTTGTCTTATTCTGTTTGGAGGTGCTGGTCAGTTGTTTTACAAGAGATTGTGTTTAGAACTGTCACATAAATAAATTTGGTTTAACACATGAACACGTTATTTTCTATCATTTCATTGCCTAATACTAATTATAAAATAAAATTACAGATTGTATTTTACTGTTTATAGTTTATACATAGGTAAAAATATTTGTTTCCCATAGTCTTTCTAAAAGATGGATATAATCATTCTAAAATGACCCAGGTGCAAAGACATTAATAATAATAATAATAAATTTTATTTTTATAGCGCCGACATATTCCGCAGCACTTTACATTTCAGAGGGGATTTGTACAGACAATAGACATTACAGCATAACAATAATCACATACAGTAGATTATAACAAATAACAAGAGGAGTGAGGGCCCTGCTCGCAAGCTTACAGTCTATGAGGAAAGAGGTAGACACGAAAGGTGGGTGGTAACAGTTGCTCTGATTGTATGGACCAGCCATAATGTTAAGTGTGTAACAGTACAGACACAGAGGGCTAATGGATGCATAAAGCATGTGGGAACATGATGCTGGGAACCTGGTTATGGTAAAACTTTTGGCTCTGCCACACAGGGATAGGTTAGGTTAATGTGTTGAGGCGATAGGCCAGTCTGAATAAATGCGTTTTCAGGACACGCTTAAAATTGTGGGGATTGGGGACTAATCGTATTGACCTGGGAAGTGCATTCCAAAGAATTGGCGCGGCACGTGTAAAGTCTTGGAGACGGGAGTGGGAGGTTCTGACTATTGAGGATACTAACCTCAGGTCATCAGCAGAACGGAGGGCGCGGGTAGGGTGGTATACTGAAACAAGGGAGGAGATGTAGGGTGGTGCTGAGCCATGGAGGGCTTTGTGGGTGAGGGTAATAAGTTTATACTGAATTCTGGAGTGGATGGGTAGCCAGTGTAATGACTGGCACAAGGTAGAGGCATCGGTGTAACGATTGGTGAGGAATATGATCCTGGCTGCAGCATTCAAGACAGATTGGAGAGGGGAGAGTTTGGTAAGAGGGAGACCGATTAGAAGAGAGTTACAATAGTCGAGACGAGAATGAATAAGAGAAACAGTAAGAGTTTTTGCAGAGTCAAAAGTAAGAAAAGGTCGAATTCTAGAAATGTTTTTGAGGTGCAGATGACAAGAGCGAGCCAGTGATCGAATGTGGGGGGGCAAAGGAAAGCTCGGAATCAAGTATGACCCCACGACAGCGGGCATGTTGCTGGGGAGTAATAGTGGAACCACACACAGAAATAGCAATGTCGGGTATAGGTACATTAGTAGCGGGAGGAAACACCAGGAGTTCAGTCTTTGACAGGTTCAGTTTCAGATATAGTGAGGACATGATATTAGACACAGCGTTTAGACAATCGCCAGTGTTTTCTAGAAAGGCTGGCGTGATGTCAGGAGAAGAAGCGTATAATTGGGTGTCATCAGCATAGAGATGGTACTGGAAACCAAATCTACTGATTGTTTGACCAATAGGGGCAGTGTACAAGGAGAAGAGGAGGGGGCTTAGAACCGATCCTTGAGGAACCCCAACAGTAAGGGGAAGGTGAGAGGAGGAGGAACCGGCAAAAGAAACAGTAAAGGAGCGGTCGGAGAGATAGGAGAACCAGGAGAGAACGGTGTCCTTGAGGCCAATGGAATGGAGCATAGTGAGGAGGAGCTGATGATCCACAGTGTCGAATGCTGCAGAGAGATCCAAGAGAATTAGCATGGAGTAATGACCATTTGATTTAGCTGTTAGCAGATCATTAGAGACTTTAGTGAGGGCAGTTTCAGTGGAGTGTAAAGAGCGGAAACCGGATTGGAGAGGGTCGAGAACAGAGTTTTCTGAGAGATAGCAGATAAGACGGGAGTGGACCAGGCGTTCCAGGAGTTTAGAGATGAAGGGAAGATTAGAGACAGGTCTATAGTTAGCGGCACAGTTTTGGTCGAGGGATGTTTTTTTAAGTAGTGGATGTATGATGGCATGCTTAAATGAGGAGGGAAAAATACCAGAAGAGAGAGAGAGGTTAAATATTATAGTTAGGTGAGGGGTGACAGCAGGGGAAAGGTACTGGAGGAGATGTGACGGAAATGGGTCACTGGTGCAAGTAGTTGGGCGAGAAGATGCAAGGAGCCTGCTTACTTCTTCTTCTGTGACTGGTTCAAAATCAGAGAGTGAGTTAGATGCAGTGGGGGAGGGAGGACAGTGCATGGTATGAGGGGATTTGGAGATAATTTCCTGTCGGATCTGGTCAATTTTTTCTTTGAAGTAATTGGCCAGATCGTCAGCTCGGAGCTCCGTGGTTGGGGCCTGTACTCTTGGATTGAGTAGAGAATGTAAAGTGTCAAAGAGACGTTTCGGGTTATTGGACAGTGAGGTGATGAGGGTGTTGAAATAGGTTTGTTTGGAGAGGTGAAGGGCAGTGTTGTATGTTCTAATCATAAACTTAAAATGGATGAAATCTTCGTGTAGATTGGATTTTCTCCACAGACGTTCGGTGCACCTGGAGCACCGCTGCAGGAAACGTGTTTGCACCGTGTGCCAGGGTTGTCGCCGTCTGTGTTGTGGTGTTCTATTTATAGGGGGTGCAAATTCATCCAGGGCACTTTGAAGTGTTTCATTGTAATGCTTCAATGCAGAATCAGGACATGAGAGGGAGGAGATAGGGGCCAATGAAGACTGCAAGTTCTTCAGAAGTTTCTGGGTGTTAATGGCCTGTATGTTTCTATAAGTCTGGACAGTGGGGGTGACCTGAGCAGCCTGGCAGTTCTTTATAGAGAATGAAAGAAGATTGTGGTCAGAGAGCGGGAGAGGGGAGTTTGCAAAATCATCCACTGCACAAAGCCGAGAGAAGACCAAGTTGAGGGAGTTTCCGTCTTCATGCGTTGGAGAATTAGTAAGCTGCGAAAGGCCAAATGAGGAGGTTAGAGATAAAAGGTGAGTAGCAGATGGGGAGAGGGGAAGAGCAATGGGGATGTTGAAATCTCCCAAGATGAGGGTAGGGATGTCACAGGAGAGAAAATTTGGAAGCCAAGTGGCAAAATGATCCAGGAACTGATGGGAGGGGCCGGCAGGACGATACACCACCGCCACTTGCATGGAGAAGGGGGTGTAGAGTCTGACGGCATGGACCTCAAAAGAAGGGAAGACAAGTGAGGGTACTTGAGGGATAACCTGAAAGGTACATTTTGGTGATAGGAGCAGACCAACGCCTCCACCAGCTCTATTGTCTGATCTTGGGGTATGAGAGAAGTGTAACCCCCCGTATGAAAGAGCAGCAGCAGCGGTAGTATCTGACTGCTGGATCCAGGTTTCAGTAAGAGCCAGGAGGTTAAGAGAATTAGAAAGGAAGAAGTCATGAATGAAGGAGAGTTTGTTACACACTGAGCGAGAATTCCAAAGTGCACAATTAAGAGAGACAGATGGCATGCATGGAATATTAATAAGATTAGAGGGGTTTCTGAGTGTAGCAGTGGGGGGGTTTGACTTTCTATAACATGGGGGACCAGGGTTGGGAGCAATGTCTCCTGCGACTAGGAGAAGGAGGATAGAAAGAGTGAGCAGATGGTTAAGTGATTTGTGAGAGCGTCTCTGGTGTTGAAAGGTGAGACTGCCTGGATCTGTGCAATTTAACAATGTGAAAAGAGCGTGAGTGCTATACATAGGAGAGGAAAGAAGCGAGGGGCCAATATGGATGGAGTGTGGAGAGTTAATGCCAGGGCGGTGGATGTGTGTGAATGCAGCGGCCAGGATATAAATTACACAAATGCATATGGTATATATTTGTTGTACTCCAAATGTACAGGGAGTAGATGTATATAAATGTCTTACCTGTCTCCTGCCCTGTCTAACTGCCATGTTATAACTGCCAGAAGTACTTTGATACATGTACTTCGATTACATGTGCATAAATGCCACCCCTGCATAAATGCTCCCCCGAGCTATGTCTGAATATATAGGAGGTTAAGGCTAAGTTTTTCTTTTTTTTTTTTGGCTCTCTCTTTGCTATAAATTGCTATTGCTATAATTGCTATAAATGCAAAGAAACGGATACATGCTGGTAAAAAAAAATGCACAAACACATCTGTATCATGTCAAACATAAGGACAGGTTATATGAAGGAAAACATGTCATGGATATGAAAACTTGGAGTTGTCAAAAACTCAATGGCAAAGCCATACTAAAAGCACAAGACATGCAAACACAGAATTGTGCAATTGCTAAATATTTGCTACATTGTTTGCTTTATTATTGTCCAGGTCGGGTATGGTTTACTTTACTATTTTTACGCTATAAATATCTAAGAAAAGATCTATGTAGTTGTCCTTACACAAATGATGAAAACGCACACGGAAAATTTACAACTATTGACAATATGTGTCACCTAAATCACAAATACAGGCTTTGTATACAAAGAAAATGATAGGCATTGCAAAATATTATTATTATAAAAGGGCAGTAATGCAAATGGTGATAGCAGATTTCTGTTTGTGATGAGAAAGTGAGACAGAGAGAGACAAAAATAGAGCAGCAGCAAAAAGTTGAGGGTGCAAAGCCTCACTGAAAAGAACCAAACCATTCACATATAAAAAGCAACTGGAGGCAGTAAACCAAAATAGTACAAAAAGTGATTATTTTATTGGTCCATTGTAGCAACATTTTGGTTCCAAAATGTGAACCTTTTGCAAGCAATTAACATGGTGTAAAAGCCATGTACTTATAGGCGAAATCATTATGAGGATAATCTATATATAATTGCCTTAAATTGTCCGTCATCCACTTCCGTCTGGATGTCCCCGAATCCCACAATCCATCGCGCCGCACCGGAAGTACGCTGACCGCCATTTTGGAACACCCAAGTGATGCCGCTCGGATCCAGGACACAGCTGCGATCCCGAACGCTGCTGCGATCTCGACCGTCGATCGGATCCAGGCCGCCGCTGCGATCACGAGGCTGTGAAAGGGGTGTAACGAGGGGGTATAACGAGAGGGGTGTAATGAAGGGGGAATAATGAGAGGGTATAATGGGAGGGTGTAATGAGAGGGTGTAATGAGGGGGGAGTAATGAGAGGGATGCCGCCGCCGGACCCTCGCCAGGACCCACCGCCTGACTACACGCGCTGGATCCCGCCGCTGCCAGCCCATCCACCTCCGTGCAGTCAAAGACGGCAGGAAAGACAGCGGCTTGAGGTCTGTGCTGGAGATTGGGTGCAGCCACCCTCTGGTGGCGCCGCACACCATCTCCAGCACAGGCCGCAAAACACAGTCTTTCCTGCCGGTTGTGACTTCACGGAAATGGGTGGGCCGCCACCCCCAGCGCCACAAAGCTGCCCCCATCATGATGTTACTGCCCTCCAGATGCGATAGCATCGTGCACACATCTAGTTATATATACTGTAATTATTAAAAGACATGTACAATAGATATATCAACATAATATAAAACATATAATAATATGCCCATATACAGACATATCACAATAGCTGCAGATATAATGGATTTTTCAGACTATAAGACTCATTTATTTTTTCCAAATTTGGGAGGAAAATGGAAGTGTGTCTTATAGTCTGAATGTAGCTTACTGGCTGCAGCAGTGGTGAAGCACGGTCACAGGAGGTGGGCTCACGGCTGCAGGAAGCCAGTGGCGGCTGGAGTGGGGCGATGCTGCGGACCTTGGGCTGGGAGGAGTGGGTGTCTCAGGGGAGCAAGGCAGTAGCCAGGGTCGGACTGGCCATCTGGCACTTTTGGCAAATGCCAGAAGGGCCTGTCTGGTCGTGGGCTGCCTTGTCTGCTACATTGCTAGCAGAATCTGTGTTCTAAAGACACCCATACTGTTAATTGTGATGGAGCACCAAGTTACTGACTGTCACTTACCCCAGCAGACCATGGGTATAATTAGAAATATTGGTCTTGTAGTAAATCTTGCTTTCCTCCATGCAGGGTAATATTAGTAATATATCCCACCTGCTCTTGGGGACGGGGACAACATGGGCCTGTGTGATTTCAAATGCCTGGGCTGAATTTCAGCCCCAGTCCGTACCTGGCAGTAGCCACTGATCTCCTGACAGTGAGCGTCAGGAAAATGTCAGCGGTGCAAAGCAGGACCCGTTGATCTCCTGGCGGTGAGATTCAGAAAAATCGTGCAGGTTGAGCTGAGATCTCAATCTGCACATGCGCCACCTTCTGCGCCATTTTCCTGAACCCCGCCACTGAGAGATCAATGTGCGGAGCAGGGACTCCGCTCGTGCCTCACCCGCAGACATTTTCCTGAAGCCCACGCCAAGAGATCAATTTCTCCTTCCTCGCACCGCAGGCAAACTCCTTCCTCCCAGCCCAGGGCCCGCAACATCACCCTACTCCTGCTGCACAGGCTTCCAAAATGTGAACCTTTTTCAAGCAATTAACATGGTGTAATAGCCATGTACTTACAGGTGAAATCATTATGAGGAAAATTATATATCATTATTAAAAGACATGTACAATAGACACATCAACATAATATAAAACATATAATAATATGCCCATATACAGATATATGACAATAGCTGTAGATACATGTATACTGGATTTTTCAGACTATAAGTGTGACGGATTTCACAGAAGGGGGTGTCGACTACGCTCACCTTGGGGGAGGAGAGAGAAGAACCCAGCAGCAATCGGCTCTCTGGCACCACCACTTGCCACAGGTCAGTCAGGGAACTGGCCAAAGGCAAATAGTCGCCAGAAAGGCTTCCCTTATAGGTACGAGTTATTGAGGTGCTCCCAGTGAGGGTGGATATATTTCACCAATCCAGGCTGGGGATATACATATATAAACCTCCCGGCCATCACTGCCAGAGTTCCTCACTAACACAGTACGATATTCTGCCACCAGTTCCTCATTCAAAATAAGCCCCGTCCGACAACAGGCTTATATTAGGTCAGAAACAAACCCAGGTAGCGTATAATATCCAACGGAGCATGCGGATGTGGGGATTTGTGAATCGAGATAAAAGAGCAACCCAAGATTAATTTTATATTTAATCGCGGAAAAGGCGCACTAGAAATATACAGGCATATATTTATAGAACAATATATAAGTATGCAGTCATGAGTGTAGTACAAGGGTAGGGTATAGATAGGTTGCAATTACTGTGTGATGTAGCATGTGACCACAAGGAGGTGCTGATGAATCACAGGTCCAAATTTTAGTTACAGGCTTTCCTTGGCAGTGTCAGGTAATGGATCAGAACCAATACCTCAGAGCCTTGCTGTGACCTATAGTGCCACGCTGTCTCCATGTGCTTGAGTCAGACAAAAGATTCCAGTTTGCCTGTAGATGCAGAGAGATCACACCCTGGTGCTAATTGGTGGGGACTGAGCTTCAAAGAGCTTCTTCCTGGAGTTTATTAAAGGAACACATTGCATTGCTTTTTATGGCCTGGGGGAATGCAAGGGTGGGGGCACATTTCAGGAGTGGAGGGGAGATCTCCCTCACAATAAGCCTCAGTTTTTTTTTCCAAATTTGGGAGGAAAATGGAAGTGTGTCTTATAGTCTGTAGCTTACTGGCGGCAGCAGTGGCAGAGCATGGTCACAGGAGGTGGGGTCACCACTGCAGGAAGCCAGTGGCAGCTGGAGTGGGGCGATGCTGCGGGCCTTGGCTGGGAGGAGTGGGTGTCTCAGTGGTGCAAGGCAGTAGCCAGGGCCAGATTGGCCATCTGGCAATTCTGGCAAATGCCTGAAGGGCCTGTATGGTTGTGGGCTGCCTTGCACCGCAGACATTTTCCTGAAGCCCACACCAGGAGATCAATTTCTCATGCCTTGCACCGCTGGCACACTCCCTCCTCCCAGCCCAAGGCCCACAGCATCACCCTACTCTTGCTGCAGTGACCCTGCCTCCTGTGACCCCGCTCCACTGCCACCACCACCTCCTACTGGAAAGGTAAATTAGGATAATAAGACAGAACCCAATTTTCACATAAAAAAAAACCATTTTTTTCCTATTTTCTTCCTCTAAAATTGGGATCCGTTTTATGGTCCGGCATGTCTTATAGTCTGATAAATACGATAAGTGAAAAAATACTACAGTGTACTACAAAAAGTACAAAGTGCTTAATTACATCCATAAGTTGCAAAACATAGATAATGCAGCCTATCATAAGATGTCAATAGCTTCGTATTTGGCATCCCAATTAGTCTACTGCACATGTCAAACAAACTAAGATGTGCAATGCATCTTTCCAAATGTACAATAGCAGACAAAGCCCCCCGAGCCATATTGCAAAAGGTATGGAGCACAGTGCACATCTTCCAGAAGTGTAATGCGCATTAGCGCATGCCTTGTAGTGAACAAAGTAACCTGCGCCATCTTTGCAGAGGTACAAAAAATGCAGATTGTAGGAGAAAAATGGTTTTGTAAACTGGATCTCAGAGGGCCATATAATCTCATCATATTAAAGAGGGGGATGAGTGGAAAACAGCTTTCAATACACCTGAGGGACACTATGAGAACCTTGTGATGGCATTTGGGTTGACGAATGCTCTCGACATCTTTCAGAACTTTGCAAATGATATCTTTAGTCACATGGTAGCTTTGATATAATTTATCTTGATGACATATTATTTACCTCACCTTGACATGTCATTTATATGTCAGGCAAGTCTTACGGTGCTGTCACACTTAGCGATGCACCAGCGATCCCGACCAGCAATATGATGCGGTCAGGATCGCTGGTGCATCGCTAAGTGGTCGCTAGTGAGCTGCCACACAGGCAGATCTCACCAGCGACATAGCAGGGGTCGGGGGTCGTTACTTACCTGTCAGACGAGGCGATCCTGACGTCCTTCCGCCCGCGTCCACGTGTCGCTCGTCGCCACAGCAGGAAGCTGACGACGAGAAACGGTCCGGGACATTCTCGCGCGATCAGCGATAACCAGCGGGGAGCTGGTCGGAGGTATCAGACATAGCGACGTTACAGCGATATTGCTAGCGATATTGCTTAGTGTGACAGGCCCTTAACAGATATTCAGCGACAATAAATTATTTGTTAAACCAGAGAAATATATGGTCTTGGTTGAGGAGATCCCTTTTCTACGATATGTGGTATCATCCACCAGTTTTCGCATGGATCCGGTACTGGATTGAGATTGTCCTGAGGATTTGAAGGCGTTACAAAGGATTTGGGGTTTTGCCAACTACTACCGTAAGTTCATCAAAACTATTCGGTAGTGGCAAAACCTCTGATGGATATGATCAGGAAAGGGACAAACTTTTCCAAGGGGGCCAATCCAGCCAGGGAGGCATTTGATAACTTGAAGGAGTGCTTTGCATCTGCCCGATTCTCATAAACCACTCAGCCTTTTATTGCAGAAGTCGACATGTCTGAAGTGGGGATGGGGGCTGTATTGTCGCAGGATGTGTCGATTGGTAAATGGTGTCCATGTGTATACTTTTCTAAAAAAATCATCATTTGCTGAGAGAAATTATGACAACGGCAACAGGGAACTCATGGCAATCAAGTGGGCCTTTGAAGTGTGGTGTTATGGTAATCACAGATCATAAGAATCTTGTATATCTAGAGTCTGCGAAACGTCTAATGCCTCAACAGACAAGATGGGCATTGTTCTTCACCAGGATTAACTTTTTTGTTACATCTAGGAAGCGGAACAAGAACATTGAGGCGGATGCCTTACCTTGTTTTCCCAGGGGGTGAGGGGTGGAGAAAATTGTGAACCGGTTCCTATACTACAAAAAGGTGTGGTTATTGAATCTACAGTAGATGCTCTGAACTAGAGAAAGAGTTTGTTGATTCTAAGGGGGACGCCCCTGCTGCCTGTCCGTTAGGTAAACTGTGCCTGTGAATCTCCATCTGACAGTACTTAGTGAACATCATGATTAGATCTTCTTACTCTGCGTTTTTGGTGGTTAAGGGTACATCAGATTGTCTGGGAGTATGTGACCGCCTATAGTGTCTGTGCACATCCTAAAACCTCTCATACTCATCCATCTGGGTCTCTCCAACAATTGGCTATTCCCAGTAGAAATTGGACTCATTCATTGGTTAATTCTACCAGCGGAGCCCACATCGAAGGGAGGGAGTCCGACATTGGTGTAAATATATGCCCGGTGTTGGAAAGGGGTTAATAGGAATCGTTCTTCTGGAATACCTGAAGCAAGATTTTCATCTTCAATTATGTCTGTGTGGCAAGGGGTTAGTGATAATTTGAGGAAGATGAGGGCCCAAATATAAGAGTATGGCTGATCGTAGACGTTTGTTGGATCCGAACCTGTGTGTTGGTGACTTGGTGCAATCGTCCTCAAGGAATATTAAGTTGAAGGTTCCCTCTTGGAAACAGGATCCCAGGTTCATCAGTCCTTAGAAGATTGTGGCCTTCGTCAATGCCATAGCATTCTGCTTTGCTTCTTTTAGGATCCATAATGTGTTTCATCGATCTCTACTCAAAAATACACAGCATCCTCTGTACCATCACCACTACTGCCATCTCCAGTCATTGTGGATGGTAATTAGGAATTTCAAATAGCCAAGATCGTTGAGTCTCGCTTAGTTCGTTGGTCACTTCAGTTTCTGGTACACTGGAAGGGATATGGTCCTGAAGAGAGGATGTGGGTACCAGCATCTGACGTCCATGCAGCCAAGCTAATTGAGTCTTTTCACATGGCACACCCTGATAAACCTGGATTTGAGGTTCCGTAGGTCCCTCGTAGAAGGGGGTACTGTCACAGGTTTACCATGATACAGAGGAGCCAGAAGACCGCAGCATCTGATTTCTCCTACTCCAGCACTGATTAAAAGCACTTCAACTTCTTATTAAACGGTGTAAATTTCTTTTTGCAGTGCAGGGCTTAATCTGCTCTGTTGAGAGTTCCTGGAGCGCTTAGGCTCTCAGCTGTGCACTGTTAGTGACTTCCATCTCCTACATAATCTGGGTCCTGGCTACCACTCATTGTCAGAGTTAGCTTATGCTGCATGGCTTGAGGTTGCTGTTGGTTATTATAGGAGAAGGCGTTTGGTGGGTTTATCTGTGACTGTTGCTAGGTTTGGAGTGTGTGATAATTCCCTTTCTTCTCCTACTTTGGTTTATCCCCATCCTCCATCGCATTCCTCTGTTATACTTGTGAGTATTTGTATGTTTGATATTTTTCATTACCCCTGTTCGTATAACCGTGTTAGTCTTTATGGTGTACTACAGTATACTATTACTCCCCTCTTTCCTGGGTGGGGGAAGGCTCCAGACTGAGAGCGGATTCAGAAGCTAAAGCATGGTATGTGGCCCCGGCATCTTCCCTATCAGAAGTAATTTGGGGAACAGAGCGAGCTAGGGAGCCCCTAGCATTAGGGACAGGGAAGAAGCCCCTGGTCACAGGACACTCGGAAGCAGAGTTGTGACAATCTTGCTCCTTAGCCAAAATTTGCCATTCCCCACCGTCATTTTCTTGTGTCCGTGGCTGCTCTAAGTTTTGTGCCTTATTAAGCAGCATGTCCTCTGGTCCTTCTTGCAGCATGCAGGTTAAGAGGCCACAATCAAGAAATGCTATTGTAAAGTGCTCCTTGTAGTGTCCTAGTGTGGAATCACTAGTCTCCTATGACTCAACATCATGTCATTGTCATTCGCCGGCGAGTGCGCGCTTGAACTGCATGGAAGGAGCTTCGCCGCAGGAGCGCGGCAAGGTAAGGAGAAAGGTTTTTTTTAATGAAAGCGGCATGGGAGCAGAATGGGAGACAGGGGGGCAGGATGAGAGACACAGGGGGCAAGAATGGAGACACAGGGGGCAAGAATGGAGACACAGGGGGCAAGAATGGAGATACACTGGACAGGATCATGGGGCAGGATGGAGACAGATGGGGCAGGATGGAGACAGGCGGGGCAGGATCATGGGGCAGTATGGAGACACATGGTGCAGGATTATGGGACAGGATGGAGACATGGGGCAGGATGGAGACACATGGTGCAGGATGGATACAATGGAGACAGATGGGGCAGGATCACGGGAAATATGGGGCAGGATCACGGGACATCACATGGGGGCAGAATGGATCCTGATGAGGGCAGGATGGGAGAACATATGGCTGGAGCTAGGAATGAGACACACGATGAGGGATGCCAGGATGGGGGATATTATTACTATAGGGGCCGATTAAGGGATATTATTACTGCAGTCATTTATTTATTATAATTCTTGAGGATACTGTTTTAAAGGGGGGCGGTCTTGTTACTGTGCAGAGCGACACTGTCACCTTTTTTTCTTCATCTGGTGTAGTGTAGAAGTTGGGAAAAAATTAAGTAATGTGTTTCGCAAGGGGTGCTCTAGATAACTGTTATTTCCTGCAGAGATGAGCCCTGGCTCGAAGAAGTGATGGCGGTCTGTGCTGGATGAAGATGAAAAGCAAAGATGAAGGACTTTACCTAGAGATGACTCTGGTGAGTCAGTGTGTTACCGGTACACTGACACTATACACTGTATACTATATACAGCGGTCCTGTGCACAATGTCACCAGTGATCACTCTATTACCTTTACACTGATCACTGTATAACCTGTACAATATATATAGAGTGCTTGTGTGTATAATGTCACTGTTGATCACTGTATTAACTGTACACTAATACTGTATACAAAGCTCCTGTGTATAATGTCACTGGTGATCACTGTATTACCTGTACACAGACACTGAATACTAAACACAAAGCTCCTGTGTATAATGGCACTAATTAGTATTGTTTTTTTCTATCAATGATCAGTATTGTAGCATTCAGTCACTATGTGGTGGTAATATGTTGTCTGGACATGGGGTGGAGGTATTTGTTCCTTGTATGTGCTGTTATTTGGTAACTATATGGTGGTAATATGTGGTCTGGTCGTGGTGGTATTTGTTCCTTGTATGTGCTGTTATTTGGTCATTATGGGGTGGTAATATGTGGTCTGGTCATGGTGTTGTGGTATTTTTTCCTTGTATATGATATTATTCAGTCACTGTGGTGGTAATATATGGTCTGGACATGGTGTGGCAGATCTGTCCCTTGCATATGGTATTATAGGTCACTATATGGTGGTAATATGGTGTCTGGTCATAATGCGGTGGTATTTGTCCCTTGTATATGATATTACTGGTCATTTTAAAAATTGAGAAATAAAAATATACCAAAATTGTATTGGATATTTTAAAAATGATTAATAGGATAGAGTAGTGATCGACCAAAAGAGTCTACCTTGTCATAGCAGCTTAAAAAATCTTTTGGCCAAAACAAAAGCTGCTGGCTATATGTGAGATCTGGTGATGGGAACTGTTAATGTGTGACTGGTGAAAAGTGGAGTCTTTCCAAGAGAGAGCGGTGGGGCTGTGGACAGTTCAAGGGGTGGAGCCTGGGCGGAGTCTGAAGGTGGCCCCGAAAATTTTGCCATTATGGGGTCCCAAAATTCCTAGTGGCAGCCCTGCAGGCGAAGTTGTACCTGCCCTATATTTTGGCATTTGCATGCATCATTATCAGCACTTACACTACCCTGTCCCTTACCGCATGCCTTACACATTTTGTAACAGAAAAGAAGACGGGGAAAGATTCCGGTGCAGCCATCAAGGGATATAAGGTAGATTCTTTATTGTAACGTGGTTAAAACATTAAAAGGCGAGGTCTTGTACTTCAAAAAGGGTCTTATAAACACCAGAAACATGTCAGGTATGAGGTCTCACCTTTTTTCTATTTTACCGTGATCACCAGTTAAAATGGCACCCTCAGGAGGAACTCCGCATCAATTCTCATCGGCCTACGTACAACTTGGTAACCTCCTTTGACCCTCTCCTTCCTTCCAATTTGTACATTTTGTAATTGTTTACAATTTAATTAAAACAAATTGGTCACCTGCAGTAGTGAAAACAGTTTTTGGGAGTTTAATACCACTGTAATGTAACAGAAAGAACAGAAAAGTGTATGGATGTTGTACAATCAAATTCAATCCAGAAAAAATTTGAAACGCTTTTTTTTGGAGTGTTATATATCACAGAAATGTACCTCAGACCACATAATACTATATGGCTGAGAAATTTAAGCCTTTATAGATCACAGGAAATATACTCCAGACCATGAAATAGGGTAAGAATGAGAACTTTAATTCAGCTAATTTTTGTAAAGCTTTTTTGTAGTGTTAGATAATATCACAGAAATTTACCCCAGACCATGGAATAGTGTATGGGTGAGAAATATAATATAGCTAATTTTTTAACGCTTTTTTGGAGTGTTAGCTAGATATCACTGTACTGTTACACTCTTAACATTATGGCTGGTCCATACAATCAGGGCAACTGTTACCACTCACCTTTCGTGTCTTTCGTGAGGGTACTCATTCCTCTTAGGATCTGTTATGAGCTATGTGATTATTGTTATGCTGTAATGTCTATTATCTGTACAAATCCCCTCTGAAATGTAAAGTGCTGCGGAATATATCAGCGCTATAGAAATAAAATTTATTATTATTATATCACAGAAATGTATCACAGAACACGTGAAACTGTATGGCTGAGAAATGTAAGCCTGCAAATTTTTTTTTAAGTTTTTGGAGTGTTATATATATAAAAAATAATCCAGAACACAGAATAGTGTATGGGTAAGACATTTTTTAATGATCATTTGGAGTATTATATAACACAAAAAAGTAAGGTAATTAAATGTTTTCATCCACCCCCCCAATAATATAATAATAATAATCTTTATTTATATAGCGCCAACATATTCCGCAACGTTTTACAGTTTAACAGTTTCAAAACACAAGTCATAAGTAACAACTCAATAATTAAAGCAAAATAAGACGACCCTGCTCATGAGAGCTTACAATCTACAATGAGGTGAGGGAGATACAAAGTACAGGTGTGTATTTACAATGATGGTCCAGCCATCTTGAGGGAGTGAAGGATGGATGGAGATAGTGAATGGGCTACACACGCACACTTACACAGAGAATGACTTTGATTAGTGAACGTGATAGGCCGCTCTGAACAAGTGTGTTTTGAGGGAGCGCCTAAAACTATGCAAATTGTGGATAGTCCTGATTTCTTGGGGTAGAGCATTCCAGAGGATAAGAGCATCACGGGAGAAGTCTTGGAGTCGGGAGTGGGAGGTACGGATTAGTGCAGAGGTTAGTCGAATGTCGTTTGCAGAGCGCAGCGATCGGCTAGGCCGATAGACAGAAATGAGAGAAGAGATGTAAGGGGGTGCCGCACTGTGGAGAAATTTGTGGGTGAGAACAAGTACTTTGAATTGGATCCTATAATGAATGGGCAGCCAATGTAAGGACTGGCGAAGAGCGGACGCGTCCGAGTACCGATTAGCCAGATGGACGATCCTGGCCGCTGCATTAAGTATGGACTGGAGAGGGGATAGTCGAGTGACGGGGAGGCCAATTAATAGAGCGTTGCAGTAATCCAGGTGGGAGTGGATCAATGCAACAGTGAGGGTTTTTGTTGTTTCCAAAGTGAGAAAAGGGTGGATTCTAGAGATGTTCTTTAATTGTAAGCGGCAAGAGCGGGCAAGAGATTGTATATGGGATGTGAAGGAGAGATTGGTGTCAAACATAACACCCAGACAGCGCGCCTGCTGCCGGGGTATTATTGTGGTACCACCCACGGAGAGGGAAATGTCAGATTTAGGGAGGTTAGTAGACGGCGGGAGCAGAAGTTCAGTTTTAGAGAGGTTGAGTTTCAGATAGAGAGTGGACATGATATTAGAGACTGCGGACAGACAGTCACTGGCGTTCTGTAGTACAGCGGGGGTAAGGTCGGGGGAAGACGTGTATAGTTGTGTGTCATCAGCATTAAGATGGTACCGAAAGCTAAATCTGCTGATGGTCTGTCCAATTGGGGCCGTGTAGAGAGAGAAAAGAAGGGGGCCAAGGACTGAGCCCTGAGGAACCCCGACAGTAAGAGGAAGAGGAGATGACATGGAGCCAGAGAACAAAACACTGAAGGAGCGGTCAGAGAGATAGGAAGAGAACCAGGAGAGTGCAGTGTCCTTAATGCCTAGTGACTGGAGCCTAGAGAGTAGGAGATGGTGGTCAACAGTATCGAAAGCTGCAGATAGGTCAAGAAGAATGAGCAGAGAGTGGTCACCGTTCCGTTTTGCTGTCAGAAGGTCACTGGTCACTTATTATTATTATTATTATTATTATTAATTTATATAGCGCCATTAATTCCATGGTGCTGTACATGAGAAGGGGGGGTTACATACAAAGACACTTTGATGAGTGCGGTTTCAGTCGAATGTAGGGGGCGGAAGCCAGACTGTGAAGGGTCTAGAAGGGAGTGAATGGAGAGGTAACGGGTAAGGCGGGAGTAAACTAGGCGTTCCAAAAGTTTAGAGATGAAGGGGAGAGTGGAGACTGGTCTGTAGTTGTTTGTGCAGGATGGGTCGAGAGCAGGTTTCTTTAGCAATGGAGTAACAATGGCGTGTTTGAAGGAGGATGGGAAAATGCCCGAGGAGAGGGAGAGATTAAAGATTGTAGTTAGGTGGGTTGTGACGACTGGAGAGACTGGAGGAGATGTGAGGGAATGGGGTCAGTAGTGCATGTAGTCGAACGAGAAGAAGAGAGGAGTCTGGAGACTTCTTCTTCTGTGATGGGATCAAATGTGGAAAGTCAGCCAGGGGAGATGCAGGAAGGGATGGGAGTCACAGCACTTGGTGGTTGGGAGCAGATTTCTTGATGGATTTTATCTATTTTTTCTGTAAAGTGGGAGACCAGGTCATCAGCACAAATGTCTGATAGGGGCTTGTGCTTTTGGCCTGAGGAGGGAGTGAAAAATGTCAAAAAGTTTCTTGGGGTTGTTGGCTAGTGAGGAGATTAGGGTGGTGAAGTAGGTCTGTTTGGCGAGGTGAAGGGCAGCGTTATAGGTTCTTAACATAAATTTGAAGTGGATGAAGTCTACTGGTGTGCGGGTTTTTCTCCATAGGCGTTCAGCACTCCTGGAGCATCGCTGGAGAAGTTGAGTTTGCGATGTGAGCCAGGGCTGTTTTACTCTGTGCTTGGAGGTTCTGAGGTTGAGGGGAGCTACTTGGTCAAGGGTGCTTCTAAGAGTGTCATTGTAGTGATGAACAGCCAGATTAGGACAGGAAAGAGGAGATTGGGGACAGTGATGAGTGTAGGGAATCTGAAAGTGTCTGAGGGTTAATAGCTTGTAGATTTCTGACTGTGTGGTAGGTAGGAGTGACCTGGGGTGGGCGAGGATTTGTGAGCGTGAAGGAGAGAATGTTGTGGTCAGAGAGTGGAAGCGATGAGTTATTTAGGTGGGAGATTGAACAGAGCCGGCAGAAGACCAGATCAAGGGTGTTACCGTCCTTATGTGTCTCAGAGGTTGAAAGCTGTGAGAGGCCTAGAGAGGTGGTTAGTGATAGAAGCTGGGATGCAGATGTGGAAGTAGGGCTGTTAATGGGGATGTTGAAGTCTCCCAGGATGAGGGTTGGTAGTTCTGAGGACATGAAGTGCGGCAGCCAGGCTGAAAAGTGGTCAAGGAAGTGGGTGGGTGAGCCTGGGGGCCGGTATATGACCGCTACCCTGAGGGAGAGGGGACGGAAGAGCCTGATGGTGTGGACCTCAAAAGAAGGGAATAAGAGTGATAGGACTGGGGGGATGACCTGGAAAATGCATTGTGGGGACAGGAGTATGCCGACTCCACCACCAGGTCTGTTTGTGGGTCTCGGGGAGTGAGAGAATTGTAAGCCACCGTAGGAAATGGCAGCAGGAGAGACAGTGTCAGAATCCTGAATCCAGGTTTCAGTGAGGGCCAACAGATTAAGAGAGTTGTTCAGAAAGTAGTTGTGTAGGAAAGGAAGCTTGTTACAAGCAGACCGTGGATTCCAGAGGGCACAATTAAAAGATGGAGATGAGGGAGTGCAAGTAATGTTAATAAGATTATTGTGGTTTCGATATGAGGTAGGGTAGGGGTTGAGGTTGGGGGATGGTGGACAAGGGTTGGGGGAGATGTCCCCTGAAATCAGTAGGAGTAGGAAGATAAAGAGCAAATAGTTGTTGGAATTGTAAGTAGTTATTTTCTGCGATGTGTTTGGGCAAGATAGGCTGAGGTTTCTCAGGAAGGTGAGGAGTGCATGGGAGCTCTACATGGGAAAAGGAAGTATAGAGGGGCTGATGTGTATGAGTCGTGATGGAGGGGGGATAGGGTGGTGAATGTGGATGGCAAGGGAACACAGGAGGATAGAAATAAAGCACATAGTTAAAGAGGAGAGCAAAGTGTGGGTTACCTGACTCCTGCCCTGACTAACTGCCATGTATAACTGCCGTTTTGCTGGATGCTTAGCTTCTGTGATGCTTTGCTTATGGGATGCCTGCGTGCACCCCACCCCCCCTAAAAAAATGCAGCTATATATTTGGCAATGGACTGCACAGCCCTAATCCCAGTCTACTGATTGTATTCAGCCACTCTCCCTGATGTTTTAAAGCACCCAAGCATGCCTGCATGCACCATTCCATATAGTTGAATGTATTCGCAGGACATCTGGGGTCAAAGCCTGAATTCCGCGCTATATATTCTCTCAGACTGCCTGTAATATTCATGGATTGCTACTGGACACCCGACACTTAAAATGGCCCCAAAGATAAAAATTTGGGATTAACAAATTATTTTCTCTAGATTGGGCTCTTTCAATTCATGAACAACAATGACTCTGTATGGACGAACATGACTTTTCTTGGCCGTTTGTTGACATGTGGAATATGACATGCCTGTCTCCTGGGCAGGTCCAGTTTTAGGAAATTGGGGCCCTAGACAAAATTCAAAGTGGGGCCCCCATGTCCATATAAAACATGTACATGTTACACCAATATCGGTGTCACCAGTATTTTCAATCAGTGTGCCGTCCATGTGCCATCCATGTGTTTCCGGTATGTATAATGGAAATGAAACTACAAAGCTTCTCATATACTTTCCATGTTAAAACGCACGGTACACAGATGGGACATGTACAGCACACGGACGGCATGTTTACATGGACCCATAGACTTGTATTGGCCCTTGTCATCTGTGCTGCTGGGAAAACACAGACATGAGTGCAGCACCGTAGGTCAAATAGGGGACATGTGGCATCTGTGAAAAACATGATAGGTCATGTGAAGTGGGTTGTACAGTCACATAATAGAAAACATCAGCAGAATTGCCGTCTTTTTCTACATCCTACCTCACAAACAGCAGAATACAAAGCGACTAAAAAAAAGTTCTACACATCCCCCAAACTACTCTGCTAAATGCCCTCTGGCTCTGTGGCTGATGGTTATTAGCCACTTTGCAGCTATAATATAAGGTGCAGTCACAAGACCCCTGCAGCCCAGTGCTAAGACTGGGGGATACCCCCGGAGCCACAAGACCCCTGCAGCCCAGGGCTAAGACTGGGGGAGACCCCCAAAGCCACAAGACTACTCTAGCCCAGTACTAAGACTGGCACAGACCCCCGGATCCACAAGACCACTGCAGCCCAGTGCTGAGATTGGCGGAGACCCCAGAAGCATCAGTGCTGGAGCCACGGGGGGGGGGGGGGTGTTTATCATTTCATGCAAATTATTTTTACATCATCAGAAAACCCCTGCAGTGTCTGTTCACCCGCAGCATTTTTGCTGTAGGTTGATCTACAGAGTTGGCAGGAAATATACAGCGTTTTTGCAGCCTTTTCACCTGTGTCCCATTCTTTTGAATAGGGAAAAAAAATGCTGCAGAAATGCTGAAAGGCGACAGAAACAGATATATAAAAAAAAAAAAAAAAAAAAGTGTCTTCTGGCCGGTGTCCGTGTCTGGCCGATGCACTGGGACAGTACGGAATAGTATAGTAGACTGCACTATTCCACACAATAGTGTATTAAGCCCTGATCACATCGCACTTCTGCAGTGCGTTCGGGGGCTCTGCCTGAATCCCCCTAAAATAGGATTCACGTAAATCCCCAATGGGGCCACAGACTGCACTGACAAGCAGAGGTCAAATGACTTTTTTTTTTCTGAAACTGACTGATTTATTTTCTTAGACAGGGTGCACACGATCAGGAATTGGCAGTGCTTTGGATGCAGCACATGTCCGCTGCCAGCTACTGAACGCAGGTGACTCCACATGTGATCACTGAACCGCCCGGAATCACTGTGTCCAATACATTGTACGGGTGAGATTTATCGCATCTCCGCAAAATAAATAGACATGTTGCAATCTGGAAACAGACGCCGCATGTCCGTCTCTGCGGGTGAGCTTCGGGCGTCTGTGGACGCACAGTGGGCATAGGATTTCTTGAGATCCCATCCACTATGCTGTAACATCTGGACGCTGCACAAGTACAGAGCATCCAACCCGCAGCAGTTACTGATCATGTGCCCCTACCCTCAGAGTCTGTTTGTGTTTTTTTGTCTAAAAGTGTCCACTTTTCTGTGGCTGTTGGAACAGATGGACAAGTTCAGAAAACAAAACATCACATGTGGAATTCATGTGAACTCCATTCCTATCATTGCAATCTATGGCTCTCTAGGGGATTCAGGCAGAACCCACCGGGTGCAGTAAAGAAAGACAGTGTGAACAGGCCCTAAAGTAAAACACAGGCATTAGACATAAACTGCTGATCCCTATTATGGCGACACTAGAGTTACAGAACTATATATGCAGCACATATACTACTACCTCTAATATCCCACTTCATCCCGTCAGCCAGAGCGACCGGACTACTACCCCTAATATCCCACATCATCCCGTCAGCCAGAGCCACCGGACTACTAACCCTAATATCCCACATCATCCCATCAGCCAGAGCCACCGGACTACTAACCCTAATATCCCACATCATCCCATCAGCCTGTGCTAAGTGGAACGGTCCTAACTTCCATACCGGGGATCCCTTTAAGAGAGGCCTGGTGTCAGAACCAGAGCGCTGAGTGGATTTGCCCTGACTTCCAGACCAATGATACCTTTAATAGAAGCCTTGGGTGAGAATCAGAGCGCTGAGGGATTTACCATAACTTTCATACCAGAGATCCCTTTAAGAGAGGCCTGGGGTCAGTTTCAAAGCGCAGAGTGGATTTGCCCTCAATTCCATACCAGGGATCCCTTTAAGTGGGGCCTTGGGTCAGAGCCAGAGCACTGAGTGGATTTGCCCTGACCTGAATTGCATACCAATGATCCCTTTAATAGAACCCTGGGGTCAGAATCAGAACGCTGAGGGATTTGCCCTAACTTCCATACAGGAGATCCCTTTAAGAGAGCCTGGGTCAGTACCAGAGAATTTGAAGGAAATTGCCCTGACTTCCATACCGGGGATCCCTTTAAGAGAGCCTGGGGTCAGAACCAGAAGGCTGAGTGGAATTGCCCTAACTTCCAAACTGGGGATCTCTTTAAGAGAGGCCTGGCGTCAGACCCAGTGGTTAGTGGAACAGTCCTAACTTCCATACTGGGGATCCCTTTAAGAGAGGCTTGGCGCCAGAGCGCTGAGTGGATTTGCCCTGACTTCCATACCAGTGATCCCTTTAATAGAAGCCTGGGGTGAGAATCAGAGCTCTGAGGGATTTACCATAACTTCCATACCGGAGAGCCCTTTAAGAGAGGCCTGGGGTCAGAACCAGAGCGCTGAGTGGATTTGCCCTAACTTCCATACAGGGGATCCCTTTAAGAGAGCCTGGGATCGGAACCAGAATGCTGAGTGGATTTGCCCTGAATTCCATATCAATGATCCCTTTAATAAAAGCCTGGGGTGAGAATCAGAGTGCTGAGGGATTTACCATAACTTCCATACCGGAGAGTCCTTTAAGAGAGGCCTGGGGTCAGAACCAGAGCGCTGAGTGGATTTGTCCTAACTTCCACACCAGGGATCCCTTTAAGAGAGCCTGGGATCAGAACCAGAGCGCTGAGTGGATTTGTCCTAACTTCCATACCAATGATCCCTTTAATAGAAGCCTGGGGTGAGAATCAGAGTGCTGAGGGATTTACCATAACTTCCATATCGGGGATCCCTTTAAGAGAGCCTGGGATCAGAATCAGAGCATTGAAGGATTTGCCCTAACTTCCATACAGGAGATCCCTTTAAAAGAGCATGGGGTCAGTACCAGAGCATTTGAAGGCAATTGCCCTGACTTCCATACCGGAGATCCCTTTAAGAAAGGCCTGGGGTCAGTACCAAAGCGCAGAGTGGATTTGCCCTGAATTCCATACCAATGATCCCTTTAAGAGAAACTGGGGTCAGAACCACAGAGCTGAGTGGAACGGTCCTAACTTCCATACCGGAGATCCCTTTAAGAGAGACCTGGGGTCAAAACCAAAGCGCTGGATGGATTTGCTCTGACTTCCATACCAATGATCCCTTTAAGAGGGAAGATGTGCCTATATGATGGAGGATGTGTGTTGTGTATATGGGCACAGGAGGGGGGGATTCATTTCTGTCATGTGCTCTCTGCTCCTTTTTGGAGGGCAGACAATGGCTGGAGCTTATGTTCCCAGGGATGCTAGATTTCTCCCACCATGTCAGTGTCTGCTGATGTGTTGTCAAGTGGGAAAACTTGCTCATAGCAACCAATCACAGCTCAGCTACTTTTAAACAGCTCTGGTGAAATGAGAGATGCTTAGTGATTGGTGGCAAGGAAAACTGGTGCTCATAGCAACCAATCATAGCTCAGCTTCTTTTGAACAGCTCTGTTGAAATGAAAGATGTTTCATGATTGGTTGGTGATACACACACACATTGAGTTTTATATATAGAGATACACAATATGTAGTGTATACAGACACGTACAGTGTGTGCAAGGACAAATATAAGGTAGATACACACAGAAACATTCAGTTTATATACAGAGTATACAGTATGCTCACATACATATACAATTTATAAATATATTTCACAATATACTGCACACATGCAGTATACATATATAATATACACAGACACACATACTATATACTGTATGTACATGCATATATATACATACACAATTGCACCACAGATACATACAATATACTGTATATATGTAGAGACATACTATATACACATAAAGACACACACTGTATACTACCCATGTACACATAGAGATATACATATATATGTATACTTACCAGGTCCTGTGATGTCACTTGTGCAGATCTCAGGACAGTGATATATCAGCAGCCATGATGAGGGAGGAGGGAACGCACACAGGGCTGCAGACAATTCCTGCCCCAGGTCTGACCTCTGCTGTGCTGTACCCCTCCCCCTCATCTTCCAACCTGACACTGCAAGGGAGAGCTAAGGGGGATTGGAGGGGGTTTGGGAGAGACGATCAAAGACTGCAGAGGATGCACAGCGTTATTCACTGTGGCCTCCCTCTCCTGAGCTGAAAATTGTATATAAGGCTTCACCAGACTTCACCTTATTCATACACTGACGTCAACATTGACACATGGTAAGGTTTTAATATTACATAGTGTAGGACTGTCACGATCAGAGTTATCTTGTCGTGATGGGATGGCTTTTATGCTATTTTTTGATAAACAAAAAAATAGTATTACCAAAATCTCTGTTATTTAAATGCACTTTTTGCTTTTTATTTACTTAGAGCAGGATTTTTGCTCACTTTTTCTCTTGTAGGTTTTATATATTGTACAGTGTGTACAAGTGCAAATATAAGGTATATACACACAGGAACATTCAGTTTATACACAGTATGCTCACATGCAGTACATATTGTGGTGTAGTTACCACTGTGTCGGCTAGGGGGCGCTGTGTGGGTGTCCCAGGACGGGTGTACAGGCACATTCAGTGTGGTAACAGGAGCAGGGTCCTAAATGACCATTGTGGGTCTCAAGGTGGGTGGCCTTGGGATGCAGGCTCCAGGGTGTATTGATCAGCAGAGGTACTGCTGATCTTTCTGTTACACTGTGTCAGGGAAGCCTGTGTGTCTATACAACCTTTGGTGATGTCATAGCCATGTGATCCCCTTTGGGTGTGGTTACAGGGCTATGTAATTGAGGTGTTTGGCACATGTGAGAGTGTGGAGGGAGTCTGTGAGAGTGTGGACAGACTTCCCTGTGTCCAGGTGGGACACTACAGAGAGGGGCCTGTGTGCTAAGGAAGGAGAAGCCTTCCTGGGTCTGCGGCTGCAGATGGAGCGCTGCTCTGGACATTGCCCTGAGCTGGGTATATTAGTTGTATATGGGGAGGACTACACCTCCCAGCATGTGCTGAGACTCTCGGTCCGAGTCTGAAGCCACGGACGTTTATGTTCTTTTGTGCCTAAGCTAGAGGCTATTTTGGTGATACGCTGATTTATGGTTTATGGAGCAAATAAACCTCATGAACTTTGGGAAGAACCTGCCTCATGATTGTCTCCCGCTGCACCTGAGCGAGTCACATCCCTACAATTGGTGACAGACTGCGGGCAGCGACTCCCAGAAGCACGTGTGGCAGTGCTGGCGATTCTGAGCCAGGAGAGCAGACGGTCTGACAACCGTGAGTAATACTGACCGAGGTCAGAGAAAGTGACTGTATTAATATTTGTGGGATACCTCTGAGGAGAAGAGGCATCCGAGAACCTGTGTGGCCGACACAGGTAACAGACAGGAGTCTGTGTTGCACTGACCAGGGTCAGTGAGAGACTGTGTTCCTGGAGGGGTCAGTGAGCAAGGTCCTGGAGGGTCAGTGTTGGGAGGTTCTGGGAGAGGAATCGGATCCCTGGAACACGTGCTATGACCTTGGACCTGATGAGGCGTGTGTTCGGCAGTCTCAGGCGGAGACGGATGTCCTGAAGAGCACCCGCTGAGCCCCTGGACCTGGTGAGGCTGGTGTGTTGGGAGACCCTGGGAGGAGGGTCGGCTCCCTGAATAGCACCCGGTGTGCCCTGTGTGTTGGACGGTCTCAGGCGGAGACGGTACGTCATGAGTGGCACACGAACAGGACATGTGAGAGACTGTGCATGTGTTTTTTTTTTTCTTTTTTTTTTTTCTTTTCCTCTGCAAAACCTGAAGGTGCTTGCTGTGGCTCAGTGGGGTCACGAAGGTCTCGCAGCACAGGGACCTGGTGTTTTCTTTAAGGGATCTGCCCTGGGAGCATTGGTAGCAGACGCTGTCTGTCTACACCATCCTGCTGCAGCTTTATTGCATGTGACTAAGCAGATACAGTAGTTGTGGCTTTACACAACTATTGAGGGTGAGTACCCTGTATTATTGCTGCATAACCCATTATACCTGCACTGGTAAGGCCCTATGGGCGCACTTTTGTGGCTTTTTTATCTTTGAGGGTGACAAGCGGCTTCCAGTAACCCGGCGGGGTTACGAAGGTGACAAGCGGCTTCCGGTGGATCGGCGGGTCCACGAAGATGGCGCAGCAGGAGCTGCAGTGACACCAGCCGCTGTGTATGTGTGTGAACAGCAGCCGGAGGTGCCGGTGATCAGTGACAGCAGGAGCTGAGGTGGTGCCAGCAAAGACTTGTCTGGTATCGTGAGAGACAAACTGTACTGTGTGAACTGTGGCATAAGAAGTTCTGCAGAACGGACATGGGGAAATCCCAAAAGGGGGCGGTGACCCAAAAGGGAGTGGTAACCAAAAAAGGGGTGGAGTCCCAAAAGGGGGCGGTGACCCAAATTAGAGTGGTAACCCAAAAAGGGGTGGAGTCACAAAAGGGGGAGGTGACCCAAATTGGAGTGGTAACCCAAAAGGGGGTGGAGTCCCAAAAGGGGGCGGTGACCCAAATTGGAGTGGCAACCCAAAGCGGGGTGGTGGTCCAGAAAGGGGCCAAGTTTGAAGAAGTGACAGCACTAGGTGACTCAGTAGGTACGTCTGGAGTACCGCAGTGTATGTGCAGGTCTTTTTCAGAATGTGGAATATCCTTTCCAGGTAGTAATGACGGGCCACAGATGTGTACAGTGATGCTGCACCGGGAAGGAGCCTTTGGTCGGCTGGACTCAGAGAGTCAGGTGACTCTGACAGGAACGCTTCTCGTTTTCTCTCTGACCGAGAAAAACGTCAGGGTTCGCTGTAAACACGGGGTCACGGTGAACCACACAGTAGACACAGTAGTGTTTGAGGGGACCAAAGGTGGTGAGTGCCAAGGTACAGGAATACCACGGGACTTAGTCTATGCCTGGGAGAGGGGCCGGGACTTTCTTTTGTTTGATGACGTTTGGTCTGACGATGGAGATGCTTCGACTGTGGGACAAGCAGACACTGAGACAGTGACGGCTCCTGACATGGACAGGTCAGAGGTAGAACTGACCAGAGGAAGAAGTACATCTGCCCAACTGACGGACCTGACGTCTCGTGATAAGACAGATGGTGGGCTGGGAGATGAGACTACTGGACTAGACACATTGGTGCTGAACGGTAACTGGAGGGTTCACTCGACTGGTGTGACTGACCCAGTGGTACCCTTTGATGATATAATTAAAGAGGTAGTGGTGAGACACGTGCTGGCCAAAAGAGAACAAGATCATGAGATACAGCTGATAAAGGAGACTGTAACAGAACATGTCGAACGGGAAAGAGTCCTAAGGCAAGCAGCTGAGCACAGAGTGGATGAGCTGGAGAAGGAAGTCTCTGAGCTCAGAGGTCACCTGTCAGCATGTAAAACCATGAACAAGACCCTGTTGGAAGATATGGAGGTGCTCAGAGAGGCCCAAGAGAAGCATCAACAGGAGATTCTCAGGAGAGAGGATCAGCATCGCTACCTGGCAGAGGAGCGAGATAAAGTTCTGCAAGAACTCAGTGGAGTAGTAAAAGGTCTTCTGCAGAAGAAGTGGATGGGCGAAGACGTACAGCAGCCTTGCCCGACTGATAGCAAGGCAGAACTGCCAAAGCCCATCTTGGAAAGGGGTCCTGAAGACTGTAAATCTCAAGAAGATGGTGAGCCAAGAGCTGCACAAGACAGTCACCCGGTCTTGGCAGATACCTTGAGGGAAGTGTCCGTGGGGAACCCAGAGCCATCTGTCCAGGATGAGAGCAAGTCCATGACCTTCAAGTGCGTGATGGAGGTACCCGAAGACATGCGAGAAGCGTGTGCCAGCGAAGGTGTGCATGAGACCTTTAAAAAGGCAGTAAAGGCCTATAGTGTGAGCTG
Organism: Dendrobates tinctorius; assembly: GCF_039654945.1. Lineage (NCBI taxonomy): Eukaryota > Metazoa > Chordata > Amphibia > Anura > Dendrobatidae > Dendrobates > Dendrobates tinctorius. The sequence goes on from NW_027361679.1 coordinate 64,540,391, forward strand.
GGCACCAGAAACAGACCAGTTGGTGATACTGGCAGAAACGGAAGACACAGAGAGAAGGGTGGCTGTCCTGAAGGAGATGCACCTACAATGTCTCCGCACGAAACAGATGCTCGTGGAGCGTAATAGGAAAGCCGCTCGACGTCTGGAGCTTGCAAGGGAAGCACAAAGTCGGCTGGGCTTTGTGGAAGACATAATTCCGGTACCCAGAAATCTGGTGGGGAAAGTCGTTGGCAGACTTGGAAAGGTGATGCAGGAGATGGTGAAGAGAGTGAGGATCCCACCTGCTGGTGAAATCCAAGTCGTTATTGAAGATGACATGGTTCCTGTCATTGTGGTTGGTTCGGTGGAAAGCATTGGGAAGCTTCGCATGCTCCTGGAATATCGGGTAGCGTACCTGAAGGAGATTGAGCAGCTAAGACAGGATCGACTGCAGATGAATGAACAGATAGAGAACGTCAGGTGGCGTCCACCTCCAACCCAAGGTGTAAGGACCCGAAGGGATCCTCCAAGGAATGAAAGGACAGGTAGTCGAAGGCAAGAACGTCGAGAGTCCGCAAGTGGCCGTTCTAATCGTAGTAACATAGGCACGAGACCCGGTGGTGGACATAGTGACAGAGGGTCAGACTCAGACCAGCCAGTTGGCCCAGCTGGACGTGGGACTCATGACAGTGTGAACTGGGAGAGCCGGCCGGTGAGAGAAAGGTCGGGTGACGGAGCGCACTGCAAACAGGTGGAGACTAAAGAGTGTCTGATCACACTGACGGACGTTGACGGGAAGGCCAAAGCCCAAGGCCGAGATACTGACCGCTGGGGGCGGGGGAGGCCTAACGTGAATATGAGGCAGTTTGACTACCGAAACAGATGGAGATGGTCCTCTCGACTTGTAGGGCAAGGTGACATGGGTGCCAGGTCTCAAGATACCTGGGTGATGTCATGTGTTCAACCCCACAAGTTTGAACAGAGGGGGGAGGTATGTGGTGTAGTTACCACTGTGTCGGCTAGGGGGCGCTGTGTGGGTGTCCCAGGACGGGTGTACAGGCACATTCAGTGTGGTAACAGGAGCAGGGTCCTAAATGACCATTGTGGGTCTCAAGGTGGGTGGCCTTGGGATGCAGGCTCCAGGGTGTATTGATCAGCAGAGGTACTGCTGATCTTTCTGTTACACTGTGTCAGGGAAGCCTGTGTGTCTATACAACCTTTGGTGATGTCATAGCCATGTGATCCCCTTTGGGTGTGGTTACAGGGCTATGTAATTGAGGTGTTTGGCACATGTGAGAGTGTGGAGGGAGTCTGTGAGAGTGTGGACAGACTTCCCTGTGTCCAGGTGGGACACTACAGAGAGGGGCCTGTGTGCTAAGGAAGGAGAAGCCTTCCTGGGTCTGCGGCTGCAGATAGAGCGCTGCTCTGGACATTGCCCTGAGCTGGGTATATTAGTTGTATATGGGGAGGACTACACCTCCCAGCATGTGCTGAGACTCTCGGTCCGAGTCTGAAGCCACGGACGTTTATGTTCTTTTGTGCCTAAGCTAGAGGCTATTTTGGTGATACGCTGATTTATGGTTTATGGAGCAAATAAACCTCATGAACTTTGGGAAGAACCTGCCTCATGATTGTCTCCCGCTGCACCTGAGCGAGTCACATCCCTACAATATACACTCACTGGCCACTTTATTAGGTACACCTGTCCAACTGTGTGTTAAGACTTAATTTCTAATCAGCCAATCACATGGCGGCAACTCAGTGCATTTAGGCATGTAGACATGGTCAAGACAATCTCCAGTTCAAACCGAGCATCAGTATGGGGAAGAAAGGTGATTTGAGTGCCTTTGAACGTGGCATGATTGTTGGTGCCAGAAGGGCTGGTCTGAGTATTTCAGAAACTGCTGATCTACTGGGATTTTCACGCACAACCATCTCTAGGGTTTACAGAGAATGGTCCGAAAAAGAAAAAAAATCCAGTGAGCGGCAGTTCTGTGGCCGGAAATGCCATGTTGATGCCAGAGGTCAGAGGAGAATGGGCAGACTGGTTCGAGCTGATAGAAAGGCAACAGTGACTCAAATTGCCACCCGTTACAACCAAGGTAGGCAGAAGAGCATCTCTGAATGCACAGTGCGTCGAACTTTGAGGCAGATGGGCTACAGCAGCAGAAGACCACACTGGGTACCACTCCTCTCAGCTAAGAACAGGAAACTGAGGCTACAATTTGCACAAGCTCATCGAAATTGGACAGTAGAAGATTGGAAAAACGTTGCCTGGTCTGATGAGTCTCGATTTCTGCTGCGACATTCGGATGGTAGGGTCAGAATTTGGCGTAAACAACATGAAAGCATGGATCCATCCTGCCTTGTATCAACGGTTCAGGCTGGTGGTGGTGGTGTCATGGTGTGGGGAATTTTTTCTGGGCACTCTTTGGGCCCCTTGGTACCAATTGAGCATCGTTGCAACGCCACAGCCTACCTGAGTATTGTTGCTGACCATGTCCATCCCTTTATGACCACAATGTACCCAACATCTGATGGCTACTTTCAGCAGGATAATGCGCCATGTCATAAAGCTCGAATCATCTCAGATTGGTTTCTTGAACATGACAATGAGTTTACTGTACTCAAATGGCCTCCTCACTCACCAGATCTCAATCCAATAGAGCATCTTTGGGATGTGGTGGAACGGGAGATTCGCATCAGGGATGTGCAGCCGACAAATCTGCGCCAACTGTGTGATGCCATCATGTCAATATGGTCCAAAATCTCTGAGGAATGCTTCCAGCACCTTGTTGAATCTCTGCCACGAAGAATTGAGGCAGTTCTGAAGGCAAAAGGGGGTCCAACCCCTTACTAGCATGGTGTACCTAATAAAGTGGCCAGTGAGTGTACACTTTCTACATATATTTCACAATACAGGGTGGGCCATTTATATGGATACATTGATAAAATTGGATTAAAAATGGCCGACTTCAAAATGGCTGCCACCCATCTTGAAAAGTTTTTCCCCTCCCATATGCTAATGTGCCATAAACAGGAAGTTGATATCACCAACCATTCCCATTTTATTTAGGTATATCCTTATACATGGCCCACCCAGGTGTATCCATATAAATGGCCCATCCTGTATACTGCACACATGCAGTATACATATATAATATACACAGACACACAAACTATATAATATATACACACACACATAAATGCACCACAGATATACACAATCATACTATATACACATATACAGACACACTGTATACTACCCATGTACACACACAGATATACACTTGTGCAGATCTCAGGGCAGTGATATAGGAGCAGCCATGATGAGGAGGAGGGGACACACAAACAGGGCTGCAGACATGTCCTGCCCCAGATCTGACTTCTGCTGGGCTGTACCCCTCCCCCTCATCTTCTAACCTGACACTGCAGGGGAGCGCTAGAGGGGATTGGAGGGGGTTTGGGAGAGACAATCAAGGACTGCAGAGGATGCACAGCGTTATTCACTGTAAGTAATGCTGTACACCCTCTGGGCACTTCATAAAGGGGCTGCAGACACAGAAGCCCCCCTTTGTGGCTGGGGGCACCAGGCAGCTGCCTTTTCTGCCTGACCCAAACACCAGCCCTAGTCCTGGGAAAGCCTGTACAATGATGTACGTGGAGATGCCAGAAGTTGCTGTTTCACATCTTGAATTGTTTCCTGAGACATTTTCAGACATCCTCCATCATGCCCATCCAGTAATGTTCCTGTGATTCCAGCTTATTCACCAATGACAGAATACATGGTTTGGACGGAGGAGTTCGACCTCCAAACTTCTTTAGAAACTCAGTTTGGCACCTCTTTAAGGACACAGTTTTCAAATAAGTTTTCACAATAAAAACATTGTCCTTCAAACTATCTGTACAATGGTCACAAGTGAAGAAGGAATTCAGCAGGAGTGAAATGCAAGCACCACACAAACTGCCGACCCGCAGAAAGGCATGCAGACCGTCAGGGTGACTAGTCGGCAAGACCACCCTGCACAAGGAAGTTTCTCATCGCTGAGGTTCATTGCACTCTCACTTATGCACCAAAGTACTGCATACAGTGTCTTTCTGTCCTCGTGGAGCTCCGTGCCTGGATTCAGCTGGGAGAGAGTGAAGCTGCTGGCTGCCTGCCAACTTTCCTACAACTTGTACCCATTTCCAGCAAGCAGATGATCCCAGGATAGGAAACCTGGTGGAGTGTGCGGTGCTGGAGTTGTTCTGGAGATCTTGTGGTCCACGTGGAGCTGTAGGGCTACAGGATTCGGCAGAGCTGGGAGTAGTGTGGAGACTGCGATCAGCTGGGACCGGTGTCTTTCTGTCCTCGTGGAGCTCCGTGCCTGGTTTCAGCTGGGAGAAAGTGAAGCTGCTGGCTGCCTGCCAACTTTCCTACAACTTTGTACCCATTTCCAGCATGCAGATGATCCCGGGATAGGAAATCTGGTGGAGTGTGCGGTGCTGGAGATGTTCTGGAGATCTTGTGGTCCAGGTGGAGCTGAAGGGGTGAGCTGGGCAGGTTTGGACTGACTGTTGGCATGTCCCCTGATGTCCCTGTCTTGTTGCACCCATGCCCTCCCCCCCAGCAGTGCTGGGAGCACCCTTTATGGAAAGTTGTACATTTAACTCTGCTAAACTGTGACTGTTCAGTCTTTATAGCTACAAGCTGAGTGTAATCATGGCCACTGCACTCTGTAAACCCACTCTTATGATTTCAAGGGACGATTTATTATTCTGGAATCATCCGCATTTTCTCATGGACTCCCCTTCTTGGAGCATGATTGCTAATTCAACAACTGAGTACATAAAATCTATTACTTCTGTGAAACCTGTGAAGGTGTACTGCAAGAGAGGTAGGAGAGGAGGCATCCTGGCACGCCTTCGGAGGAGAGGGTTCAGAACAGCTCTTCCTTCACTCCACTTGGCTAATGTCCGTTCCTTATCTAACAAAATGGAGGATCTGAGCTTACTTTGTAACATGAGATCTGATATGGCCAATTCAGCTGCTCTTTGTTTTACTGAGACCTGATTGAATGAGACCATCCCTGATTGTAGTCTGGATCTACCTGGTTTTGTTATCTACAGAGCTGACCGTGATTGTGTAGCTTCAGGTAAACAAAGGGGGGGTGGGGTATGTCTCTACATCAACACTAGTTGGTGCTGTGATGTTAACATACTGGGAAAAGGTTGCTCTCCAGATCCAGAGTACCTTGCACTCAATTGTAGACCATTTTACTCTCCAAGAGAGTTTTCATCTATGGTTCTGGTTGCAGTATATATTCCCCCTCAAGCATCTGTTAAAGCTGCTATTGGTGAATTAGCTTGCAAAATATCAGAATGGGAGAAAGGATCTCCAGAAGCATTTGTGATCGTAATGGGGGACTTTAACAAAGGAAAACTCAACCTGGATCTCCCCAAATTTACTCAACATATAAACTGCTTCACGAGAGAGAACAATACGCTTGATCACTGCTATACAGTCATAAAAGGGGCCTACAGGGCAGTGAGGAGAGCAGCAGTGGGCTTTTCAGATCATTGTCTAATTCATTTAATTCCAGCCTACAGGCAAAGGTTGAAAACATCCAAACCTACAGTTTATACAAAGAAAACATGGTCTGAGGAGGCAAAATTGCAACTACAAGCATGCTTTGAATGCACGGACTGGGAGGTATTCCAGGAAACATGCTTGGGTCTGGATGAATGGGTTGATGCAGTGTCCTCATATATCCGTTTTTGTGAAGACACGTTTATTCCATCCAAATCTGTCCACTTTCGGGGAAACAACAAGCCGTGGTTTACAAATAAAGTCAGGTTGATCCGTAAGAGAAAAGAGGAGGCTTTTAAAGCAGGCGATATTACTGAATTCAAGAAACTTAGGAACTCGCTATCTAAAGAGATCAAGTTAGCCAAACACGAATATGCAAAGATTCTGGAGGAAAGGTTCTCATCAAAAGATACTAGATCTGCATGGAGAGGATTAAGAGAGGTCACCAATTATAAAAGCCACCCCACTATAGTGAACCCCAGCAGAAGTCTGGCAGCAGAGTTAAATGAATTCTACTGCAGATTTGAGGCAAGCTCTACACACAGTGGCTATTCATCTCTAAGCTCCTCAGTCTGTTCATATAAAGATCATTCATTGTGCAACACCCAAGTAGTGATCTCCGAGGCAGAGGTGATACGCATCCTGAAGGGACTTAAGGTCAAAAAGGCACCTGGCCCTGATGGTGTATCTCCAATGTGTCTGAAAGTATGTGCTACCCAGCTTGCCCCTATACTGACAAATATATACAATGTGTCACGAAAGAGTGCGTTGTACCTCAGTGTTGGAAAAATTCCACAATTATCCCTGTCCCCAAGAAAGTGGGATCCTCTGAGTTGAATGACTATAGACCAGTAGCACTCACATCTGTAGCTATGAAAGTCTTCGAAAGAATTATGATGTCCCACCTGATAAAATTCACGCAGAAGCTATGGGAGCCGCTTCAGTTTGCCTATAAGGAGAATCGTTCGGCAAACGACACTGTCAATCTGGCACTGAAGTACATTTTGGATCATACAGATGAACTGCACTCATATGTCCGGATTCTTTTCATGGACTTTAGCTCAGCGTTCAATACCATTGATCCGAATTTACTTCATAAGAAAATGGTAGCTCTCGGAGTCCCTCTCAACTTATGCTTGTGGATTTATAACTTCCTGACAGCCAGGATACAGAGTGTAAAAGTTGGACCATTCACTTCGGACACCTTGGTCACAAACATCGGGGCACCTCAGGGGTGTGTTTTGTCCCCATTACTGTTTTCTCTCTATACGAATGATTGCATCTCTTCAGCAGACTCAGTAAAAATCTTGAAATTTGCCGATGATATGACACTGATTGATCTCATCAGGGGAAATGCTGAAGACTTGTATCGGAGTGAGGTGGAAAGAATATGTGACTGGTGTAAAGCCAATAATCTTGTACTCAACACTAAAAAAACTGCTGAGATGGTTGTGGATTTTAGGAAAGATCAACATGAGATACTTCCAATCTACATCCATGACGAAGTGGTTCTTAGGGTCACAGAGACCAAATTCCTTGGTGTTATCATCTCTCATGATCTTAAATGGGGGAAAAACGTGGATGCTGTTATAAGAAAAGCACAACAGAGGATGTTCTTCCTGCGTCAGCTGAAAAGATATGGTTTGTCTAAGAATCTGCTGATCTTATTCTTTAATGCTGTCATCAGATCTGTGATTTGTTCCTCTCTGATAGTCTGGTATGGGGGAGCCACTGCGCATGACAAACTCCGCTTACAAAGGACTTTCAGAACAGCAGAGAGAATTATAGGTTCCCCCCTGCCTAAAATCCAGGATCTTTATAAGAGTATTCGATCCCACGCATTGAAAATTTCATCCGATCCCTCTCACCCGGGACACTCATAGAATCATAGAATCATAGAATCGTAGAGTTGGAAGGGACCTCCTGGGCCATCTGGTCCAACCCCCTGCTCAAAGCAGGATTCGCTAAATCATCCCAGTTAGATGTCTGTCCAGCCTCTGTTTGAAGACTTCCATTGAAGGAGAACTCAACACTTCTCGTGGCAGCCTGTTCCACTCATTGATCACTCTAACTGTCAAAAAGTTTTTTCTAATATCTAATCTGTGTCTCCTCCCATTCAGCTTCATCCCATTGCTTCTAGTCTTTCCTTGTGCAAATGAGAATAAAGTTGATCCTTCTACAATGTGACAGCCCTTTAGATATTTGTAGACAGCTATTAAGTCTCCTCTCAGTCTTCTCTTTTGCAAACTAAACATTCCCAAATCCTGCAACCTTTCCTCATAAGACAGGGTTTGCAGACCGGTCACCATTCTGGTCGCTCTTTTCTGAACTTGCTCCAGTTTGTTGATGTCTTTTTTAAAATGTGGTGCCCAAAATTGGACACAATATTCCAGATGAGGTCTGACCAAAGAGGAGTAGAGGGAAATAATTACTTCACGTGATCTAGACTGTATGCTTCTGTTAATACATCCTAGAATTGCATTTGCCTTTTTTGCTGCTGCATCACACTGTTGACTCATATTCAGTCTGTGATCTATTAGTATACCCAAGTCTTTTTCACATGTGCTGTCACTTAGCCCTATTCCTCCCATTCTATATATGCTTTTTTCATTTTTATTGCCCAGATGTAGTACTTTGCATTTCTCCCTGTTAAAAACCATTCTGTTAGTTGCTGCCCACTTCTCCAGTTTATTTAAATCTTTTTGAATCCTCTCTCTCTCTTCTCTAGTATTAGCTATCCCTCCTAGCTTTGTGTCATCAGCAAATTTAATCAGTTTACCCTCAATTCCTTCATCTAAATCGTTGATAAAGATGTTGAACAATACAGGGCCCAGGACAGAGCCCTGTGGTACCCCACTTGAGACATTCTTCCAACTGGATGTGCAGCCATTTACGACCACTCTTTGGGTTCGATCACTAAGCCAGTTATGAATCCACCTAACAGTTGCCTTGTCCATTCCATACTTAGTCATTTTTTCAATATCCTCATTCCAACTACTCCCTTCAGGACGTCGCTTCAGAGTCCCCAAATGCAGCACCAACCGCCATATGAACAGCTTCTATCCACTCTCTGTTCAACAATTAAATCGTCATGTGTAGACTATATACTGTATCTGTCTTGTTAGATGTTAGTTGTTGTATCTGTTGTTATATATTATGTTGCCTCTTTGCCACAAAGAATTCCTTGTATATATGTAATATGTACTTGGCGATAATAAATTTGATTGATTGATAAAGTCCAAATTTCAGTACGGTCGACTGTCTCTTCTAGGAGTAAAGGGAATATTTCCAGGTAAAGTAGCGAGTAAATCAACCTGTATTAATGCTTATATTTGTTTAAAGCATTCTTACTGTACATTTTTTCCACCTTGTCTAAAAGTTTTGCACAGTACTGTGTATATACAGTTTCCCTACTGCATCTGAAGGAGACACAGAAACCATTTTTTCTTCTGAAAAAAATAATAATGGGCTATATAGATCTGCAAACACAACTGTGAGTACTTAAAAGTTATTCTAAAAGGAAGAGCTGAGCCACATTACCTTTCCTGATGATACATTTAGATTGATTTTCTGGAGACCACAGCAGAGTGACAGTGCCAAGTCTAGTCATGTGTTCACTTTTTTAATAATTCATGAAAAATGTAATTGAAAGTAGGAAAGATTTTGAGACATACATTCCCTGTGTAGGTCTTTATAAAATAAAACCATGCAAACATGTGCATTACCCAACATTTAAAAGAAGTGACATCACAAGAGTATAACAGACGCTGATCGAAAGTAGATATTTGAAGAAACATTGATATGCCTTGTTGGATTATTTTATTCATTCTTTGGGGCAGTTGTTGTTGATAAGCCGGATTACTTACCGGTAATGCTCTTTTAATGAGTCCACGACAGCACCCACTGGAGGTATCGGATCCGCCCATTTGGAACAGGAAACCCTACAGGAAAAATAAAAGGGGCGGTCCGCCTTTCCTCCTCAGTTTTACGTTTCAGAGTACCAGAAGGACCGCCAAGGATTAGGCAATGTTCTCTTATTTTAACATCTTTCTTATCCATTATTTGGTAATACTTTAACTATTCATATCTTTAGGGGGGGAAGTGAACGGGTGCTGTCGTGGACTCATTAAAAGAGCATTACCGGTAAGTAATCCGGCTTTTTACTCTTCGCCACGACAGCACCCACTGGAGAGATTCCAGAGACCATCACCTGGGTGGGACCACCGTGCCAAGGATAGTCCTGCCAAAGCTTAAGTCAGAGGTTGATGAAAGATCAAGTCTGTAGTGGTTATAGAAGGTAGAAGGGGATGACCAAACTGCCGCCTTACATATAGTTTCAATCGGAACATCTCCCTTTTCCGCCCAAGAGGTTGCCATTGCCCTGGTGGAATGCGCCCTGATGTTCCCTGGAGGATCTTCGTTTTTTGCGGAGTAGGCTAAACGAATGGCCTCTCTGATCCACCGGGAAATGGTGCTCTTCGTGACTCCATACCCCTTCTTACAGCCCTGAAATGAAACAAATAGGGCCCTACTCTGCCTCCAACTGTTGGACCTCTCAATACATTTTAGGACAGTTCTTTTGACGTCCAGAGTATGGAACCTCTGCTCTTCCGGAGTAGAGGGATTTTTATAGAAGGTTGGGAGGAGTATCTCCTGAGATCTATGGTATTTTGTTGCCACTTTTGGCAGGTAGGCAGGGTCTGGTTTTAATACCAATCTGTCTTGGTATTCTTGAAAAAAGGGTGGATCTATTGACAAGGCCTGAATATCACCCACTCTTCTAGCTGAGGTTAGTGATACTAAGAGGGCCATTTTAAGTGCTAAGTATTTGAAGGGTATTGTGTCGATCGGCTCAAAGGGGTCTACCGTTAGGGCGTCTAAGACCAGATTTAGATCCCATGTAGGGACGGAGGGTATGTGGATTGGAGTTATTCGTTCACATGCTGTAATAAAACGAGTTATCCATTTGTTGCCTGCTATATTATGGCCATATAGTGCTCCTAATGCCGATATTTGTACTTTCAGTGTATTTACTGCTAAGCCTAAGTCTTTCCCCTTCTGCAGAAATTCCAAGATTGGGATTATCGGAACTTCTGTTGTATGAGGTACTGTATGGAATTGAAGAAATTTTTTCCATATTCTAATGTAAATCTGGGTCGTGGACTGTTTTCTACTTTGTAGTAGTGTAGCAATTAAGGACTCCGAGAATCCTCTTGTCCTCAATAACTGCCTCTCAAATTCCACGCCGTCAAGTGCAAGCTGAGCACTTGAGGGTGGAAAAAGGGGCCTTGGGAGAGTAGATTGGCAGTTGGAAGGACCCAAGGATCTGTTATCGACATAATCTGCAGCCACGAAAACCACGGTCTTTTTGGCCAGAATGGTGCTATTAAGATTATTCTTGCTTTGTCGTCTCTGATCTTCCGAATTACTTGAGGTAGGAGGATCAATGGAGGGAACGCATACGCTAGGTTGAAATTCCATGGAACTAGAAAGGCGTCCAGTATGTTTGGGTGATCTGACGGAGATAGGGAGGCAAAGGTTTTTATCTGCCTGTTCTCCCTTGTGGCAAAAAGATCCACCTCGGGTTGTCCCCATGCGGCTACTATGTCCCTGAAGACCTTCCGATTGAGGCACCACTCTCCTTGTCGTAGAGTGTGACGGCTTAGGAAGTCTGCCTTTTGATTGCTCTCGCCTCTTATATGAAGGGCCGAGAGGGACAAAAAATAGTTTTCTGCTAAGTTTAAAATTTTTGCCGCTGAAGACATCAGAGTCTCTGATCGAGTTCCTCCTTGTCTGTTTATATATGCCACTGTGGTGGTATTGTCCGACAGGATCCTTACATGCTTCTGTTGGAGCTGCGGAAGGAAATTGTATAAAGCATAGAACACTGCAGTCAGTTCTTTTAAATTAGATGAGTAATCACATTCCTCTTTACTCCACCTTCCCTGATAAAACCCATTCTCCATGTGGGCTCCCCAGCCCTGGGGACTGGCATCGGTGGTTACAATACAGGATGGAACTATAACCCATGGGACTCCTGAACATAAATGGTCATCGTCTAACCACCACTCTAGGGAAGTCAAGACTTCTTGTGACAGGGTTATTTTGCTCTGTAAACGACCACTATGTCGCTTATCCTCCTGGAGGATCTGGTGTTGTAGTGTACGGACATGGTACTGGGCCCACCGGACTGCCGGGGTGCAAGAATTTAGTGATCCTAATAGTGACATTGCTCCTCTTAAGGATACACGTGGTTTATCTATAGCTGCTTGTATTTTTTGTTTTGTGAGGATGATTTTTACCTGGGGTAGTAGACATCTCTGGGTCAAGGAATCTAGTTGAAATCCTAGAAATGTCTGGAGAGATTGCGGATCGAGTCTGGACTTTTGGATATTGATGATCCAGCCAAGGCTCTGAAAAGAGGAGACTGCGTCAGTCACGCGTTCAGTACATTGTTTGACTGAATTCCCAATTACTAGGAAGTCGTCTAGATATGGTACAATTAGTGTGTCCTTTTGGCGAAGGTAGGCCATCACTTCTGCCATCACCTTGGTAAATATTCTTGGTGCCGTGGAAAGCCCGAAGGGCATGGCCGCGTATTGGAAATGACGAATCCTGCCCTCGACTTCCACTGCGACTCTTAGGTATTTCTGGAATCTGTTGTGTATAGGGAGATGATAATAAGCATCTTTTAAATCAATCCCTGCCATTACGCAATTTGGGAAAAGAAGCTTTATAGTGGATCTAATCGATTCCATTTTGAACTTATAATTTTTTATAAATGAATTTAGCTTCTTTAAATTAATAATGGTTCTAAATGTACCGTCTGGTTTAGACACCAAAAACAGGGGAGAGTAAAAGCCTCTACCCTGTTGTTCCTCAGGGACGTCAACTAAAACTTTTTTAGCTAGCAGGACTCGAATCTCGTCTTCGAGAGCCTTTTGCTGAAGTGAGGAATTAAGGCGAGTTATAACAAAGAACTCATAGGGGATTCGAAGGAATTCAATCTTTATTCCTTCCTTGATTATATTCAAAATCCATGGGCTTAACGTAATTTGTTCCCATTTGGTAAAAAAAAATTTTAATCTGCCCCCAACCGGTGGGTCTAAACTTTTAATTTTTTTCTCTCCTATATGTTGGCCCTCTGAAGATGGTACCCTTCTGCTTTTCGTCTTTCGTGGCCCATCTCGTTCTGTCCGATTGTCTTCTTCTCCCGAATGGCCGTCTTTTAAAGGTTTTCCTATAAAACGGAATGGGAGAATCACTGAAGGCCTTTTTCCTTTCTTTTGCCTTGGCGAGAATTTCGTCTAAGGCTTTTCCGAAGAGGAACTCACCCTCGCATGGGGTTGCACTAATTTTGGACTTTGATTGTGCATCCCCTTTCCAGCTTTTTATCCAAAGCGCGCGTCTGGCGTTATTCACCAGGGCTGCCGACCTTGCTGCAAGTCTTAGGGTGTCCGCTGAAGCGTCTGCCATAAAGGCAGCTGCCCCTCTTATCAACGGGATGGCTGCACGCAGTTTCTCCCTTGACACTCTTTGCTCAATCTGCTGGTCTAATTGATCTAGCCATACCAGCATTGACCTAGCAGTACATGTGCTGGCTATTGCGGGTTTGAATACCCCGGTGGTGGACTCCCAGGACCTTTTGAGCGAGGATTCAGCCTTTCGGTCCAATGGGTCTGCTAACAATCCTGCGTCCTCGACCGGGATCGAGGTTTGTTTGGAAGTGGAGGATATGACAGCGTCCACCTTTGGTATTTTAGACCATTTTAATAGATCTTCATCAGTGAACGGGTACTTCCGTTTTGAAGCGGATGGGAGAAAACCCCTCTGGTCGTGTTTTTCCCATTCCCTTTTGATGAGATCTTTAATTGCCGGTATTACTGGAAATGATCTCCTCTTTTTTTCTGCCAATCCCGCAAACATAATGTCCTGCGCGGTCTGGGCTCCCCTTTCCTCTTCACACCCCATAGTATTCCTAACCGCTTTTACCAGGTTATCTACTCTGTCCAGAGGAAAACATGCGCGTCCTTCCGCCTCCGAGGATGATGATGAGGACGTGGATGCGGAGCCTGAGTTTAACCCCTGTTCTTCCTCTGACTCTGAACTGACAATAACCTGTTTTCTATGCCTGGACTCTGCGGGAGTGCTGGCGCGGTTGATGGCTTGTATTTCCTCCCTAATTATGGCTCGGATATCCTGAGAAGATATCGTCGGCCCCTGCCTGGTCTCTTTCATGCATTGTTTGCAGAGTTTTTTTGGGGTAGGAGTCAGGGAGAGGCTCTGAACATAATGCACATTCTTTATGTTTTGTTTTTCCTTTTTTCTTTGACTGAAACGGGAGGTCAAAGGTAAAGAGAGGGGGGAGGGGGGGGGGAGGAGAGGAGGTTAGCTTAATAGGTAGAGCATATGCTTTGCACACTCACCCAGTGAAGCTTAATACCGGTTCAGATGGCTGAGACGGTTTGGATCGGGTTTCTGCTGCCTCGCTCCTGCGGGCAGTCTCCGTCCTGGCGCTGCGGTCCCTGGTGGAGTTGCCCCCAGCTGAATCCCCTGCTGGGGTTTGCGACTCTGCGGGGGACGACATGTTCCAATGTTGCAGCGCTGCAGCGCTGTTTTATCTGTATCGTTGCCCCGGAAGTCGCCCTGTCACAGGGCGCATGCGCCGCGTCATCGCCATCTTACCCCGGAAGTTCAACCATTACTTCCGGGGTATGGGAGCGTCGGGCGCCGGCCTGCTCCCGCGCCACCGCTATTAACACACGCGGCTCGCGCGCACATGGCCTCACCATCCACGCTATACCCCCACCGATGGGAATGGGGGGGGGGGGAAATCTCCCGGATGCCAGACCGGCGCGCTCCCTGGTAAGACCGGGCGGCCCTCCCCGGACCCGGCCATTACCACTATGCCACCAGACGAGGGGGGAGCCGTCAAACGGAGTCTCCCCCGACGCTGCCTCCGGACCGCAGCCCCTGCCGTTCCCGAAGAGACCGCACAGGCGGATGCATGGCCCAGGTAAGATCCTGCAGGATCCTGCTCCATTTGGAACAGGAAACCAAAACTGAGGAGGAAAGGCGGACCGCCCCTTTTATCTTTCCTGTAGGGTTTCCTGTTCCAAATGGGCGGATCCGATACCTCCAGTGGGTGCTGTCGTGGCGAAGAGTAAAAAAGGACATATGTTTACTGAAGGACATGTTCACATAAAGGATGGGACAGATTTACAATCATGTTCCTTAACAAATAACTATGACGTGAACTGTTGTTACACACCAATGAAGAGCTGGATTTATCAGTCTCTGGATTTTGGTAAAAACATGACACTGTCCAGAACATCTACCTTCACAGACCAACCATGAACAGCATGTTGGTCAGAAAATGACCAACTAAAACTCCTAGTCTAGTATTAGAAAGCTTAAACCACCATTAGGCTGGAGTCACACACAACGATTAAAAAAACGGTCCGATTTTAACGGTCCGAAATCGCACAAAGGTTTCTTAACCATTGATCTGTTTTTGATGCGATTTTTCTTCATCGATGCGATTTTAATCGCATGTAAGCATCCTTTTGACATCTGTCTGGCGAGATTTTCTCACAAGATAGCTAAATGGACATATAATGGAGCCCAATGACAGGTTTCCCCACACAAACGAATTAATAGATCTAGACACATTAAATATATATATATTTTATACATGTCATAGAGACACATTTATATTTATATATATATTTCTAATTCATACAGTTCTTCATTGCAGAATAGCTGCTGAAACATTTGCCGGCTTTTGTATCATCATTCTTCTGCCCGACATGAAATGACACATGGTTTACATATAGTTAACCATTTCATTTCATTTTTTTTTATGTCTATCACTATTAATTATATGAGGGTTTTTTGGGTAAAATTTTGGAGTTGTAGGGGTTAATTTAAGGGGTTAATTCGTTGTATTAAATTGCAGGGACTCCCTGCAGCCTCAGTGACGTCAGCGGGAGTCCCAGCAATTTAATACAACGAATTAACCCCTTAAATGAACCCCTACAACTCCAAAATTTTACCCACAAACCCTCATATAATTAATAGTATAGAGATAAAAAAAAAAAAAAAAAACATGAAATGAAATGGTTAACTATATGTAAACCATGTGCCATTTCATGTCGGGCAGGAGAATGATTATACAAAAGCCGGCAAATGTTTCTGCGGCTATTCTGCTATGATGAACTGTATGAATTTGTAATATATATATTAATGTGTCTCTATGACATGTATAAAATATATATATATATATATATATATATATATATATATATATATATATATATATATATATATGTCAAGATCTGTTAATTTGTTTCTTTATTTAACCGGTCACTGTGATTTTACTGTATTTGAAAAAAAAAAAGCCGGCTTTTGGTGCGATTTTACCGCAACTCACACATCGGGTCCGTTTGCAATCCAATTTTTTCTCGCCCCCATAGACTTGCATTGTCGAATCCGATCCGAAAATCGGTGACAATTGCAGCATGCTGCGATTGTCTCAGTACGAGGATCGGGAAAAAAAAAAACCCTCGCATGATGTGAGCTGCCCCATATAATAACATTGGGACGAATGCAATGCGATTTTTTTATTGCATTGCATTCGTCCGATTTAATCGCCAGTGTGACCCCGGCCTAACTCTTAAAATAGTAATTTACTCCCCAGCGATCCTGATGACAGGGTGCAAGTATCACAAAAACGTATCTCTGCAGAACCCTCTAGTTCAGGGGTGGGGAATCTTTTTTCTGCCAAGGGCCATTTGGATATTTATACCATCCTTCGGGGGCAGTACAAACTCCGCCCACAAATTACATCCTGACTCTGGCACTGGTGTCAGGACGTAATCTTTCATTGCATGCCCTTCAATGTTCAGTAGTGAACACTGCGTGTGTGTGCCAACAGAGCAAGAAGAAATTAATGAGCTTGTGGCAATCAAAATACAGCTCCCTGCCCAAGAATGCGGTCCCTGAGAATCTTCTCGGGGGCCTGATAAAAGGTCATCGAGGGCCGTAAATGGCCCTGGGGCCTGAGGTTCCCCATCCCTGTTCTAGTTAAATGGAGTAGAGGTGAGCATTTTGGGCTATCCAACCCTTATGTTTTCTTTTCTTCACCCATTTGAATATCCAGAATATCAGAAAATCCAGTATCTATTAAAGCGCTTGTTTGATTTACTTCATATTCTCGTCCCTACTCTTTTACTGAATATTTACGTCTATTAAAGGAAATCGGTTAACAGATTGTTGCCATGGAATCTCAATGCAGCCTGATGTAGATGTACCACTTACTGGTCTGTTTGATGTAATTCTGTGAAAAATCCCTGTCTTCTCTCCTGTAGATGTAGCAGTGCTATCAATGTTAAGCTATGTACTGTATAACCCCGTCCACAGTAAAACACTGTATTGAAACTACAACAAGCTGCTGAGCAAGTGACCCATCTCAGGAATCAGATCTCTGCCCTTATCAGATTAAGGGCAGAGACAGAATGCCGGATAAAGGGCCCGTTACACATAGCAATATCGCTAGCAATATCGCTATAACGTCACTGGTTTTGTGACGTTATAGCGATATTGCTAGCGATATCACTACATGTGATACTTACCTCCGACCAGCTCCCCCGCTGTCTGTCGCTCATCGCACGAGAAGGTCCTGGATCATTTCTCGTCGGCCACTTCCTGCTGGGCTTCCTGTGGCGCCGACGAGCGACGCGTGGACGTCAGGATCGCCGCGTCTGACAGGCAAGTAGCGACCCCGTCCCCAGCGATGTCGCTGGTGAGATCTGCCTGTGTGGCAGCTCACTAGCGACCACTTAGCGATGCACCAGCGATCCATATCGTTGTCGGGATCGCTGGTGCATCGCTAAGTGTAACGGTACCCTAACTCATGCGAGGATTGCATTATAAACCTTGTACTTGATGCCTGTTCTCCTGACCTGTGCTTGACAGATGCATAGGAATACATAACGCTGTCATGCTCAGGTCAGGAGAGGTGTCGGGCCAGTCCGTGTAGTTCGATGCGATCATCGAACGAGTTATACGAAAGTCTGTCTCTGCACTAAATAGCAAAAACCTAAGCCAGAGAATTGAATGGAAAGGAGTGTGCTAAAAACAGGCAGTCTATACAGAGACTACTTCCAGTAAAAGTCCATGAAGCACACACTGGTTTTTCTGTGTTGATTCAAAACCTGTTACACTACTGTATATAACAATCTCCACAAGATAACTAGATGCAGGGAAAGAGAATTTCCAATGTCATATTATTAGAATGCTCCATTTATGTTTAAAATAGCGAGGAGGAACAGGTGATCAGACCCCATTCCAGAGATTGGTGGGGGTGCTGACTTACATATAATGTGTTTGGGGATTTTGTCAAATAACAGAAACTTAAACCTAAATAAACTATAACCCTAATTCATCAATGCTGCATTTTGTACACCTGTCTTGATGAACGGTCAAGTTTGAATGAGATGCACCAAATTCATTAAGATTTGCACCTCGTCTAGAATTTGGTGTATCTTTCAGTTGCTGTACACAATGTGAGGTAGCGCTGTCATTTACTTAGGGGATTCTCGCTTGCAGCGAACAAAAACCAGTTCCGGCACGGATTTTCCATCAAATCATACAGTCCTTGCGGTTTATTCACGCCTCAAACCACAGCAGCAACAGAAAGTTCACTTAATAGCATTACCAGCATAGCGTCCATTATAATGCTTCACTCTGGTTATCAATGTCCAGTACGCAGGCTCACTTAGCCTCACAATTATCTCACCCACGTCAGGGTCTCCACATGGTTCCGTCACTCATGCTGCAGACGTCCATATCCCTCCAGGGAACTTTCAGGCTCTGGCAGCCATTACACACAGCCACACACAGGCTGTTAGCCAGGAGACACTCCTGCACACAGGACCTTCCGCTCTGGACCAACCAGGTCCCTGCATTCACCACATGTGACCTACCCTGGCCACATTATATGGTCTATAGCCACACCCACCGGGACACGTGACTATGACCTCATCACAGGTCCTTCACACACTCACATAGTCTTTTACTACAGGCGTTTTCAGACACACCCCTGGGTGGGTTTGTAGGTAACTGGCCCGCCAAACTCCCAAGTTACCTAGAGACTTCTCCCTTATACCTTGAAATAACACCTCAGCAATACCATTGCTGATCAATACGCATAACTAAGTCTCCATCTCAAAGCCACCCCCTTTGAGATACACAACCATCCTTCAGGATTCTGCCACTCATCCTCTCCCTTGGAGCCTCCACACAGCGCCCCCTAGTGGACATAGTGGTTACTACACCACAACCAGTAAAAGAAATGTACTCCAGTCAGTCACTTTTCTGTAGTAAATTATTATGAATTTGGCCACAACCCGCTATGCACCTCCTCATTAAGTTCTGCCTACTTTTAAGAAAAAAACAAAACAGGCAGAGATGCTTACCTGTATAGACAGACCTCAATACAAATGCACTATCACGGTGCAGCGGACCCAAGTAAAATGGCAACTGCACAGGTGCAAGTGTAAGGAACTTTGACGTTAGTTTGCCAGCTTACGTATTATGGCCATAATATTAACCAATACCTTACATATATTGATATGTTTTTGTGCACTTTTTATCTTTTCAAGGTGCAGTTGGGCCCAAATGGTTCTGTAAACTGTGGCCTCTGTTCACACGGGATGCATTATAGTTAGCACTGTGCAGCCCCCCTATATGGTGTTACTAAGAGGCTGTGAACCAGAAGCCCTGCATTCCTTGTGTGAACACTGCCACATACGGATAATTTTTTTTTTTGCACTGGTGTGCCACACGGCCAATCCCTGATTGAAGGCTGGCTGTTTCATTAGGTATTATTGCCCCTGTGCAGTTGCCATTTTACTTGGGTCCGCTGCACCCTGATAGTGCATTTGTATTGAGGCCTGTCTATACAGGTAAGCATCTCCTCCTGTTTTGTTTTTTTCTCAAATATTGGAGGATTCTTTCCTCTTTTCTGTGGTTTTCATGTTAGAGTAGGACTGGCAAGTGTAAGGAACTTTGACGTTAGTTTGCCAGCTTACATATTATGGCCATAATATTAACCAATACCTTACATATATTGATATGTTTTTGTCTACTTTAAGAAAGTTGACAGAGCTGGCATAAAATTTGACAAAAGTCACAACATTTTTGTACAACTGCAAGTTGTGAAAAAAAAATGTGCAAAATTTGAAACAGTTTTACATTCCAATTCTGGTGCAATCTGGCACAATCTGTTTGATCCACTTTTGGTAAACTTCTACATCCAGTGACATATCAAAACTTTCCTTAAATAAGAATTTGGTACCAGAAAGAATAATTTCAGCTTTTAGCTCAAGTATCTGCTCTGATACTAAGTGCATAAATACCTCAACTCCATAATAATCTCAGCAGTGAGAATCTTACAGGTAAGACAACTTTTGCCTTCTGACTAAGTTCACAGTAAAAATACAAGTTGCACTTTACTTACTCTGCCATGAATCCACTCCTGTGTCTCTATAATGAGGGCAATCGGGGCTACTGCCTGAGGCCTGAGGTTGCCCAGATTGTCTTCAATATAATGGCGCACATATCCTGGCATGGAGCTTTCCCAGCGCTGCGGAAGATGCAGAATGGCAGCGCAGCTCCAGGGGAGCTTCCATTGCCTCTGTTGTGATGTCCCAGCGAGATGACATCATCAGATGGCGCCAGTGCAATGAAATCATCATAATAACATGTACGCCAGTAGAAGTGGAGCCTTGGGGACCATGGCATAGTGCCAGAGGAACGGGAGAAAGGTGAGTATGTCTTTTTTTTTAAATTAACATGTGTATGGGATGTGAGGACTCATACTGTATATAGGAGGCTATATGGGGTCTTATATTGTATATAGGAGGCTATATAGGGGCTCACACAGTATACAGGAGGCTATGTGTGGGCTCATATTATATACAGAAGACTATGTGCGGGCTCATACTGTATATTATAGCTATTTGGGGGCTCATACTGTATATAGCAGCCTATATGGGGGCTCAAACTGTATACAGTGTTGAAAAATATTGATGATATACACCTCAGCCCACTAGTATGTTAATGTTGTATATATTTAAATATGCTGATTACATATTATCTGATCACCTATTGTGGATGCCTGGTCAGTAGTGAAGTGGTAGGACTACATAGGGGGACAACATATTGTTTCATCCTAGGGTGGCAAACTCCGCTGTGAGGAAGGGAATTGTGAAGGGCAAAACTTGTTGCTATCTCCCCTCATTTCTGCTCTTTTTTTGTATCAATGTTTTTCTGTGCAAATGTGTGTGCATGTGCAGTGAGGGGCAAAAGGGTAACAACTTTTGACTTTCATTCTCCATGCTCTCATTATCCACTTCTGCTTTGAACTTGAGACTGACATCATTTTATAGACAATCATCTTGGCTATCTCATACATTAATTTGACTTGCAACTATTTAACATGTAATTAGTTATGCAGATTCTTCTCATGTCACTGCATTATTACTATTTTGCTCCTAAAGACCTAAATTTTAATTTTTATTATTTTGGTACTATTTTGTAAATCCACTTTTAGTTTTCAACACTGCCTGAATCCTTTCGGGCATGCTCTCGTCTGGGGACAAGCGGTGGAAACCGCGTCTAGGCTATTTACCGAACCACGTTATCACCAACGGCTCTTTTACAAGGAGACTAATTAACCATTTATGCTTCTAGCATCTTTCCCTTATGAACAGGTTGCCCTGTATACAAGTGCAGTCAGTACACTATATAGTACGTTGACGAAGGTCGTTTGTGACCGAAACGTTTACTGTATGTACTGTATCTTATTAAAATACCCCCTTTTCACTTGCAATCATCTATGTGTGTGCCAAGTTCTTCTATACTCGATCAGATTCAAACATGTGTGGATCGAAATTTGATCTCAGGTCTCTTCTACATGTTTTCAAAGTTGGTGCACACTGGTCGACCCACTTGGGTATGTATACAGTTTTTTCTTCAATTCTACCCACAAGTGTTTGATTGGGTTGAGGTTGGGGGGACTGTGGGAGCCATTGCAGCACCTCTACTTCACTGTCATTGAACCATTTATTCGCCATTCTCGACGTATGCTTCATGCTGTTGTCCTGTTGGAACACTATGTCATCCGCTTCATACCCATAGTACTTGAGTGTACAAAGTAACTCATGTTGTAGGATACACACATATAGCTCAGAAATGAGACCACGATTGTTCCTGGTCAAGTATCCAATGCCTTTGGCTGTGAAACAACCCCATATCATCAGGCTTCCACCACCGAACTTGACATTTCCTTCAATTTCTCAATCCGTTAGCCTCTTTTTCCCTTGTTTCTTTCAGACCCATTTGAGCCTATCGGAGCCTAGTCTATTTGCTTTTGTGTCATCGCTCCAAATCACCAAAGTTTCCAATCTTCTGCTGTCCACTTTTCGTACTCAAACCGACGCTTCTTATAACAATATTGAAGTTATTGACAATATTGAAGTTGAGGCTTCATCACCTTTTTTTTGGGACACCAATTGTGTAATGTGTGTCACACAGTGCTTTCATTGACGTCTGTGATCTCATTATTACGAAGCATTAGCGCCACCTCCACTGCCGTGTTTGCTGCGCAAGAGCTGATAGACCTTGGGATGAGCAGACTTGTTGACTTCGATATTTTGCCTGGATGTCCACCTTTTGGCTTCTGAATGGATGGACAGACTTCATTTTGCATTCTTCCAAATGTCATGGCACTCACATGATGCAGTTTGGCAACTTTCTTGGCCAACAGACCGCTATCGATGAGCTGGATGATGCTGTTTCTCTTTTCTTGCGTAACCATTCGAACCAATGACCTTTCACTTACGAATCAACCGATTAGGGAATGTGAGAACAGGTTGTCTTTTGCAGTATTCAGGAAGAAAGACATCCACCACCAGGAGCAAAACAGTACCAATGCAGTGACATGACAAGAATCAGCATAACTAATCATATGTTAAATGGTTGCAAGTCAAATTTATGTGTACAATAGCCAAGATGATTGTCTATATAATGATGATAGTCTCACGATCAAAGCAGCAGTGGATGGTGAGATATGGAGCCTGAAAGTCAAAAGTTCAAAACATTGTTACCCTTTTGCTATTCACTGTATGTCTTCATGTATTTGGTTTTCAACTTAGAACTAACTAAATAAAGAGAGAATGGTTTAAGAGATGTTGTTGCGATTTACAGTACATGTATAAGGGTCCCATAGCTTGATTGCTTTAGTTGTTGATTAAGGGGGCTATAATGCCGGCTCATGTTGTACGTAGGGGGCTATGCGGTGGGTCATACTGTATAAAGGGGGAAGTCAGTATATTTAATTCTGCTCAGTATTAAGTCATACAATAATTAATAATTTATTTTTATATTATATTAATATTGAGCAGAACTAATTTCATGTGGCCCCATGGGTAAATTAATTTCCCACCCCTGCTCTATTTTGTATAGAGTTATGTTATTTAATGTGCCATATATAAGGGAAAAATGATAAGGGGGATCATGTGACATGTCACGTGATACATAGGGTACCTGGGGGCCACATCTTCTAAACTGCCAAGGGCCCTGGCTATTCTTAATCGACCCCTGGTCTCTATTGTTGCTTGGTGATGGGTTGAAGCAGTGATGGAACGTAGACTGCAGTGCAGCCAATCACTTAGCACAGCAGCTCTGCTGAGGTAGATGGCATGAGCCACTGAGCTCAATGACTGGCTCTAGCACTGTCAACATGAAATCACTACTGGAGCCAGACAATTGAGACCAGGGTAGTGTTGGAGACACAGCAATGAACCAGGGGAGGGTAAGCGCAATAAGTGTTTTTAACAAAAACTGAGTAAACAGGCAAAAGTTTTCTGGAACTAATCAACTAATGATCAATGCAAAAAGAAAGCACTTTCCAATTACTAATGTTGCCGAAAATGTATTACTCAACCAATTATGCCACAAACCACATCATGCCAGACATATAAAACTTCCTAGTCCCCGTTGATGACATTTCCAAATCCCATGCCTTCTTTCGGATTTTTCAATGTTTCAATGTTCTGATCTGATCATTGATGTTGATATTGATGAATAATAGGGGACTCAAAATGTTTAGTCACACGCTGAGCATGCACAGATAAATCATTCCGTTTGCTTTATTTGTGTTCAGTGAAGGTTGATATATGGAAGAAATGAACACAGAAAATATCAGACTGGAAGTATGACAAGTATAAAATGATATGCAAATTGCCTGTTCAGAGAGGAAGAGGACTTGAATTTTAGTGCCAATTATCGGAAGTAGACACAGCCAAATCAGATCTCATGCTTTGGACTGAGGAGGGGGCAAAACCCCGAAACATGTGTCTGCAAATTCAGATCCTGATTTGTCATGTGGCAAAGTTCATTGATAGTGACTTTTGAGATTGCTACATCTAATAGACTGCGCTAGAGGTCAAGTCCTTTGCCTCGCTGAAGAGCAAGTTTGCATTTTTAATTTCCCATAGGAACATTGAATGGTTTATAAGCCTCCTTACTCTGGCATGTCAGGCATGTCACTCTCCACAAGAAGAAAAGCTAGCCCTTAGACCACGTGTATAAAACTAAACTGCTGTGGGACCTATTATCTTCTTAAAAATTATCTAGAGCTTTGTTGAATTACATATTAAAAAATATCCAAAAGTATGGAAAACCTCCTTTAAGTAATAAAGAAAAAAATAAACTAACAGATGCATTTGGTCAGGAGCAATATCCTTTTTAGTACTGCATATTGTAAGCAATGCTTCTTGGCATTCACGCTTTATCTATTCCGGTCTCTTACTTGGTTTCCTGAAGCCTGAAGACACAGTAAAACTCATCTGACAAAGAACAAATGAGCCTCGTGGAAAGGAAGGGAACATGCTGCCACAGAAGACTAAATAATGACTACGTTGTTTCTGTCAAGATTGGTACTCATGTTTCAGTGATCAAATAGAAAAGAGGAAACTACTAGAAAAATCTTGATTTTACTGTCACTAACAGAACACTTGGGATGTTCTGGGCAGTGATTATTCTTGATCTGTTCCAGGACTTCCCTTGTTTCGGCATACATTTTTAGAAACGATGTACTGTCCCTGTGCTTTCATCATGGTCTGCTGGTTGTGCACACATATTTTTATGTTTATCCTCTTTTCATAAATTAGTAGCTTACAGTCAAATGTGGTTGCACAGTAGATATCTTCCAGCTCGCTCACCCTAACTGATCTGCACAGCACATGTGTCTTGGTACAATATCAGACCTGTAACTAGTGTCCTTATTTGATGTTGAGGGGAAGCACATGCCAATAAAACTGTTTCTAATCATACAGAGGAGATGCAGAGAATGTAGTCCACTTGTTACCAAACACAGCTGGGACTTACTTTTGTTGAGATCTTTGGGCGAGTCTGGAAGCCTCTGCCGCAGCCTTTCTTGTCTCAAACTCTTCTCTTTTAAGTACCTCTCCACTTCCCCTGTAGCCCAGTTCTACCAGCTGACGGGCTAATTCTTCATCCTACAGAACAACAGAAATGAATGTGTTTAATTAATATGTATTTTTCCCATTTCCTTATTTTAAAGGGTAACTGAAATTTGGCTTGCAAAATGGCACCCTAGTTCAGCAAGCCAGTGACATATACAATATCCTTAATGTCCTTAATTACTCTGGTTACGTGAATACACCTGGCGCAGACAGAAAATATATACAAGTCCTAGGCATGCTAAGCATATCTATTAAAAGAAGATTCAGGACCTGCACTAAGTAATTGGAAAAACAGAAAAATACCCCAAATTGGCCAAAGATTATTTAAAATGGGTTTATGGACATGATAGATATCCTAGCTTCTTAGCTTCTTTGAAGGGAATTCACTACACTCAATATCCCCTAGGCTCACCCTTCCAATCTGTGGAGGTTGGCACCCTAAATCAGCACACCAGTGGCACCTCCACTCACAAGTCGTCTGTCCCTAAGTATCCCTATATGTCCCTAATCCATCTAGTTGTATGGCTACACCTGAGGCTGCCAGAAAAAATGTTCAATAGGTACTCTCAGTATTTCTCATAGAAGGGACTAAGTCCATCCACTAAACCATCAGATATATATAAAAAGATTCTAAACAATTCATGGATTTGTAGGATAAATCAAATAAACAAGTTTCTTTTGCCAAAGGCCTATCTAAAATGTGTCAAAGTGAGCACGTAATAGGTGTATATAAGGTCAGGTCTATAGTCCTATATCTACAAGTACATAACAACGTACCACCGGTGCCAAGATATTGGTACTACGATAGTTCACACAGTAAGAAACAATTCAGTAACTTATATGTAGGTGAAAAAACAATTACATCCAATAATTATAATGTTGTCATAGATGCAAATATAAAATTACAGACAATACGCCATGATACTTATCAGTCCATATATTCTTCTAGGTTACATCTTGACGAGTTTCCCCACTGGAAGTTAGTTAATCAGATCGATGGTCAAAGGATCAGCATATACAGTATATCTGTCGAAATCTCACTATATTTATATCTTCATTCAGGGTTGGCAAGCCCTGACATCATGAAACAGTTCCTGTTTGGAGGGGGTTAAACACATTCCAAGATTCATATTAAACCTCTATGATACCCCTCTGTCCCAGAGTCCCCTACTGCGCAGGTCTGATGATTCAAAACACTAGTGGTCCATCTGGTCCAATCGCGCAGTCGTTGTAAGCGGAGATAGTATATCCCACTGCTCACCAAGTGTCTTGTGGATTCCAAACTTGCACAGAAAGAGCATGCGCAGCCCCTGACTGTCGGTGTAGATAGATCTGCACAGGCGCAGAACATGGATAGAACTCACCAAGTCTGGTGCAAGAGCGGTTGAAAAATAGCAACCACTGACATGGTCAATGTGCATATGCAGGTCATGATTTACAATGTAGCTAATCTTATATCACGTAAGTCAAATGAGGAAAGACCCATCAATTTCTGTGTATGTGCCATACAGGCACAGATGGAATCACAGATTCATAGCTTCATAGCAGTCTCAGTAATGGTGCATAATTATGATGTATCCATCACATACCTGTCATAGAAAATATTAAATTCTCTGAAGCCACTAGTGAGGGGGGCATTCACCTCCCTTCCTCTTCCTCCTATTAAAAAGAATTGCAGTAGAAAAAATAGCTGACAGTCTGAGTCTTCTAAAATTAGACTTGTACAATGGCCATAAAAAAGAAGGAAATTAGGTATAGCTGGATAGTGACATTCTTAATTAACATGCAGGCAGCTCCTTTTTGAAGTAAGAGACCCAGTAGTACCACCGAGGATGTCCATTTTGTGCAGACAAAAGTATATAGTTTGTACAGGTAATTAATGCAGGAAAGGTCTTTTCAGAGGGTTGGATAACAAAAGTACATGTGTTTACACATAGATTGAGAAGTGGAAGAAGCTATTTTTCCCCCCAAACTTAATGTCTTCTGAAATAAAATTATGAATATTGTGGCCGATAGTGATGGGACATACATTTTCAGCATCTGGAAGAATCGGAGAAGATGCAAGTTTTTTCACAACTGTAACCCCTGCCTATAAGCCACAATTCAATAGTGGGCAGATGGCTGACAACAGCCATGTTATGTTTGGTCTCTGGATAATGGTAAAATCCCATTAAAAAATATGGAGGCCATCTTGAACTTCTGCGATGAGTGAAGATATAGCATAAGTTGGGAATTTCATGAAATCCTGAAAGGTTGAGGACATCCAATAACTCAGCCCATGTGAGGTCATCATGGGGAGAGTGTGGATGTAACTCAGGTGCTTATTAAAGGTCAAGATAAATTATGATCTATTTTTCTGTAGAGAGATACACATCGGTGAATGCATTAATCCCGTTCACAGAATGTCTCCAATTGAATTTCTCTCCTTGGCTAAACTGAATCATCTCTATAATTGGTGTAGTAAGTTCTTATGTTAATCCCTTTTATTTTCTGTAATTTTATACGGTGTTCTGTAATCCGCACCCAGAAGCCATACGCTACCAGAACCAGGCTCCAGTCAGCCTGTATAAAAAATGCTCACTGTTAATTTCCAGATAACTGGCTTATTAGTGTAAACAGCCTGCGGGCTCCTTCGTTGATCATCGGTCAATTGCTTAATTATCTGGAGGATAGGGGACAGCAGAGAGCTGTTTGCTCCAAAGATAACAGCGAGTGGATCTGCAGGACTCCCCAGGCTGTGATCTTTGACATTACCATATACCAATTAGATAGCCATCTTTTATTTTAACAAATGGGGGTATAGAGAATTAAAAAGGGTTCAGAAAGCACGTATTAATAAGCATGTACCAACTCTAAGAATACCAGGGAATAAGAGAAAGGACAAATATAGGAGTCTAGTATTAGCTCTGTAATGTCCATGATAGATTGGACAGTCTTTAAAGGAACAATGGATAGGCACAGACAACTAAAGGCCCCATTACATTTAGCGATGCACCAGCGATCCCGACAACGATACGACCCGGTCAGGATCGCTGGTGCATCGCTAAATGGTCGCTAGTGAGCTGCCACACAGGCAGATCTCACAGCGATGCTGCAGCGATACAACGGTCGTTACTTACCTTTCAGACGTGGCGATCTTGACGTCCTCCCATCCACGTCCACGCGTCGCTCATCGGCGCCAGCAGGAAGCCCAGCAGGAAGCGCCCGACGAGAAATGGAGCTCCGCGATCAACGACAGACAGCGGGGGAGCCGGTCGGAGGTAAGTATCACACATAGCGATATCGCTAGCAATATCGCTGCTGCGTCACCAAATCGGTGATGCTTTAGCGATATTGCTAGCAATATCGCTATGTGTAAAACCCCCTTTAGTCTAAATGATAATACATACAATGGATATCAGATACAATCATTCAGTCCAATAAACATGGGTTATAGAGTACAAAGAGAATTTGCAGGCTGATAGATCAGATCAACCTCAGAACCAAATAAACCTACAGAAATTCATTTGTTGACTGAGTCCATTTAGTGCCAAGGATTTCAATGGATCTGAATATCTATTGGTTTTCCTTTTGTAATAACAGTTTATCCCAGTCAACCTTTCGGTGCTCTGTCTCACTACTTCCAAACCACAAAAATAAACTAATTTGGGATTGTTACAATGATGTTCTCTCACATGCCTTGCCAACAAGGTGTCTCTTTTGTGCCTGATATCCCCCAGCTGCTCTCCTATTTGTCTTAATTCTCTTTTAGTGTTCCCAATATAATTCTATAAAAATCTTTTTCTTGGTTTTTACAGAATTTGTTCCACTTCAGTTTTTGCCCAAACAAATTAATGTCTTTAAGCCATAGAAATGAGTTGTAAGGGGTAGTGGGGATATAATATAGTCCTGTCTGTAGAACCCTTCTTTCATCTAAGGACAAACTATGTTTAGTCAGATTAATAATTTGGTTAAAGGCAGGCCCCATTAGTGTGCTGTTTCTAAGTTGCTAGCTGAGTGGGGCCCTTTGCCCCAAATAAGAGGAGGATAAGGAAGAAACAGAGGTAGGGTTTGTAGGGACCACTCTTGTTGATGGAGATGGAACATATTGGGGGGTACGTGGGATGACTTGTAAATTGTTTCAATTCCTGTTTCCCAAATATCGTGTTTCCCTTCTCTGGCCTTGCTATCTTGTTCTTTTATTTCTCCCTCTTTCTCTCCTCCTTGATCTCCAACGGCCTCTTGAATTAAATCTCTCCCTACTGGAATATTCAATAGAGGAGAAAAGCAGTGTGTATAAGAGTCATGATCTCCCAAAATTAAACTCAATCAAAGCAATCAATGTAAGATTATAAATTTTTATTATACAACAGCACACAAATCTGGACACACAAAGTGTTAAAACCAATTAAAAAGGTCTAAAAAAGGCCAGAAATCGAAACACCAAGAGTCCATGTTAAGACCCTTGTAAACACATATACACCAAGCTGGCAGATATTATCAATCAAAAAAATTATTTGTAACATGAATATGAGCAGGTAAGATACCCAAAGATGATATCACAATATATATACAACCATCATTCATTTGGCAACCAATATACATATATATATGTGCAAGCAACAAAAACCCAATACATGAAGTAATGAGTGATCTGTTATCTCCCAATAATGTGCAAAAAATGCATGAGAGAAAAAATGAGCAATCCTGAATTGGCAACCTAAGATCTACTACGGCCTATATTTGGATTGATATCCAATAAGATCAAAAAAAAATATATTTTGTAAAATCAAAAAATAACCTGAAAAGAAGAGGAAAATGTGTCAGAGAAACCTCTGGTTAAGCACAAAGAGTGAGGCTGAAATACAACAATCAAAAACATGATGATACTACCTCACAATAAGGTGAACAATGGGTTAAACCTGCAGCCAGCATATGGGTGTAATGTGGGGACAACCCCACGCGTATCGCCACTAAAAGCGTGGCTTCCTCAGGGGAAAGTGGACTAATATCCAGGTAGCACGCTTATAAATATATGAAATAATAAAGCATGATTGCTTACACTTGTCAGCCAAGCACCCGAAACGACGGCGTCCGGAAGTAGCAGCCGCGCATGCGCGGCTACATAACAACAGGATGCCGCCACGGGTGCCTCCATGGAGACAGCAGAAAACAGATAAATGACCGCGCATGTGCGGTAGCGTTCAATACAATCAAAGCAATAGAGCATGCGCGGTTAGATAGATACAAGGCGCCGCCACGAATGTCTCTATAGAGACGGCAGAAAATAGGCCAATAACCGCGCATGCGCAGTAACAAATATAGTGGAACGAATAGATCCATCATAAAGTCAGAGAGAGATAAAACATGCGCAGTGGAAAAAACATTGTGAGCAAACCAAGAAAGCTGCATAGTGAATAAACCCAGAGTTATTATATTTATTCTATAAATCTAGCATAGATGAAAATATCTAGAGAATCTTAAACCTAAATGTATATATATGCAGCTCTCAGAACAATCAGAGCAATAGAAGATAAGTCTCTGCAGGGCCCTATAAATAATAACCTACCTTACAGCCCCAAAAAAACTTTAAAGGGAATACTACACCCCTTTCCCCAATGAAATGTCTTGGATGAAAATATATAACTACAAGAAACAATGATGAGCTAAGAACTAAGATTTTTTTATACATGTATTCATTCACTATTTTTTGTAGAAACCGGTAAATAGCAACTCTTCATTGAGCCCCTTAGGGGCTAAACTATCTAATTTGAAAATCCACCTTGATTCCCTTCTTAATAGCTCATCAGTACACATTCCACCTCTAATAGTACCTTCAACCTTCTCAACGACGATGACCCGTAGATACCCAGGGGTACCATTATGTAATGTGAGAAAATGATTAGCCACAGATGTTATAGGTTTGCCCAAAGCCTTATCCTTTTTCGCACATATTATACTGGAGACATGATGCTGTATACGTCGGCGCAATTCCTGGCCCGTTTGCCCCACATACACCTTTGGACAACTGCAAACAAGAATGTAAACAACATTTATTTATAGGGCCCTGCAGAGACTTATCTTCTATTGCTCTGATTGTTCTGAGAGCTGCATATATATACATTTAGGTTTAAGATTCTCTAGATATTTTCATCTATGCTAGATTTATAGAATATATATAATAACTCTGGGTTTATTCACTATGCAGCTTTCTTGGTTTGCTCACAGTTTTTTCCACTGCGCATGTTTTATCTCTCTCTGACTTTATGATGGATCTATTCGTTCCACTATATTTGTTACTGCGCATGCGCGGTTATTGGCCTATTTTCTGCCGTCTCTATAGAGACATTCGTGGCGGCGCCTTGTATCTATCTAACCGCGCATGCTCTATTGCTTTGATTGTATTGAACGCTACCGCGCACGCGCGGTCATTTATCTGTTTTCTGCCGTCTCCATGGAGGCACCCGTGGCGGCGTCCTGTTGTTATGTAGCCACGCATGCGCGGCTGCTACTTCCGGACTCCGTCGTTTCGGGTGCTTGGCTGACAAGTGTAAGCAATCATGCTTTATTATTTCATATATTTATAAGCGTGCTACCTGGATATTAGTCCACTTTCCCCTGAGGAAGCCACGCTTTTAGTGGCGATACGCGTGGGGTTGTCCCCACATTACACCCATATGCTGGCTGCAGGTTTAACCCATTGTTCACCTTATTGTGAGGTAGTATCATCATGTTTTTGATTGTTGTATTTCAGCCTCACTCTTTGTGCTTAACCAGAGGTTTCTCTGACACATTTTCCTCTTCTTTTCAGGTTATTTTTTGATTTTACAAAATATATTTTTTTTTTATCTTATTGGATATCAATCCAAATATAGGCCGTAGTAGATCTTAGGTTGCCAATTCAGGATTGCTCATTTTTTTCTCTCATGCATTTTTTGCACATTATTGGGAGATAACAGATCACTCATTACTTCATGTATTGGGTTTTTGTTGCTTGCACATATATATATGTATATTGGTTGCCAAATGAATGATGGTTGTATATATATTGTGATATCATCTTTGGGTATCTTACCTGCTCATATTCATGTTACAAATAATTTTTTTGATTGATAATATCTGCCAGCTTGGTGTATATGTGTTTACAAGGGTCTTAACATGGACTCTTGGTGTTTCGATTTCTGGCCTTTTTTAGGCCTTTTTAATTGGTTTTAACACTTTGTGTGTCCAGATTTGAGTGCTGTTGTATAATAAAAATTTATAATCTTACATTGATTGCTTTGATTGAGTTTAATTTTGGGTGATCATGACTCTTATACACACTGCTTTTCTCCTCTATTGACAATTTATATTGTGTGTTGTCATAGATCCCCTTTAAATATCCTGGGGTGCCCTCAAATCTTTTTCTATAACTGGAATATTCAAAGTCAGATGAAGAAGCGTCAGTGTTATTGCTATTAGGTGTAGTGAGAAAATTATAAGCTTTGTCTTTAAATTCATTTAGGTCCCTTAAAAACTAATTATGTTGGAACTGTTCCACTGATAACTGTAGGATACCGTCTACCCTGTTGAACTCTGGATCTGATTTGCATATTAATGCTTTATCAATTAGCTCATTTCACCCCTTCATGACCTTGCACGTACTCTGTATGTCCTGGTTGGGAAGCGCTTCCCGACCTTGGCCGTACTGAGTACATCCAGGTGATTTTGCACACACAGAAGCTGTGTGCATGCGATTACCATACTAATATTATAGCTGACACCCGGCTCTGCCGGGAGCTTTGCCCACATCTCTACTAGCGGTTTAACCCCCTAAATGCTGTGATCGACAGCGATCAAAGCATTTAGAAGGGAACCCCCTCTGCAGTCTGATCAATGCCCCCGCAATGTCATCACGGGGGCCCAATTGTCACCAGGCTATGGAAAGCCCCATAGACCATGCGTATAGCACTGTATAAAGTGCTTGTGTCTGTGTAGCATTGACAGAAGCCATTGCAATGCTCTTTTTCCTACTGGTTTTGTTTTTTTTTATTTTAAAATATATCAATAAAGAATACCAATTTTTAATTGAGCTAGAAACTATTTGTGTTTTTGCTGGACAGCTGAAAAAGCTATACAGCCGTTTACAAAAAGAAGATATTGATTACGTTAAACTGTCTAGCACCCTATATTACTATTAGAACTTGGGACATGTGTCAAATAGTAAGGTTGCTACTAGCACCCAGAAAACTCGAGTAAGTAACGGGCCCATGGCATGGTGCCTGGGAGGAATACTCTGCCCAGGTTTCAATCTGCTGATATGTGCACTGCATGCAATGGAACTGGCTCAGGAGGTCAGCCCACACCATTAAGCAAGGATATTGTTTTCATTATTCAGCTGGCAGCCAAGTCCGAGTTTAATCTCCTAGATCTCATTGTCAATTGTGATTGTGACATTTAAAGGAAATGGGAGCCGTGTCTTTTTTTACTGCAATTGCCTCTTCCTACTCCCTACAGCATGAATGAAGGCCCCCGTGCCTGACATATTGGTGCATCTATGATGCACAACTTGTGCTTTCAATATACTGCAATAATGAAAGTGCATTGTACAAAAGATCAAGTGATCCCTGAATCAAGCCCCCTAGGGTGACCAGTAACAAATGTAAAAAGCAAAATGAAATATATTTTCTTAAAAAAATAAAATATAAAAGTTCATTTCTCCTTCTTTTCCCAGAAAGTTAATGAATTCTTACAAAAAAGTAATATAATTTATATCACTTTTAACGCCAGTGTCACTGTATAATCCCCCTCCCTCCTTCCAGCAGGAATGCCTACATACTCAGTGACACAGTCACTCAGTGGCATTTCCTACCGCAGCTTCCTGCTTCCAGGGCCTGAGCATGTCATGCAGGTATCCTGGCAGCACAATTAGGGTGCACACACGCTCCCTATTTCTTAATGGGGCTGCGCGTGCGCATTCTGGAAATGTCCACAGCGTATAGCTGGGAGGCATCGGGTATTTAAGGCAGTCTCCCCTGTAGTGAAGTGCCTTAGCAACGTCAGTTCCTATTTGGTGTTTGTACCCACCAGTCTGTTGTCAGGTCCCTGTTCCTGAAACTGTCCTGTCTAAAACCGTTCCTAAGCGTCATGTCTGAACCTCTTACTAAGCCCGTCCTGTCAGAACCTGATCCTGAAGTCATCCTGCATGAAAATGCACCTGCATCCTCTGCCAGTGTTCCAGAACTTGTCATGTCTAAACCCTGAGTCCGTCCCATCTAAACATCCTATTCTGTTATGAATGGGTCACCGAGGAGAAAAAAGCAAAACAAGCTAAGCCACAGAAAACCAGAGAGGTTGGTAATTATGCAGATTGCAGATCCCTGATATTACCACACAACGAGCAGTAGCCGTGGAGCGTGCCTACGATGTTCCTAGATGCCTCATCACGGCCGGAGGACTAAATAAGCCTAAAGCAAGAAAAGGGAAAACTAACTGCCCCAGAGCAGACCCCAAAGGAATAGATAGCCCCCACACATGTATTGACGGTGAAACAAGATGAAGGCACAAACACAGGCCGGAAAATAGGCTGAGCAAATGATGGGACCCAAACTAACTAGACATGAAAGGAAAGGAAAGACACTGTCTGCAACCTGCAAAAAACCCTACAAAAATAATGTCCAACACTTCTGATAGCAAAATTAACCCTGAAGTCACTAGACTTCTCCCACTGTATTAGCACTCCAAAATATTCTGAGACAGAGCAAAAAGAGACCGAACTAGTAAGGGACAAAAAGCCAATTGGCAAAATACTGATAAGTAAGAGTGGAAATTCAGCTCAGCCCCCAGCCGGGGCTGGCAGACCACACAAAAAACTGAATAGACCAACAAAATCAAGTGTGAACATTAGCAGAAAAACTTAGCTTTAGATGACTGGAACAGAGCTGAAAACCAAGAGCTGACAAGCCAGAAGGAATCACCAGCAACTGAATAGGGCGTCGGCTGTCTTAAATCCAATCTGAGAATCCTGAGATCCAATCGTCATTCTCATTCTCAGGTGGCAGATCTCCACCGATCAAACCAGCCGCACCACCTCCCGTCACCACCAGAGGGAGTCCAGAAGGGGAACTCACAACTGGTGAACCAGAGAATGAACTCACAACACTATTCTGTCCAAACCTGATGCTGTTCTGTCTGAACTAGTGTTAGGGCTGGCCATATTTTCAGGGGATCTCTTTGTTTTGTACCCTGTTTAATAGCAATTGTCTTGTTACATGGGTACAGACATAGTAGGCTTTTGGGTACTCCCTGCCCTTTGAAACTGGTTGTGATGCAAATAATGCACATTCAATTTTTATTAAGTTCAGAAGTTATTCACAGTACCCGCACTTAACCCCTTTCTGCCATGTGACGTACTATCCCGTCCATGTGCCCTGGGACTTAATTCCCAGGGACGAGATAGTACGTCACAGCGATCAGTAGCGCCGCTGATCGCGGCCGGGTGTCAGCTGATTATCACAGCTGACACCCGCCACAATGTGTCAGGGGCGGTCACGGACCGCCCCAACACGTTAACCCCTTGCACCCCACGATCAAACACGATCGCGGTGTACTGGGGGTTAAAGGGAAGCATCGGCAGGGAGGGGGCTCCCTCCATGCTTCCCTGAGCCCCCACAGCAGCGCAATGTGCAGCACTGCTGTGGGTGGGCTCCTTCCCTGCAGGTCCCCGGATCCAAGATGGTGATGGGGACCTTCAGGGGACTGCAGGGAGCTGGTTTCCTCAGTGCCTGCAAAGCATCGCTGATCTGTCACAGTGATCTGTGATGTGACAGATCAGCGATCTGTCACAGGACAGTGATGTCCCCCCTGGGACAACCTAATAAAGTTAAAAAAAAATGTAAAAATAATTTTTAAAAAATTGCTAAATAAATTAAAAAAATAAAAATATATTCCCTAATAAATTCATTTTTTGGAAATAAAAAAAAACAATAAAAGTACACATATTTGGTATCGCCGCGTCCATAATGACCTGCCCTATAAAACTGTCCCATTAGTTAACCCCTTTAGTGAACCCCTTAAAAAATAAAAATAAAAAACGAAGCAAAAAATAATGCTTATCATACCGCCGAACAAAAAGTGCAATAACGCGCGATCAAAAAGACGCATATAAATATCCATGATACCGCTGAAAACGTCATCTTGTCCTGCAAAAAACGAGCTGCCACACAGCATCATCAGAGAAAAAATTTTAAAAAAGTTATAGCTCGCAAAATAAAGCGATGCAAAAATAATTATTTTTTATATAAAATTGTTTTTATTGCATAAAAACGCCAAAACATAAAAAAGACATAAATGAGGTATCGCTGTAACTGTACTGACCCAAAGAATAAAACCGCTTTATCAATTTTACAGCACCGGAACGGTGTAAACGCACCACCCAAAAGAAATTCATGAAACGCTGGTATTTGTTCATTCTGCGTCCCAAAAATCGGAATAAAAAGCGATCAAAAAAGTCACGTGCCCGAACATGATAACAATAAAAACGTCAACTTTGCCCGCAAAAAATAAGACCTCACATAACTCGATGGGTCAAAATATGGAAAATTTATAGCTCTCAATATGTGGTGATGCAAAAACTATTTTTACAATAAAAAGCGTCTTTTAGCGTGTGACACCTAACAAACATAAAAACCCGCCATATATAGTAAATCAAACCCCCCGTTATCACCCCCTTAGTTAGGGAAAAATAAAATTTCAAAAATGTATTTATTTCTATTTTCCCATTAGGGTTAGGGCTAGGGTTAGGGCTATGGTTAGGGCTGAGATTAGGGTTAGGGGTGTGTTGGGGTTCGGGTTGGAGTTAGAATTGGGGGTTTCCACTGTTTGGGCACATCAGGGGCTCTCCAAACGCAACACGGCGTCTGATTTCAATTCCAGCCAATTCTGAGTTAAAAAATTCAAATAGTGCTCCTCCCTTCCAAGCTCTGCCATGCGCCCAAACAGTGTTTTACCCCCACATATGGGGTATCAGCCTACTCAGGACAAATTGCAAAACAACGTTTGGGGTCCAATTTCTCTGTTGCCCTTTGGAAAATAAAAATTTGAGGGCAAAAATATCATTTTTGTGGAAAAAAATATGATTTTTTTATTTTCACACCTGGACGTAATAAACTTCTGTGAAGCACTTGGGGGTTCAAAATGCTCACCACACATCTAGATAAGTTCCGTAGGGGGTCTAGTTTCCAAAATGGGGTCGCTTGTGGGGAGTTTCCATAGTTTAGGCACATCAGAGGCTCTCCAAACGCACATGACACCTGCAGACCATTCCATCAAAGCCTGCATTCCAAAACCTCACTACTTCCCTTCCGAGCCCCGACGTGTGCCCATACAGTAGTTTTCTCCCACATATAAGGTATCAGCGTACTCAGGACAAATTGGACAACAACTTTTGGGGTCCAATTTCTCCTGGTACCCTTGGGAAAATAAAAAAATTGGGGACTAAATGATCACGTTTGTGGAAAACTACGATTTTTTTATTTTCACGTCCGGGCATTATAAACTTGTGTGAAGCCCTTGGGGGTTCAAAGTGCTCACCACACATCTAGATAAGTTCCTTAGGGGGTCTAGTTTCCAAAATGGTGTCATTTGTGGGGGGTGTCCACTGTTTAGGTACATTAGGGGCTCTCCAAAGGCAACATGACACCCGCAGACCATTCCATCAATGTCTGCATTCCAAAACGTCACTACTTCCCTTCCGAGCCCCGACGTGTGCCCATACAGTAGTTTTCTCCCACATATGGTGTATCAGTGTAATCAGGATAAATTGGACAACAATTTTGGGGTCCACTCTCTCCTGGTACCCTTGGGAAAATAAAAAAATTGGGGACTAAATGATCATGTTTGTGTAAAAAATATGATTTTTTTATTTTCACGCCGGGGCGTTATAAACTTCTGTGAAACACTGGGGGGTTCAAAGTGCTCACCACACATCTAGATAAGTTCCTTAGGGGGTCTAGTTTCCAAAATGGGGTCACTTGTGGGGGTGTTTCCAAACGCGACATGGTGTCCGATCTCAATTCCAGCCAAAAACGTCAAATGGCGCTGCTTCCCTTCCGAGCTCTGCCAAGCACCCAAATAGTCGTTTACACCCACATATGGGGTATCAGCGTACTCGGGACAAATTGCACAATAATGAATAAATGGAAGAAATACCTGCGCAGTGGGGTTATCCAGAATATGAATCAGACCACAGTCCTGCCTTGCTGGTAGCGAGGTAGCGAGCACACCGGGATAAACTGTATGCGGTGGTGGATGTGCCACAGCGGTGTGAATCGGAGATGTGACGCTGAAGAAAAGTCGCCCCAATAGGCGATGTGGTCGGGTAAACTCCAACGCTAACAGCCGCTGGAGATGGGGAAGAGTGGCGGCGCGCTCCGGCCAAGAGGCGCCGCCGGTATACAGCAGCTGTGGCGTGGAGGGTAGGGGGGGAGGCGAGGCTGGGTGACGTCAGCGGGGAAGGAAGGGAGCGTGTGCAGGCCAAACTAGAAGCCAACGCGTTTCTAAGGTCTACGGACCTTCTTCGTCAGGGCTGTCAAACTCTGCTGCATCTATCCCTATATATGGCCCAAAAGCCACACCCCCCCTCCCCACCCACCACCTGAAAGGGAAGAGGATTTCAATGTATGCTACACCTGCTACCAACCAAAATAAGTGGCAAATACATCAAGAGCCCATATATTAAAAGGGTGTAATGTGAATTAAAAACAACTTTTATTGAAATAAAAATAAAAACTATTATAAAACCATATATATAAATTAGGGAATTGTTAATTGTATAAAAGAGTGTACTATCTATTAGCACAACTGATTCTAAGAGTATATACAAATCTATAAAAGATTATTAAAAAACAAAGTATTTGTTGAACTACAAAATCAGATGGATTAAAATAAATTTGTGGCTAGATGGTAATTTAGGACTTATCATGAGAAAGCATGTAGTTCAACCTCATGGTTGAGGCCCC
Source organism: Dendrobates tinctorius (assembly GCF_039654945.1). NCBI lineage: Eukaryota > Metazoa > Chordata > Amphibia > Anura > Dendrobatidae > Dendrobates > Dendrobates tinctorius. The sequence goes on from NW_027361679.1 coordinate 64,579,468, forward strand.
TAGGGGCCAAACAGTCCAGAGTGAAAATCCACTTTGTTTCAACCAGGGACATTTGCCCCAAGTAGTCACCACCTCTAACGTTTCTACGTACCACTTGGATACCACAAAAAAATGCTCCCTTAGTGGATCTATTGTGGCATTCCTTAAAGTGTCTAGAGAGGGGGTGACCAAAAAAACCTTTCTCAATGTTGTTAAAGTGTTCTTTAATCCGGTCCATGAGTCTTCGTTTGGTGCCACCAATATAGATTTTATCACATGGGCACCTAATTATATGACTCCGGTGGTAAATCAGTTGATGGTGTCATTAATCCTGAACACTGACTTATTACGAGGATTGGTGAAGGTAGTCTGTATTGTTTTCCTAAAATTGGTACGAATGCAGCAATTGCACAATAACTTTTAGGGTCCAGTTACCCTTGGAAAAGTAAGAATTGGGGGTGAAAAGATCGTTTTTGTGGAAAAAAAATTCTCCTGTTACCCTTCGTAAAATAAAAAAAATTGAACCTGAAGTATTTTTTTGTGAAAAAAAGTAAAATGTTCATTTTTTTTAAATATTCAAAAAATTCCTGTGAAGCACCTGAAGGGTTAATAAACTTCTTGAATGTGGTTTTGAGCACCTTAAGGGGTGCAGTTTTTAGAATGCTGTCACTTTTGGGTATTTTCTATCATATAGACCCCTCAAAGTGACTTCAAATGTGATGTGGTCCTAAAAATAAAATGGTGTTGCAAAAATGAGAAATCGCTGGTCAAATTTTAACCCTTATAACTTCCTAACAAAAAAAAATTTTGGTTCCACAATTGTGCTGATGTAAAGTAAACATGTGGGAAATGTTACTTATTAAGTTTTTTTTGTGTCGTATCTCTGTGAATTAAGGGCATAAAAATTAAAAGTTGGAAAATGGCGAAATTTTCAACATTTTTGCCAAATTTCCTTTTTTTCACAAATAAACGCAAGTTATATGAATGAAATTTTACCACTAACATGAAGTACATATGTCACGAGAAAACAATGTCAGAATCACCGGGATCCATGGAAGCGTTTCAGAGTTATAACCTCATAAAGGTACAGTGGTCAGAATTGTAAAAATTGGCACGGGAGTTAACGTGCAAACCACCCTTGGGGGTAAAGGGGTTAATCATGTTGACTTAATGAAAAAAGTAGACTGTAAAGTGAAATAACTGCACTAGGTGGGTATAGAAAGTTATGCTAGAAGGCAATTCATTGTATTGTGTAACATAATTAATCTTGTATTTAAAAAGTTAATGAACTTATTGTCCCTTGTGCAAAGAAATAAGGAGAATTTTGACTTATTATCTAAAACCAACACTCACATTTCTTGGTATGCTATCGCTTAGATAAGTGATGGAATACTCAAATATTTAACATGGTCTTAAAATGGTAGTAAGTAAATAGTTAAGTAATAGACTAGGCGGGCTACTGTTTGTTTTAGATTAGGATGAGTTCATCTAAGTTTGCTATCAAATACTAAATACATGTATTAAACTGGTCTTAACAAGGCCATGAATTGCTTGGAAACTGCTTATTTTTTTGTACTGTATAATCTTTTTTTTAACTTTGTTCATAATGCGTAATTTATATATTTGGAATGAATACACAGTATACATAAAGTATCATCCCTACATAACATAAACACACCTGTTAAGGACTCTTATTAATATTACAAACAAAAATGGAGTCACAAATGTATCCTATAAAAATAAGGATACATTCCAATAATCGGTATTTGTCCAGGCTTTCACGCAGCTGAATTTTCACATGAATCCAGCACCTTAGGTCACTTGCATTTTTCCTTGTGTTTTTTGATAGCAACACCGCAGAAGAAATGCTGGCACAGGCTTCCTGTATCTGTTATTTCAGATGCTGCACATCTCGTATCTTCACAGCATAGACAATTGCCTTCAGATGACCCCAAAGATAAAAGTCTAAGGGGGTCAGATTGGGAGACCTTGGTGGCCATTCAACTGGCCCACGACGGCCAATCCACTTTCCAGGAAACTGTTCATGTAGGAATGCTCGGACCTGCCACCCATAATTGATGGTATGGTGTGGTATATGGGGTACAAAGATAGTGGGGCCATTCTTCATCAATGGAAACCTCAATGCCACTGGATACCTGAAATTGCTACATGATGATGTGTTGCTTCCTTTAGCACTGAAGATGGCATGTTCCCTGAGTTTTTCCAGTAAGATGGTGCACCACTACATTATGGGTGTCAGGTCCAAGCATTCCTACAAGGAGTCTGACCCCCTTAGACTAGCATTTCTTCTGCAGTGTTGCTATGAGTGTGTCAAGAGTGAGAGAAGAGGGTTGCATTGACAATCCAACACAATGGCAGCACTTTGAACACATTTTATAAGTGGTCATAAACTTGTAAATAACTCATGAAATAAAGTAATGTTAAAAACAAGGACACCATTGTTTTTCTTGTGAAATTCTCAATAAGTTTGATGTCACATGACCCTCTTCCCATTGGAAAAAATAAAATTGGATCCAAAATGGTCGACTTCAAAATGGCCACCATGGTCACCACCGATCTTGAAAAGTTCCCCCCATATACCAATGTGCCACAAACAGGAAGTTGATATCACCAACTATTCCCATTTTATTTAGGTGTATCCATATAAATGGCCCATCCTGTATATAAATTTGAGTGATAGGGAGGTGCAGAACTTTTAGCATCTGTGTGACTGAACTGATTGATCCATGACATATTTTTTAATTCTTGATGCACTAGTAATAAAGATGACAGTTTAAGACTCTCAGTGATAATTTCCCGAATGAAGAAAAATACTGAAAACAAGGTTTTTCTGTGTGAGAAAATTTGCTTCCTTGCTTGTGAGACGGACAAGTCATAAGCGACATCTTTTTGCATTTCTTTCTTTAAAGGTTTTTATTTCATTTACTAAAAAGACAAAAAAAATATGCTTACATTCCAGAAATCAAAATGCAACTGTCTACCTCATAAAGTGTTTGTTTTAAAAATGTTTTAAATATTTTGCTACAATTGTTTTAAAAGTTGTGACATCTGTGTCTGAACACGCTATTGCTACTTTTCCGCTTGTTGCTAGGTGCTGCGGCACTGTGGATGTCACTGTTAAATGGTAGAATGCTTAAGTTTTACTTTTAGATAGTTGAGATTTGTTATCCTTTCCTCCTATTGATCTGTGTTTTGCAGCAGAAATATCTCCCCTGGCCTCATCATCAGCATGGTAAAATATTGTATGAAATGTCATACAGGATGACTCCTAGTCAACTACAACTGGGCAACCTAGTAAGCGACATTCACAGAAACATTGTGTCTGCCATGCAGTTAGGCAAAGTAACACTTGTTTGCTTCATGGCACACACCTTCAATTCAATGTTTTTTTTTTCCCAGTATGTTGCTACCTGCTTACGATTGGCCAACCTCATGCAGGCGAAGGACACGCCCCTAGCGACGAGTCACTGGTAACACCCCATTTGGATATAACAAACGATAGCCTAAACGTTATCAGCTAATATATCTGTAATAGAAAGGAGGAATTTTAAAAAAACTATATTTTATTCACCTCTGCATCCCCAAACTGGTGAAAAGGTCCTCTTGAAAGGAATTTAGAGGCTATAAAAAAGGATCCTGGCTTACAATCAGGCTTGCTTTATAAAACAACCCCATTTAGCAAAAACTATATGCGTATGTCACAGACCCGCCATTGACAACGGTATGTCACGGACGGAGGGATGCGACGCACTGCCTACACACGGCTATCATAGGCACGGGGGCTTATCTTAGTTATCCCACCACTGGCATCACGTGAATAAAAAGACAGCAAGCTAGTCTTTCCCTAACAATTTATCGCAGGGGGTTATTTTGGTTGTCCCACCACTGCCCACAATACTTCACGAAACTTTCAGTTCCACTTTGGAACTCGCAGCTCTCCAGTGCCCTCTTACCCTCAGGTCAGTCAGGGAACTACACCTGGGATAACTGGTCACCGGTCGGCTGCTTCAATGAGGTCTGGCCACCCGGCATGCTGCAGTAAGGGAATTATAAAATGCTCTGGCCACCCAATTAGCTTATAAAATCCCTTCCATCACTCTCAGCAGTACCCAGGGCCCAGATCACACTTTGCCACCACCAGCTCCAGAGTTTGTCTGATTAAGTTATAAACTTAATAGAGGGGTTCGAAGCCAACCCAATTCAGTAGCAATTATCTTAAAAGCACGTGTTCATTTTTTAGAGCATTAAGACAGACTAATAAAGTTATAATTTACTCCCCAAAAGGGGCAGTGATTACACAGATAAAAGATGTTACAAAGCTGAGACATTAGGTATGTACAATGCAAATATAAAATAAATGGGATTAACATAGAAATCAACACTTACAGTTGCTTAATGGTCATTAGGCTAACCATGTGGGGAGGCGGGGCCACACATCGCCCTGCATCTGGGGTCCTTTTGGCATCAATCCTCCAGCTCGAATGACCAATTTTAGGGAGGGAATGCCTTCTAGCTTTGGGTATCTGACATCACGAAAGGGGCGGTCTAGGGATGTTCCTCCCCCTGCTCTAGGAGTTACAATTCTGACTACAAATCTTATAACAACTATATCTCGCAGAGGGTACCTCGTATAAACACACACATGGTATCATTCTCTTTAGCCTGACGAAGACAATAAAGACCAAACATGCAGTAATTATGTCACACTGTTTAAGAGAAATCCAGTTCTCAGTTTCTGTGGGTGCTGGAACCGTGAAAATTATGGGCCAGAACGCTGGTTTCGTGCATTTTGCAGAAATGTAATTTTCATATCTCTGCCGCGTATGGTTTTCGAGATTTGGCCCCTTTCATATTACCCATACTTGTATCCAGCCGCATGGTGCTACAAACAAAGACATTCTTTTCCTGGCTGTGCAGGGAGGGGGGAAGGGGGAGAGAGAATCCGCACTGGGATCTCAGGTTACACAGAACTGCAGCTGCTTTGTGTGACAGCTAAGGAAGGGAAGGGGTTGTCAAGCCCCCACACTGACATAGCATGTGAATAGGAGCGTGTAGAGAATGGAAGATGCTGGAATGTTCCAGGGAAGTCATATCTTACTTATAATTACAGTATACAAGAAAAACATGTCAAAATAGAATACTGATAAAAATGTTGTGAGTACTGATCCTCTGATAAACTGCATCAAGGCACTGTATATAAAGAAAACAATGAAGGTTTTAACATGCCATATCCTGAACAGACAAGGCATACTGCTGCTGTCAAAAATACCAGGATCTGAAAATTGCACATTTTTAGTCGCATTGTAATAATATAGTATAACAGTTTTTGCGTAGATAAATACAGCAATATAATGAAATAAGCTATGCAAAGCATAAAAAAGCTCCCTTTTTGGGTTTCCTTTGGATTAATGTATGCGGTGACCACAAAATTAGGATCAGATTGAACAAAGCAATTTCGCTGAACACATTGACTATGGAAAAGCATACAGAATTTGTCAAGGTCATCCTCTTTATGAAATACCGAACTGTTACTTCTGAAGATAACTGGAAGTAGCAGTAAAGTAAACTAACAAAAGATGAAATGTCTACCAAGGCCATCCATCATATTCATCAATGGTGGTCTATAACACATTACAATGTGAATCCAGTGGAACTTCATTCTCTGTAATATCACGGCTCATATTGAACATATTAGAACTCTCTAGGAAAAAAAGCGTGATTAAAAGCCATGAATAATCTACAGATGTCATACAGAATTTTGAAATATTTTACTAAGGGGCCAACAATATTATAATTACATTTATCCAGCTTTACAATGCTCTACTTTCATTCTCCCAAAACTGGCAAAAACATTGTTTGGAAGATTTAGTGTTCTATAATAATTTAATAACTTTCCATCCAAGGACAAATTAACATCTTCAAAGCAAACACAAAGGCTTTGTAAGTTTTGAAAACATTTTTGACATTTCAAGGCATATTTAATACTATGGCATTGGCAGACATAGCTCAATATGTTGTGGCACTCGGGATCCAGTCGAGGTCATACACAGTACTCATAGTGTTATTTTATACAATCCATAGATGTGTGGGTAAGCACATGTAAAAAAGCGTCACATTGCTTACCTTTTTCATTTGTGGGGCACTAGAGGTAGCAAGAAAGTTTATTTTTCAAGGCTAAATTATTGCATGGGGAACAACAGCTATTGCTACTTAACCTACACATTTAAGAGGCTTCCACAACCATATAAAAATGATACAGAAGACTATATGTCAGCATCAGGGAGGAATTAGGTGATAGTTATTTAGTGCTGTATAAAGCTATTACATAAGCCCAAAATGAAACTTTTACATCAGAAGTATTATAGCAGTACTAATTATTTCCCTTCTTCAAATAATGAAAGGAGCCCAAAATTTTGCACTATAATTGATCTTGCAATGCAGACATGTATAACATACATTTCCTGTGCAATAATGTGCATTTCATATAAAAATTCTATACACCCCCATTAAAATGTCATGTTTTTTACATGTAGCAATCATACTAAGGCCTCCTTCACAAGTCAATGTCTCCAGTTCGTGTGGTGACAGTTTTCACATGTACTGGAAACATTTACACTCGTAGACCCATTTAAATCTATTGGATCGCGTCAGTGAGTTCACACAGACCAAGTGTCCATGTGACCCACCCGTGGAAATGTCTATTTTTTTTTCAGGCAGAACAGATATCAATGCGCCCTGCACACGTGCACACTGATGACACATGGATGACATCTGTGAATCATCTGTGTGACACAGCAACTGGGAAAAGCAGTACAGTCAGCACCATTCCCAGGCACCGGGTGCTGACTACAACTGTCATCATCCTCGCCTGGTCTCCCTGCGATCAGCGAGACCAGGCGATGCTGATAACAGTTGTAGTCCTCACCCAGCCCCTGGGAATTGGAGGAAGTTTTTCTTTTTTCCCCATGTTGTGCATTAAATAAATGAAATAAAAAAAAATGGCATGGGGTCCCCCTTATATTTTAAAACCAGAGCAGATAAAGCAGACAGCTGTGGGCTTCTATTATCAGGCTGGGACAGATCATGGGTAAAGGCCCGTCCCCAGGCAAAAAATAAAAGCCCAGGGCCGACCCCAGAAATGGTGCATCACTTTAGATACGTCAATTCTGGCACTTTACCCAGCTCATCCCGATTGCCTTAGTGCGATGGCGATCAGCGTAGTATAAGGGTTTGATGACAGCTTTGATTTGTCACACAAAGAAACATGTATAAACATAATGGTGCCAAAAATTGATACAAATACACCAAAAAGTAATACATGATACATATCAATTGCGAGGTCCAGCTCATTAATTCGTTACTATTGGACAGGAGCCCTGAGAAATGCTGCCTACCTCCCAGGTTCTGCAGTTCTTCTTTTGATTTGCCAACCATGCATGCCATCAGGTAAGAGGTGATTATTTGGGCTCCCATCTATTAGCTAAACAATAATGATTGTGCCAATTAATTTGTTTCTGTAAATTGATTTGCATCAACTCAACTCCCTGGCTTACTTGTAGTCAAACTCTAACACCAATGCTAAAAATTTACATTTGTGCATACCCAACATATAGCAATATGGACTTTTCCATAATAATCCTTAGTAATGCACATGAACTCAGCTCCTCCAACATATGAATCTTTCCAAATCCATATCCATGTCCCAATCCATCCATTAAATGTGCTTGTGAGATCATCTTTGGGCAGGGGAGGATGTATGCACTATTACATAGGGTGCAGCTTTACACAACATGGGGCCTAGCTGTAAATCAAAGTGCAATCTTTACTTCTATCCAAATGTCAGATTAGCTCTGCTGCTAAATCCCCATCAGGACCATTAGTTACTCGATAATACAATTACATATTCTTCTCCATAACATTACAGCCCTTCCTGCTTAATTTATTACCCAAGGACCATGTCAACAGTGAAAATTGCCAATAACTTTCTTCAATTGTTAATTTTTAATTAAAATATTTAGTGACATATTTTAATTAAACATTGGAGCCATTATTTATAATAGGCACAAGGTTAATTTCCTTTTAACTTCTCTGCATCTACAAATTGAAGAATGAAGTAATCTACTATCCATTTTCCATCATATGTCCTCATGTCCTCATAACCCCATTAGATAATAAAACTATGTCTTAACCTGTCCAGTTCTGCTAACTACAGACCTGTCTCTAATCTCCCCTTTGCCTCTAAACTTCTGGAATGCTGGGTCTACTCTTTACTAATCCGCTATCTCTCAGATAACTCTTCTTGATCCTTTAGAATCCTTTTCCACTCTTTCCACTCTACAGAAAATGCCGTTTTTAAGGTCTCTAATGATCTACTAACCACTAAATCTAATGGTCATTACTCCTTGCTGATTCTCCTGGATCTCGCTGAAGAATTTGCTCTATCGGAATCAAGGATACCACTTTGTATTGGATCTCCTCCTACCTCGCTGACCACACTCTCAAGGTATCATTTCCTAGTTCTTCTTCCACTTTTTTCCTTTAGGCTGTGTACACACATTATTGACTACCAGTATATAGAGCATGTATACTTAATAAATAATCACTAAAGAAACAGATGAACTATGAATACCACTTTTACCATCCATTTTTGGATTTGTAGCAGCTCTGGTTCTACTATGTTTTAAATGTAGCTTTTTCCTTTCAGGCCAAGGGGGTTAATGTCAGTTTCCCTTGCTGACATCCTGCTGCAACTGCAGAGTTGCTAGGTCAGCTGATGTGGGTGGTGACCACTCCCACCATCCTTTAAATGATCACCTGATGCATCAGTTGACTGTCGGTGATAGAGCAATCTATAGTGACCAAGCCTGGAGTAAGGAGCTCTCTGGGTGCAGTGGTGAATCTGCTGGTTTCGTGGAGTTCGTAGTCTGGGTGCCTTTCTTCTGCTGTGTGGTGCTTTGCAGCAGAGAAGGCTATTTAGCTAAGTTTAGTATTTTCCCCTTGTCTGTCTCGTGTTTGTCACTGTCGCCTGTGTTGTACCATTTTCAGTGGTGAAGTTAGCACCCTTGCCAGCCAGTGCACTAGCCACGGCAGTGCTAGGTGACAGTGAGGGACAAGATTCCTGACAGCGGTGGGGGGTAGGACCCACCTAGGGCATTAGGGGAGTGCAGAGACAGACTCAGGATTGAGCTCAAATGGAGCCCATCCTTCATTCCCTATCGATAGGGCCTTCCTTTCCCCATTTCCATCATGTTGTTTGCTGCGCCATCCGCTGACCGAACGCCTGTTGGGTTGTTACATTTCGTGACAACCACCCACAAAAAAGATAGGTGCATGTAGTCTCAAAAAAATTCTAACATTTTACTGAAAATAGACTTTAGAAGTCATATAAATTCAACAGTATAACACAATAGAGGACCACATAATTATATCTAATTTCCATTGTGCTATATAGTATATGGTAAAAATACCAAAAAATGATAGGCAATAATAAAGAGATGACTTACATCTTTATGCCGGCTAGTAAGGTGTGTGGTCCTGGTGCCCCAACATATGCTACCTAATGGCGCAAAGGGTAAAAAAAAGTACGTCGGGGCACCAGGACCACACACACTAGTCGGGATAAAGATGTGAGTCATCTCTTTATTATTTTCTATCATTTAAAGCAACTAGTATCATCAGCTTAAACTAGCTAGTATCTTTGCACCATGTATTATAAGATAGCCAGTTAAGTGCAGACACTCGGATGAGGTTTATATCTTTTGGTATTTTTACCATATACTATGTAGCACTATGGAAGTCAGATATAATTATGTGAATTATGTGGTCCGCCATTGCATTACTCTGCTGAATTTACATGCATTTTGATTGTCTATTTTCAATAAAATGTAATAATTTTTTAGAGACTTTATGCACCTATCATTTTTTGGGTCGTATTTGGTGCACATGTTGCAGATTTGGAGCATTTTTTTCCTTGCAGATTTTCTAAATAAACCTGAAGTAATCCTGATGGAAATAAAATGAATGGGAAACCTGATGTGTAATGCACATATTGAGTATTTTTGACCTGCAGATTTGGTGCAGAATATAATGTGCAGTATGTCACCATTGACTTCACTCAAATCAATCAAAAACGCTGGCAAAAACGCAGGAAAAAAAATAGGAAAAAATGCGTGAAAAATGCTCATTTTTTCCAGCTGCGTTTTTGCTGACAATAGCTGCAGAAATGGTGCAGAAATTTTACTCAACGTGTGAACATAGCCTTGATGTTAGAGTTTCTCAGGGTTCAGTCTTTGGTCTCCCGTTTTCTCTGTATACTGCTCCTATTGGACAAATCATCAGCAGATTTGGTTTCCAGCACTATCTCTATGCTGATGACACCCAATTATGCACTTCTTCTCCTGACATCACTCCCCACATTATTACATAATATTAGTGACTGTCTTTCTGCTGTCTCTAACATCATGTCCTCCCTGTATCTGAAACTGATTATTTCCAAAACTGAACTCTATATGTTTTTCCCTCTCCTTAAACCTGATATTTCCATTTCCATGTGTGACTCAACCATAGCTCCCAAGCAAAATCTGTTGCCTCCTAATTCTGTTATCTGTTCCCACACCTTCCATGCACTCAGTAGCACTTTGTACTTGGATATATACATAGTATACATATTGTCGCATCCATTAAACCTTGTGCATACATATGTTAAAAAAATATAAGGAGTAAATAAGGATACTGTGCCTCACAAAGTTAAAGTGACATTATTTTTTCATCATCCTGTGTCTCCTAAGTGAAGTTTGACATGATGGTATCATAGGAAATACAGGTGTTGTGTCAAAAGTAAAATGCAAAAAAAACTGTTATGGACTGTACAGAATCAATGATGGACATTATATGTTTGGCTTGTTAGCTGTACTAGCCAAAATGCCAGTCACCAATCCAGTGGTCTTCTTACACATGGCTTTTTAGAAGATTATTAAGACTAGATTTCTCCTACAAAAGCTCCCTTATGATGTCCTCCAGAATTAGAAGAACATGGCTACTTTCTTATGGAAACAGTGCCACACTTGTCCATAAATGTGTGGTATTAGAACTCGGCTCCAATTAACATAATTAAAAAGCAAAACCCCTGAATATTATAGGGGTAATCTGATCACACCAGATTGATGACTAATCCGTAGGATAGGTCATCATCATGACATCTGTAGAGGTCCGATATCTGGCTCACCAACTAATCTACTGCAGTAACCGGCAGTAAAAACATAGCAGAGGACGGCTCCATTAAATGGGTACTGTAGAACAATTAATAGGAGCTATTTTACAGGATACAGCAGTGGTCATTAGACATTGAGTGAGCCCATGATCTACCGTAATGTTCTATGCGTTTCCAAACTGACAAAGCTGGAGCAAATTACAGCTTATCATGGGAGAGCCAGGTTTTGGACCCCAACCAATTTTATGGAAAGGTCATCAATATTGTGTGAACGGACAATCCGTTTAAGAATAAAGAACCAAAGCAGTAACAATGTAATGGACCAGTGCTGTGGTCCATGTACGGTGGTGCTCAAGATCTCCTAAGGTTTAGGGAACTATAGCAAAGCCCTATTCATTTCTATAAAGCTGTGATACAGAGGTCAGATGTCCATCGTTCGACATATAGCCGGTGCTACTGCACAGGGGCCTAGAGCTGGAGGGGGCCATTGTAGAGAGGTTAATAATGGCCAGTTGCTCAAAGTCTGAGACTCCGAGAGGCCCATAGACAGATTGCCCTCATAAAAGGCAACTTTTTGGGCAGGGAGCATTCCTGCAATCTGTCCTAATTTTCCTGCCTCACATTTTCTCTGTGACACAGGCGCGTGCACCTTGTTGACGTAATTTCTACTGTAAATGACAACTGTCAATTGGAAAATTCCTGGTGTAGAACAAAGAGGCAATGCTGCGGGAGAACATATGGAGATAAGTGTGGGTTTTTTTCCCGATACACTGGGGAGGGGACAATGAGAAAATGTCGTGGGGAAGATGGGAGTAAAGGGTGGCACAGGGACTTCATGGGCTAATAATAGGTGGGTGGTAATGGGAGTGGGAGAGCAGGAGGTAAAGGGGATAATACACTAAGTAAGAATTGGGTGATGAGAAAAGAAGCTATCAGGGACTTGTAATGAATTGGAAGGTGGTGGAGGATACTTGGTACCTGATAACCTCCTCCACCACCACCAATTCATTATAAGACCCTGAGCATTATGATACTATCAAGAATTTATAAGGAATGGGGGGGACAGGACATGAGCTAAGACTATGTGCACACGTTCAGAATTTGCAGCAGAAAATTCTGCAAATCCAGATGTGTTGGTAGGAAGAACTCTGCATAAAATACATGTGTTTTTGCCATACTTTTCACATGCATTTTTACCCATCCATTAGTTTGGGTGAAATCTGCTGCAAAAATATTGCCAGAACTAACATGTTTCAGATATAAATCTGCTGCAAATCTCCAGGAAAAAAAATGCAACGCGCGCATAAGAATTCAGAAATCTCATTCACTTTGCTGGTCCAGTAAAACACTGCATATTTTCCGCAATATTAACCCATGCACACATAGCCTTGAAATTAATTGGGTGTTGAGTTACAGAGAATGATTCATTTTTATTTATTGCGCAGCGGAGATTATAGATACAGGGGGGCACAGTGCTGCTTATCACTTTATATTTTGAATGGTGCGTGGCTAATAATAGACTGATATCGGGGTACATATTTGTATTTAGCTGCGCAGGTGAGTTTTTTTTATTTAGGAGACATTAAATGTATGTATACAGCGGCATAGATCATACAAGAAAAAAATGTACTAGAGAAATGCATTTATAAACAAAGATATCAAAATTTTATTGTAAATAGAGAAATCACATGTAGAAAAAAGTGGAAAACCACTAAGTAGCACCACAACCCTACATACAAAAATTACTACCAAACATAGAAACATCTGAATAACCCAGTTGTATAAGTCAACACCTGCAGTAACATTGATTATATATTGTTATTCTTAAATTTATCACATCAAAAAGTATCGCCAGATCAAAGCAGGGTAAGAGGAGGATAAGACTAAATACCTGTGTAGAACTGTGGTGCAAAACCCAGGAAAAGCCTCAATATGCAGTGGCATGAAATGATCTCTAAAAGGCCTAAAGTTAAAGATGACTCATTTCCTTTGTATTTGAGCTTTTAGATAAAGGAAAATGGGACGATGCAAAAGTTTGGGCATCCTGTATAATCATGATTGATTAATACCTAGTACCAAGTAGCACCCCCTTTTGAAAGTATCACAGCTTGTAAATGCTTTTTGTAGCCATAAAGGAGTATTTCAATTCTTGTTTGAGGAATTTTCATTGATTCTTCCTTGGATATTTCTCCCAGTTCTGTGAGATTGCTGGGTCGTCTTGCATGCACTGCTATTTTGAGGTCTAGCCACAGATTTTCAATGATGTTCAGATCAGGGGACTGTGAGGGGCATTGTAAAATTTTCAGCTTGCGCCTTTTGAGGTAGTCTATTGTGGATTTTGACGTGTGTTTAGGATCATTATCCATTTGTAGAAGCCATTCTCTTTTCAACTTCAGCTTTTAGACAGATGGTGATATGTTTGCATCAAGAATTAGATGAAGTTTCATTGAATTCATTCTTCCTCTTCCCGTGAAATTTTCCCCGTGCTATTGGCTGCAGCACAACCCCAAAGCATGATTGCTGCACCCCCATGCTTAATGGTTGGTGAGATGTTCTATTTTAACCTCATCGGTCCACAAGGCTTGTTTCCAAAATGCATCATGCATGTTTAGATGTTCTTTTGCATACTGACTCTGAATTTTATGGTGAGTATGCAGGAGAGCTTTTCTTCTCATGACTCTTCCTTGAAGGCCATATTTGTGCAGGTGTCTCTGAACAGTTGAACAATGTACCACAACTCCTGAGTCTACTAAATCTTTCTGATGGTCTTTTGCAGTAAAGCAGGGATTCTGATTTGCCTCTTTAGCAAGCAGTTCTAACTGAAAATTTGCTTGGTCTTCCAGACCAAATCTTGTCTTTCACTGTTCCTGTTAACTGCCATTTCTTAATTACAATTCGAACTGAGGAAAAGGCAACTTAAAAATGCTTTGCTATCTTCTTTTACCCTTCCACTGCTTTGTGGGCCGCACCATTTACATTTTCAGAGTGCTAGGCAGCTGCTTCAAAGAACCCATGGGTGCAGTTTTTTGGCACAAGATTAGAGGAGGCTGGGTTTTTATAAAGCTGAGAAATTTTCATTACCTGTCCTTTCCTAATAGTGATAGTGAACCCTAACAAGCTAATTAAGGTCTGAAACTTTGGTCAACGTTATCCGAGCACACAAATCTACAAGGGTGCAGAAACTTTAGCATCAGCCCATATCCCTTTTTTGTAATTTTTAAAATGACAATTTTAACCCCTTCATGACCAAGCCTATTTTGACCTTAATGACCAGGCCATTTTTTGCAATTCTGACCAGTGTCCCTTTATGAGGCAATAACTCTGGAACGCTTCAACGGATCCTAGCGATTCTGAGATAGTTTTTTCGTGACATATTGGGCTTCATGCTAGTGGTAAATTTAGGTTGATAATTTTTGCGTTTATTTGTGAAAAAATCAGAAATTTGGCAAAAATTTTGAAAATTTTGCAATTTTCAAAATGTGAATTTTTATTCTGTTAAACCGGAGATTTATGTGACACAAAATAGTTACTAAATAACATTTCCCACATGTCTAATTTACATCAGCACAATTTTGGAAACAAAATATTTTTTTGTTAGGAAGTTATAAGGGTTAAAACTTGACCAGCGATTTCTCATTTTTACAACAAAATTTACAAAACCATTTTTTTTAGGGACCACCTCACATTTGAAGTCACTTTGAGGGGTCTATATGGCAGAAAATACCCAAAAGTGACACCATTCTAAAAACTGCACCCCTCAAGCTACTCAAAACTACATTCAAGAAGATTATTAACCCTTCAGGTGTTTCACAGGAACTAAAGCAACGTGGAAAGAAAAAATGGACTTTTAAATTTTTCCAACAAAAATTTTCTTTTAGCATCAATTTTTTCATTTTCACATGGGCAACAGGATAAAATGGATCCTAAAATTTGTTGGGCAATTTCTCCCGAGTACACCGATACCTCATATGTCATCATAAACCACTGTTTGGGTGCATGGCAGGGCTCAGAAGGGAAGGAGCGCCATTTGACTTTTTGAATGGAAAATATGCTGGAATATTTAGCGGTTGCCATGTCACGTTTGGAGAGCCCCTGTGTGTCTAAACAATGGAGCTCCCCCACAAATGACCCCATTTTGGAAACTAGACCCCCAAGGAACTTATCTAGATGCATAATGATCACTTTGAACCCCCAGGTGCTTCACAAATTGATCTGTAAAAAAAAAGTACTTTTTTTGCACAAAAATGTTATTTTAGCCTCAGTTTTTTTATTTTCACATGGGCAACAGGATAAAATGGATCCTAAAATTTTGAGCAATTTCTCCTGAGTACACGGATACCTCATATGTGGTCATAAACCACTGTTTGTGCACACGGCAGGGCCCGGAAGGAAAGGAACACCATTTGACTTTTTGAATGGAAAATTAGCTCCAATCGTTATCGGACACCATGTCGCGTTTGGAGAGCTCCTGTGTGCCTAAACATTGGAGCTCACCCACAAGTGACCCCATTTTGGAAATTAGACCACTTATGGAACTTATCTAGATGTGTAGTGAGCACTTTGAACCCCCAAGTGCTTCACAAAAGTTTATAACACAGAGCAGTGAAAATAAAAAATAATCTTTTTTCCTGAAAAATGATTTTTTAGCACGCTATTTTTAATTTTCACAAGGCTAACAGGAGAAATTGGACCACAAAAGTTGTTGTCCAGTTTGTCCTGAGTACACTGGTACCCCATATGTGGGGGGGGAACTACTGTTTGGGCGCACGGCAGGGCTCAGAAGGGAAGGAGCGCCATTTGACTTTTTGAAATGCAAATTACTTCCAATCGTTAGCGGACACCATGTCGTGTTTGGAGAGCCCCTGTGTGCCTAAACATTGGAGCTCCCCCATAAGTGACCCCATTTTGGATACTAGACCCCTAAGGAACTTATCTACATGCATAGTGAGCACTTTGAACCCCCAAGTGCTTCACAAGAGTTTATAATGCAGAGCCGTGAAAATAAAAATTATTTTTTCCTCAAAAAATTATTTTTTAGTGCGCAATTTTTTATTTTCACAACGGTACCAGGATAAATTGGACCCCAAAAGTTGTTGTCCAGTTTGTCCTGAGTATGCTGGTACCTCATATGTGGGGGGACCTCTGTTTGGACACACGTCGGGGCTCAGAAGGGAAGTAGTGACATTTTGAAATGCTGACTTTGATGGAATGGTCTGCGGGCATCATGTTACATTTGCAGAGCCCCTGATGTACCTAAACTGTGGAACCCCCCCACAGGTGACCCCATTTTGGAAACTAGACCACCCAAGGAACTTATCTAGATATGTGGTGAGCACCTTGAACCCCCAAGCACTTCACAGAAGTTTATAACGCAGAGCCGTGAAAATAAAAAATTATTTTTTTTCCTCAAAAAATGATTTTTAGCCAGCAATTTTTTTTTCACAAGGGTAGCAGGATAAATTGGACCCCAAAAGTTGTTGTCCAGTTTGTCCTGAGTACGCTGGTACCCCATATATGGTGGGGAACCATTGTTTGGGCACACGTAATGGAAGTAGTGACGTTTTGAAATGCAGACTTTGATGGAATGGTCTGCGGTCTTCGTTACGTTTGCAGAGCCCCTGATGTGCCTAAAGAATAGAAACCCCCCACAAGTGACCCCATTTTGGAAACTAGACCCCCCATGAAACTTATCTAGATGCCTGGTGAGAACTTTGAACCCCCAAGTGCTTCACAGAAGTTTATAACGCAGAGATGTGAAAATAAAAAAATAAAAACATTTCCACAAAAATAATTTTTTAGCCCCCAATTTTTTATTTTCTCAAGGGTAACAGGAGAAATTAGACCCCCAAAGTTGTTGTGCAATTTTTCCTGAGTACACTGATACCCCATATGTGGGGGTAAACCACTGTTTGGGCACACGTCGGGGCTTGGAAGGGAGGGAGCACCATTTGACTTTTTGAACGCAAAATTGGCTGGAATCAATGGTTGCACCATGTTGCGTGTGGAGACCTGCTGATGTGCCTAAACAGTGGAAACCCCTCAATTCTAACTTCAAGCCCTAACCCCAACACACCCCTAACCACATCCCTAACCCCAACACATCCCTAACTCTAATCCCAACCCTAACATAACCATAACCACAAGCCTAACCCTAATTCCAACCCTAACCCTAATTCCAACCCTAACCCTAATTCCAACCCTAACCCTAATTCCACTCTAACCCTAATCCTAATTCCAACCCTATCCCTAACCTTAATTCAAACCCTAACCCTCTTTCCAACCCTAACCCTCTTTCCAACCCTAACCCTAACCCTCTTTCCAACCCTGACCCTCTTTCCAATCCTAACCCTAATGGAAAAAAAAATAAAAATAATTTCTTTATTTTATTGTTTTTTCCTGCCTATGGGGGTGATAAAGGGGGGGTTTATTTACTTTTCATTCTATTTTGATCACTGTGAGAGTTTATCACAGTGATCAAAATGAATGGAAATCGCAGCCGGCAGGCGCACTGCGCATGCGCCTGCCATTTTCCAATATGGCGGCTCCCATGGTCCAGGACCGCGGGACACCAGGAGCAATAGCGGCACTCGGTGAGTACCGGGGGGTGGGAGGGGGGGCGATCGGAAGGCGGGGGAGCGGAGGGAAGGCGGTTGGGGCAGATGATGGCAGCGGCGGCACATCGCCGCTGTCATTCAGTGGCGGGGGCAGATCGCCCCCGTTAACCAGTGTGGGGGGGTTGGATCAGTGTCACCAGCCATGTCCGATGCTACAACAGGGTCGGACATGGCTGGATTGTAATATTTCATCAATTTATTTCATCGATCTTACTATCGCTCTGATTGGCTGTTTCACTTTTAACAGCCAATCAGAGCAATCGTAGCCACGTGGGGGTGAAGCCACACCCCCCGTGGTGAAGTACAAAGCCCCCTGTATCTGCGGGTTGGGTGACCTTTCAGTGACCTAGGTCACCCGACCCACAGGGGGGGCTTTAAAGTCATGACACCACATAGGCATCACTGGTCAGATTGGCACCAGTTTTCATGACACCTATGTGGCGTCATTGGTCGTGAAGGGGTTAAATATATTTTTTGCCTAAAATGCAAAGGAAATATGTCATCTTTACTTTTAGGCCTTTTAAAGATCATTTCATCTTCAACTTGCTTAAGTGTTCACAATAACAGTAATTTTGACCAAGGGTGCCCAAACTTTTACATGCCACTGTATATAATATATGTGACCTTGTTATTTTCAGAGCTGGGATGTCCAGGGTGACAAGATGGGTCATGGCTGGGAGATGTTGACATGCGGTCTGATCAGATAGAGAAGAAACAATGGAAAACAGTTTTAATCACAAGAGATGTCAGCGGTCACTGGATGTATTTATTCTGTATGTATAGTGTATGAATTGGAGTAAATCTGTTTTTTATAAAAAAAAATCCTTTAGGCTACATTCTGACATTTGTGTGAAATGTCCCTGTGCTGCCAGATTTTTTTTTTATGGGACAGCACACGGACTCATAGAGTTTTATAGATCCATTCACACATCAGTAAAAATAACAGATCATAGAATGGGATCTCAAAACATGGTTTGTACTGATTTTTGAGGATCAGAATAGGCCATACTCAATGGATCTGTGTGCTGTCCAAGAAAAAAATCAGGCAGCACATCAACATGTCACACGAATACAGGAATGTGGCCTTATAATGTACAGTGTAGCACTGTCCCTTAGTGTAAAGTGTACTCACTTATGTATAGCGCCATCCATTAGTGTATAGTGTACTCACATAAAAATATGTTTATGTTATGTGTTATGTTTAGCATACCCCACTACATAGAATTATCTCTTGTCATGTATAGCACAATCCCTTAAACAGCATATTCTCTGTATTGTTATAGACAGCTCCCTCCCTTTATTGCTGTCACTCACAATGTTAGAAAGTGCAACATAAAGGGATAAGGGAAAAGGAACCAAACACTAGCGAAGGGGGGAGTGGAGACCCTTAGGCAGATCTAATGTCACCCTGTCTGTCCTATAGTCCCTATATAGGTTCCGCACCTATCATCGAGCAGGATATCTAATCTCTGTAGACTCAGAGAGAAACACAGACGTCCTCCAGCAACACCAAGGAGGAAGATAGCTGACTGTTATAGCTCCAAGCCTCAATAGGCAAATGTTAATAGAAATATCAACTGCAACTCCAAGCAGCAAGCTGGGAGTTATAAACACCCCAGTCCAGGTGTGTCAATTAGAGCGGGGGAAGTTGCCACTGGGTACTAAGGTCAAAAGGACTAGGAAGGAGTCTGCAAAGTCAACTGCTGAGACTTTCTGCAGCTAGATGCAGTGCGACTGTCTACAGCCTCTGACACACCCGTGACAATTACATAGTCCTCCTCTCTTGTTAGATATAAATCACTGCTGATGGAGCAGCCAGTGACCAGATCTCCCGAGATCTTGGTGCCGAGATCTCCATCAGCACATGCGCCACCCCTGGAGGCCATTTTCCCGGAGTCCACCGCATAGGAAACAATGGAACTGCAGGGGATCTGGCCTTTTCACAAAATGTCGGCAGAGTCCACGCAGCACCTAAGACACCCGCAGTAGCACCAGATACGCCCGCAGCAGCACCGGACACCACCACAGGAGCTCCGGACACCTCCCTCAGCCGGGCACCCGCAGCGCCACCGGCCACCCCTCATCCTAGCCTGTGGCCTACAACAACGGTACCGGTAAGGTACATCCACATTATAAGACGCACCCCCATTTCCCCCCCCAAATTTTTGGGGAAAAAGTGCGTCTTATAATCCGAAC
Organism: Dendrobates tinctorius; assembly: GCF_039654945.1. Taxonomy (NCBI): domain Eukaryota; kingdom Metazoa; phylum Chordata; class Amphibia; order Anura; family Dendrobatidae; genus Dendrobates; species Dendrobates tinctorius. The sequence goes on from NW_027361679.1 coordinate 64,599,487, forward strand.
AATACGGTAAATTAACTTTTTGATGACATTCTAATTTAGTGAGAAGCACTTGTATGTAGCTTTGTCGCCACAAAAGGAGGGGGGGGCAAACACATATCTTGCACAGGGGCCTCAAGCTTTCACCGTATATGGACCCATAAAAGAATATATGTCTATATCATTATATAAAGCAAATATATTAAATATGGTAGCAATGATTCTGAAATTGAAATTGAAAAAGAACATATAATAATCTTTATTTTTATATAGCGCTAACATATTCCGCAGCGCTTTACAGTTTGCACACATTATCATCACTGTCCCCGATGGGGCTCACAATCTAAATTCCCTATTAGTATGTCTTTAGAATGTGGGAGGAAACTGGAGTACCCGGAGGAAACCCACGCAAACACGGGGAGAACATACAAACTCCTTGCAGATGTTGTCCTTGGTGGGATTCGAACCCAAGGCTGCAGCGCTAACCACTGAGCCACCGTGCCGCCCGGTATATAAAGTATTAGATGCATTGACAATTTCATACTGTATACTCTTGAATTATATCATTTTTTTAGACACTGTTAATTGCTGTAATTTATGAATATGAATTAAGATAGTTGTCAGAACGCTAAACTTGTGTGGAGTAAATAAAAAAAGTAATTGTTATAAAAATATTCTACCAGATAGGAAGAAAAATACAGAGTTGTCATTAAAATGAAGGTTTTCTCTTTAGAAATACCGTGCAATTAATATTTAGGAAATATTGTGGACTTTATAAAGAGTGGTTACATTTGCATGCTGCTACATAGAAATACAAATAAGATATTACGCTGGGAAAACAAATGAACATCTACTGCCATCTAGTGTCTCTGAAAAATGTTTCAGCAACATCTATAGAAGATATAAAATGTATGAAAATAATCAAGCATTAGTGGAACATACATAACAAAACCATATAAAAAAAAAACTCATCCCGAACTTCACCTTATTTAATGTGGTCTCAATGATAAAACTGTCATTAATCAGTTTGGTCAAGAATTTTTGATTAAATGTTAGAAACCATGAAATAATAGGCACATAGTGCATGCAGCTATTATAGGGCCCTTGTACAGCATGGGCCCACTACAGGTTGTGTCTATCCCCATGTGTATACATAGAGCCTTTCGACTGCAGGGGCATAGCTGAGGTTGGGCCTTTTCCATGTGTGTTTATAGGTCCTTTAAACGATATTGGCCTAACCCATGTGTGTATAAATGGCTTTTGGAGAACATGGGCCTAGTTGAAGTTGGACTTATGTCATGTATGTATGTAGGGCCTTTAGACAATATGGACCTAAAAGCAGTTGGGTCTAGCTCATGTGCATATACAGGATTTTTCTACAGCATGCACAGTGGCTTATGAAAGCATTCACCCCTTGGCACCCCCTATCTAACAATGTAAAATTTCACTGATTTTTTTAGGGTTTGCATCAGTTCATGTAAAGAACATGCTTTCAACTGTAAACATTTTGCCAGTTATTTCAGTGTTCAATGGTTTCATTGCTTGACCCAATGATTTTCTGAGGAAGGATCTTGAGACCTGACCGGATTTCATCTGTGTGTGATCGCTGCCTGAGTCGTCATCACTTGAACCCGAGCCTTCTATTTGTTCATCCATGACCGGATTCGGTTGTGGTACTTTAGATGGAGTACAGGTTGTTGGCGGTTTGCATTTTTAGGAATTTTTCCATTTCACTTTGTTTGTCATTGTGGAGAGCTGAAGCTGCGTTTTTTTACATGCTCTTTATGAGATTTCACCATTATAGCATCTGGGCTTTGACTAGGCCACTTCAAAACATTTGTACATTTCCCCTTAAACTACCTGAGTGTTGATTTAGCAGTACGCTTTGGGTCATTGTTTTGTTGGAAGGTTAACCACCGTCCCAGTTTAAAATACCTGACAGGCTGAAAAAGGCTTTGCTCAATAATATTCTTGTATTTCACACTATTCATTTTCCCCTTAACTTGAACCATTTTCCCTGTCCATGCTGCAAAAAAACATTCCCACAGCATGATACTATCACCACCATTTTCCACTGTGGGGATGGTGTTCTTGGGGTGATGCGCTGTGTTGGTTTGGCGCCACATATAACGTTTATCTTGGTGGCGAAAAAGTTCAATTTTGGTCTCATCTGATCACAGCCCCTTTCTCCACTTATTTGGGGAGTCTCCCACGTCTTTTGGCAAACTAAAAATGAGCCTTAAAATTTTTGTGTGTAAGGGCTTTTTTTCTGCTCACTCTTCCATAAAGGCCACCTCTATTGAGTGTACGATTTATTTTGGTCGCATCAACAGATAATCCAGTCTCTGCCTGGAACTCTGCAGCTTCTTCAGGGTTACATTTGGTCTCTGTGCTGCCACTCTGATTAATGACCTCCTTGCTCTGGCTGAGAGTTTTGGTGGACGGACCTCTCTTGGCATGTTCGTTGTAGTACCATGTTTTTTCCACATGATGCTAATGAATTTGATGGTGCTCTGGGGGCTCATCAGAGATTGGGATTTTTTTTTTTAAACCAACCCTGACTTCTCAACAACTTTGTTCCTGGCTTGTTTGGGTATCTCCTTGGTCTTCATGGTGTTGTTTGATTAGTGGTGCCTCTTGCTTATTTGTGTTGCGGCCTCTGTGGCCTTTCAGAAAAGCTGTGTATATACTGACAGACAATGTGACAATTAGACAATTAGATTGCACACAGGTTGACTTCCTTTCACTAAGCATGTGACTTATGAAGGTAATTTATTGCACCATAAATTTCTAGGGGCTTCATCACAAATAGGGTGAATATATATGCACATGCTAATTTTAATTATTTGACCCAAGAAATTTAAGCTATGTACATATGACCTTTGGACAGCATGGCTTGAGGTTGGGCCCATTCCATTTATGCATATCAAGCTTTTAGAAAGCTTGTTCCTATCTCATGTTTTTCTATGGGGCCATTGGACAGTATGGGCCTAGCTGAGGTTGGGATTATCCCATATGTGTAGCACTTTTCACTCACCAAAGGCTCTGCAGCTCTTAACCCCTTTACCACTTTAGATGTATAGTTACGTCTAAGGTGGGCTCCCCTGTTTGCTGCAGGCTCTGGCAGTGAGCCCGCAACTTTTTCAGCACTTCAGCTGATTTGAACACCTCCATTCGCCCTATTCAAAGTAAAATAGAGAAAAAAAATACACATATTTGGTATCGCCATGCTCAGAATCGTCCGATCTATATTAAAAAAGAATTAATGCGATTGGTAAACGGTGTAATGAGAAAAAAAGATAAAACGCCAGATTTAAGTTTTTTTGGTCGCAGCGACACTGCATTAAAATGCAATAACGGGCGATCAAAAGATCGTATATACATCAAAATGGTATCAATAAAAATGTCAACTCGGCGCTTAAAAAATAAACCCTCACCCAGCCCAGCCCCAGATCACGAAAAATGGAGACACTATGGCTCTTGGAAAATGGTGACTTTTCTTTTTAAGAAACTTTGGATTTTTTTCTCACCACTTAAATAAAAAACAACCTATACATGCTTGGTATCTACAAACTTGTAATGACCTGGAGAATCATAATGGCAGATCACTTTTAGCATTTAGTAAACACAGTAAAATAGAAAAACAAAAAACAATTGTGGAATTGCACTTTTTTTTATAATTTCACCACACTTTGAATTTTTTTTCTCATTTTCCGGTACACTATATGACAAAGTCAATGGTGTTGTTCAAAAGTACAACTCGTCCCAAAATAAAAAGCCTTCATATAGCCATATTAATGGAAAAATAAAAAACTTATGGCTCTGGGTAGAAAGGGAGCAAAAAAACGAAAACTCAAAAATGGAAAAGCCCAAGGTGGTGAAGGGGTTAAAAACAAAAGAGCCAGTACATAGTCAAGAATCAAGGCTGTAATTGAGAGATGTTGAGAATTTTGGTCTGTGGTGCAACCTCCCCTACTTTTGAGTGTAAAAAATGGAAGTGATGTAATCAATGTAATAGTATAATGTAATGGTGTAATCAAGTCTCATTATTTACTATCTATGTAATTAGTGGACTCAGAAAGAGGGTAGGAAATGTCCAATGGCTGAATGTTCTAAAGGACAGAAATGTCCATGAAGATTTTGCTAAATTAAATTCTCACTGCACAATCGGTAATAATCCCGAACAAAGAAGGAAAAATTAGAAGTATTTAAACAGACCGACCAGGATGGATTAACACAAAACTTAATTACTTGTGAAAAAAAAAGAAAAAAGAAATGTGTACTAAATGGAAAGAGGAGGGCATATCTAAAGAAGAATATAATGCTGTCTTCAGGTAATGCAGGGCAAGCGTTAGAAGATCTAAAGCCAGTAATAAAGTGAGGCTTGCAAAGAAGACCAAAAGCAATACAAAGGATTTGGGGGGTATGTCAAAAGCAAAAGAAAAGTCAAAGATGCTATAGGATTTTTACAGGATGAAAAGGGTGATGTGGTCAAAAACGATGTTGAGAAGGCTGAAATTTTAAATTCCTATTTTGCATCTGTGGTCTCTAAGAAAGCAATTGTACAATCAACTGATATTCACGGTGTAATTGAAGGAATAAAACAATCCGCACTATCCATAAACAGAGAGATGATGAGGGAACACTTAGCTAATTTACATGAATTTAATGTGAGGAACAGCGGAACGCACTAAATAAATAATAAAGTGCGTTCGCCACTCGGGGTCCACCGTGCAGAGGTGTTAAACTGCTGCTAATTAATGGCAGACGCGCTATATGGCGGTATAATGCGCACGGGTTCAACGTCACCCGATGTGCGCAGAGTGGACTCTGTTAACTCACAGAGGTGCTGTAGCATAAACATAAACACCGAGCCTGTTAGACTCACAGGTCTCAGCGAAATTGCACGCACGGTATCAGGTCACAAGACACGGGTCCAAGACAGGGGACGATGTCCGTCTAGACCTACCATGCTTAGCGAAGCCGGTAAGTGCTGCTGAATGCAGCGCAGCGGTAGACACAGCCACTATGCGATGGTGCCGAAAGAGACGAGACACCACCAGACACTAGTGTAGAGGTGCGGTGTGCACAGTGGCCTATGGCTTGCCACTGACTGGCGCTGACTCTTTCTATAGTTCCCTATCCACATGCGTAATATCAGAGGGAGGGGAATCTTAATAAGTCAGTCACCAGAATCATACATCCATCACCATTCACACAACTAGCAAGAAGAGTCTATACTAGCACATGGCCGAGCGGCCATGCAGGTTTTTTATAGCCGTGCGCTGCCGGGACCTTCCAGATCTCTGAGATGGATGAATCAGATTTGGAGAAGGACCTGAGCATGTGACTCCCGACCACCAATGGGAGATCGTCTCGTGAGCATGCTCAGTGGAGCGGCAGAGGAACTTAGCGTCAGGAATGACTTGCTGCAGAGCAGCAGGTGAGGCTCTGGATTCCTGTTGTGTAGCTGCAAGAATCCGGCACCTAACATTTAAATCTCCTGGTCCAGATGAATTATATCCTAGGGTACTAGGTTAGCAGAGGAAATGGCAGAACCACTAGAAGGAATCTTTGAACAATCCTGGAGAACAAAAGTCCCAGAAAATTGGAGAAGGGCAATGTTGTCCCTATCTTTAAAAAAGGAAAGAAGATGGAGTCAGGCAATTACAGGCCACTGAGCCTTACTTCTATAACAGGAAAGATCTTTGAACAAACATATTTAACAATATGTATGTAAGTACTGGGATAAGAATACAGTAATTAATCAGAGCCAGTATGGGTCTGCGGTAAACAAGTCATGCCAGATTAATCTAATTTTCATCTATGATGGAATCACTAACTGGGCGGATCAGGGAAATGCGGTAGATAGACTATATCTTTACTTCAGCAAAGCATTAGATAAAGTATATCATACTATCCTTTTTGAAACAATGACCAAGTATGGGATAGACAAGCTACGGTTAGGTGGATTCATACAGTGGGGGAAAAAAGTATTTAGTCAGCCACCAATTGTGAAAGATCTCCCACTTAAAAAGATGAGAGAGGCCTGTAATTGACATCATACATAGACCACAGAGTCAAAATGAGAAAACAAATCCAGAAAATCACCTTGTCTGATTTGGCAAGATTTATTTAGCAAATTATGATGGAAAATAAGTATTTGGTCATCTAAAAACATGCAAGATTTCTGGCTCTCACAGAACTGTAACTTCTTCTTTAAGAGGCTCCTATGTCCAATTGGAAGAGCGTTTCAAGTGGGGTACCAAAAGGCTCTGTCCTGGTCCCAATGTTGTTCAATATTTTTTTAAAAATTGCATTGCTATATTTATACTGCAGCCTTATACATCTATCTGAAGTGGACACATTTTGCTGGCATTGTAACACTGTATTTTTTTTGTAGTGACAATTTATACAGCAAATATCGTGGTATAGTTTGACCTCAAAACCACAAAAAAGTTTGCTAAATAAATTGCATTGCTATATTTCTACTGCAGTCTAATACATCCATCTGAAGTGGTCACATTTTGCTGGCATTGTAATACTGCAATTTTTTTCTGCAGTGATATTTTATACGGCATTTATTGTGCTACAGATGGGCCTCAACCCCCCCTTAAAAATTGTGCTTATTAAAAAAATTGCATTGCTGTATTGATACTGCAGTCTTTTACATCCATCTGAATTGGGCAAATTTTCCTAGCATTGTAATACTGTACATTTTTTGAGCAGTGAAATTTTATACGGCATTTATTGTGCTACAGTTGGGCCTAAAACCCCCCCAAAAATATATTGTTTGTTAAAAAAAATTGCATTACTATATTGATACTGAAATCTTACACATCCATCTGTAGTGGGTACATTTTGCTGGCACTTAAATACTGCATTTTTTAACTTTTTTCAAACAATGACGTTTTATACAACATGTATCGTGGTACACTTGGGCCTCAAAAGGACAAAAATAGTTTATTAAATAAATCGCATTGCTATATTAATACTGCAGTCTTACACATCCATCTGTAGTGGGTACATTGTTCTGGCATTGTAATATTCTCTGCAACGTTTTCTCAACAGGGATATATCATACATTATTTAAAATGGGTAAGGCGCATGGTAAAGGATGGATAAGTGAACGTATTACTGATGATGAGCTCAGAGACCGAGTCCGTCGACAAGGTGAAACTGTGCCTGCCTTGGGAGCATAACACACACATCATGTCAATCTAGCTTACTGTCCCACTTTGTAGGGGGATGTGGAACACCATTCTTGAAGCCAGACCAGTGTGAGGTTGTTGGATAGATAGCTGATAATGTTTCATTACCCTGTCAACCACACAATCCAGTCTCAGTACTTAGTAGTGATGAGCAAATTTGTTCGGAAACGATCACCAAACATAAATTCAGCATGAATATGGCACATTCAGATTCGTGATTGGAAACACAAGCAAAATTTTCAAAATCGGGAAAAAAAACTGCACCATTGGGTAAAAAGTGCGGGAAAATATTTGCGTCGCCACTAAAGAATTTTCAGTACTTTGGCTACAATAATGGTGGAGTAAGATGAGTATGGCTCACGTGTTTGATGATAGTAGGTGGTTTGCAGAGTCCAGAGGTGCAGCGTGCTTGTAAACTGTATTTTTTTTTCTTTTTCACTTCACCTTAATCATATGAACTTATATTTTAACATCATATAACAATAAACAACGAACAATAAACAGTGATTGAAAAGAACAAAGGAACAGAAGTCAGTCGGATATCAAGGTTTTCTATGTATGCAATAACATTGTCATTTCCAGTGTAGAAATAATTCCTGTCACCAGTGTAAGATCTGAGAGGACATTCCTCGACAATAAAAGGGGAGAAGCCAGTGCTGCTTGTGGTCAGAACGCAATACATAAAATGCATATGCACATATTGATTTCTAACTTTATTTCAAAATGAGACATTTAGCAAAAAATTGATAAATTATTTGAGCCACCCCGCCACACCAAGGCATTCTCATATTCTGTATTCTCTCTGTATTCATTGCGATTGATCTAGGCTGCTGTACACACATACAGCAGTCCTGCCCTGCCCCAGGCACTGTTTGATTTTGCACCTGAGTCTGGGCCTGTTTCACCCTTCATCTGTATTTGTTGGTCAGGCAGTGTGGAGGTTGGACCTGAAATGTTTATGTCCGGACCTGGTCAACCTTTATCTGCGCTCTCCCTTTCTGGCACCATAGGAGTGATTCAGAAACGCTTCAGGTACAGTTTGCATTTAATGTGGTCTTGCTTTTAATACATTTAGGAGGCCGTAATGGCACAGCGAATATAAAAAACGTAGAGTAGGACTGCCTCATATGAGAATGCCTTGGCGAGGCGGGGTGGCTCAAAGAACTGATCAATTGTTTGCTAAATGTCTCATTTTGAAATACAGTTAGAAATCAATATGTGCAAATGCACTTTATGTATTGCATTCTAACCATAGGCAGCGCTGGCTTCCCCCTCTTTTTTATTCCTCGACAATGTGCTGAATTGTTTGACGGTCAGCTCTACAATCACAGGCAGGAGAGTCAGATTTTCCACACTTGTGCATAATATCTGCACGGACACCAAAGTTTGTTCTGATACCATTCAGAGTGACCCAGGTTTTCCTTGGTAGATTCAAGCCCGGTGGTGGATATTGTAAGTGAGGAAACGTTTGAAGCTCACCATCTACTGAACTGACCCAAAGTTCGCGTCATTTCTCTTCTAAATTGAAATCATGTTCATACAGGGTAATTGTGGTTCGAATGGGTGGATATCGATTTCAGTCGTATTTCAACATCTTGGATATTTCAATATATTGGAAGATTTTCATTATTCACTATTTTGGTGTATTCTTTAATTAGGAGCTTTTGTCTTCTCAGGTTTGCAGGTGTGATATGGCTAGGTAACTAGTGGACAGGCGTAGATCTAATAGTGCCATATATTATGCACATAGAATTGTTCAGCTGAGTGTCGATTGCATTCACATGATAACTATTCAACCATAATGGAGCACAATATTCTGCGGCAGAGTACACCAAGGCAAGGGTAGATGTTCTCAAGATGCGTGTTGAAGAACCCCGGGAGGATCCGCAGAGTTTCTGAATAATATTATTGCGTACTTTTTTTTTCTAACTTTATATGTGCACATTGCGGCTAACCAATCAGGTTGGAGGAAATATCCACAATGTCCTGACACAACGACTTGTGTCATTGGCTGCTGATATCACATGTCCCTCGCCAAATAAAGAGTGGACATCTTGTTTTAGCGACATTTTGACCCTAACAGCAGAGAGGCTGCTCCTGATGTTGATAATGTTAGCAGCTAGATTTTATGTAGTTAGCTAGGCGGTGGTTTATTCGGCCGGGGTCAGACTTGCGAGAAACTCGCACGAGTCTCGCATCTTAATACCTGGCACTGCCGCCGGCACTCGGGACCAGAGTGCGCGGCTGCATATATTTCTATGCAGCCGCACACTCAAGTCCCAAGTGCCAGCGGCAGTGCAGGGTATTAACATGCGAAACTCGTGCGAGTTTCTCGCAAGTCTGACCCAGCCTTAGTCAAATAGTTTAGCTAGCTAGTGACCTGTGTGGCTGTGAAATTTACCTTCCAGCAGATATTTTTTTCCATTGCTGAGGTCCACAGGCAAAGTCAGCAGAGCACATTTCATACAAGTGTGTTGTGCACTGCTTCTATTGTGCTCCAAGCACAAGTATTAAACCTTATCTTTTAGATAGCTAAATGTGAAACAGCATGCCATATCCCACATTGTCATTAAGTGGTGGGGTGACATTGTTCTGTGAAAATTATTTTTTTTTTTTTGGGGGGGGGGCAGTTGCTACCGTGATTCACCATGTCATATTGTTATTTAGTGGCAGTGAAAATAATATTTTTTTCTGTTCCTAAACGTGATACAGCTCGCCGTATCCCACGTTGTAATTTTCTAGTGCTGATAGTGCCTTCTGGGATAAGGGAAGAGTCTCCGCGAGCTCAACGATCACTGGGTTTTGGCCGTTGCAGCTGAAAAGAGGAAATCGGAAAACCAGGGGAAGAGTCTTGAGGAGATCATTTGCATATTCCCAGTGCCTTCTGGGATAAGGGAAGAGTCTCCGCGAGCTCAACGATCACTGGGTTTTGGCCGTTGCAGCTGAAAAGAGGAAATTGGAAAACCAGGGGAAGAGTCTTGAGGAGATCATTTGCATATTCCCAGTGCCTTCTGGGATAAGGGAAGAGTCTCCGCGAGCTCAACGATCACTGGGTTTTGGCCGTTGCAGCTGAAAAGAGGAAATCGGAAAACCAGGGGAAGAGTCTTGAGGAGATCATTTGCATATTCCCAGTGCCTTCTGGGATAAGGGAAGAGTCTCCGCGAGCTCAACGATCACTGGGTTTTGGCCGTTGCAGCTGAAAAGAGGAAATCGGAAAACCAGGGGAAGAGTCTTGAGGAGATCATTTGCATGTTCCCAGTGCCTTCTGGGATAAGGGAAGAGTCTCCGCGAGCTCAACGATCACTGGGTTTTGGCCGTTGCAGCTGAAAAGAGGAAATCGGAAAACCAGGGGAAGAGTCTTGAGGAGATCATTTGCATGTTCCCAGTGCCTTCTGGGATAAGGGAAGAGTCTCCGCGAGCTCAACGATCACTGGGTTTTGGCCGTTGCAGCTGAAAAGAGGAAATCGGCAAACCAGGGGAAGAGTCTTGAGGAGATCATTTGCATGTTCCCAGTGCCTTCTGGGATAAGGGAAGAGTCTCCGCGAGCTCAACGATCACTGGGTTTTGGCCGTTGCAGCTGAAAAGAGGAAATCGGCAAACCAGGGGAAGAGTCTTGAGGAGATCATTTGCATGTTCCCAGTGCCTTCTGGGATAAGGGAAGAGTCTCCGCGAGCTCAACGATCACTGGGTTTTGGCCGTTGCAGCTGAAAAGAGGAAATCGGAAAACCAGGGGAAGAGTCTTGAGGAGATCATTTGCATGTTCCCAGTGCCTTCTGGGATAAGGGAAGAGTCTCCGCGAGCTCAACGATCACTGGGTTTTGGCCGTTGCAGCTGAAAAGAGGAAATCGGAAAACCAGGGGAAGAGTCTTGAGGAGATCATTTGCATGTTCCCAGTGCCTTCTGGGATAAGGGAAGAGTCTCCGCGAGCTCAACGATCACTGGGTTTTGGCCGTTGCAGCTGAAAAGAGGAAATCGGAAAACCAGGGGAAGAGTCTTGAGGAGATCATTTGCATATTCCCAGTGCCTTCTGGGATAAGGGAAGAGTCTCCGCGAGCTCAACGATCACTGGGTTTTGGCCGTTGCAGCTGAAAAGAGGAAATCGGAAAACCAGGGGAAGAGTCTTGAGGAGATCATTTGCATGTTCCCAGTGCCTTCTGGGATAAGGGAAGAGTCTCCGCGAGCTCAACGATCACTGGGTTTTGGCCGTTGCAGCTGAAAAGAGGAAATCAGAAAACCAGGGGAAGAGTCTTGAGGAGATCATTTGCATGTTCCCAGTGCCTTCTGGGATAAGGGAAGAGTCTCCGCGAGCTCAACGATCACTGGGTTTTGGCCGTTGCAGCTGAAAAGAGGAAATCGGCAAACCAGGGGAAGAGTCTTGAGGAGATCATTTGCATGTTCCCAGTGCCTTCTGGGATAAGGGAAGAGTCTCCGCGAGCTCAACGATCACTGGGTTTTGGCCGTTGCAGCTGAAAAGAGGAAATCAGAAAACCAGGGGAAGAGTCTTGAGGAGATCATTTGCATATTCCCAGTGCCTTCTGGGATAAGGGAAGAGTCTCCGCGAGCTCAACGATCACTGGGTTTTGGCCGTTGCAGCTGAAAAGAGGAAATCGGAAAACCAGGGGAAGAGTCTTGAGGAGATCATTTGCATATTCCCAGTGCCTTCTGGGATAAGGGAAGAGTCTCCGCGAGCTCAACGATCACTGGGTTTTGGCCGTTGCAGCTGAAAAGAGGAAATCGGAAAACCAGGGGAAGAGTCTTGAGGAGATCATTTGCATATTCCCAGTGCCTTCTGGGATAAGGGAAGAGTCTCCGCGAGCTCAACGATCACTGGGTTTTGGCCGTTGCAGCTGAAAAGAGGAAATCGGAAAAACCGCGCGCCGATAGGCGCGCGAATTTGGGCTCATCTTTCATCGTTTTTAAGAAATCTCAAGATGGAAGAGGCCAGGAGCCATTTGGTGAGCTGCATTTCTTGCTACATGTTCACAGACTTACCAGTGGAAAAGCCAAACTTCACATGCCACAAATGCAAGCTTGTGTCCCTGTTGGAGCAAAAGTTGCAAAATCTCGAAGAGAGGTTAGCTACGTTGAAGATCATTAAGTTCTTGGACAGAGCAGAATTATCTCTTCATGTTACAGAAAGAGAAGAAATTTGAAGTGCACCTGAAGAAACAGAGGAATGGAGACATGTGACCGAGAGAAGCAGGAGGATCAGGAGGCAGTCAGCACCCATACTGCTCAGAAACCAGTACCAGGCTCTCACGCAGGAAAACAATGAAGAAATACATCAGGATAAGACTTTGCCAACAAGCAGCAACCTTGTACGCCTTCAGAGTCCTCCTGGATGGAGAAAGAAAAATGTTGTGAAGAAGAAACGGAGAGTGGTGGTCATGGGGGATTCCCTGTTGAGAGGAACTGAGGCCGCTATCTGCAGACCGGATATAACTTCAAGAGAAATGTGTTGTCTTCCAGGTGCAAAAATTAAAGATGTGTCTGACAGGATATCAGGACTCTTCAGACCTACAGATGACTACCCATTCCTGCTACTACATGTGGGGACAAATGACACTGCAAGAAACGACCTGGAAACCATCTGCAGAGACTTTGAAGACTTAGGCAAGAAAGTGAAAGAACTGGGAGCGCAGGTGGTCTTCTCTTCCATCCTCCCAGTGGATGGCATGGAACAAGGAGGTGGAATAAGATTCTGCAGGTGAACAACTGGCTACGTCGATGGTGCCGTCAGCAACGATTTGGATTCCTGGATCACGGAGTGAACTACTTATACGATGGACTACTTGCTAGAGATGGGGTGCACCTTACGAAGACTGGTAAGCATGTATTTGGAAGTCGCCTTGCTACACTTGTAAGGAGAGCTTTAAACTAGAACAACATGGGAAGGGAAGCAAAAGACCAGAAAAAGCCATACACCTGACAAATGCTATTGAGAACTCTGCTATTAGAAGTGGAAAGGAAGAACAAAGACGAAATAATCTAATTAATAAAAATATTGGAGAAAGAGAAACCAATCACAAACTAAAATGTTTCTATACTAATGCACAAAGCATGGGCAACAAACAAGGAGAATTGGAACTACTAACACAGGAAAAGAAATATGATGTAATTGGAATCACTGAAACTTGGTGGGACAATACACATGATTGGAATACAAGACTAGAAGGATAGAACTTATTTGCAAGAAACAGACTTGATAAACGAGGAGGGGGTGTTGCATTGTATGTTAGAAATGCGTATATCTGCACAGAGATTGAAGCTTCAGAGACTGGGAGTTCTGTGGAAACTGTTTGGGTAAGAATACAAGGACAGAACAATGGAAAGGACACCATTGTAGGCATTTACTACAGGCCGCCTGTGCAAGCTGAAGCTATGGATGAACTCTTTATGCATCAAATGGCCAAGTTCTCCAAAAAATATGACATAGTTGTCATGGGAGATTTCAACTGTCCAGACATTTGTTGGGAATCTCTCTCAGGCAAAACTAACAGGTCAAGGAAATTCTTATCCTCTCTTGCTGACAACTTTATCTTCCAAAAGGTAAGGGAGAAAACAAGGGGAACTGCTACCTTGGATCTAATCCTTATAAACAGGGAGGAAATGGTTGAGGAGGTAAAAGTGGCTGGGACCCTAGGAGGTAGCGACCATGCTATTTTAGAATTTTGGATAACTAGAGGCGGAAGACCTGTGAAGACTCAGACGTCAAGGTTAGATTTCAGAAAGGCAGATTTTAAGGGATTCAGAAAGAGAATTGGAGGGATCCAATGGCTGGATATCCTTAAAGACAAAAATGTCCAGGAAGGATGGGAAATCTTGAAAAATGAAATTCTCAAAGCACAGTTGTTAACAATTCCGAAAAGAGGGAAGAATAGGAAGCAGTTAAGGAAACCAGGATGGATGAACACAGAACTTAAGCACATGCTAAAAAGGAAGAAAAAAAATGTTTATAAAATGGAAAGAGGGAGGCATATCTAAAGAAGAATATAATGCTGTCTGCAGAACCTGCAGGGCACAAATCAGATTAGCTAAAGCTGAAAATGAATTGAGGCTTGCAAGAGATGTCAAAAGCAATAATAAAGGATTTTGGGGATATGTCAAAAGTAAAAGAAAAGTCAAAGATGCTATAGGATTTTTACAGGATGAAAATGATGAAATGGTAAGACAGGATGTTGAGAAGGCTGAACTTTTAAATTCCTATTTTGCATCTGTTTTCTCTCAGAAAGGAAATGTAACATCAACTGTTATTCACTGTCCTATTAAGGGAATAGAAGAATCCAGGATATCTATAAACAGAAAGATAGTGAGGAAACACTTAGCTAGCCTAAATGAATTCAAGTCTCCAGGTCCAGATGAATTACACCCCAGAGTACTGAAGGAGATAGCAGAAGAAATTTTTGAACCCCTCTCTATAATCTTTGAAAATTCTTGGAGAACAGGAGAAGTGCCAGAAGACTGGAGAAGAGCAAATGTTGTTCCTATCTTCAAAAAGGGGAAGAAGGTGGACCCAGGTAACTATAGGCCGGTGAGTCTGACTTCTATACCAGGAAAGATCTTTGAACAAATTATTAAACAACATGTATGTCAATACCTGGATAAGAATGAAGTGATTAAACAGAGTCAGCATGGGTTTGTAACTAATAAGTCATGTCAGACTAACTTAATTTCCTTCTATGACGGTATCACTGATTGGGTGGATCAAGGAAATGCTGTAGATATAGTATATCTTGACTTCAGCAAAGCATTTGACAAAGTCTCTCATACAATCCTTATTGAAAAAATGATTAAGTATGGAATGGACAAGGCAACTGTTAGGTGGATTCATAACTGGCTTAGTGATCGGACCCAAAGAGTGGTCGTAAATGGCTGCACATCCAGTTGGAAGAATGTCTCAAGTGGGGTACCACAGGGCTCTGTCCTGGGCCCTGTATTGTTCAACATCTTTATCAACGATTTAGATGAAGGAATTGAGGGTAAACTGATTAAATTTGCTGATGACACAAAGCTAGGAGGGATAGCTAATACTAGAGAAGAGAGAGAGAGGATTCAAAAAGATTTAAATAAACTGGAGAAGTGGGCAGCAACTAACAGAATGGTTTTTAACAGGGAGAAATGCAAAGTACTACATCTGGGCAATAAAAATGGAAAAAGCATATATAGAATGGGAGGAATAGGGCTAAGTGACAGCACATGTGAAAAAGACTTGGGTATACTAATAGATCACAGACTGAATATGAGTCAACAGTGTGATGCAGCAGCAAAAAAGGCAAATGCAATTCTAGGATGTATTAACAGAAGCATACAGTCTAGATCACGTGAAGTCATTATTTCCCTCTACTCCTCTTTGGTCAGACCTCATCTGGAATATTGTGTCCAGTTTTGGGCACCACATTTTAAAAAAGACATCAACAAACTGGAGCAAGTTCAGAAAAGAGCGACCAGAATGGTGACCGGTCTGCAAACCCTGTCTTATGAGGAAAGGTTGCAGGATTTGGGAATGTTTAGTTTGCAAAAGAGAAGACTGAGAGGAGACTTAATAGCTGTCTACAAATATCTAAAGGGCTGTCACATTGTAGAAGGATCAACTTTATTCTCATTTGCACAAGGAAAGACTAGAAGCAATGGGATGAAACTGAATGGGAGGAGACACAGATTAGATATTAGAAAAAACTTTTTGACAGTTAGAGTGATCAATGAGTGGAACAGGCTGCCACGAGAAGTGGTGAGTTCTCCTTCAATGGAAGTCTTCAAACAGAGGCTGGACAGACATCTGACTGGGATGATTTAGCGAATCCTGCTTTGAGCAGGGGGTTGGACCAGATGGCCCAGGAGGTCCCTTCCAACTCTACGATTCTATGATTCTATGATTCTGTCTGCAGACCTCAAGCACACTAAAAAAAAAAATTGTAGCTAAACGTGATACAGCCCGCCATATCCCCCATTGTACGTTTTTTGGGGTTAAAATTAAGCTGTCTGCAAACCTTACGCACATAAAAAAAAATATTTTTTTCTGTTGCTAAATGTGATATAGCCCACCATAGGGCAGGGCTGTTGCATATAAAAAAATGGGGGGACTTACAAACATGATACAGCAGGCTTAATCCGATTTTGAAATTGTTTGGATCATATCTTCTAGGTTATACAGGGTTACCCACACTAAAAAAATGTGTTCAGTTACTAACATTGCACAGTAGGGGACATCTCACTTTGAAATTGTTTGTAGCATCTATTCAATGTTATACAGGCCTCATTCACAGGCCCCCCAAAAAATTCTTCTGTTACTAATGTCATACAGTAGGGGACTTCTCACTTTCAAATTGTTTGTAGCAGCTAGTCTATTTTATTCAGGCCTCATCCGCAGGCCAAAGAAAATTTCTTCGGTTACTGACGTCATACAGTAGGGGACATCTCACTTTCTAATTGTTGGTAGCATCGAGTCTATTTTGTACAGTCCTAATCCAACAAAAAAATACATTTTTTCTGTTACTAACGTTCTATAATATGGGAGATATCACTTTGAAATTGTTAGTAGTATTTAGTCTATGTTATACACGCCTCATCCACAGGCCCAAAAATATTTCTTGTGTTAGTAATATCATACAGTAGGGGATATGTCACTTTCAAATTGTTTGTAGCATCTAGTCTGTTATACACGCCTCATCCACAGGCCCCAAAATATTTCTTGTGTTACTAATGTCATACAGTAGGGGACATCTCACTTTCAAATTGTTTGTAGTATGTAGTCTATTTTATACAGTCCTCATCCAACAAAAAAGTTTCTTCTCTTATTAATGTTCTACAGTAGGGGAGATCTCAATTTGAAATTGTTTGTAGTATCTAGTCTGTTATACATGCCTCATCCACAGGCCCAAAAATATTTCTTATGTTACTAACATCATACAGTAGGGGACATCTCACTTTGAAATTGATGGTAGCATCTAGTCAATGTTATAGGCCTCATCCACAGGCCCCACAAAAATTCTTCTATTTCTAATGTCACACAGTAGGGGACATCTCACTTTCAAATTATTTGTAGCAGCTAGTCATCTAGTCTATGTTATACAGGCGTCATCCACAGGACCCCAAAATGTTTTTGGTTACTAACGTCATACAGTATGGGACATCTCTCTTTCAAATTGTTTGTAGCATCTAGTCTATTTTATACAGACCTCATATAACAAAAAAAAACATTTCTTCTGTTAACGATCTACAGTAGGGGACATGTCACTTTCAAATTGTTTGTAGCATCTAGTGAGTGTTATACAGGCCTCATCCACAAGCCAAAAAAAAATCTTCTGTTACTAACGTCATACAGTAGGGGACATCTCAATTTCAAATTGTTTGGAGCATATCTTCTTTGGCATACAGGCCTCATTCACACTCAAACAATTCTTTCTTCTGTAACTAACGTGATTCAGCACGCCATATTTCACCTTGTCATTTACTGCCACTGAAATTCAGCTGTTTGCAGAGCAAGTGCAGAGTTTAAAATCTAATTTTTTGTTGCCAATACTGTGCTCCTACAAAACTATCTGAGCAACATGACTGGGAAAAAGAAAGGTCGTGTTGGAAGGGGATTACACAAGTGGTCAAAATTGTTGGTACCCCTCGTTTAATGACAGAAAAACCCACAATGGTGAAATAAATAACTTGAATCTGACAAAAGTATTAATAAATCAAAAATCTCTGAAAATGAACAAATGAAAGTCAGACATTGCTTTTCAACCATGCTTCCACAGAATTTTTTAAATAAAACTCATGAAATAGGTCTGGACAGAAATGATGGTACCCTTAACTTAATATTTTGTTGCACAACCCTTTGAGGCAATCATTGCAATCAAACAATTCCTGTAATTTTCAGTGAGAGTTCTGCACCTCTCGACAGGTATTTTGGCCCACTCCTCAAGAGCAAACTGCTCCAGTTGTCTCGTGTTTGAAGGTTGCCTTTTCCAGATGGCATGTTTCAGCTCTTTCCAAAGATGCTCAATAGGATTTATGTCAGGGCTCATAGAAGGTCACTTCAGAATAGTCCAATGTTTTCCTCTTAGCTATTCTTGGGTGCTTTTAGCTGTGGTTTGGGTCATTATCCTGTTGCAAGACCCATAACCTGCGACTGAGACCAAGCTTTCTGACACTGGGCAGCACATTTCTCTATAGAATCTCTTCATAGTCTTGAGATTTCATTGTACCCTGCACAGATTCTAGACACCCTGTGCCAGATGTAGCAAAGCAGCCCCAGAACATAACAGAGCCTCCTCCATGTTTCACAGTAGGGACAGTGTTCTTTCCTTGATATGCTTCATTTTTCCATCTGTGAAAATAGAGCTAATGTGCCTTGCCAAAAAATTCAATTTTTGTCTCATCTGTCCATAGGACATTCTCCCAGGAGCTTTGTGGCTTGTCAACATGTAGTTTGGCAAATTCCAGTCAGACTTTTATATGATTTTTTTTTCAACAATGTTGTCCTCCTTGTCATCTCCCATGAAGTCCACTTTGGCCCATACAACAATGAATGGTGCGATCTGACACTGACGTTCCTTGAGCTTGAAGTTCACCTTTAATCTGTTTAGAAGTTTTTCTGGGCATTTTTGTTACCATCCGTATTATCCGTCTCTTTGACTTGTCACCAATTTTCCTCCTACGGCCACATCCAGGGAGCTTGGCTACAGTCCCATGGAGCTTACATTTCTGAATAATATGTGCAACTGTAGTCACAGGAACATCAAGCTGCTTAGAGTTGGTCTTATAACTTTTACCATTAATATGTTTGTCTATAATTTTCTTTCTAATCTCCTGAGACAACTCTTTCCTTCGCTACCTCTGGTCCATCTTGAGTGTGATACACACCATGTCACCAAACAGCACAGTGAGTATGTGTAGACCACTATACAGGCCCACTCACTGACTCCAAGATTGTGGACACGTGTGATGCTAATTAGTGGACACACCTTGAATTAACATGTCCCCTTTGTCACATTATTTTCAGGGGTACCATCATTTCTGTTCAGGCCTATTTCATGAGTTTTATTTTTTAATAATTCTGCGGAAGCATGGTTGAAAAGCAATGTCTGACTTTCATTTGATCATTATCATAGATTTTTTATATACTATTACTTTTGTAAGATTCAAGTTATTTATGTGACCATTGTGGGTTTTCCTGTTAGTAAATGAGGGGTACCAACAATTTTGACCATGTCTGTAGGCCTGGTGTTTAAGGTGTACGTGGGGTAGGTGGTAATGTTCGTGAAAGCACTAGATAACCAACAAGTTAACATCCTATACAAAGACAACTAACAACTTCTGTTACTAGATGGGATACCTTTGTTTGGCAGATGCACAGCAGTATGCCTTGAGATGAGGCACAGAAAGAGCATGTGCTCGAGTGGATGGCAAGCACCGCTTCAAGTGGCCTCTCCTCCTCTTCCTCCACCTCAACATCACACCCAGTACAGTCCATAGAGGTGACACCCAAAATACCCTTGCTTCCCCCCACATTACAACACTCCAACCATACTATTGACTGTAGGGAACCACAGATGGGCGAGTCTGAAGAGCTGTTCACATATTCTATGCCATGGACATCAGAAATGTACTCAAAAGCTTCACAGAGTCAAGATTAGGAAATCTGCAGCAATGCCCAAAAATCTTTTACTTTAGTTGGATCCGGGGCAGGACGAAATAGGGTCCGAACAGCATCCTGACCCTCATGACCAGACGTTAACCCCCAGGGGGGACGTGATTCTGATGAGACTCAGATATCTGAGGCAGGAAGAGGAGGAAGGTGCCTCTCAGGGAGAGGAATGTAATAACTGTGATGGTCAACGAGTGACTGGACACACCGCCTCCAGCAGGGCGAATTTATATGACACATGTGACCCTGGATACACCACCTTCAGCAGGGCGAATTTAAATAATAGAACATGCAGCCGGATACACCGCCTCCAACAGGCAAATTTCAGTAGTACACGTATGTCTGGATATACCGCCTCCAGCAGGGCGAATTTAAATAATAAGGGAAAACACCAGGAAAACAATTACAATGGAGGGCCCTGCGATAGGGAACGGGGATGTGGAGATCTCCTGCACTCCCCTGAGCCAGTCTCTGCTCTCCTAACAGTCCCTATACAGGCTCCGCACCTGTTGCCGAGCCGCAACCTAAGAACCCTAGCTCGCCCTGCACCTATCCCATACTAGTGAAAAAGACGGTGCAGAAACTAATTCCACCACTGCACTGAAACACACATAAGGGAAGTCACAAACAGGGATAACACACTTAGCTTTGCTCTGTTGCTATTGCTCCAAGCAACAGAGTCCACCACAAGAATTCAGCTTCCACCTGAAGCTACTACACCAGAGCTCTGCCTGAGCTGCAAGGAACTCCTCTCAGTTGTTCCTTCCTCTACCAGACTTGGTTGGAAATGAGCAATATCACCACCAGTGATTGCAACCACCTGACACTCTTTTATAGGTAAGAGCCAGCAAGCACACCTGCTTCATAATCACGTGCACTAAACTAAAGTAACCAGAGTGCAATGACCCTAATGGCCACCGGGGGCAAAACTAGAACTGAAACCACCACAGTGCAATGACCCTAATGGCCACCGGGGGCAAAACTATCTTCAAGCACAGTGCTTAAGGGAAAAAAAAGGTTACATGTGCTTTTATCTGTCATCATCCAACCTGGATCATGACAGTACCCTCCCTCAATGAGGGGCCTCTGGACCATCAAGACCGGTCCTCATCAGGGAACCACCTACAGCAGGGACGCCCAGATCCAGAGTTCACATCTGCAACTACCTGCACTTCAGGCTTATGACAAACGAGCACCGCTGGTATTGGCAATGTATGTTCTGGAGGCACCACACATCTCCGAAGGGCCGACCTGGGGAACGAGTTGTGTATGTGCATGTTTGGGAGTAACTCGAGCTGGTAAGACTCCGGGCCCTGGATAGTCGACACCAGATACGGCCCGATCACCTGAGAATTCCAGACCCCCGCAACACACTTCCACTGGATGCTTTTGGTAGCCACCCATACATGATCGTTCACACACAGGTCCGGACCTGAACGTTTATTGCCACACATTCATTTGTCAAAATAGGGTGAACTCATTCTGGAACTGACAACAGAGGTGTCCCCGTGTCACCACACTCACACCCCCGCAATTCACCAAGGGAAACACCAGCCTCCAACCTCTCCTACTATGAGGTCTGCGCCTCACAGAGTTGGCTAATGGCGAGGGTTGAGCCTTGCCCCTACTCTCCTGCAGCATCTCCGTTGCTCTCACTGGAGAGGAAGGGGACGATTGTAGAGAGACAGCAGGGACAGTAGCCCTTAGGCAGCAGCCCTCACACGACTGCTCCCAGCTGACTACTTCCCTAGTCTGCCAATCTAAGACCGGGTTGTATTTTTTAGACCAAGGGGGGTCCAAAACGATAGGTGCTAGCTTTCCCTCCAAGGCGTAGTATGACTGGGACTCATGTTGATGTCCATTATGCAGCACAATGTCCTCTACGACTTGGTTTAACCCCCCCTGGCTCATTGGGACAGAGTTAATGGCCTGGACGCTTATGGGTTTGTCCGGCGTCTCATACCTCAGACCATGAGTCTGGACAAACTGAGCATCCACCAGACTGACTTCAGCTCCACTGTTCACAAGCACCGGTATGCCCTCAGGTACCTCGCCAACCATCACCTCTGCTGACATAGTACCTTCTGAGGGCAAGGAGGAAATATACACTCCCAGGTCGTCTTCCTCCACACAACCCGGGGGACACGGCTTCTCTGAAATAACCGAAGTTTCGTTGTGAGTGCCAAGGACTAAATCATTAGTCTGCTCACTACAGGGACGTACCCCTTCACCTTGGGGAACACCAGGGAGCACCATGGGGACACCAACTCCACCCACCTGCCTGGGTACGTCCGCCTGTATAAGCAAGTCCTGCTCCCCAGCAGGGACTCCACGGCACATCCTGGCCAAAGCCATAAATGGACCCTCTAGTTTAGGCAGAGGATAGGCCTCAGACCCATAATTCCGCTGCAGGTGCTGCTGAACCGCATCATTAAGCTCCTCACTAATCTCAGTGAGGGCCAGCAGCAACTGCTCACTGGTCTGAACTTGGCCCATGGCTCACCAGAGAAAAATGTTATGGTTAGTGATAATGCGATGGTCAACGTGTGACTGGACACACCGCCTCCAGCAGGGCGAGTTTATATGACACACGTGAACATGGATACACCGCCTCCAGCAGGGCGAATTTAAATAATAGAACGTGCAGCCGGATACACCGCCTCCAGCAGGCGAATTTCAGTAGTACACGTATGTCTGGATACACCGCCTCAAGCAGGGCAAATTTAAATAAGGGGAAACACCAGGAAAACAATTACAATGGAGGGCCCTGCGATAGGGAACGGGGACGTGGAGATCTCCTGCACTCCCCTGAGCTAGTCTCTGCACTCCTAACAGTCCCAATACAGGCTCCGCACCTGTTGCCGAGACGGAACCTAAGAACCCTAGCTCGCCCTGCACCTATCCCTTACTAGTGAAAAGGACGGTGCAGAAACTAATTCCACCACTGCACTGAAACACACATAAGGGAAGTCACAAACAGGGATAACACACTTAGCTTTGCTCTGTTGCTATTGCTCCAAGCAACAGAGTCCACCACCAGAATTCAGCTTCCACCTGAAGCTACTACACCAGAGCTCTGCCTGAGCTGCAAGGAACTCCTCTCAGTTGTTCCTTCCTCCACCAGACTTGGTTGGAAATGAGCAATATCACCACCAGTGATTGCAACCACCTGACACTCTTTTATAGGTAAGAGCCAGCAAGCACACCTGCTTCATAATCACGTGCACTAAACTAAAGTAACCAGAGTGCAATGACCCTAATGGCCACCGGGGGCAAAACTAGAACTGAAACCACCACAGTGCAATGACCCTAATGGCCACTGGGGGCAAAACTACAGTCATATGTTAAAGTTTGGGCACCCCTATTAATGTCAACCTTTTTTATTTATAACAATTTTGGTTTTTGCAACAGCTATTTCAGTTTCATATATCTAATAACTGATGGACTCAGTTATATTTCTGGATTCAAATGAGGTTTATTGTACTAACAGAAAATGTGCAATCTGCATTTAAACAAAATTTGACCGGTGCAAAAGTATGGGCACCTCAACATAAAAGTGACATTAATATTTCGTAGATCCTCCTTTTGCAAAAATAACAGCCTCTAGTCGCTTCCTGTAGCTATTAATGAGTTCCTGGATCCTGGATGAAGGTATTTGTGACAATTCCTGTTTACAAAACAATTCCAGTTCAGTTAAGTTTGATGGTCACCGAGCATGGACAGCCCGCTTCAAATCATCCCACAGATGTTCAATGATATTCAGGTCTGGGGACTGGGATGGCCATTCCAGAACATTGTAATTGTTCCTCTGCATGAATGCTTGAGTAGAGTTGGAGCGGTGTTTTGGATCATTGTCTTGCTGAAATATCCATCCCCTGCGTAACTTTAACTTCGTCACTGATTCTTGCACATTATTGTCAAGAATCTGCTGATACTGAGTTGTATCCATGCGACCCTCAACTTTAACAAGATTCCCGGTGACGGCATTGGCCACACAGCCAAAGCATGATGGAACCTCCACCAAATTTTACTGTGGGTAGCAAGTGTTTTTCTTGGAATGCTGTGTTTTTTAGCCTCCATGCATAACGCCTTTTTGTATGACCAAACAACTCAATCTTATAATATAATAATAATAAATTTTATTTTTATAGCGCCGACATATTCCGCAGCACTTTACATTTCAGAGGGGATTTGTACAGACAATAGACATTACAGCATAACAATAATCACATACAGTAGATTATAACACATACCAAGAGGAAAGAGGGCCCTGCTCGCAAGCTTACAGTCTATGAGGAAAGAGGGAGACACGAAAGGTAGGTGGTAACAGTTACCCTGAATTGTATGGACCAGTCATAATGTTAAGTGTGTAACAGTACAGACACAGAGGGCTAATGGAGGCATAAAGCATGTGGGAACATGATGCGGGGAACCTGGTTATGGTAAAACTTTTGGCTCTGCCACACAGGGATAGATTAGGTTAATGTGTTGGGGTGGTAGGCCAGTCTGAATAAATGCGTTTTCAGGACACGCTTAAAATTGTGGGGATTGGGGACTAATCGTATTGACCTGGGAAGTGCATTCCAAAGAATTGGTGCGGCACGTGTAAAGTCTTGGAGACGGGAGTGGGAGGTTCTGACTATTGAGGATGCTAATCTCAGGTCATCAGCAGAACGGAGGGCGCGGGTAGGGTGGTATACTG
This sequence comes from Dendrobates tinctorius, assembly GCF_039654945.1. Lineage (NCBI taxonomy): Eukaryota > Metazoa > Chordata > Amphibia > Anura > Dendrobatidae > Dendrobates > Dendrobates tinctorius. Next base: position 64,624,013 of record NW_027361679.1, read on the forward strand.
AAACAAGGGAGGAGATGTAGGGTGGTGCTGAGCCATGGAGGGCTTTGTGAGTGAGGGTAATAAGTTTATACTGAATTCTGGAGTGGATGGGTAGCCAGTGTAATGACTTCTTTGTTTCATCAGTCCACAGGACCTTCTTCCAAAATGTAACTGGCTTATCCAAATGTGCTTTTGCATACCTCAGGTGACTCTGTTTGTGGCGTGCTTGCAGAAATGGCTTCTTTCGCATCACTCTCCCATACAGGTTCTCCTTGTGCAAAGTGCGCTGTATTGTTGACCGATGCACAGTGACACCATCTGCAGCAAGATGATGCTGCAGGTCTTTGGAGGTGGTCTGTGGATTGTCCTTGACTGTTCTCACCATTCTTCTTCTCTGCCTTTCTGATATTTTTCTTGGCCTGCCACTTCTGGGCTTAACAAGAACTGTACCTGTGTTCTTCCATTTCCTTACTATGTTCCTCACAGTGGAAACTGACAGGTTAAATCTCTGAGACAACTTTTTGTATCCTTCCTCTGAAAAGCTATGTTGAATAATCTTCAAAAGTGCGCAGCGCACGCCAAAATCCTACTAGCGCACGGCCAGCGCACGATCTGCGCACCTTATGCTAAAGATAGGGTGCGCAGATCGCAAGTGTCCATGTGCGATAGTAGGTGGCGATGACCGAATGGGGCGGGCAGGGAGCTGGCAGGGGGCGGGGCTTAGCGGCACCGTGCGCTGCATCGAATAAACGCTAGTGTGAAACTGGCCTTAGACCCTGGACGAAATGTAATCGTAAACTGAAAACGGGAAAAAAAAAGTGACCAACGGGCCTGTCTGGGCGTTAGTCTTTTAGCAGACTCAATGTATGACAAATTTTTGTGATCCGTGATCACCATAACCGGGTGACTGGCCCCCTCCAAAAAGTGCCTCCATTCTTCAAACGCCAATTTGACCGCAAGAAGCTCTCTATTGCCTATGTCGTAATTTCTTTCCGCAGCAAAGAACTTCTTGGAAAAGAAAGCACATGGCCTGAGGTTGGTTAGAGTGGTAGGCCCTTGGGACAACACCGCCCCCACCCCCACCTCAGAGGCATCCACTTCCACGACGAATGGTTTGGACGGATCTGGCTGTACTAACACAGGAGCAGACATAAAGCTTCTTTTCAGGGTCGCAAAGGCCTCTTTTGCGAGCGAGGACCAGTTTCTCACATCTGCACCTTTACAAGTAAGATCTGTGAGTGGTTTGACCACCTGTGAAAACCCCCGAATAAATTTGCGGTAATAATTGGCGAACCCCAAGGTGCTGAAGACCCTTAAGGTCTCGGGGTTGCACCCAATCCGCAATGGCCTGCACCTTCTTGGGGTCCATGCGAAAACCCTCACAGGACACAATTAATCCCAAAAAAGACAATTCTTGAACAAAAAACACACATTTCTCCAATTTGGCATACAGATGATTTTCCCCTCAGTCCTTGGAGAATGGTTCGTACATGATTCAGATGAGATTGACTGTCGTGTGAGTATATCAGAATATCGTGAGATCCAAGAATACCACGTTGATGAAATTCTGAAATATGGCTGGGGCATTGGTAAGACCAAACGGTATGACTAAATTTTCAAACAGTCCCTCGGTCGTGAGGAACGTGGTTTTCCATTCATCCCCCTCCCGGACCCTTATCAAATTATATGCCCCCCGAAGATCTAGTTTGAAGAACCATTTTGCCCCTGAAAGTTGGTTACACAAATCGGGAATCAACGGAAGGGGGTACGTATTTCGTACAGTAATCTTTTTCAGCTCACGAAAATCGAGGCAGGGACGTAAGCCACCATCTTTCTTCTTAACAAAAAAACCCCTGCCGCCACAGGTGAGACTGAGGGACATATGAGTCCTTTGCGAAGACTCTCAGCAATGTAATCTTTCATGGCCAAGCGCTCAGGGCCAGATAAATTAAACAGATGGGCTTTAGGCAATTTAGCCCCCGGGACTAACTCGATAGCGCAGTCAAAGGGTCTATGTGGCGGCAACGTCTCGGCCTCGCTTTTAGAGAACACATCTTCGAATTCTTTCAGGTACTCCGGAATACCTTCCAGCTCGACAGATGACACAGATACAGATTTAACAGGTTCAACCAATAGTGCAGACTTATCACATAACATCGAATCATTAAACCCCCACTGACCAATCTCCCCCATTTTCCAGTTAATGATTGGGTTATGGCGTTGTAACCAGGGCATGCCCAACACCAATCCTGCTGGTATTGTCCAGAACCAAACAAATTAATTTTTCCACATGGGTAGCGCCCACTTTGAGTGAAAACAAGTCAGATATAAAGAGAATTCCCTCTTTAGTGAGGGGGGAGGAGTCAATGGCCACCACTTTGATTGGAACCTTAAGTCTAACTGTCCCTATCTTACAGCGTGTGACCAATTGGGAGTCAATGAGATTGATGGATGATCCGCAGTCCACGAAAGCTGTAGAGGGAAAACAACAATCGTCCACTAACAGTTCCACGTGAAGCAACACCTTAGAAAACGAGGAAAAGGGTACGTGAGGGTCTGAGTAGTCTCCCCGCTGACTACCCAGACCTAGTCGTTTCACGTCCACCGGGCTGAGGATGGACAATCAGGACACTCCCTTTTCCAATGTCCCGTTTTACCACAGTAGAAGCACAACTGCTTTTCTCTCCGGTGTTGTCTCTCCTTTTCCTTCAGGGAGAGAGCCCCTACGTCCATGGATACAGAAACAGTCTCTTTTCCACTAGGAAACAATGGAGTCTCCGCCTGGATCACCCCCCTGGCCCGCAGCCTGCGGTCCATCCGGACGGCCTGGGTCATGGCGTCCTCGAGAGAGTTAGGTGGGGGATGTAATGCCAAGGCATCCTGTAACCGCTCAGACAAGCCTCTGCGAAAGAGTCCTCGGAGTGCGGCGTCGTCCCAAGAGACCTCTGCGGCCCAGCGGCGGAATTCTGTGCAAAACCACTCAGCCGAGTGTTTCCCCTGACAGACACTCATCACCATGTCCTCTGCCAATCGCACTCGGTCCGGCTCATCATATATGTGCCCGAGGGCCTCAAAAAACGCATTCACAGACACTCTCTCAGGGGCAGTGGGAGGAAGGGAGAAAGTCCAAGCTTGTGGGGACCCTCTTAACAGAGACATAACGACCCCAACCTTCTGACTTTCGTCCCCAGAGGAACGTGGCCTCAAACTAAAGAAGAGTTTGCACCCCTCCATGAAGACCCTGAACTCCTTTTTGTTCCCAGAAAAAAAATCAGGCAGTTTAACAGGTGGTTCTGGGGACACCGAAACAACATCACTCGCCCCAGCCCCCAGAGACCCAGCAGCTAGAGCTCCCCGCACTGTCTCAGAAACCTGCTGCTGAGAACGAGCCAGAGCTTGCTGCTCCAGAGATAAACCCTGAAACATCTGACTCAGATTTTTCATTTGCTCAGCAAGAGATTGTATGGGATCCATATTTCTCAGCAGAGAAAAAAACCCCAAAAACTTAATGGTCAGTTATAAAGTCAGGAACACCGCACTGTACTTGCTCACTGAGCCAGTGCGCATGTCCTGAGTGTCAGGATCCTGTCAGCGCCGGCGTGCAGCCTCCGCTGAGCAGGGACTCACCCGCACTGTAGGGATACCAGCCGGGGTCAGGTACAGCCAGAAAGTACCTGAAGTTTAGCAAGCAGACACGGGACCTACGGTCATGTGACTGCAAGGGGGCAGGGCTTAGGGTCCTGCTTAGTGAGATGGAAAGACACTATACAGAATTACTCAGAGTCAGGCAAAACGGGGTTCATACACAGAGATAGCCGTAACGTACCAAGGATGAGACAGAACGGATAGTCAGGGCCAAGCAGCAGTCAAAACCAAACAGACATAGAAGGTACCAAGCAGAATCCAAAGCAATATCCAGAGAACAGACCGAGTCATACACAGAGAATCAAGCAACCAGAACACAGCAAAAACACACTCAGGGGTCACCACACAATGCCAAGGGCAAGAGTATAACTGACAGGGATGGGAGCATCCTGAGGCTATAAGAAGCCTCTCCCAGAACCAGGGAGAGGCCACAATCATAGCCCCAGGTGTGCAGGTAAGCCTGCACCGGGATCACAACCTTTAACCCCAGAAATGCCAGTTATCAGCACTGGTTCCAGACATTAACCACACGTGTGCGAGTCAAACCCGCACTGAGATCATGACAGAAAAGTGATTTAGTGCTTACCCATGAGTATGGTGCTAAGGTGCCCGGGAGCCACGTACCACCCCTTGATGCGCGTTTCGCGTTAGCTTTATCAAAAAGGAATAAGCAAGAGTTCTCTTGCCGGCATTTTATAGAAAACTAAATTATGTGGCGTGTTCAAAGTGCGCATGCGTCCCGACGTCACCGCTGGAGGAAGTTACATCGTCTTCCAGCACTCACCGAGCGCGCATGTCATGGGGAAATCCCCAAATGACGTTACTGGACATGCGCACTGGGACTATGAAGCCGGTGACACGGTGCCCCTCCAGAGAGCACGGAGCGCAAGCGCAAAACCACAACCACTACATTGTAAACACTAAAAGATAGAGAAAACACGGTTACACAGTCCCCCTCCAGAGAGCACGGAGTACACGCGCAAAACCACAACCACCGCGTTGTCAACACTAAAAGATAGAGGAAAGAACTAGCAGCCATCTTTTTGAAGCCAAATTCAGTCAATCTATTGCAGATTGCATTGCAGCTCTAGACTTCCAACCTCTGGCATGTCAATTTGTCTGTGCGGCTGTTTTTTTTTTAGCCAGATATGACTTGCATGCTATTCTTAAGTGTTGAAAGACTGACACATTAGCCCCTTCTCCTGTGTGGCCATTGTCATCATATTTTTCCCCTGCAGCGATATGGGTTTTATCTATGTTTATAAGTGTTTTTTTATATGTATTGTGCATCACTGTATGATCTATTAGTGAGTATACTGTTTAATCAATTTAGTAAAAGTTAAGTTTTAGTTCCGCTTATTTGCTATTTCTCTGATTATCTGAAGATTTTGATGAGCAGGAATAAATTACTGCATCGCGCTCGTGCACGCACAAAGACTCTGCGTGCGCGATTGCCGTCGGGTGGCAGCTGATTCTGACAGATGACACCTGGCACTCAGTGCCAGTAACGGTCCTGCACTGCTCCCGGGACCTTAACCCCCTTTGCTGTGATCGAACGTGAACGCAGCATTCCGGGAACCATCAGATGGATGACGCAGATTTCCAGGAGCCGACCGAAGGATGACAGCTCCTCTGCCCTTTAAATCAGACACCCCGCGGAGTGACGATCGTTGCCATGGGGAACTGATGTCTCTCTCTCTCTCTCCAGAATTATGTGCCTTTAAAACTCCTACAGCTGCTGTGACGGATCCGTCAAAAAGACAGATCCGGTGCATCAGTTTTTTGCAATCTACACAGGATCCATTTTTTTTAACAAAACGACGGATTGTGACTGATGGCAAAAAACTGATGTGTGAAAGAGGCCTTAGTACTTCTCATAATGGACATCCAATGTAATGCTGTACCTCTGATCTTTTGATACTGTAAGGAGATAGACCGGATTGCGGGTACCTGCATGCCAGGCCCGGAACTGAAGAGGCTGCATCCAGGGGGAAGCCTGAGTGGGGCGGACCTTCCCCTGCTGCATGAGGGAAGCATGAGAGAGACGGAGCTTCCTGCTGACAGGAAGGGGCAGGGAGAGTCAGTAAAGGGCGCACAGCAGTAGCTAGATAAAAGGAGAAAGCGCGCAAAGCAGAGCAGTTTGGTGCCAGGGCAGAGCAGCGCGCAGAGCGGCGTGATCTGCTTCCCTTGTCCCCTGCACGGAGTACCGACGCTGCGACGCGTCACATAGAGAGGGCCCCGTTGCCTGCAGAGCCAAGTGTGTACAGTAACGCGCCGGAGAGACCACTGCGGAGCCATGCAAAGCGGAGCAGAGCAGGGCTGTGTACCCCAGGCAGAACCAAGCCGTGTACATAGAGCTGAGACGTGCACACCGAGTAGAGCTGGGCCAGCCGGGCAGCAGCCAGAGAGAGAAGTGCCAAGTCCTGACAACATCAGTAGTGTGCACGCTAGTGCCAGTGGTCACCCGCCGCCAACCGCAGGGACCAGAGAGAACGGGACGTACAGCGCTAGTCCGGTGACTGTCAGAAAGCAAGGCACAGAATGAGTATAACACACGGGCCCCATACAAGTCACCAAGGACAGGACAGACCCTTGTACCCTGACCGTGCCATTAAACGGCTCCTGGCCCACGTGGGGCCCGTACCAGATCGTGACCCCTTTTACCGTCAACCACTTTGGGTTCGCCTGACCCAGACTGTGAGGAGAGTGGTGCAGGAGTCTCGTCAAGCTTAGACAGTAGTCGTGGCCCGTAACCTTTGTAGGAAACTATAGTATATGGACTAGGGGCAGTGGAAGGTACCGGAGACTGACCACTGTCACCAGAAGACGGGGGTATTGTTTTCTGCTTTACCCCATTAATGAGGACACTGTGTCGGCCGTTGCCGGCACCATTGAGTTCGCAGCAGGAGCTGCCGTATGAGGACGTCCTTATACGTTTTCTAATTTCTGAACCGTTGTATTGTACTGTGCCTTTAATACTGTTTAACTCTTTACCTCCCTGCATGGAGTATTTCCCCTGTAAATAAACCTGTTAACCCTTGCTTTGCTGCTTGCGTACCGTCACTGCATCCCGCGTTCCTGCTTGTTACCTTTTACAATACTACTGTGACACGCGTTCATTAAAGGGCTATTATCATCATCGTAAATACATAAAATTGTAAAGTGCTTGTAAAAATTATCAACTCTGCAATTTACTTTATTAAAAATCCTCTAAAGAAAGGAGAGATTTTTAATTCTCTTATTTATTGCTCGTTGCCAAGGTTACAGGACACTAGTGTAGTGTATGAGAGGTGGCCGGTCTCCTAGTGAAAAGTGCAGTGCTTACTAGATCTTTGGTGTGGAGCTTGTAAGCGTGGCTCTGACAAGGGCCAGATCACTGGATTTGGTTAGCTTCAGCGCTCCTGAGCTCCTCCAATAATACAGCAGCAAAAACGCCGCTGGTCTGAACTGTCAATCATGTAGGAGTGCAGACTGAAGAATGGAGGTGAGAGGCCCCTTTAGGATTGGCATGTTACACACCAGTTACAAAAAAACGACAAAAGCACGTTGCTGTCATCTGAGGGTGCACACCATTTCACCAGATCAGAAATTTGGCACATTTCAAACTAAGTAAATGTAAAAAAAATAAATAAATAAAATAACCATGTGCAGATTTGGGCCAACATTACACAACTGGCAGCTTTTCTGGAGAATCATCTGTCCTCCATTCTATTTCTATGCCCAATGAGTGTGGGGGAGATTCATTCAGAAGAGTCATCACTTGGTGTAAACATCACTTGGTGTAAACTGACGTGTAACACACAGAGCACAGAGTATTTCAGTGGCCAATAGATTACAACTGAGCCCTCTCAGACTGTCTCCTCCCCTGCATAACCCCGCGGATTGTCACCTCCAGGTAGAAGAGATCCAGCGAGGAGATCTGCGAGTCTAGGAAGTCCTCGTACGTGTTGTACTGCGCTACGATCCCGTCCATAGCGGCGCCGCTCTGCTCTTCCTCCATCTCTCAGGCTGACAGCGTCCTTAGCAACGCGGCTGGGCGGGAGACTGCTCAGAGAACTGACGTCACACGAAATGGCCCAATCACATGCCGGACATGTGTGCGGCTTCCCATATAGATAGCAGAGGCTTGTCGGCAGCACCACGTGGATGTCACTGCTACTGCGTGATCAAATGGTTTATAAGCGATTACTACGTCATAGAAGTGTGTATGGCCGACAGCAGGGGGCGCAAGAGGGAAGCGTCAGCTGGAACAGGACTCTGCCCACACCGCTACTGATACATTACATGCGTGGATTTATCATCTATCTACTGGCTCTGTCTCGTATCTATATATCTTATTATCTAGCTATCTAATTATCTGTATGTCTGTGTATTTCTATCCTCTATCTATCTATCATCTATCCCATATCTATCTATCATCTATCCCATATCTATCTATCTATCATCTATCCCATATCTATCTATCAATCTATCTATCCCATATCTATCTATCTATCTATCTATCTATCTATCTATCTATCTATCTATCTATCCCATATCTATCTATCTATCCTCTATCTATCATCTACTGTATCCCATATCTATCTATCTATCTATCTATCTATCTATCCCATATCTATCTATCTATCTATCTATCTATCTATCTATCTATCCCATATCTATCTATCTATCTATCCTCTATCTATCATCTACTGTATCCCATATCTATCTATCTATCTATCTATCTATCTATCTATCTATCCCATATCTATCGATCTATCCCATATCTATCCTCTATCTATCTATCATCTATCCCATATCTATCTATCTATCTATCTATCATCTATCCTATATCTATCTATCTATCTATCTATCTATATCCCATATCTATCCTCTATCTATCCATCTATCCCATATCTATCTATCTATCCATCTCCTATCTATCTATTATCTATCTATCCATCCCATATCTATCTGTCTATCTATGTATCTATCTATGTATCTATCTATGTATCTATCTATCCCATATCGATCTATTATCTATTTATGTACACAAAAGCACAGCAGCACTCTATGAATGCCAAGACATATAGTGTCAATGGAAATAACTACTTCCAACCGCATGGTCCCTCAGCAAGCTGTATTTACATAAAAAAGGTACTTAACGTATAAATTGTCCAATTCATGTGTGCCCATCAACCACAGCAAGGTGACACTTCTAGCTAGTATCTATCTATATATCTATTTATCAAATTTAAAGAGGCTTTTGTGGCAGAATAAAATAAACATTTGTTTTACCAAAGCACGTGTTAGGAATAGGGACAGTAGCTGTGGGGATGATGGGTGGGGGCAAATCCAAGGTGGGGGCTATGGACATCCATGGCAGATCATAGTTGTTTTTCTCGCCACCTATGTCATGGGCTCACATACTACGCTGTTATCTCCACTGTGTTCTCTTCCACCAGCAGGATATATGTTTTCTCTTCCTCCTTCATGGAGTTGAAATCTGAGAAGAGATTGGAGAGTGTCCTGAAGTGAGTGTCCCTCACTGCTGAGTATTTGGTGCAGTGTAGGAGGAAGTGGATTTCATCCTCCAAGGCTTCCAGGTCACGGTGTGGGCACAGTCTTTCCTCCCTGGGCTTGTAGATCTGTCTGTGCCGACTGGACTCGATGGCCAGATTGTGGGCACTGAGTCTATACCGGCTCAGGATATGGCGGTCTCTGTGGTCCGGGAGTTTTTCAAGATATGGAGCCAGTCTGTAGTCTCTCTGTAGACTCCTGTAAATGGTCAATTTCTGTAAGATGATGATATTGTTCGCCCAGTCACTGACATACCGTTCATGGCCCTCGTCTACCATCTTTCTAATTCTGGTTTTTCTCAGACTGCTGTGATTGGTATTTTGGTCCGGTTGGTTTGGTTGAGCTCATTCAGGGGTCCTGGCTTCTGTGGACCACCTATATGTAGCAGGGTTCTATGGTGATGGTAGTTTTGGCTTGCTACTGTGTAGGTGAACCCGGAATGACAGCACCCTCTTCAGAACTGCTAGGTGTACAGGGAATCTGCCCAGCTCAGCCCGACAGGCACTGTTGGTGAAGCTCCAATGGATCTGGAGAAGATGCTTACATAATTCCATGTGGAATATTTATGTTTGGCTGGAATGCCACCGTGACCAGTCTGGGTATGTGTGGGGACCCCTGACTTCACTGCCATAATGGAAGATTGGGGCAATGATGGCATCAAATTTTTTTAGCCAGACCTTCACTGGCGGCATCAAATGGTAGAGATAGAAGGTTTTGCAGGCCTTGTCCTTCAGGGTCTCTAGCTTGTTTGAAGTTCCCTGACTGGTTAATTTCCCGGCCCAGTTATGTGTATTTGTCAGTTACTGTATGAGTACAGTTGTTTAGCACAAATGAAGGGTGCTCATCTGATCTTGGATTTCTGCTCTGGAACACCATAATGTTGGTTTTCTTTGGGTTGATTGGTAGTGCTCATGTGGAGCTGAATTTCTCCAAGATTTTTAGGTTGACTTGGAGGCCTTTCACAGTTGGTGACAGCAGCATTAGGTCACCTGCATACAGCAAGAATATCACCTAGATTTCACCTAGATGTCATGGAGTGTGAGATCTGGTGTCATAGACGATTCAGAGCAGTGGCCAGCTCAATGATGTAAATGTTGAAGAGCATTGGACTTAGGTTGCAGCCCTGTCTGACACAGTGCTCTGCTGGAAATCAGCAGTTGCTCTACAGTTCACACGTACGCTGCAGCGGTTCTTGGTGTCTGAGCGTGTGATGACATCATAGGTCTTTCCTCCTATTCCGCTATCAAGCAGTTTCAGAAATAGGCCCGGGTGCCATAGTGAGTCAAAGGCTTTTTTAGTTTACAAAACAGGCATATATCTTCCCATGCTTTGTGTTGTAGTTGTGGCTCTGAATGAGACTGTGCATGGTGTAGATGTGATCAGTAGTATGAAGGTTTACCATAAACCCTACTTATCTTTTGTTGAGTATGTTGCTCCCAATAAGGAAACTGAGGACCCTTTAGTTCATAATGTGGTTGAGCAGTTTTCTCAGGTTGCTGCTGACATATACGTCTCTGTAGTTGGCAGGGTCATACCTGTCCCACTCTTGTGGATGGGTGTGATGAGGCCTTGGTTCCAGGTGTAAGGGAAGTAGCCAGCACTCAGCACAATATTGAACAGTTTAACCATTGCTGCCTGTATTTCTGGTGGGCTGTACCTCAGCATTTCTGGTGGGATTCTATCCCAGCTATTGGCTTTTCTACACCTTAAGGCTGCTTTTACACTTGCCACTTGCCATGTTTTTGCGGGCCGTTTTTGCGGCCCCAATAGATTTCTATGGGGCCGCAAAAACGGCCCACAAAAATACATTGGAGCGCCGTGTCCCGTATGGCCGTGATGGCCGTATATAGCTTGCTCAGTATTTTTCCCGGCTCATGGACATGGCCTGCATTTAAATCAATGGTACGGCAAAAACAACATTACCTTGTTTTTGCGGTACACCGTATTTGCGGATTGCAGTTTTTCCCTGCAATTTGTTATAACAGGGAAAAATGGCGATAGCAGTGTCCTATAATGCGATTGGTGTATCCAGAGGCATATCTGTCTATGTGTCTTTTTGTCTATCTATCGATCTACTTACAAAAATGAAGGCAGCGCTCCCAAAATAGAAAATTAGAAAACAGCCCATAGTGACGGCAATGTTTTGGTCCAAGCATTGAGAACTTCTTGAGAAAGGTCCTCAATTGGACCAAAGTGTTGCTGTCACTGTGATGTTGTCACATCTCCTGTTGTTTGTGGGCTGTTGCCCTTGTTTGCATTCTTTGCCTCGTAACAGTGATGTAGGGGAGAGGAGGAGTTGGGGGAGGGACGTGGAGAGGAAGGAGGAAGTAAGGAATAAAGAAAAGCACGGCCTGGCAGCCATGCACCAGCACATCAGTGTACGTCTCTGAATTCTTTATCGCCGACATCACGACACTACAACTGGCGACGAGGAAGCGTTCATTCATCAGCCACAGGTATTTCAGTCCCACGAACAGTCTACAAGGCTATCAGCACTCACTATGGCTTGTCTACCCGCATTTCCTGCTTTTGATGTGCATCAGTCCCAAGCAAACCTGGCAGTATCTTGGGATAAATGGCTAAAGCGATTCGAGATATTTCTGCAAGCCATGAATGTCTCTGATGATACCCGGAAAAAAGCCATGCTGTCACACTATGCAGGGGAGCAGGTTTACGATATATTCACTACTCTGCCGAATACAGGGGAGGACAAGGACTATGAGCTCAGCAAAGCTGCGTTAAGCAAGCACTTCTCCCCTCACAGAAATCCGGCATTTGAAATTTTTAAGTTCAGGCAGTCAAAGCAGTCGCCAACACAAAGCATGGCTGAGTATCATGTCCGGCTACGACACCTTGCAGCGCACTGTGAATTTGCGGAAGTAGACAAAGAAATCCAAATGCAGATCGTACAAGGATGTATTTCCTCCAAGTTAAGGAGACAAGCACTCAGAGACCCCACCATGACGTTAGCGAAGTTGCTAGATACAGCGCGTATAAATGATGCTGCAGACAAACAAGCTAAACTGATAGAGAACATCGAGCATGCGCCAGACGCGACATCTTTTATAGCAAAGCTTACACAGAAACCAAATGTGCCTCGCACGCAGGCAGCCACATGTTACAACTGCGGTGGATCGTATCCTCACCAGAATGTCTGCCCAGCAAAGGGAGGAACTTGTCATAATTGCGGAAAGCAAAATCATTTTGCAAAGGTGTGTAGATCCAAGCCACAATCTCCTCATGCCACCGCACAACCTAGGCCACCAAAGATCCAAACACTGCAGATTAATGACGAGTCCCACAGCACCTATTTATTCTCCGTGACGGAAGAGGGATCTAATACTGTGCACGCAGTTACTAATCCAAAACGAGTAATCCTAGTGAATGGGAATCCAATAGAAGCCCTGGTGGACACGGGGGCATCAGTCAACGTCATCAGTCATACAGTCTACAACCAGCTCCTAAACAAACCTACTCTACAAAGTACTAATATAAAGATTTTTCCTTATGGCTCAGCAGCTGCACTGCCCCTGTGCAGAAAATTTCAGTCAGAAGTTGCAGCTGAAGGAAAGTCCATCACTGACACCTTTTATGTGGTAGAATGCTCTGTGGACACACTTCTCAGCTGTACCAGTGCAATATCTCTGGGCCTTGTGAACCTTGTCAACAGCATTACAGGTCCTTCGGCCCACCACATTATGCAGAAGTACCCAAATCTCTTTAAAGGCCTAGGTAAGCTAAAGGATGTTCAAATAAAATTGCATATAGATCCGTCAGTACAGCCCTCTATTCAGCCCCACAGGTGCATTCCATTCCATGTCCGCAAGCTTGTGGAGCAAGAACTGCAAGACCTGGAGGCGTCCGATGTCGTCGAACGCGTTGAAGGCCCGACCCCCTGGGTTTCACCAATCGTTGTTGCACCTAAACCGAAGCAGCCAGGTAAAATCCGACTATGTGTGGATATGCGCCACGCCAATCGGGTGATCCAAAGAGAAAGGCACATCACGCCCACTATTGATGACTTTCTCGCAGACCTGAATGGTGCGAAGGTATTTTCAAAAATTGACCTAAACTCAGGCTATCATCAACTTGAATTGCATCCAGACTCCAGGTACATTACAACTTTTAGCACGCATGTGGGCCTGCGCAGATTTAAGAGATTGAACTTTGGCATCTCATCGGCCGCAGAAATTTTTCAGAATATTGTCAGCCAGGTTCTGTCTGGCATTGCAGGAGTCCTCAACGTCAGTGATGACATTCTCATTTATGGCACAACCCAAGAGGAACATGACAATCGCCTAGAACAAGTGTTTCAAAGACTCCAAGCCTGCAATCTCACTGTCAATCCGTCAAAATGTGAATTTAACCAAAAATCATTAACTTTTTTTGGATACATCTTTTCTGAACAAGGAGTTTCAGCTGACCCACAGAAAGTGGCTGCCATAAAATCGGCTAGCCCACCGCAAAATGTGTCAGATGTTCGCAGCTTCCTAGGACTGGTCACATACTGTGGCCGATTTATACCTGACCTAGCCACTGTTTCTGAACCTCTGCGAAAGCTCACAAAGAAAGACTCTCCGTGGACATGGTGTACTGAGCAGCAAGCAGCTTTTGACGCATTGAAAACCAACCTAACCAGCGACACTGTCATGGCCTATTTTGACCCGTCAAAACCCACACAGCTACTGGTGGATGCTAGTCCAGTAGGCCTAGGGGCAATTCTCACACAAGTGTCTAGCGCAGGCGACATATCCACAATCTCATATACCAGCAAGACACTAACGGATACAGAGCAGCGATATTCACAAACTGAGAGAGAAGCCCTGGCAGTTGTGTGGGGGTGCCTTCATTTCCATTTATACTTTTTTGGACATCAATTCACAGTGATAACTGACCACAAGCCACTCGTTCCAATTTTCAATAAGCCCTCGTCAAAGCCTCCCCTGCGTCTTGAGCGCTGGTTGCTCCGCTTACAGAACTATCATCTCCAGTTGAGATACGAGGCGGGAGCTGGAAATCCCGCAGACTATTTCTCGAGACACCCAGCACCACAGCCCACCACAGACGACATCCCCGCGACGATTCTGGCGGAGGAGCATGTCAACTTTGTCGTCGCCCATTCGGTACCGAAAGCTATGACCATACAGGAAATTAAGCAAGCGCTGGATGCCGATCACCAACTTCAATTTGTGATAGAGACGGTTCGGTCCAAGAACTGGAGCAGTTTTCTCGCTGAGGCCCGCCTTCACCCTCCTGATCAGGCTGGGTACCTGGAGGTTTTCTTTAACGCGAAACATTCACTATCAGTATCAGACTCAAATATGCTCTTAAGAGATAATCGCCTGGTGATACCTCAGAAACTTCAGAGCAGGGTACTGGATCTGGCGCATGAAGCTCATCAAGGGGTCGTGAAAACGAAGCAGCTACTTCGGGAGAAAGTGTGGTTTCCCGGACTTGACAAAAAGGTAGAGGCACTCGTTGAAACATGCATACCGTGCCAAGCCACTACAGTTGCCCATAGACATGCACCATTACAAATGACACCCCTGCCAGCCGGCCCATGGATAGCTGTTAGCATCGATTTCTGCAGTCTACCAGATAGCTCCTATCTGCTGGTGATCATGGATGACTTTTCAAGGTTTCCAGTCATCGAACATGTTTCTACAACCTCGGCCAAGGCTGTTTTACCAAAATTAGACAAGATCTTCTCGGCATATGGCATACCTGAGATCGTGAAATCTGACAATGGACCGCCTTTTAATAGCACAGACTTTCAGTCCTTCGCAACCTACCTGGGTTTCACACACCGGAAAATAACTCCTTGCTGGCCTCAGGCCAACGGTGAAGTCGAACGATTCATGCAATCGCTCAACAAGACCCTAAGGATTGCTACCATGGAGCACAAGGACTTACAGCAAGAGTTGAACGCATTCCTCAGACAGTACAGGGCTATACCCCACTCTACAATGGGAATACCACCTGCAACGGCACTGTTCAACAGGCCCTTACGGGTCAAACTTCCAAGCATTCCAGCAATCTCCGTCCAGACCCCGATTTCTATTAATGACTCCATATCAAAGGAAAAGATGAAATGGTATGCAGATAAGCGCAACCATCGAGGCAGACAGCCGGCAATACAGGTGGGCGATTGGGTCCTGGCACAAAGGTTAAAAGCGACTAGCAAGTTTGCGTCACCGTACTATCCGGAACCGTTTCAAGTTATAGACGTTAAGGGCACCATGGTTACTGCCCGGAATCAAAGTCGTCAGGTCACACGAAATGTGTCCCACTTTAAAAAACTCCGGGGCCACGTCCCAAAAACCACGCCTATTGAGGAAGCAGAGAGCGACGACTTCCTGCCAGAGACTGGAGATGCCGTAAGCCTAACAGGGGATGTCTCCGGGGATACTCAGGGCTCATCTGGTGAGGGGCTGTCTCACCGCTATCCGACTAGGACCTATCGAAGACCACCTGCCCACCTTACAGACTATGTTCTGCAGTGAGACTTAATGTTTGAACAACAGTATTCTTCAAATGTTTCAGGTTTTTTTTGTTGTGAGAAAAGAAGAGGTGTGATGTCACATCTCCTGTTGTTTGTGGGCTGTTGCCCTTGTTTGCATTCTTTGCCTAGTAACAGTGATGTAGGGGAGAGGAGGAGTCGGGGGAGGGACGTGGAGAGGAAGGAGGAAGTAAGGAATAAAGAAAAGCACGGCCTGGCAGCCAAGCACCAGCACATCAGTGTACGTCTCTGAATTCTTTATCGCCGACATCACGACACTACAGTCACTAAGGGCCATACAATTAATTCTCTGTTTTAGTAGTGCTGCCTTCTTTTTTTTTATGCCTGTAAGGCTCTGCACCCCTGTCCCCCACCCCCACCCCTATTTTTTGGCTGGTGCTGACATGATTTTTTTCGATGTATCTATCCAATTTGAATTTAAGGTAGCTTTATTGGCTGGACTGAATACTAGGGATGATCGAGCACTAAAATGCTTGAGTACTCGGTGCTCGAATCGAGCAGGTCAAATGCTCGGACGGGCTCAATTCAAGTACAAGTATAATAGAAGTCAATGGGATACTCAAGCATTTTTCTGGAAGACCCTAGCGCATGGGGAATCTTTTTTCTGCCAAGAGCCATTTGGATATTTATACCATCCTTCGGGGGCCGTACAAACTCCGCCCACAAAGTTTATCCTGACTCTGGCACTGGTTTCATCACGTAATCTTTCATTGCATGACATTCAATGTTCAGTAGTGAACAATGCGTGTGTGTGCTAACAGAGCAAGAAGAAATTAATGAGATTGTGGCAGTCAAAGTACGCTCCCTGCCCAAGAATGCGGTCCCTGAGAATCTGCTCGGGGGCCTGATAAAAGGTCATCTAGGGCCGTAAATGGCCCTGGGACCTGAGGTTCCCCACCCCTGCCCTAGCGGGATGGAGGGGGGGGCAGGTAAATCACTAAAATGGATGGAAACAGTGCTCTAATGTAATAGGAACAGCATGGGGAAGACGATCTCTGACTCCCAGGTCACTGCTGGGAGCAATGTTGTCAGAGTATTACTCCACTTTTATGGAGTGACAATAAAACATATAAATCTAAAGAAAAAATTTATTTTACAGGAAAAAATGTGTTAGGAAACATTCTTTCTCGCATAATGACTTTTATATAAGGCAATATTAAAAAGAGAAAAAAAAACCCTGCCACCTTCACCCTTTAGAATATGTTCACACTTAGTGTTTTTACACTTTCTCATTGCTTTGAATGTTAAAATAGCATTTTACTACCTTTCCTGGGCAGGTGGTGCATTTGATATGGTCAGACACATCCTGTTTAATTTATGAAGGAGGGACTATGAAAGTCACAAAGTCTATGTGGAAAATGCAAGAACTGCCAAAAATTAGAAAGAAGAGGGACTCCTATACACACTGTACTAG
Source organism: Dendrobates tinctorius (assembly GCF_039654945.1). NCBI lineage: Eukaryota > Metazoa > Chordata > Amphibia > Anura > Dendrobatidae > Dendrobates > Dendrobates tinctorius. Next base: position 64,641,130 of record NW_027361679.1, read on the forward strand.
ACATAAAGGAGGGCCTCATACACATTCTGCTCATTCTTGGCTAGCGCACGCGCAGTATGCTTTGCCCAACTGCGGGCAAAGCCGAAAAGCCTCACTGTGCAAGCGCCGGTTAACTAAGCCCTGGAAGTATTTTGCTGTGTATGCTTAGCGCACGCGCAACAAATGGCGGAGACCTACTCCTATTCCTCAAAAAACTGCGAACAGCGGCCAAGGATGGGGAGGCGGCACACATCAGGAACACCACCCATCGGACCGGACCGACCTTGTTTTCATCGCTCACCAAAACCAGGTGACAGATTCTGGGAATCCTAAACTCATAAAGCCTATGCATTAAGTGCATGTACTGCCAAAAATAAGGAGGAATTGCAATACACCCTAGAAGACACGTAGAAGAGGGCCTCAAAATTTTTTTTTCCCGGTTATGAAAGGGGATATCCGGTACTCTAACCCCTTAACTCCCGGAACTTTTTTCGTTATCGTTTTTCGCTCCCCTTCTTTCCAGAGCCATAACTTTTTTATTTTTCAGTCAATATGGCCATGTGAGGGCTTATTTTTTGCGGGATGAGTTGTACTTTTAAACAATACCATTGGTTTTACCATGTCGTGTACTCGAAAACGGGAAAAAAATTCCAAGTGCGGTGAAATTGCAAAAAAAGTGTAATCCCACACTTGTTTTTTGCTTGGCTTTTTTGCTAGGTTCACTAAATGCTAAATCTAACCTGCCATTATAATTCTCCATTACGAGTTCATTTACACCAAACATGTCTAGGTCCTCTTTTATCTAAGTGGTGAAAAAAAATTCCAAAATTTGGTAAAAAAAAAAATTGCTTAATATTCTGAGACCCGTAGCGTCTCTATTTTTTGTGATCTGGGTCGGGTGAGGGCTTATTTTTTTGCGTTCCGGGCTGACATTTTTAATGATACCACTTTTGTGCAAATATGTTCTTTTGATCGCCCGTTATTGCATTTTAATGCAATGTCGCGGTGACCAAAAAAACGTAATTCTGGCGTTTTTAATTTTTTTCTTGCTACGACGTTTAGCGATCGGGTTAATGCTTTTTTTTATCGATTGGGCAATTCTGAATGCGGCGATACCTAATATGTGTATGTGTGATTTTTTTTTTTGTTTGTTCTATTTTGATTGGGGCGAAAGGGGGGGATTTGAACTTTTAGGGTTTATTTTTTTATTTTTAAACATTTTTTTTTTCCTTTTGGCATGCTTCAATAGCCTCCATAGGAGGCTTGAAGCATGCACAACTCGATCGGCTCTGTTACATATAGACGATGAGCAGATCACCCATTTGTAGCAGATTTGCTGCAGTGCTTTGAGCGCCGGCCAGTGGGCGGCGCTCAAAGCGATCTGCCTTCAACAACCATAGAGGTCTCTATGAGACCTCTGGTTGTCAGGGCAACGCGTCGCCGACCCCCGATCACGTGACGGGGTCGGCTATAAACTCACTTCCGGCCCAGTGGCCGGAAGTGCTATTTAAATGCCCGCTGTCAGCTTTGACAGCGGGATATAACTAGTTAATAGGGGCGGGCGGAAGGCGATTCCGCTTGCGCCTATTGCGGGCACATGTCAGCTGTTTGTAACAGCTGACATGTCGCGGCTTTGAGATGGGCTCACCGCCGGAGCCCACCTCAAAGCAGGGGATCCTTACCGATTACATACTTTTCTGTTATCGGTAAGGAAGGGGTTAAAAAAGAGCATGTAGTTGTTAACAGAGGCAGCTATCTGCCTGTTGTATCTGGCGCCTGTCATTGACCGCTCCTGCAAGAGATTCAGTTACTCCCTGTCAACAGAGCAGCAGTTTCTCTTCCTGTTGACCCTACTGGTGTCATGCTGATTGACAGCCAGATTTCCCTAATTAGGCAGCAGGGCAGGCTGTTAACCATCATGACAACAGTAGTGCCGCCCTGTTAACAGGAAGAGCAACTAGTACCGGCCTGCTAACAGGAAGAGCAACTTCTCTATTGATTGGAAGTTGGCAAATCATTGCCAGGAGCGGTCAATGACTGGTGCCAGGTACAACAGACAGGTTAGCAATTGCATGCCTTTTTTTCTAAAGCCTTTAAGGAGTGGGACTCCTAGACTGGTTAAGACTATGAAAGGGTTGAAAAACAAATTATTCCTGGCAGGTATATACAGCTATGGCAAAAAATTAGACCACTTTCAGATGTTCAGTTTGTCTGATTGTCTAAATTGTTCTTTTAGTCTATAAACTTCTGACATGACTCCGAATTTCCAAGCAGTAAATTTTGTATTTTTTTCTGACAAAGAAAAAATGGTCAAAATTAAAAAAATCAAACAGTGCTTTCAGATCTCAAATAATGCAAAGAAAACAAGGTCATAAACATTTAGAAACAACAATACTAATGTTTTAACTCAAGAAGAGTTCAGAAATCAATACTTTGTGGAATAACTGTGATTTTTAAAAACAGTTTTTAAAAACAGTTTTCATGTGTCTTGACATGCTGCCACCAGTCTTTCACACTGCTTGTGACTATCCATCATCCTCTTGATTACATTCCAGAGGTTTTCAATGGGGTTCAGGTCTGGAGATAGGGCTCGCCATGACAGGGTTTTGATATGGTGGTCTCTTAATTTTTGCCAGATTTTTGCTGAAGAGCCCAGTGCTGCCTGGGCATAGTAACTAACTATGGTTAGTTATAACAAATTATGATATATATAAAGCTGAGTGTAGAGCCCCGCCCACTCCACATAGCCACATTCACTATAATATCCCACATCATCCCGTCAGCCAGAGCCACCGGACTACTACCCCTAATATCCCACATCATCCCGTCAGAGCCCCCGGACTACTACCCCTAATATCCCACATCGTCCCATCAGCCAGAGCCACTGAACTACTACCCCTAATATCCCACATCATCCCGTCAAAGCCACTGGACTACTACCCCTAATATCCCACATCATCCCATCAGCCAGGGCCACCGGACTACTCCCCCTAATATCCCACATCATCCCGTCACTGACGCCAGACTACTCCCCCTAATATCCCACATCATCCCATCAGCCAGAGCCACCAGACTACTACCTCTAATATCCCACATCATCCCATCAGCCAGAGCCACCGGACTACTCCCCCTAATATCCGACATCATCCCATCAGCTAGAGCTACCAGACTACTTCCACTAATATCCCACATCATTCCGTCAGCCAGAGCCACCAGACTACTACCCCTTACATCCCACATCATCCCACCAGTCAGAGCCACCGGACTACTACCCCTAATATCCCACATCATCCCATCAGCCTGGGGTCAGAACCAGAGCGCTGAGTGGAGCGGTCCTAACTTCCATACCGGGGATCCCTTTAAGAGAGGCCTGGGGTCAGAACCAGAGTGCTGAGTGGATTTGTCCTGACTTCTATACCAATTATCCCTTTAATAGAAGCCTGGGGTGTGAATCAGTGCGCTGAGGGATTTACCCTAACTTTCATACTGGAGATCCCTTTAAGAGAGGCCTGGGGTTAGTACCAAAGTGCAGAGTGGATTTTCCCTCACTTCCATACCGGGGATCCCTTTAAGACAGACTGGGATAAGAACCAGAGCGCTGAGTGGATTTGCCGTGACTTGCATACCAATGATCCCTTTAATAGAACCCTGGGGTCAGAATCAGAGCGTTGAGGGATTTGCCCTAACTTCCATACAGGAGATCCCTTTAAGAGAGCCTGGGGTCAGAACCAAAGCGCTGGATGGATTTGCCCTGACTTCCATACCAGAGATCCCTTTAAGAAAGGCCTGGGGTCAGTACCAATGCGCAGAGTAGATTTGCCCTAACTTCCATACCAATGATCCCTTTAAGAGACCCTGGGGTCAGAACCACAGAGCTGAGTGGAACGGTCCTAACTTCCATACCAGGGATCCCTTTAAGAGAGACCTGGGGTCAAAACCAAAGCCCTGGATGGATTTGCTCTGACTTCCATACCAATAATCCCTTTAAGAGGGAAGATGTGCCTACGGGATGGAGGATGTGTGATGGGAATATGGGCAGGGAGGGAATTCATTTCTGTCATGTGATCTCTGCTCCTTTCAGGGGGGCAGACAATGGCTGGGAGCTTATGTTCCCGGGGATGCTAGATCTCTCCCACCATGTCAGTGTTTGCTGAGGTGTTGTCAAGTGGGAAAACTTGCTCATAGCAACCAGTCACAGCTCAGCTACTTTTAACCAGCTCTGATGAAATGAGAGATGCTTAGTGATTGGCTGCAAGGAAAACTACTGCTCATAGCAACCAATCACAGCTCAACTTCTTTTGAACAGCTATGGTGAAATGAAAGATGCTTCGTGATTGGTTGGTGATTCACACACACACACATGCATACATTCATTTTTATATAGAGAGATATATAGTGTGTGTATATATATATATATATATATATATATATATATATATATATATGAATTGTAGAGGTAGATCACATATACATCCTATAAAAATTATGAAGAAGTGCATCATACACACCCTGGAAACATTGAGAGCAAAGGCCACCTGATGACCATCTAAAAATTTTGAGCAAGGACCGCATGATGACCCGCTAAAAATTCACTGTGGTGAAGTTGGCAGGATAAAGCCTTGCCATCTAAAGGTCTAAATGATGTGGGGCAGGCACGAGCTACATTAAAGATCACAATTGTTGCGTGGTCGAAAACATTCAGAGTGTATCTGTGAGATGCACATTTTACTCTCATCTGAAGTTGTCCATGGAATCAACTAAATAGTGCAGTCAAAATACGAAAAAAAAAAAATCCTTTACCCTGAACAAATTCCAAGAAAGCGTTTTATTGTTTTTTTGGTAGTATTACATGTAGGGAAAAACATACTAAAAGTTTACCAAGATAGGGTTACCACAAAGGGACCAAATGTGACGTCAAAGACTATGGCCGCCAAAGCTGTAAAATGTTAAATGCGACTCGCCTTTCAGTGTCTATCATATTTCTTTCACAATTACTACTATTATTATGTTTATTATTTAAAAGAACAGAGTTCAGATGACGCAGTACTCAAGGATGTACCAGAAGTGGAACATTATGTTCTTAACGGAGGTTCTCTTCTCCATCGACTGAAGTGGTCAGAAGGAAAGACATATTGTTCAATCGCTGAAGACTATGCATCTTTCACACTAAAGCACTATGGTAAGGCTACGATAGTATTTGATGGTTACATTGGAGAACCAAACACTAAGGACATTACCCATCAGCGACGGCGCAAAAAACAAACAAGTAACAAAGTGAACATTGCCGAAGGAACAAAATTTGTCGGGAAAAAGGAGGACTTCCTTTCGAATGTGGAGAGCAAACAGTCTCTTATCAATCTCATTTCACAGTGCATGCATGACAGAGGTTGCCACGTAATACAATCAGAGGGGGATGCAGATGTGGAGATTGTTAAGGCAGCAGTGTTAATGTCATCCAACAAAAGTACTAGTCTCATTGGCGAAGATACAGATCTTTTGGTGTTGTTACTTCATCACGCGTCAACCAGCGATGGCAACAAGCTTTATTTCTACTCGGATAAAAGGAGTCCTGCAACAGTATACGACATTAAGGTTATGAAGAAGTTCCTGGGAAACCATGTCTTCTGTTCCTTCATGCATTCATGGGTTGCGATACCACTTCCGCGGTTTTTGGAATCGGAAAAAAACTCTGTCTGCACAAGGTTTTGAAGGGAGACTCGGTCTTAAAAAGCTGTGCTAAAATCTTTTCCACACCTAACAAAAACAGCTGAGATTGAAGACGCTGGCTGTAAAGCGATGGTGGCATTGTTCAGAGGCAAACCTGGAGACAATCTGTCGGCAATGAGGTATTCTACTCTCTGCAAAAAAGTTGGTTCAGCCAAAATCTTTGTTACACCTGAACGACTGCCACCGACCTCCTCTGCAACGAAGTATCATGCCCTTTGGAGTTACCTCCAAGTGATGCTTTGGATGGACAATGGTGAGGCCATGGACACTACTGAATGGGGATGGGAATTGCAGAACAACAGTCTAGTTCCAGTGATGATGGATACTTCACCCGCGCCAGAAACACTTCTGAAAATAATTCACTGCAATTGTTCTCATGGTTGTAGTACACTTTGGTGCACTTGCAAAAGACACGGACTTACCTGTTCACGGGTATGCGGACCATGTCAAGAAGGGCATTGTGACAATATGAGTGAGGAAGCAGTGTCTGATGATGAAAATAGTGACTATTGACCTGACACGCTTATTCAGTGATGAAGTAGGTCTTAAAATGCAGTGTGTATTCTATAATTTCTAGAAATGTTCACATCATTTATGACGTCATGACCTCGCCTGTCCATGTAGTTAGTATAAAACTTTGTATAAAAATTGTTATATGAAAATATATAGTATACAAAATGCAAACTCTTCTGTAAGCTAAAGCTACAGCTTTGATATAGGGAAATATTAGTTATTTTTAGTGCGATGGCTGTCATTGTCTTATGACGTCATAGTTAGGACCTTTTGTGGTGATCAATTTTTGGAAAACTTTTAGGCTGTGCGCACACGCTGCGGATTTTGCTGTGGTTCCGCAGCGGTTTTGGCCGCTGCGGACCCGCAGCAGTTTTTGCTGCAGTGTACAGTACCATGATTCCCTATGGGAATCAAAAACCGCAGTGCAGACGGTGCGGATTTTTCCACGCGGATTATCTGCGGTTTTCAATCCGCAGAAAGAATTGACATGTCAATTCTTTCTGCGGATTCCCCTGCGGTTTGCCATCTCCTCCATTGAGGAGATGAAAAACCGCAGGGCAAAACCGCAGAGCAATCCGCAGGTAAAACCGCAGGTCTTTTGACCTGCGGTTTCACCTGCGGATTTTACAAAATCCGCGCGGATGAATCCGCACATAATCCGCAGCGTGTGCACACAGCCTAAATATGTTGTTCCCCACATATAATAGTAATAAAAAAAATCATAAAACGCTTTCTTGGAATTTTTTCCGGGTCAAACCGTATTTTGACTGGACTATAAGGAGGGGGCAGTGGCTCCAGCCTGCTAGCCTTAGATTTGATTCAAGTTTGTGAACCATCAAAATAAAACTGCACTAATCGAATGGATAAAAGGCCCAAATGCATCTCTTGTCAGATGCCCCGAAGCTTCTTGTTGTGTCAGTTGTACCCTAAGTGGCCTCAATGTTGGGGGGATGTTGAAGCATTATTTTAAAGAACTTGGATTCTTTGTTTCGGGGCCCAACCCAGTCAGACCAGAGTTGTGCCAACCCAAAAGGGAAAAGGACACTATTTGCCCTCCGGATGAGAGACTGTAATTATTTATGTGTCGTAATGCAGCTCTTGTTGATACTTTTCTATCTTTTATAATATATTTTTTTATACTGTCACCATTGATCTGCAGTACTACTTTTTTTAGCTGTTGCAGTGATGATTTGCAGATACATAGGATTTGGCTTGTCTCCAAGGAATTTATGGTAAATTCTGATTTTTAGCAAAGGGATGATGCATGTTTTTACAGTAATCATACATTTCACCTGTATGAAATATAATGTTATGTTGCCAGTATATGTTGTGTTTTTCTCTTTGTTCATAGCTACAGTGCTGTTGCCATGTGATCCTTTTAAGGCTGCCGCTGCGGAAACGCTTAAAAAACAAAACGCATCCCATGCAATCCTATGAGATTCCGCAGTTGCTGTGCCAATGCTGCGGATTTTTCCGCTGCGGAATTGTTTAGCGGAAAAATCCACAGCATGTCCATTAATCTTGCGACGATTCCGCCGCCATAGGATTGCATTGAAACGCTCACTTTACGCATGTGGCTATGCAAGTGTGACAATTGTGACCAACTTTTTACTATTACATCAATAGTAAAAGATAAAATGTTAAAAATAATAAAAAATAGGGATATACTTACCCTCTGTCGGCCCCCGGAATCCTCAGGGGTGCACGCAGCGCTGCCAGCAACTTCCATTCCCAGGGATGCACTGCGAGAATCACCCCAGATGACGTCGCATTTATTATTTTTATTATTTTTAACATTTTATCTTTTACTATTGGGGTATGTGCACACGCTGCGGATTCTGGTGCGGATCCGCAGCGGATTTGGCCCTGCGGATCCGCAGCAGTTTTTGCTGCGGTGTACAGTACCATTATAACCTATGAAAAACAAAAACCACAGTGCACACAGTGCAGATTTTTCCGTGTGGATTTGCTGCGGTTTCAAAACCGCAGCATGTCACTTCTTTGTGCGGAATCTGCAGCGGTTTCACACCTTCTCCATTGTAGAGGTGTGAAACCTCAGGGGAAAACCACAGGCTAATCCGCAGATAAACCTGCGGATTTTGCAAAATCTGCGCAGGTGAATCCGCAGTGTGCGCACACAGCCTTAATGCAGCATAGGCAGCATCAATAGTAAGAAGATGGTCACACTTGTCAAGCACTATGCTTGACAAGTGCAATTAACCTGTCAATCACTTTTCCAAGCGATGCTTCAAATCGCTTGGAAAAGCGCTAGCATTCTGCAAGCTAAAAACGCTTGCATAGCGCTTGGGTTTTGCGGGAAAACTCTGCATGCGTTTTACCCGCAGTGAGGAGTTGCAGAAATGCTGCGGACAATAACTCATGACTTTTTCTGAGATAGGAAATGAAGCGCGCATGCGTGAACAGCAGCAGGAGGTGGCAGTCCTGGTAGGGAAGGTCCGGAATGGGGAGGCGTCCGTGAATGCAATCACTGTACCCCAATGGGTGGAAGAATTAAGGAAGGAACTCCTGGATATTAAGGGAGAGTTGGCTGATGTTAACAAGAAGTCAGAGGCTGCCTCAAATCCATTAGGAGGCAGGGAATCCCAGATTCCCGCCGTGATTCTAGAATGTTCTGTCGACAGAGAGCTCTTACCTGCTTTAATTGTAGTGAGATTGGACATATGGCACGGGAGTGTTCATGATGAGGTAGAATCCAACCACGTTGTTCGTTAAACTTGAGGGCTCCAAGCCTGGGGGACACCGCCCGGAGCCAAAACATATGGCAGAGTAGTGGAAGTCCCACAAATCTATTCTCAATGTGCCATTTAGTCTGGGTCAAGTTTGATGGTCGAGCAGTGCGTTGTCAGGTGGACACCAGCTTACTGGCGACTACGATGCCCGAAGCCTATTTACGACTACATTTTCCTGAGGCAAGACAGCCTGAGTGGGGCCCAGTGATAAAGTTGACAACTGCCAACCAACTGCCCATCCCTGTTGCAGGAGTGGTGTGTATGCAAATCTCCATTTGTGGAAAGAATCTGGGATGGAAAGGTGTGGTGCTAACCCTGGGAGAAGTGAGTAGCGGACACACAGTCACTCTGGGAATGAACATATCAAAGGAGATTGGGAGTCTCCTCATCAATGAACCCTCTAGCAAGACTCTGAAACAATGGAACCCACATACCCCCCAGAGGAGGGTATTCCAACAGTTAATCCGTGTAGCTCTGGAGTCTTTCAGTGATGGAGTGGCGTTACGAAAAGTGATCGTTCCCGCCTCTTCGATACTCATTCTGCCCCCCGGGCAGACGGTACTCACTCTGCCCATTCGAGCTTGCACCCCATTAGAAGGAGTAGAGATACAAATTGAGCCATCTTTTTCAGAGCAACTTCCCCCGGGACTCCTGGTGGCATGTACGTTAGCCATTGAGCGTGATGAAACAGTTCCTGTGCGTTGTGTCAATTTTGAAGATCAGGACATCACAGTTTCTCCCAAAAGTGAAATAGCTCGGATTATGGGCATGCCTGAAGAAGTAATACCACCTCAGGCTGTGCAGCTGAGAGTACAGCAGGGAGACCCCTGGACCGTGACGGTAAACTCCTCTTCGACGCTGGAGCCCCAGCATATTCGGGAAGGACGAGTTATGTTGGAGCAGATGCGGGCCGAGTTGACCGAACTCACTCAGGCACAGGTGCAGCAGGTAGAAGCTCTGTTGGGACACTATGGAGACATATTTGCTCATCATGAGGATGATTTTGGCTGCACTACGTCCATCACACAAGATACCAATTGAAAATACCGCACCCATAAAAGAGTATTATCGGTAAATTCCACCCCAGCTGTACCAAGAAGTAAAGAGTATGCTAAGTCAGATGTTACAGAAAGGCATCATATTAGAGAGAGTCAGAGTCCTTGGGTTGCCCCTATAGTCCTAGTGCGAAAGAAGGACAGCACTCTGCGTTTTTGTGTGAACTAGCGTAAACTCAATGCCTTTACCGTGAGAGATTCATACCCATTACCCAGGATCGAAGAATCCTTGTCTGCACTAGGAAAAGCCAAATTCTTCTCAACATTGGACCTCGCCAGCAGCTATTGGCAAGTACCAATGTCGCAACAGGACCGTAAAAGGACCGCCTTTATACTACCCATGGGCCTGTTTGAATTCAATCAAATGCCGTTTGGCCTAGCCAGTGCTCCTGGTACTTTTCAGCATCTTATGGAGAGGTGTTTAGGTGATATGAACTTTGAAGCTACGCTCATTTATTTTGACAACTTCATAGTCTACGCTGCTTCATTTGAATATCATCTCCAAAGATTAGAACAAGTGTTAAGTAACCTTCAAGGACACGGGCTAAAACTGAAGCCCCAAAAATGCAATTTGTTCCACACCTAGATTAAGTACTTGGGCCATGTGGCCTCTGCTAAAGGAGTAAAACCATTTCGAGAGAAAATTTCTGTGATACAGGAATGGCCCACTCCAGAGACGGTGAAAGATGTTCGAGCATTCCTGGGACTGACCGGGTATTACCGCCGTTTTGTGAAGAATTTTGCCCACATAGCGAAACCGCTGCTAGAATTGCTGAAGGGAGTGCCCTCAGGTGCAAAGAACTGGACTATTCGGTGGAAGGAAAATCAGGAAAAAGCCTTTCAGGACCTGAAGAAGGCATTGACGGAAGCCCCTGTGCTGGCTAACGTGGACTTTTCTCAACCGTTTATTCTCCACTCTGATGGGATTTTGCATGGACTTGTGGCTGTGTTGTCGCAGATACAGGACGGGAGAGAATAGGTGATCTCTTATGCAAGTTGGTCCCTTCATGATTCCGAACGTAATCCAGACAATTACAGTTCCTTCAATTTAAAGCTGCTGGCGGTAAATTCGGATGATGGAGAGGTTTGCAGTATATTTTTCTGGGTCTAAAGTATTAGTGCGAACCGACAACAATCTGTTGGCTCATCTGGAAAATGTGAAGCTGGGAGCTCTGGAGCAGTGATGGGTGGCTAGAATGGCAAAGTTTCGGTATAAGATTGTTTACAAAAGAGGAGCTGAAAACACTCATGCTTATGCCATATCCAGGATGAAACATGCTAAACCTGGGCGAAATAGAGATGAAGAGTTAGTAAGGGAGGAGATCCTCAGGTTCCTAGGCCCTGCCAAGACGATGGTGGCTGTGCAGGATCAGGTGCAAGCTTTGACTTGGGAAGGTGTCTTGGGGCGATCCCGGGATGAGTCGGACCGGATACAACAAGAAGATAGTGAACTTGCTCTGTTGAGACAGTGGGTAACAGCAAAAAGACTTCCTAGTTCAGGAGAGAGAAATTACTCTATCTCCAGAAACTCTGCGGATTCTTTGACAATGGGAACGCCTTCAGATGACGAATGGATTGCTGTATTGTAAAGTACAGCTTCAGAAAGAGATAGGTGCCACCTGGCAGGTCCTAGTTCCAGAAACGCTGTTGTACGAGAGAGAGCCACCAAGGCACACAAAAAAGGAGCTCGATTTGGTCAGGAAAAGACTTTTCAGTGGTAACAATGGTTTGTTTACCATCCCCTACTGAAGGGTGTAGTAGAAAGCCTTGTAGGCTATGCCGGACATGTGAATTGGCTAAGCCACCAGAGCAGAGAGCCCCCACACAAACTATTGTGATTTCCGCTCCCCTGAAACTGCTAATGATAGACTATCTTACCATCGGCCCGGCCTATGAGGGGTATGAATACTGTTTAGTAATGGTGGATCACTTCACGAAGTTTGCCGTCGTGACTCCAACCCGAGCTGCACATGCCATTTGCAAATAATTGATTAAAGTTTATGACTGCCAGAAGCGAATCCATTCTGACCAGGGAGCCTGTTTTTAAGAAAAAGTGTTTGAGGAGTTGCATCGTATGTACCAAATTGAGAAGTCTCTCACCACGCTGCATCACCCTCAGGGAAATGGCGCCTGTGAACGGTTCAACCGGACACTAATTCAGATGTTCAGGACCCTGGAGGAGGACCAGAAAGCCCGATGGCCTGAGGATGTATCAGAATTAGTATGGATTTACAACAATCGAGTGCACCGAACCACTAGTTATACTCCCTATACCCTCTTATTCGTCCATGCAGGAAAATGAATCACAGAGCAGGAGTTGGATCCAGAAGAGGACTACCCACAGGCAGGGGTGTCCTCCTGGGTTCGAGCGCATTGCCATCATCTGCAGACTTTGCATTGCTTGGTACAGAACAGGCTTCGTGAGTTTGAACATGCTGAGAAGACTCCGCCGCGGGGGACAGATCTCAAGGTCGGGGACCGTGTCTTAGTGCAAGAAAGACGTCCTCGGGACAAACTGGGAAATCGGTGGGATAGGGACCCATATCGGGTAAATTGATGAGTCAGCTCTGAAGGGTCTGTGTATGAGATTCAACCTGAGGAAGGAGTAAGCTCTCCTACTCTGATAGTTCACCGGAATATGCTTCGGCCTTGCCTATCAAAAGATCCTGTTCAAGTGGGAAAAGCACCGGAAACTCTTGAAAAAGCTCCCACGGTAGTAGAGGAAGAAGAAAGTTCTGAACGACTGCCCGAGGATGGACAAGCAGAACAAGGACCTGGGGTCCCTGAAGAATCTGTCGTAGAGGGAGTGGGCACACCATTGCTCTCTCCTATCCAACCTGACTTGACCACTCAAGGGAACTCCACTGCTCCTTCCAACTTACGACGCTCTGAACGAACAACAGCCAGCAAAACCCCCAATCGTTATGACCAGGATCAGTTCATTTGGCAGCAAACTGTTCAAGAAAAAGGAAGACTGCCATGTGTTTCTGGCTTTCTGACTGGAAGAGACCTTTGCACCTGACTGTAGAGGGCGGGTCTGAGATAAAAGGAACGGGGCGCACCAGAATGGGGCCTTTGGTGGGAAGACGGCATGTGCTACAGGAGAAGGTTGACTCCCTCTCTGCAGACCGACACCAACAAACAGCCCAGTTTTGCACTCTCCCATCCCCACGCATACAGACTGTGTATCTCCAGAGACTATTACTCCTGTCGTCTCTGATGCGACTAAGACAAACCTTTCTGTACCGCTGACTGCTGCCAGCTCACTACAAAGTACTCCCCAAACAGAGCATGCTGAAGCAGGTAGCGTGACCGCGGCCTCCACTCTGGGACTTAGTTCACCAATGGCGGTGCTGCAGATACCCACTCGAGCAGTACCTTGTTCCAGGACCACAAGACTACGAGTGAGAAGGCCAGGATACGTCGCTTCTGTTAAGAGACAGTGCTTCGCCTTTCTCTGGGACCAGTTCGGGAACTTCACTCGTCACCTATGGCGCCATCGTTGGATTTTCCAGCCTCCACCATCCAGGAACCACAGACTGATAAGTTAACCCGTTATTTGAACTCATACTATTGCTTTAAAATTGTATACACTTGGTTCATCTATATTCCCTCTCTCCCTGCGTGTAGTATTACTGTTATAATAACTCTTTATAAACAACCCGTTAACTCTTGCTCTGCCTCCTGCTATTCACCGCATCCCGCGTTCCTGCTAGAACTTTACATCCGCAGTCTAGCAGGCATTAAGGAATGTGCCTCTGACTGCAGAGCCCCCATATGGGTAATGTTAGAGGAAAATACTGTTCAGTGCCATTTTCTACCCCTTCCACCACTCCCCAGGTGATGCACTAATTGGGACGCCCAATTGACCAATGGGATTAAAGGGGAAGGGGCGTCCGGCCACACCTACATGCGTTAAATTCAGGTGCCGGGGTCAGTGACTTCCTCTTTACCCCAGCTGACCCTTAGAAGCTGTTGTCCCACCCTCCCTCCCACACTGAGGTCAACTTTGACACATGGTAAGGTTTTAATATTAGACAGTGTAGGACCGTCTCGATCAGGGTCACCTTGGCGATGGTGCAATGGCTTTCATGCTATTTTTGATTAAAAATCGTATTACTAAGAACCCTGTGTTATTTAACCCCTTCCTGACATCCGACGAACTATCCCGTCCATGGGACCCGGGCCCCTTTGCCCATGGACGGGATAGTACGTCTACCGCGATCAGCGGCGCCCACGTGGTGAGCGCCGCTGATCGCGGCCAGGTGTCAGCTGATTATCACAGCTGACACCCGGCACAATGTGTCAGGGGCGGTCACGGACCGCCCCCGACACGTTAATCCCTTGCACACCGCGATCAAACATGATCGCGGTGTACCGGGAGTTAAAGGGAAGCATCGGCAGGGAGGGGGCTCCCTCCTTGCTTCCCTGAGCCCCCCACGGCAGCGCAATGTGCAGTGCTGCTGCCGGGGGCTCCTTTCCTGCAGGCCCCCGAATCCAAGATGGCAACGGGGGCCTTCGGGGGCCTGCAGGAAGCGCAGGCATGAGGAAGCCTTCTGCACTGCCTGTGACAGATCGCTGATCTGTCACAGTGATCTGTGATGTGACAGATCAGCGATCTGTCACAGAACAGTGATGTCCCACCTGGGACTATTTAATAAAGTAAAAAAAAAATAAAAATAAAGTGTTAAAATAATTTAAAAAAAATCGCCAAATAAATTACAAAAAAAATAAAAATATTCCCCCAAATAAATCCATTTTTTGAAAATAAAAAAAAAACAAACAATAAAAGTACACATATTAGGTATCGCCGCGTCCATAACGACCCGCCCTATAAAACTGTCCCATTAGTTAACCCCTTTAGTGAACCCCTTAAAAAATAAAAAACGAAGCAAAAAATAATGATTTATTATACCGCAAAACAAAAAGTGTAATAACGCGCGATCAAAAAGATGCATATAAATATCCATGGAACCGCTGAAAACGTCATCTTGTCCCGCAAAAAACGAGCTGCCACACAGCATCATCAGCGAAAAAATAAAAAAGTTATAGCTCGCAGAATAAAGCGATGCAAAAATAATTATTTTTTATATAAAATAGTTTTCATTGCATAAAACCGACAAAACATAAAAAAACGACCTAAATGAGGTATCGCTGTAACCGTACTGACCCGAAGAATAAAACCGCTTTATCAATTTTACCGCACGCGGAACGGTGTAAACGCACCCCCCCAAAAGAAATTCATGAAACGCTGGTTTTTGTTCATTCTGCGTCCCAAAAATCGGAATAAAAAGCGATCAAAAAATGTCACGTGCCCGAAAATGGTACCAATAAAAACGACAACTCGTCCCGCAAAAAATAAGACCTCACATGACTCGGTGGGTCAAAATACGGAAAAATTATAGCTCACAATATGTGGTGATGCAAAAACTATTTTTACAATAAAAAGCGTCTTTTAGCGTGCGACAGCCGCCAAACATAAAAACCGCCATAAATAGTAAATCAAACCCCCCGTTATCACTCCCTTAGTTAGGGAAAAATAATGAAATAAAAAAATGTATTTATTTCCATTTTTCCATTACGGTTAGGGTTAGGGCTAGGGCTAGGGTTAGGGCGGAGATTAGGGTTAGGGGTGTGTTTGGGTTCGGGTTGGAGTTAGAATTGGGGGTTTCCACTGTTTGGGCACATCAGGGGCTCTCCAAATGCAACATGGCATCTGATTTCAATTCCAGCCAATTCTAAGTTGAAAAAGTCAAATGGTGCTCCTTCCCTTCCAAGCTCTGACATGCGCCCAAACAGTGTTTTACCCCCACATGTAGGGTATCAGCCTACTCAGGACAAATTGCAAAACAATTTTTGGGGTCCAATTTCTCCTGTTACCCTTAGGAAAATAAAAAATTGGGGGCAAAAATATCATTTTTGTGGAAAAAATACGATTTTTTTATTTTCACATCCGAGCGTTATAAACTTCTGTGAAGCCCTTGGGGGTTCAAAGTGCTCACCACACATCTAGATAAGTTCTGTGGGAGGTCTCGTTTCCAAAATGGGGTCACTTGTGGGGAGCTTCAATAGTTTAGGTACATTAGGGGCTCTCCAAATGCAACATGACACCCGCAGACCATTCCCTCAAAGTCTGCATTCCAAAACGTCACTACTTCCCTTCCGAGCCCCGACGTGTGCCCATACAGTAGTTTTCTCCCACATATGGGGTATCAGCATACTCAGGACAAATTGCACAACAACTTTTGGGGTCCAATTTCTCCTGGTATCCTTGGGAAAATAAAAAAATGGTGACTAAAAGATCATGTTTGTGGAAAAAATACAAATTTTTTATTTTCACGCCCGGGCGTTATAAACTTCTGTAAAGCACTGGGGGGTTCAAAGTTCTCACCACACATCTAGATAAGTTCCTTGGGGGGTCTAGTTTACAAAATGGTGTCATTTGTGGGGGGTTTCCACTGTTTAGGTACATCAGGGGTTTTCCAATCGCGACATGGTGTCCGATCTCAATTCCAGCCAAAAACGTCAAATGGCGCTGCTTCCCTTCCGAGCTCTGCCATGTGCCCAAATATTGGTTTACCCCCACATGTGGGGTATCAGCATACTCAGGACAAATTGCACAATAACTTTTAGTGTCCTGTTACCCTTGGAAAAATAAGAATTGAGGGTGAAAAGATCATTTTTGTGGAAAAAATATGATTTTTTAATTGTACGTCTTTATGTTATATACTTCTGTGAAGCCCTTGGGGGTTCAAAGTTCTCACCACACATCTAGATAAGTTCCTTAGGGGGTCTAGTTTCCAAAACGGTGTCATTTGTGGGGGGTTTCCACTGTTTTGGTACATCAGGGGTTTTCCAATCGCGACATGGTGTCCGATCTCAATTCCAGCCAAAAACGTCAAATGGCGCTGCTTCCCTTCCGAGCTCTGCCATGCGCCCAAATAGTGGTTTACCCCCACATGTGGGGTATCAGCATACTCAGAACAAATTGCACAATAACTTTTAGGGTCCTGCTACCCTTGGAAAAATAAGAATTGAGGGTGAAACGATCATTTTTGTGGAAAAAATATGATTTTTTAATTGAACGGCTTTATGTTATAAACTTCTGTGAAGCCCTTGGGGGTTCAAAGTTCTCACCACACATCTAGATAAGTTCCTTAGGGGGTCTAGTTTCCAAAATGGTGTCATTTGTGGGGGGTTTCCACTGTTTTGGTACATCAGGGGTTTTCCAATCGTGACATGATGTCCGATCTCAATTCCAGCCAAAAACGTCAAATGGCGCTGCTTCCCTTCCGAGCTCTGCCATGCGCCCAAATAGTGGTTTACCCCCAGGTATCAGCGTACTCAGGACAAATTGCACAATAACTTTTAGGGTCCTGTTACCCTTGGGAAAATAAGAATTGGGGTGAAAAGATCATTTTTGTGGAAAAAATATGATTTTTTAATTGTACTGCTGTACGTTATAAACTTCTGTAAAGCCCTTGTGGGTTCAAAGTTCTCACCACATATCTAGATAAGTTCCTTGGGGGGTCTAGTTTCCAAAATGGGGTCACTTGTATGGGGTTTCCACTGTTTTGGTACATCAGGGCTCTCCAAACGTGACATGGCGTCCGATCTGAATTCCAGACAATTTTGCATTGAAAAAGTCAAACGGCGCTCCTTCCATTCTGAGCTCTGCCATGCGCCGAAACAGTCGTTCCCCTCCACATATCAGGTATCAGCGTACTCAGGACAAATTGCACAATAACTTTTGCAGTCCAATTTCTCCTGTTACCCTTGGTAAAATAAAAAAAATTGAACCTGAAGTACTTTTTTTGTGAAAAAAGTTAGATGTTCATTTTTTTAAATATTCAAAAAAATTCCTGTGACGCACCTAAAGGGTTAATAAACTTCTTGAATGTGGTTTTGAGCACCTTAAGGGGTGCAGTTTTTGGAATGGTGTCACTTTTGGGTATTTTCTATCATATAGACCCCTCAAAGTGGCTTCAAATGTGATGTGGTCCGTAAAAATAAAATGGTGTTGTAAAAATGAGAAATCGCTGGTCAACTTTTAACCCTTATAACTTCCTAACAAAAAAAAATTTTGGTTCCAAAATTGTGCTGATGTAAAGTAAACATGTGGGAAATGTTAGTTATCAAGTTTTTTGGGTGCCATATCTCTGTGATTTAAGGGCATAAAAATTCAAAGTTGGAAAATTGCGAAATTTTCGCCAAATTTCAGTTTTTCTCACAAATAAACGCAAGTTATTTGAATGAAATTTTACCACTAACATGAAGTACAATATGTCAGGAGAAAACAATGTCAGAATCACCGGGATCCATGGAAGCGTTCCAGAGTTATGACCTCATAAAGGTACAGTGGTCAGAATTGTAAAAATTGGCCCGTCATGAACGTGCAAACCACCCTGGGGGGTGAAGGGGTTAAACGCACTTTTGCCTTTTACTTATTTAGTTATAGCAGGGTTTTTGTTTATTTTGCTTCTTATAGGTCTTTCAATGTTTTGTTGCCGAAGTGAACATGCGTTTATATGCTGCATGTATACCAACTTTAACTAAGCTCAATTTTTGTGTGTTTTTTCTTTGTATTTTTGCATTCTGTGCAAGTCGGGGTGTGGCCTCATCCTCTTGAGTTGTAAATCACATTTAAAAGCCTCCTCAGGCTGGGATCTGGTTCTTTTGTCTGCCCTTATTCACACTGTGGTCAACTTTGACACATGGTATGGTTTTAATATTAGACAGAGTAGAACTGTCTCGATCAGTGTCACCTTGGCGACAATGAGATGGCTTTCATGCTATTTTTGATTAAAAATCATATTACTAAAGAACCCTGTGTTATTTAAATGCACT